>NW_027363290.1:600000-1196592 GCF_046119375.1 Phyllobates terribilis
TCAATGAATATTGTAAATGCACAAACAGTAATTTCCCCGCATTGCAAGGTGCAATTCTGAAATTTTTTGCTTTTTCCTGCTCCTCTTAGCATGATAAAGAAGATTCAAAGAGAGTGAGATGCCAGCTCCTTTCATTCAGTCAGTAGCTTCAATCATTTCTGGACGTTTTTCAATTGCAAAAATCAATGATTATTGTAAATGCACAAACAGTAATTTCTCCGCATTGCAAGGTGCAATTCTGAAATTTTTTGCTTTTTCCTGCTCCTCTTAGCATGATAAAGAAGATTCAAAGAGAGTGAGATGCCAGCTCCTTTCATTCAGTCAGTAGCTTCAATCATTTCTGGTATATGAATAACATGATGTTTTTCAATGGCAAAAATCAATGAATATTGTAAATGCACAAACAGTAATTTCTCCGCATTGCAAGGTGCAATTCTGAAATTTTTTGATTTTTCCTGCTCCTCTTAGCATGATATAGAAGATTCAAAGAGAGTGAGATGCCAGCTCCTTTCATTCAGTCAGTAGCTTCAATCATTTCTGGTATATGAATAACATGATGTTTTTCAATGGCAAAAATCAATGAATATTGTAAATGCACAAACAGTAATTTCTCCGCATTGCAAGGTGCAATTCTGAAATTTTTTGCTTTTTCCTGCTCCTCTTAGCATGATAAAGAAGATTCAAAGAGAGTGAGATGCCAGCTCCTTACATTCAGTCAGTAGCTTCAAACATTTCTAGTATATGAATAACATGATGTTTTTCAATGGCAAAAATCAATGAATATTGTAAATGCACAAACAGTAATTTCTCCGCATTGCAAGGTGCAATTCTGAAATTTTTTGCTTTTTCCTGCTCCTCTTAGCATGATAAAGAAGATTCAAAGAGAGTGAGATGCCAGCTCCTTTCATTCAGTCAGTAGCTTCAATCATTTCTGGACGTTTTTCAATGGCAAAAATCAATGAATATTGTAAATGCACAAACAGTAATTTCTCCGCATTGCAAGGTGCAATTCTGAAATTTTTTGCTTTTTCCTGCTCCTCTTAGCATGATAAAGAAGATTCAAAGAGAGGGAGATGCCAGCTCCTTTCATTCAGTCAGTAGCTTCAATCATTTCTGGATGTTTTTCAATGGCAAAAATCAATGAATATTGTAAATGCACAAACAGTAATTTCTCCGCATTGCAAGGTGCAATTCTGACATTTTTTGCTTTTTCCTGCTCCTCTTAGCATGATAAAGAAGATTCAAAGAGAGTGAGATGCCAGCTCCTTTCATTCAGTCAGTAGCTTCAAACATTTCTGGTATATGAATAACATGATGTTTTTCAATGGCAAAAATCAATGAATATTGTAAATGCACAAACAGTAATTTCTCCGCATTGCAAGGTGCAATTCTGAAATTTTTTGCTTTTTCCTGCTCCTCTTAGCATGATAAAGAAGATTCAAAGAGAGTGAGATGCCAGCTCCTTTCGTTCAGTCAGTAGCTTCAATCATTTCTGGACGTTTTTCAATGGCAAAAATCAATGAATATTGTAAATGCACAAACAGTAATTTCTCCGCATTGCAAGGTGCAATTCTGAAATTTTTTGCTTTTTCCTGCTCCTCTTAGCATGATAAAGAAGATTCAAAGAGAGTGAGATGCCAGCTCCTTTCATTCAGTCAGTAGCTTCAATCATTTCTGGTAAATGAATAACATGATGTTTTTCAATGGCAAAAATCAATGAACTTTGTAAATGCACAAACAGTAATTTCTCCTCATTGCAAGGCGCAATTCTGAAATTTTTAGCTTTTTCCTGCTCCTCTTAGCATGATAAAGAAGATTCAAAGAGAGTGAGATGCCAGCTCCTTTCATTCAGTCAGTAGCTTCAATCATTTCTGGACGTTTTTCAATGTCAAAAATCAATGAATATTGTAAATGCACAAACAGTAATTTCTCCGCATTGCAAGGTGCAATTCTGAAATTTTTTGCTTTTTCCTGCTCCTCTTAGCATGATAAAGAAGATTCAAAGAGAGTGAGATGCCAGCTCCTTTCATTCAGTCAGTAGCTTCAATCATTTCTGGACGTTTTTCAATGGCAAAAATCAATGAATATTGTAAATGCACAAACAGTAATTTCTACGCATTGCAAGGTGCAATTCTGAAATTTTTTGCTTTTTCCTGCTCCTCTTAGCATGATAAAGAAGATTCAAAGAGAGTGAGGTGCCAGCTCCTTTCATTCAGTCAGTAGCTTCAAACATTTCTGGTATATGAATAACATGTTTTTCAATGGCAAAAATCAATGAATATTGTAAATGCACAAACAGTAATTTCTCCGCATTGCAAGGTGCAATTCTGAAATTTTTTGCTTTTTCCTGCTCCTCTTAGCATGATAAACAAGAATCAAAGAGAGTGAGATGCCAGCTCCTTTCATTCAGTCAGTAGCTTCAATCATTTCTGGACGTTTTTCAATGGCAAAAATCAATGAATATTGTAAATGCACAAACAGTAATTTCTCCGCATTGCAAGGTGCAATTCTGAAATTTTTTGCTTTTTCCTGCTCCTCTTAGCATGATAAAGAAGATTCAAAGAGAGTGAGATGCCAGCTCCTTTCATTCAGTCAGTAGCTTCAAACATTCCTGGTATATGAATAACATGATGTTTTTCAATGGCAAAAATCAATGAATATTGTAAATGCACAAACAGTAATTTCTCCGCATTGCAAGGTGCAATTCTGAAATTTTTTGCTTTTTCCTGCTCCTCTTAGCATGATAAAGAAGATTCAAAGAGAGTGAGATGCCAGCTCCTTTCATTCAGTCAGTAGCTTCAATCATTTCTGGACGTTTTTCAATTGCAAAAATCAATGATTATTGTAAATGCACAAACAGTAATTTCTCCGCATTGCAAGGTGCAATTCTGAAATTTTTTGCTTTTTCCTGCTCCTCTTAGCATGATAAAGAAGATTCAAAGAGAGTGAGATGCCAGCTCCTTTCATTCAGTCAGTAGCTTCAATCATTTCTGGTATATGAATAACATGATGTTTTTCAATGGCAAAAATCAATGAATATTGTAAATGCACAAACAGTAATTTCTCCGCATTGCAAGGTGCAATTCTGAAATTTTTTGCTTTTTCCTGCTCCTCTTAGCATGATATAGAAGATTCAAAGAGAGTGAGATGCCAGCTCCTTTCATTCAGTCAGTAGCTTCAATCATTTCTGGTATATGAATAACATGATGTTTTTCAATGGCAAAAATCAATGAATATTGTAAATGCACAAACAGTAATTTATCCGCATTGCAAGGTGCAATTCTGAAATTTTTTGCTTTTTCCTGCTCCTCTTAGCATGATAAAGAAGATTCAAAGAGAGTGAGATGCCAGCTCCTTTCATTCAGTCAGTAGCTTCAAACATTTCTGGTATATGAATAACATGATGTTTTTCAATGGCAAAAATCAATGAATATTGTAAATGCACAAACAGTAATTTCTCCGCATTGCAAGGTGCAATTCTGAAATTTTTTGCTTTTTCCTGCTCCTCTTAGCATGATAAAGAAGATTCAAAGAGAGTGAGATGCCAGCTCCTTTCATTCAGTCAGTAGCTTCAATCATTTCTGGACGTTTTTCAATGGCAAAAATCAATGAATATTGTAAATGCACAAACAGTAATTTCTCCGCATTGCAAGGTGCAATTCTGAAATTTTTTGCTTTTTCCTGCTCCTCTTAGCATGATAAAGAAGATTCAAAGAGAGTGAGATGCCAGCTCCTTTCATTCAGTCAGTAGCTTCAATCATTTCTGGTAAATGAATAACATGATGTTTTTCAATGGCAAAAATCAATGAATTTTGTAAATGCACAAACAGTAATTTCTCCGCATTGCAAGGCGCAATTCTGAAATTTTTTGCTTTTTCCTGCTCCTCTTAGCATGATAAAGAAGATTCAAAGAGAGTGAGATGCCAGCTCCTTTCATTCAGTCAGTAGCTTCAATCATTTCTGGACTTTTTCAATGGCAAAAATCAATGAATATTGTAAATGCACAAACAGTAATTTCTCCGCATTGCAAGGTGCAATTCTGAAATTTTTTGCTTTTTCCTGCTCCTCTTAGCATGATAAAGAAGATTCAAAGAGAGTGAGATGCCAGCTCCTTTCATTCAGTCAGTAGCTTCAATCATTTCTGGTAAATGAATAACATGATGTTTTTCAATGGCAAAAATCAATGAATTTTGTAAATGCACAAACAGTAATTTCTTCGCATTGCAAGGCGCAATTCTGAAATTTTTTGCTTTTTCCTGCTCCTCTTAGCATGATAAAGAAGATTCAAAGAGAGTGAGATGCCAGCTCCTTTCATTCAGTCAGTAGCTTCAATCATTTCTGGACGTTTTTCAATGGCAAAAATCAATGAATATTGTAAATGCACAAACAGTAATTTCTCCGCATTGCAAGGTGCAATTCTGAAATTTTTTGCTTTTTCCTGCTCCTCTTAGCATGATAAAGAAGATTCAAAGAGAGTGAGATGCCATCTCCTTTCATTCAGTCAGTAGCTTCAATCATTTCTGGACGTTTTTCAATGGCAAAAATCAATGAATATTGTAAATGCACAAACAGTAATTTCTCCGCATTGCAAGGTGCAATTCTGAAATTTTTTGCTTTTTCCTGCTCCTCTTACCATGATAAAGAAGATTCAAAGAGAGTGAGATGCCAGCTCCTTTCATTCAGTCAGTAGCTTCAATCATTTCTGGACGTTTTTCAATGGCAAAAATCAATGAATATTGTAAATGCACAAACAGTAATTTCTCCGCATTGCAAGGTGCAATTCTGAAATTTTTTGCTTTTTCCTGCTCCTCTTAGCATGATAAAGAAGATTCAAAGAGAGTGAGATGCCAGCTCCTTTCATTCAGTCAGTAGCTTCAAACATTTCTGGTATATGAATAACATGATGTTTTTCAATGGCAAAAATCAATGAATATTGTAAATGCACAAACAGTAATATCTCCACATTGCAAGGTGCAATTCTGAAATTTTTTGCTTTTTCCTGTTAATCCTAGCATGATAAAGAAGATTCAAAGAGAGTGAGATGCCAGCTCCTTTCATTCAGTCAGTAGCTTCAATCATTTCTGGTAAATGAATAACATGATGTTTTTCAATGGCAAAAATCAATGAATTTTGTAAATGCACAAACAGTAATTTCTCCGCATTGCAAGGCGCAATTCTGAAATTTTTTGCTTTTTCCTGCTCCTCTTAGCATGATAAAGAAGATTCAAAGAGAGGGAGATGCCAGCTCCTTTCATTCAGTCAGTAGCTTCAATCATTTCTGGACGTTTTTCAATGGCAAAAATCAATGAATATTGTAAATGCACAAACAGTAATTTCTCCGCATTGCAAGGTGCAATTCTGACATTTTTTGCTTTTTCCTGCTCCTCTTAGCATGATAAAGAAGATTCAAAGAGAGTGAGATGCCAGCTCCTTTCATTCAGTCAGTAGCTTCAATCATTTCTGGACGTTTTTCAATTGCAAAAATCAATGATTATTGTAAATGCACAAACAGTAATTTCTCCGCATTGCAAGGTGCAATTCTGAAATTTTTTGCTTTTTCCTGCTCCTCTTAGCATGATAAAGAAGATTCAAAGAGAGTGAGATGCCAGCTCCTTTCATTCAGTCAGTAGCTTCAATCATTTCTGGTATATGAATAACATGATGTTTTTCAATGGCAAAAATCAATGAATATTGTAAATGCACAAACAGTAATTTCTCCGCATTGCAAGGTGCAATTCTGAAATTTTTTGATTTTTCCTGCTCCTCTTAGCATGATATAGAAGATTCAAAGAGAGTGAGATGCCAGCTCCTTTCATTCAGTCAGTAGCTTCAATCATTTCTGGTATATGAATAACATGATGTTTTTCAATGGCAAAAATCAATGAATATTGTAAATGCACAAACAGTAATTTCTCCGCATTGCAAGGTGCAATTCTGAAATTTTTTGCTTTTTCCTGCTCCTCTTAGCATGATAAAGAAGATTCAAAGAGAGTGAGATGCCAGCTCCTTACATTCAGTCAGTAGCTTCAAACATTTCTAGTATATGAATAACATGATGTTTTTCAATGGCAAAAATCAATGAATATTGTAAATGCACAAACAGTAATTTCTCCGCATTGCAAGGTGCAATTCTGAAATTTTTTGCTTTTTCCTGCTCCTCTTAGCATGATAAAGAAGATTCAAAGAGAGTGAGATGCCAGCTCCTTTCATTCAGTCAGTAGCTTCAATCATTTCTGGACGTTTTTCAATGGCAAAAATCAATGAATATTGTAAATGCACAAACAGTAATTTCTCCGCATTGCAAGGTGCAATTCTGAAATTTTTTGCTTTTTCCTGCTCCTCTTAGCATGATAAAGAAGATTCAAAGAGAGGGAGATGCCAGCTCCTTTCATTCAGTCAGTAGCTTCAATCATTTCTGGACGTTTTTCAATGGCAAAAATCAATGAATATTGTAATTGCACAAACAGTAATTTCTCCGCATTGCAAGGTGCAATTCTGAAATTTTTTGCTTTTTCCTGCTCCTCTTAGCATGATAAAGAAGATTCAAAGAGAGTGAGATGCCAGCTCCTTTCATTCAGTCAGTAGCTTCAAACATTTCTGGTATATGAATAACATGATGTTTTTCAATGGCAAAAATCAATGAATATTGTAAATGCACAAACAGTAATTTCTCCGCATTGCAAGGTGCAATTCTGAAATTTTTTGCTTTTTCCTGCTCCTCTTAGCATGATAAAGAAGATTCAAAGAGAGTGAGATGCCAGCTCTTTTCGTTCAGTCAGTAGCTTCAATCATTTCTGGACATTTTTCAATGGCAAAAATGATTGAATATTGTAAATGCACAAACAGTAATTTCTCCGCATTGCAAGGTGCAATTCTGAAATTTTTTGTTTTTTCCTGCTCTTCTTAGCATGATAAAGAAGATTCAAAGAGAGTGAGATGCCAGCTCCTTTCATTCAGTCAGTAGCTTCAATCATTTCTGGTAAATGAATAACATGATGTTTTTCAATGGCAAAAATCAATGAATTTTGTAAATGCACAAACAGTAATTTCTCTGCATTGCAAGGCGCAATTCTGAAATTTTTTGCTTTTTCCTGCTCCTCTTAGCATGATAAAGAAGATTCAAAGAGAGTGAGATGCCAGCTCCTTTCATTCAGTCAGTAGCTTCAATCATTTCTGGACGTTTTTCAATGGCAAAAATCAATGAATATTGTAAATGCACAAACAGTAATTTCTCCGCATTGCAAGGTGCAATTCTGAAATTTTTTGCTTTTTCCTGCTCCTCTTAGCATGATAAAGAAGATTCAAAGAGAGTGAGATGCCAGCTCCTTTCATTCAGTCAGTAGCTTCAATCATTTCTGGTAAATGAATAACATGATGTTTTTCAATGGCAAAAATCAATGAACTTTGTAAATGCACAAACAGTAATTTCTCCTCATTGCAAGGCGCAATTCTGAAATTTTTTGCTTTTTCCTGCTCCTCTTAGCATGATAAAGAAGATTCAAAGAGAGTGAGATGCCAGCTCCTTTCATTCAGTCAGTAGCTTCAATCATTTCTGGACGTTTTTCAATGTCAAAAATCAATGAATATTGTAAATGCACAAACAGTAATTTCTCCGCATTGCAAGGCGCAATTCTGAAATTTTTTGCTTTTTCCTGCTCCTCTTAGCATGATAAAGAAGATTCAAAGAGAGGGAGATGCCAGCTCCTTTCATTCAGTCAGTAGCTTCAATCATTTCTGGACGTTTTTCAATGGCAAAAATCAATGAATATTGTAAATGCACAAACAGTAATTTCTCCGCATTGCAAGGTGCAATTCTGACATTTTTTGCTTTTTCCTGCTCCTCTTAGCATGATAAAGAAGATTCAAAGAGAGTGAGATGCCAGCTCCTTTCATTCAGTCAGTAGCTTCAATCATTTCTGGACGTTTTTCAATGTCAAAAATCAATGAATATTGTAAATGCACAAACAGTAATTTCTCCGCATTGCAAGGTGCAATTCTGAAATTTTTTGCTTTTTCCTGCTCCTCTTAGCATGATAAAGAAGATTCAAAGAGAGTGAGATGCCAGCTCCTTTCATTCAGTCAGTAGCTTCAATCATTTCTGGACGTTTTTCAATGGCAAAAATCAATGAATATTGTAAATGCACAAACAGTAATTTCTACGCATTGCAAGGTGCAATTCTGAAATTTTTTGCTTTTTCCTGCTCCTCTTAGCATGATAAAGAAGATTCAAAGAGAGTGAGGTGCCAGCTCCTTTCATTCAGTCAGTAGCTTCAAACATTTCTGGTATATGAATAACATGTTTTTCAATGGCAAAAATCAATGAATATTGTAAATGCAAAAACAGTAATTTCTCCGCATTGCAAGGTGCAATTCTGAAATTTTTTGCTTTTTCCTGCTCCTCTTAGCATGATAAACAAGATTCAAAGAGAGTGAGATGCCAGCTCCTTTCATTCAGTCAGTAGCTTCAATCATTTCTGGACGTTTTTCAATGGCAAAAATCAATGAATATTGTAAATGCACAAACAGTAATTTCTCCGCATTGCAAGGTGCAATTCTGAAATTTTTTGCTTTTTCCTGCTCCTCTTAGCATGATAAAGAAGATTCAAAGAGAGTGAGATGCCAGCTCCTTTCATTCAGTCAGTAGCTTCAAACATTTCTGGTATATGAATAACATGATGTTTTTCAATGGCAAAAATCAATGAATATTGTAAATGCACAAACAGTAATTTCTCCGCATTGCAAGGTGCAATTCTGAAATTTTTTGCTTTTTCCTGCTCCTCTTAGCATGATAAAGAAGATTCAAAGAGAGTGAGATGCCAGCTCCTTTCGTTCAGTCAGTAGCTTCAATCATTTCTGGACGTTTTTCAATGGCAAAAATCATTGAATATTGTAAATGCACAAACAGTAATTTCTCCGCATTGCAAGGTGCAATTCTGAAATTTTTTGCTTTTTCCTGCTCCTCTTAGCATGATAAAGAAGATTCAAAGAGAGTGAGATGCCAGCTCCTTTCATTCAGTCAGTAGCTTCAATCATTTCTGGTAAATGAATAACATGATGTTTTTCAATGGCAAAAATCAATGAATTTTGTAAATGCACAAACAGTAATTTCTCCGCATTGCAAGGCGCAATTCTGAAATTTTTTGCTTTTTCCTGCTCCTCTTAGCATGATAAAGAAGATTCAAAGAGAGTGAGATGCCAGCTCCTTTCATTCAGTCAGTAGCTTCAATCATTTCTGGACTTTTTCAATGGCAAAAATCAATGAATATTGTAAATGCACAAACAGTAATTTCTCAGCATTGCAAGGTGCAATTCTGAAATTTTTTGCTTTTTCCTGCTCCTCTTAGCATGATAAAGAAGATTCAAAGAGAGTGAGATGCCAGCTCCTTTCATTCAGTCAGTAGCTTCAATCATTTCTGGTAAATGAATAACATGATGTTTTTCAATGGCAAAAATCAATGAATTTTGTAAATGCACAAACAGTAATTTCTCCGCATTGCAAGGCGCAATTCTGAAATTTTTTGCTTTTTCCTGCTCCTCTTAGCATGATAAAGAAGATTCAAAGAGAGTGAGATGCCAGCTCCTTTCATTCAGTCAGTAGCTTCAATCATTTCTGGACGTTTTTCAATGGCAAAAATCAATGAATATTGTAAATGCACAAACAGTAATTTCTCCGCATTGCAAGGTGCAATTCTGAAATTTTTTGCTTTTTCCTGCTCCTCTTAGCATGATAAAGAAGATTCAAAGAGAGTGAGATGCCAGCTCCTTTCATTCAGTCAGTAGCTTCAATCATTTCTGGACGTTTTTCAATGGCAAAAATCAATGAATATTGTAAATGCACAAACAGTAATTTCTCCGCATTGCAAGGTGCAATTCTGAAATTTTTTGCTTTTTCCTGCTCCTCTTACCATGATAAAGAAGATTCAAAGAGAGTGAGATGCCAGCTCCTTTCATTCAGTCAGTAGCTTCAATCATTTCTGGACGTTTTTCAATGGCAAAAATCAATGAATATTGTAAATGCACAAACAGTAATTTCTCCGCATTGCAAGGTGCAATTCTGAAATTTTTTGCTTTTTCCTGCTCCTCTTAGCATGATAAAGAAGATTCAAAGAGAGTGAGATGCCAGCTCCTTTCATTCAGTCAGTAGCTTCAAACATTTCTGGTATATGAATAACATGATGTTTTTCAATGGCAAAAATCAATGAATATTGTAAATGCACAAACAGTAATATCTCCACATTGCAAGGTGCAATTCTGAAATTTTTTGCTTTTTCCTGTTAATCCTAGCATGATAAAGAAGATTCAAAGAGAGTGAGATGCCAGCTCCTTTCATTCAGTCAGTAGCTTCAATCATTTCTGGTAAATGAATAACATGATGTTTTTCAATGGCAAAAATCAATGAACTTTGTAAATGCACAAACAGTAATTTCTCCTCATTGCAAGGCGCAATTCTGAAATTTTTAGCTTTTTCCTGCTCCTCTTAGCATGATAAAGAAGATTCAAAGAGAGTGAGATGCCAGCTCCTTTCATTCAGTCAGTAGCTTCAATCATTTCTGGACGTTTTTCAATGTCAAAAATCAATGAATATTGTAAATGCACAAACAGTAATTTCTCCGCATTGCAAGGTGCAATTCTGAAATTTTTTGCTTTTTCCTGCTCCTCTTAGCATGATAAAGAAGATTCAAAGAGAGTGAGATGCCAGCTCCTTTCATTCAGTCAGTAGCTTCAATCATTTCTGGACGTTTTTCAATGGCAAAAATCAATGAATATTGTAAATGCACAAACAGTAATTTCTACGCATTGCAAGGTGCAATTCTGAAATTTTTTGCTTTTTCCTGCTCCTCTTAGCATGATAAAGAAGATTCAAAGAGAGTGAGGTGCCAGCTCCTTTCATTCAGTCAGTAGCTTCAAACATTTCTGGTATATGAATAACATGTTTTTCAATGGCAAAAATCAATGAATATTGTAAATGCACAAACAGTAATTTCTCCGCATTGCAAGGTGCAATTCTGAAATTTTTTGCTTTTTCCTGCTCCTCTTAGCATGATAAACAAGAATCAAAGAGAGTGAGATGCCAGCTCCTTTCATTCAGTCAGTAGCTTCAATCATTTCTGGACGTTTTTCAATGGCAAAAATCAATGAATATTGTAAATGCACAAACAGTAATTTCTCCGCATTGCAAGGTGCAATTCTGAAATTTTTTGCTTTTTCCTGCTCCTCTTAGCATGATAAAGAAGATTCAAAGAGAGTGAGATGCCAGCTCCTTTCATTCAGTCAGTAGCTTCAAACATTCCTGGTATATGAATAACATGATGTTTTTCAATGGCAAAAATCAATGAATATTGTAAATGCACAAACAGTAATTTCTCCGCATTGCAAGGTGCAATTCTGAAATTTTTTGCTTTTTCCTGCTCCTCTTAGCATGATAAAGAAGATTCAAAGAGAGTGAGATGCCAGCTCCTTTCATTCAGTCAGTAGCTTCAATCATTTCTGGACGTTTTTCAATTGCAAAAATCAATGATTATTGTAAATGCACAAACAGTAATTTCTCCGCATTGCAAGGTGCAATTCTGAAATTTTTTGCTTTTTCCTGCTCCTCTTAGCATGATAAAGAAGATTCAAAGAGAGTGAGATGCCAGCTCCTTTCATTCAGTCAGTAGCTTCAATCATTTCTGGTATATGAATAACATGATGTTTTTCAATGGCAAAAATCAATGAATATTGTAAATGCACAAACAGTAATTTCTCCGCATTGCAAGGTGCAATTCTGAAATTTTTTGCTTTTTCCTGCTCCTCTTAGCATGATATAGAAGATTCAAAGAGAGTGAGATGCCAGCTCCTTTCATTCAGTCAGTAGCTTCAATCATTTCTGGTATATGAATAACATGATGTTTTTCAATGGCAAAAATCAATGAATATTGTAAATGCACAAACAGTAATTTATCCGCATTGCAAGGTGCAATTCTGAAATTTTTTGCTTTTTCCTGCTCCTCTTAGCATGATAAAGAAGATTCAAAGAGAGTGAGATGCCAGCTCCTTTCATTCAGTCAGTAGCTTCAAACATTTCTGGTATATGAATAACATGATGTTTTTCAATGGCAAAAATCAATGAATATTGTAAATGCACAAACAGTAATTTCTCCGCATTGCAAGGTGCAATTCTGAAATTTTTTGCTTTTTCCTGCTCCTCTTAGCATGATAAAGAAGATTCAAAGAGAGTGAGATGCCAGCTCCTTTCATTCAGTCAGTAGCTTCAATCATTTCTGGACGTTTTTCAATGGCAAAAATCAATGAATATTGTAAATGCACAAACAGTAATTTCTCCGCATTGCAAGGTGCAATTCTGAAATTTTTTGCTTTTTCCTGCTCCTCTTAGCATGATAAAGAAGATTCAAAGAGAGTGAGATGCCAGCTCCTTTCATTCAGTCAGTAGCTTCAATCATTTCTGGACGTTTTTCAATGGCAAAAATCAATGAATATTGTAAATGCACAAACAGTAATTTCTCCGCATTGCAAGGTGCAATTCTGAAATTTTTTGCTTTTTCCTGCTCCTCTTAGCATGATAAAGAAGATTCAAAGAGAGTGAGATGCCAGCTCGTTTCATTCAGTCAGTAGCTTCAAACATTTCTGGTATATGAATAACATGATGTTTTTCAATGGCAAAAATCAATGAATATTGTAAATGCACAAACAGTAATTTCTCCGCATTGCAAGGTGCAATTCTGAAATTTTTTGCTTTTTCCTGCTCCTCTTAGCATGATAAAGAAGATTCAAAGAGAGTGAGATGCCAGCTCCTTTCGTTCAGTCAGTAGCTTCAATCATTTCTGGACGTTTTTCAATGGCAAAAATCATTGAATATTGTAAATGCACAAACAGTAATTTCTCCGCATTGCAAGGTGCAATTCTGAAATTTTTTGCTTTTTCCTGCTCCTCTTAGCATGATAAAGAAGATTCAAAGAGAGTGAGATGCCAGCTCCTTTCATTCAGTCAGTAGCTTCAATCATTTCTGGTAAATGAATAACATGATGTTTTTCAATGGCAAAAATCAATGAATTTTGTAAATGCACAAACAGTAATTTCTCCGCATTGCAAGGCGCAATTCTGAAATTTTTTGCTTTTTCCTGCTCCTCTTAGCATGATAAAGAAGATTCAAAGAGAGTGAGATGCCAGCTCCTTTCATTCAGTCAGTAGCTTCAATCATTTCTGGACTTTTTCAATGGCAAAAATCAATGAATATTGTAAATGCACAAACAGTAATTTCTCCGCATTGCAAGGTGCAATTCTGAAATTTTTTGCTTTTTCCTGCTCCTCTTAGCATGATAAAGAAGATTCAAAGAGAGTGAGATGCCAGCTCCTTTCATTCAGTCAGTAGCTTCAATCATTTCTGGTAAATGAATAACATGATGTTTTTCAATGGCAAAAATCAATGAATTTTGTAAATGCACAAACAGTAATTTCTCCGCATTGCAAGGCGCAATTCTGAAATTTTTTGCTTTTTCCTGCTCCTCTTAGCATGATAAAGAAGATTCAAAGAGAGTGAGATGCCAGCTCCTTTCATTCAGTCAGTAGCTTCAATCATTTCTGGACGTTTTTCAATGGCAAAAATCAATGAATATTGTAAATGCACAAACAGTAATTTCTCCGCATTGCAAGGTGCAATTCTGAAATTTTTTGCTTTTTCCTGCTCCTCTTAGCATGATAAAGAAGATTCAAAGAGAGTGAGATGCCATCTCCTTTCATTCAGTCAGTAGCTTCAATCATTTCTGGACGTTTTTCAATGGCAAAAATCAATGAATATTGTAAATGCACAAACAGTAATTTCTCCGCATTGCAAGGTGCAATTCTGAAATTTTTTGCTTTTTCCTGCTCCTCTTACCATGATAAAGAAGATTCAAAGAGAGTGAGATGCCAGCTCCTTTCATTCAGTCAGTAGCTTCAATCATTTCTGGACGTTTTTCAATGGCAAAAATCAATGAATATTGTAAATGCACAAACAGTAATTTCTCCGCATTGCAAGGTGCAATTCTGAAATTTTTTGCTTTTTCCTGCTCCTCTTAGCATGATAAAGAAGATTCAAAGAGAGTGAGATGCCAGCTCCTTTCATTCAGTCAGTAGCTTCAAACATTTCTGGTATATGAATAACATGATGTTTTTCAATGGCAAAAATCAATGAATATTGTAAATGCACAAACAGTAATATCTCCACATTGCAAGGTGCAATTCTGAAATTTTTTGCTTTTTCCTGTTAATCCTAGCATGATAAAGAAGATTCAAAGAGAGTGAGATGCCAGCTCCTTTCATTCAGTCAGTAGCTTCAATCATTTCTGGTAAATGAATAACATGATGTTTTTCAATGGCAAAAATCAATGAATTTTGTAAATGCACAAACAGTAATTTCTCCGCATTGCAAGGCGCAATTCTGAAATTTTTTGCTTTTTCCTGCTCCTCTTAGCATGATAAAGAAGATTCAAAGAGAGGGAGATGCCAGCTCCTTTCATTCAGTCAGTAGCTTCAATCATTTCTGGACGTTTTTCAATGGCAAAAATCAATGAATATTGTAAATGCACAAACAGTAATTTCTCCGCATTGCAAGGTGCAATTCTGACATTTTTTGCTTTTTCCTGCTCCTCTTAGCATGATAAAGAAGATTCAAAGAGAGTGAGATGCCAGCTCCTTTCATTCAGTCAGTAGCTTCAATCATTTCTGGACGTTTTTCAATTGCAAAAATCAATGATTATTGTAAATGCACAAACAGTAATTTCTCCGCATTGCAAGGTGCAATTCTGAAATTTTTTGCTTTTTCCTGCTCCTCTTAGCATGATAAAGAAGATTCAAAGAGAGTGAGATGCCAGCTCCTTTCATTCAGTCAGTAGCTTCAATCATTTCTGGTATATGAATAACATGATGTTTTTCAATGGCAAAAATCAATGAATATTGTAAATGCACAAACAGTAATTTCTCCGCATTGCAAGGTGCAATTCTGAAATTTTTTGATTTTTCCTGCTCCTCTTAGCATGATATAGAAGATTCAAAGAGAGTGAGATGCCAGCTCCTTTCATTCAGTCAGTAGCTTCAATCATTTCTGGTATATGAATAACATGATGTTTTTCAATGGCAAAAATCAATGAATATTGTAAATGCACAAACAGTAATTTCTCCGCATTGCAAGGTGCAATTCTGAAATTTTTTGCTTTTTCCTGCTCCTCTTAGCATGATAAAGAAGATTCAAAGAGAGTGAGATGCCAGCTCCTTACATTCAGTCAGTAGCTTCAAACATTTCTAGTATATGAATAACATGATGTTTTTCAATGGCAAAAATCAATGAATATTGTAAATGCACAAACAGTAATTTCTCCGCATTGCAAGGTGCAATTCTGAAATTTTTTGCTTTTTCCTGCTCCTCTTAGCATGATAAAGAAGATTCAAAGAGAGTGAGATGCCAGCTCCTTTCATTCAGTCAGTAGCTTCAATCATTTCTGGACGTTTTTCAATGGCAAAAATCAATGAATATTGTAAATGCACAAACAGTAATTTCTACGCATTGCAAGGTGCAATTCTGAAATTTTTTGCTTTTTCCTGCTCCTCTTAGCATGATAAAGAAGATTCAAAGAGAGGGAGATGCCAGCTCCTTTCATTCAGTCAGTAGCTTCAATCATTTCTGGACGTTTTTCAATGGCAAAAATCAATGAATATTGTAATTGCACAAACAGTAATTTCTCCGCATTGCAAGGTGCAATTCTGAAATTTTTTGCTTTTTCCTGCTCCTCTTAGCATGATAAAGAAGATTCAAAGAGAGTGAGATGCCAGCTCCTTTCATTCAGTCAGTAGCTTCAAACATTTCTGGTATATGAATAACATGATGTTTTTCAATGGCAAAAATCAATGAATATTGTAAATGCACAAACAGTAATTTCTCCGCATTGCAAGGTGCAATTCTGAAATTTTTTGCTTTTTCCTGCTCCTCTTAGCATGATAAAGAAGATTCAAAGAGAGTGAGATGCCAGCTCTTTTCGTTCAGTCAGTAGCTTCAATCATTTCTGGACATTTTTCAATGGCAAAAATGATTGAATATTGTAAATGCACAAACAGTAATTTCTCCGCATTGCAAGGTGCAATTCTGAAATTTTTTGTTTTTTCCTGCTCTTCTTAGCATGATAAAGAAGATTCAAAGAGAGTGAGATGCCAGCTCCTTTCATTCAGTCAGTAGCTTCAATCATTTCTGGTAAATGAATAACATGATGTTTTTCAATGGCAAAAATCAATGAATTTTGTAAATGCACAAACAGTAATTTCTCCGCATTGCAAGGCGCAATTCTGAAATTTTTTGCTTTTTCCTGCTCCTCTTAGCATGATAAAGAAGATTCAAAGAGAGTGAGATGCCAGCTCCTTTCATTCAGTCAGTAGCTTCAATCATTTCTGGACGTTTTTCAATGGCAAAAATCAATGAATATTGTAAATGCACAAACAGTAATTTCTCCGCATTGCAAGGTGCAATTCTGAAATTTTTTGCTTTTTCCTGCTCCTCTTAGCATGATAAAGAAGATTCAAAGAGAGTGAGATGCCAGCTCCTTTCATTCAGTCAGTAGCTTCAATCATTTCTGGTAAATGAATAACATGATGTTTTTCAATGGCAAAAATCAATGAACTTTGTAAATGCACAAACAGTAATTTCTCCTCATTGCAAGGCGCAATTCTGAAATTTTTTGCTTTTTCCTGCTCCTCTTAGCATGATAAAGAAGATTCAAAGAGAGTGAGATGCCAGCTCCTTTCATTCAGTCAGTAGCTTCAATCATTTCTGGACGTTTTTCAATGTCAAAAATCAATGAATATTGTAAATGCACAAACAGTAATTTCTCCGCATTGCAAGGCGCAATTCTGAAATTTTTTGCTTTTTCCTGCTCCTCTTAGCATGATAAAGAAGATTCAAAGAGAGGGAGATGCCAGCTCCTTTCATTCAGTCAGTAGCTTCAATCATTTCTGGACGTTTTTCAATGGCAAAAATCAATGAATATTGTAAATGCACAAACAGTAATTTCTCCGCATTGCAAGGTGCAATTCTGACATTTTTTGCTTTTTCCTGCTCCTCTTAGCATGATAAAGAAGATTCAAAGAGAGTGAGATGCCAGCTCCTTTCATTCAGTCAGTAGCTTCAATCATTTCTGGACGTTTTTCAATTGCAAAAATCAATGATTATTGTAAATGCACAAACAGTAATTTCTCCGCATTGCAAGGTGCAATTCTGAAATTTTTTGCTTTTTCCTGCTCCTCTTAGCATGATAAAGAAGATTCAAAGAGAGTGAGATGCCAGCTCCTTTCATTCAGTCAATAGCTTCAATCATTTCTGGTATATGAATAACATGATGTTTTTCAATGGCAAAAATCAATGAATATTGTAAATGCACAAACAGTAATTTCTCCGCATTGCAAGGTGCAATTCTGAAATTTTTTGATTTTTCCTGCTCCTCTTAGCATGATATAGAAGATTCAAAGAGAGTGAGATGCCAGCTCCTTTCATTCAGTCAGTAGCTTCAATCATTTCTGGTATATGAATAACATGATGTTTTTCAATGGCAAAAATCAATGAATATTGTAAATGCACAAACAGTAATTTCTCCGCATTGCAAGGTGCAATTCTGAAATTTTTTGCTTTTTCCTGCTCCTCTTAGCATGATAAAGAAGATTCAAAGAGAGTGAGATGCCAGCTCCTTACATTCAGTCAGTAGCTTCAAACATTTCTAGTATATGAATAACATGATGTTTTTCAATGGCAAAAATCAATGAATATTGTAAATGCACAAACAGTAATTTCTCCGCATTGCAAGGTGCAATTCTGAAATTTTTTGCTTTTTCCTGCTCCTCTTAGCATGATAAAGAAGATTCAAAGAGAGTGAGATGCCAGCTCCTTTCATTCAGTCAGTAGCTTCAATCATTTCTGGACGTTTTTCAATGGCAAAAATCAATGAATATTGTAAATGCACAAACAGTAATTTCTCCGCATTGCAAGGTGCAATTCTGAAATTTTTTGCTTTTTCCTGCTCCTCTTAGCATGATAAAGAAGATTCAAAGAGAGGGAGATGCCAGCTCCTTTCATTCAGTCAGTAGCTTCAATCATTTCTGGACGTTTTTCAATGGCAAAAATCAATGAATATTGTAATTGCACAAACAGTAATTTCTCCGCATTGCAAGGTGCAATTCTGAAATTTTTTGCTTTTTCCTGCTCCTCTTAGCATGATAAAGAAGATTCAAAGAGAGTGAGATGCCAGCTCCTTTCATTCAGTCAGTAGCTTCAAACATTTCTGGTATATGAATAACATGATGTTTTTCAATGGCAAAAATCAATGAATATTGTAAATGCACAAACAGTAATTTCTCCGCATTGCAAGGTGCAATTCTGAAATTTTTTGCTTTTTCCTGCTCCTCTTAGCATGATAAAGAAGATTCAAAGAGAGTGAGATGCCAGCTCTTTTCGTTCAGTCAGTAGCTTCAATCATTTCTGGACATTTTTCAATGGCAAAAATGATTGAATATTGTAAATGCACAAACAGTAATTTCTCCGCATTGCAAGGTGCAATTCTGAAATTTTTTGTTTTTTCCTGCTCTTCTTAGCATGATAAAGAAGATTCAAAGAGAGTGAGATGCCAGCTCCTTTCATTCAGTCAGTAGCTTCAATCATTTCTGGTAAATGAATAACATGATGTTTTTCAATGGCAAAAATCAATGAATTTTGTAAATGCACAAACAGTAATTTCTCCGCATTGCAAGGCGCAATTCTGAAATTTTTTGCTTTTTCCTGCTCCTCTTAGCATGATAAAGAAGATTCAAAGAGAGTGAGATGCCAGCTCCTTTCATTCAGTCAGTAGCTTCAATCATTTCTGGACGTTTTTCAATGGCAAAAATCAATGAATATTGTAAATGCACAAACAGTAATTTCTCCGCATTGCAAGGTGCAATTCTGAAATTTTTTGCTTTTTCCTGCTCCTCTTAGCATGATAAAGAAGATTCAAAGAGAGTGAGATGCCAGCTCCTTTCATTCAGTCAGTAGCTTCAATCATTTCTGGTAAATGAATAACATGATGTTTTTCAATGGCAAAAATCAATGAACTTTGTAAATGCACAAACAGTAATTTCTCCTCATTGCAAGGCGCAATTCTGAAATTTTTTGCTTTTTCCTGCTCCTCTTAGCATGATAAAGAAGATTCAAAGAGAGTGAGATGCCAGCTCCTTTCATTCAGTCAGTAGCTTCAATCATTTCTGGACGTTTTTCAATGTCAAAAATCAATGAATATTGTAAATGCACAAACAGTAATTTCTCCGCATTGCAAGGTGCAATTCTGAAATTTTTTGCTTTTTCCTGCTCCTCTTAGCATGATAAAGAAGATTCAAAGAGAGTGAGATGCCAGCTCCTTTCATTCAGTCAGTAGCTTCAATCATTTCTGGACGTTTTTCAATGGCAAAAATCAATGAATATTGTAAATGCACAAACAGTAATTTCTACGCATTGCAAGGTGCAATTCTGAAATTTTTTGCTTTTTCCTGCTCCTCTTAGCATGATAAAGAAGATTCAAAGAGAGTGAGGTGCCAGCTCCTTTCATTCAGTCAGTAGCTTCAAACATTTCTGGTATATGAATAACATGTTTTTCAATGGCAAAAATCAATGAATATTGTAAATGCAAAAACAGTAATTTCTCCGCATTGCAAGGTGCAATTCTGAAATTTTTTGCTTTTTCCTGCTCCTCTTAGCATGATAAACAAGATTCAAAGAGAGTGAGATGCCAGCTCCTTTCATTCAGTCAGTAGCTTCAATCATTTCTGGACGTTTTTCAATGGCAAAAATCAATGAATATTGTAAATGCACAAACAGTAATTTCTCCGCATTGCAAGGTGCAATTCTGAAATTTTTTGCTTTTTCCTGCTCCTCTTAGCATGATAAAGAAGATTCAAAGAGAGTGAGATGCCAGCTCCTTTCATTCAGTCAGTAGCTTCAAACATTTCTGGTATATGAATAACATGATGTTTTTCAATGGCAAAAATCAATGAATATTGTAAATGCACAAACAGTAATTTCTCCGCATTGCAAGGTGCAATTCTGAAATTTTTTGCTTTTTCCTGCTCCTCTTAGCATGATAAAGAAGATTCAAAGAGAGTGAGATGCCAGCTCCTTTCGTTCAGTCAGTAGCTTCAATCATTTCTGGACGTTTTTCAATGGCAAAAATCATTGAATATTGTAAATGCACAAACAGTAATTTCTCCGCATTGCAAGGTGCAATTCTGAAATTTTTTGCTTTTTCCTGCTCCTCTTAGCATGATAAAGAAGATTCAAAGAGAGTGAGATGCCAGCTCCTTTCATTCAGTCAGTAGCTTCAATCATTTCTGGTAAATGAATAACATGATGTTTTTCAATGGCAAAAATCAATGAATTTTGTAAATGCACAAACAGTAATTTCTCCGCATTGCAAGGCGCAATTCTGAAATTTTTTGCTTTTTCCTGCTCCTCTTAGCATGATAAAGAAGATTCAAAGAGAGTGAGATGCCAGCTCCTTTCATTCAGTCAGTAGCTTCAATCATTTCTGGACTTTTTCAATGGCAAAAATCAATGAATATTGTAAATGCACAAACAGTAATTTCTCAGCATTGCAAGGTGCAATTCTGAAATTTTTTGCTTTTTCCTGCTCCTCTTAGCATGATAAAGAAGATTCAAAGAGAGTGAGATGCCAGCTCCTTTCATTCAGTCAGTAGCTTCAATCATTTCTGGTAAATGAATAACATGATGTTTTTCAATGGCAAAAATCAATGAATTTTGTAAATGCACAAACAGTAATTTCTCCGCATTGCAAGGCGCAATTCTGAAATTTTTTGCTTTTTCCTGCTCCTCTTAGCATGATAAAGAAGATTCAAAGAGAGTGAGATGCCAGCTCCTTTCATTCAGTCAGTAGCTTCAATCATTTCTGGACGTTTTTCAATGGCAAAAATCAATGAATATTGTAAATGCACAAACAGTAATTTCTCCGCATTGCAAGGTGCAATTCTGAAATTTTTTGCTTTTTCCTGCTCCTCTTAGCATGATAAAGAAGATTCAAAGAGAGTGAGATGCCAGCTCCTTTCATTCAGTCAGTAGCTTCAATCATTTCTGGATGTTTTTCAATGGCAAAAATCAATGAATATTGTAAATGCACAAACAGTAATTTCTCCGCATTGCAAGGTGCAATTCTGAAATTTTTTGCTTTTTCCTGCTCCTCTTACCATGATAAAGAAGATTCAAAGAGAGTGAGATGCCAGCTCCTTTCATTCAGTCAGTAGCTTCAATCATTTCTGGACGTTTTTCAATGGCAAAAATCAATGAATATTGTAAATGCACAAACAGTAATTTCTCCGCATTGCAAGGTGCAATTCTGAAATTTTTTGCTTTTTCCTGCTCCTCTTAGCATGATAAAGAAGATTCAAAGAGAGTGAGATGCCAGCTCCTTTCATTCAGTCAGTAGCTTCAAACATTTCTGGTATATGAATAACATGATGTTTTTCAATGGCAAAAATCAATGAATATTGTAAATGCACAAACAGTAATATCTCCACATTGCAAGGTGCAATTCTGAAATTTTTTGCTTTTTCCTGTTAATCCTAGCATGATAAAGAAGATTCAAAGAGAGTGAGATGCCAGCTCCTTTCATTCAGTCAGTAGCTTCAAACATTCCTGGTATATGAATAACATGATGTTTTTCAATGGCAAAAATCAATGAATATTGTAAATGCACATACAGTAATTTCTCCGCATTGCAAGGTGCAATTCTGAAATTTTTTGCTTTTTCCTGCTCCTCTTAGCATGATAAAGAAGATTCAAAGAGAGTGAGATGCCAGCTCCTTTCATTCAGTCAGTAGCTTCAATCATTTCTGGACGTTTTTCAATTGCAAAAATCAATGATTATTGTAAATGCACAAACAGTAATTTCTCCGCATTGCAAGGTGCAATTCTGAAATTTTTTGCTTTTTCCTGCTCCTCTTAGCATGATAAAGAAGATTCAAAGAGAGTGAGATGCCAGCTCCTTTCATTCAGTCAGTAGCTTCAATCATTTCTGGTATATGAATAACATGATGTTTTTCAATGGCAAAAATCAATGAATATTGTAAATGCACAAACAGTAATTTCTCCGCATTGCAAGGTGCAATTCTGAAATTTTTTGCTTTTTCCTGCTCCTCTTAGCATGATATAGAAGATTCAAAGAGAGTGAGATGCCAGCTCCTTTCATTCAGTCAGTAGCTTCAATCATTTCTGGTATATGAATAACATGATGTTTTTCAATGGCAAAAATCAATGAATATTGTAAATGCACAAACAGTAATTTATCCGCATTGCAAGGTGCAATTCTGAAATTTTTTGCTTTTTCCTGCTCCTCTTAGCATGATAAAGAAGATTCAAAGAGAGTGAGATGCCAGCTCCTTTCATTCAGTCAGTAGCTTCAAACATTTCTGGTATATGAATAACATGATGTTTTTCAATGGCAAAAATCAATGAATATTGTAAATGCACAAACAGTAATTTCTCCGCATTGCAAGGTGCAATTCTGAAATTTTTTGCTTTTTCCTGCTCCTCTTAGCATGATAAAGAAGATTCAAAGAGAGTGAGATGCCAGCTCCTTTCATTCAGTCAGTAGCTTCAATCATTTCTGGACGTTTTTCAATGGCAAAAATCAATGAATATTGTAAATGCACAAACAGTAATTTCTCCGCATTGCAAGGTGCAATTCTGAAATTTTTTGCTTTTTCCTGCTCCTCTTAGCATGATAAAGAAGATTCAAAGAGAGTGAGATGCCAGCTCCTTTCATTCAGTCAGTAGCTTCAATCATTTCTGGACGTTTTTCAATGGCAAAAATCAATGAATATTGTAAATGCACAAACAGTAATTTCTCCGCATTGCAAGGTGCAATTCTGAAATTTTTTGCTTTTTCCTGCTCCTCTTAGCATGATAAAGAAGATTCAAAGAGAGTGAGATGCCAGCTCGTTTCATTCAGTCAGTAGCTTCAAACATTTCTGGTATATGAATAACATGATGTTTTTCAATGGCAAAAATCAATGAATATTGTAAATGCACAAACAGTAATTTCTCCGCATTGCAAGGTGCAATTCTGAAATTTTTTGCTTTTTCCTGCTCCTCTTAGCATGATAAAGAAGATTCAAAGAGAGTGAGATGCCAGCTCATTTCGTTCAGTCAGTAGCTTCAATCATTTCTGGACGTTTTTCAATGGCAAAAATCATTGAATATTGTAAATGCACAAACAGTAATTTCTCCGCATTGCAAGGTGCAATTCTGAAATTTTTTGCTTTTTCCTGCTCCTCTTAGCATGATAAAGAAGATTCAAAGAGAGTGAGATGCCAGCTCCTTTCATTCAGTCAGTAGCTTCAATCATTTCTGGTAAATGAATAACATGATGTTTTTCAATGGCAAAAATCAATGAATTTTGTAAATGCACAAACAGTAATTTCTCCGCATTGCAAGGCGCAATTCTGAAATTTTTTGCTTTTTCCTGCTCCTCTTAGCATGATAAAGAAGATTCAAAGAGAGTGAGATGCCAGCTCCTTTCATTCAGTCAGTAGCTTCAATCATTTCTGGACTTTTTCAATGGCAAAAATCAATGAATATTGTAAATGCACAAACAGTAATTTCTCCGCATTGCAAGGTGCAATTCTGAAATTTTTTGCTTTTTCCTGCTCCTCTTAGCATGATAAAGAAGATTCAAAGATAGTGAGATGCCAGCTCCTTTCATTCAGTCAGTAGCTTCAATCATTTCTGGTAAATGAATAACATGATGTTTTTCAATGGCAAAAATCAATGAATTTTGTAAATGCACAAACAGTAATTTCTCCGCATTGCAAGGCGCAATTCTGAAATTTTTTGCTTTTTCCTGCTCCTCTTAGCATGATAAAGAAGATTCAAAGAGAGTGAGATGCCAGCTCCTTTCATTCAGTCAGTAGCTTCAATCATTTCTGGACGTTTTTCAATGGCAAAAATCAATGAATATTGTAAATGCACAAACAGTAATTTCTCCGCATTGCAAGGTGCAATTCTGAAATTTTTTGCTTTTTCCTGCTCCTCTTAGCATGATAAAGAAGATTCAAAGAGAGTGAGATGCCATCTCCTTTCATTCAGTCAGTAGCTTCAATCATTTCTGGACGTTTTTCAATGGCAAAAATCAATGAATATTGTAAATGCACAAACAGTAATTTCTCCGCATTGCAAGGTGCAATTCTGAAATTTTTTGCTTTTTCCTGCTCCTCTTACCATGATAAAGAAGATTCAAAGAGAGTGAGATGCCAGCTCCTTTCATTCAGTCAGTAGCTTCAATCATTTCTGGACGTTTTTCAATGGCAAAAATCAATGAATATTGTAAATGCACAAACAGTAATTTCTCCGCATTGCAAGGTGCAATTCTGAAATTTTTTGCTTTTTCCTGCTCCTCTTAGCATGATAAAGAAGATTCAAAGAGAGTGAGATGCCAGCTCCTTTCATTCAGTCAGTAGCTTCAAACATTTCTGGTATATGAATAACATGATGTTTTTCAATGGCAAAAATCAATGAATATTGTAAATGCACAAACAGTAATATCTCCACATTGCAAGGTGCAATTCTGAAATTTTTTGCTTTTTCCTGTTAATCCTAGCATGATAAAGAAGATTCAAAGAGAGTGAGATGCCAGCTCCTTTCATTCAGTCAGTAGCTTCAATCATTTCTGGTATATGAATAACATGATGTTTTTCAATGGCAAAAATCAATGAATTTTGTAAATGCACAAACAGTAATTTCTCCGCATTGCAAGGCTCAATTCTGAAATTTTTTGCTTTTTCCTGCTCCTCTTAGCATGATAAAGAAGATTCAAAGAGAGGGAGATGCCAGCTCCTTTCATTCAGTCAGTAGCTTCAATCATTTCTGGACGTTTTTCAATGGCAAAAATCAATGAATATTGTAAATGCACAAACAGTAATTTCTCCGCATTGCAAGGTGCAATTCTGACATTTTTTGCTTTTTCCTGCTCCTCTTAGCATGATAAAGAAGATTCAAAGAGAGTGAGATGCCAGCTCCTTTCATTCAGTCAGTAGCTTCAATCATTTCTGGACGTTTTTCAATTGCAAAAATCAATGATTATTGTAAATGCACAAACAGTAATTTCTCCGCATTGCAAGGTGCAATTCTGAAATTTTTTGCTTTTTCCTGCTCCTCTTAGCATGATAAAGAAGATTCAAAGAGAGTGAGATGCCAGCTCCTTTCATTCAGTCAGTAGCTTCAATCATTTCTGGTATATGAATAACATGATGTTTTTCAATGGCAAAAATCAATGAATATTGTAAATGCACAAACAGTAATTTCTCCGCATTGCAAGGTGCAATTCTGAAATTTTTTGATTTTTCCTGCTCCTCTTAGCATGATATAGAAGATTCAAAGAGAGTGAGATGCCAGCTCCTTTCATTCAGTCAGTAGCTTCAATCATTTCTGGTATATGAATAACATGATGTTTTTCAATGGCAAAAATCAATGAATATTGTAAATGCACAAACAGTAATTTCTCCGCATTGCAAGGTGCAATTCTGAAATTTTTTGCTTTTTCCTGCTCCTCTTAGCATGATAAAGAAGATTCAAAGAGAGTGAGATGCCAGCTCCTTACATTCAGTCAGTAGCTTCAAACATTTCTAGTATATGAATAACATGATGTTTTTCAATGGCAAAAATCAATGAATATTGTAAATGCACAAACAGTAATTTCTCCGCATTGCAAGGTGCAATTCTGAAATTTTTTGCTTTTTCCTGCTCCTCTTAGCATGATAAAGAAGATTCAAAGAGAGTGAGATGCCAGCTCCTTTCATTCAGTCAGTAGCTTCAATCATTTCTGGACGTTTTTCAATGGCAAAAATCAATGAATATTGTAAATGCACAAACAGTAATTTCTCCGCATTGCAAGGTGCAATTCTGAAATTTTTTGCTTTTTCCTGCTCCTCTTAGCATGATAAAGAAGATTCAAAGAGAGGGAGATGCCAGCTCCTTTCATTCAGTCAGTAGCTTCAATCATTTCTGGACGTTTTTCAATGGCAAAAATCAATGAATATTGTAAATGCACAAACAGTAATTTCTCCGCATTGCAAGGTGCAATTCTGACATTTTTTGCTTTTTCCTGCTCCTCTTAGCATGATAAAGAAGATTCAAAGAGAGTGAGATGCCAGCTCCTTTCATTCAGTCAGTAGCTTCAAACATTTCTGGTATATGAATAACATGATGTTTTTCAATGGCAAAAATCAATGAATATTGTAAATGCACAAACAGTAATTTCTCCGCATTGCAAGGTGCAATTCTGAAATTTTTTGCTTTTTCCTGCTCCTCTTAGCATGATAAAGAAGATTCAAAGAGAGTGAGATGCCAGCTCCTTTCGTTCAGTCAGTAGCTTCAATCATTTCTGGACGTTTTTCAATGGCAAAAATGATTGAATATTGTAAATGCACAAACAGTAATTTCTCCGCATTGCAAGGTGCAATTCTGAAATTTTTTGTTTTTTCCTGCTCTTCTTAGCATGATAAAGAAGATTCAAAGAGAGTGAGATGCCAGCTCCTTTCATTCAGTCAGTAGCTTCAATCATTTCTGGTAAATGAATAACATGATGTTTTTCAATGGCAAAAATCAATGAATTTTGTAAATGCACAAACAGTAATTTCTCCGCATTGCAAGGCGCAATTCTGAAATTTTTTGCTTTTTCCTGCTCCTCTTAGCATGATAAAGAAGATTCAAAGAGAGTGAGATGCCAGCTCCTTTCATTCAGTCAGTAGCTTCAATCATTTCTGGACGTTTTTCAATGTCAAAAATCAATGAATATTGTAAATGCACAAACAGTAATTTCTCTGCATTGCAAGGTGCAATTCTGAAATTTTTTGCTTTTTCCTGCTCCTCTTAGCATGATAAAGAAGATTCAAAGAGAGTGAGATGCCAGCTCCTTTCATTCAGTCAGTAGCTTCAATCATTTCTGGACGTTTTTCAATGGCAAAAATCAATGAATATTGTAAATGCACAAACAGTAATTTCTACGCATTGCAAGGTGCAATTCTGAAATTTTTTGCTTTTTCCTGCTCCTCTTAGCATGATAAAGAAGATTCAAAGAGAGTGAGGTGCCAGCTCCTTTCATTCAGTCAGTAGCTTCAAACATTTCTGGTATATGAATAACATGTTTTTCAATGGCAAAAATCAATGAATATTGTAAATGCACAAACAGTAATTTCTCCGCATTGCAAGGTGCAATTCTGAAATTTTTTGCTTTTTCCTGCTCCTCTTAGCATGATAAACAAGATTCAAAGAGAGTGAGATGCCAGCTCCTTTCATTCAGTCAGTAGCTTCAATCATTTCTGGACGTTTTTCAATGGCAAAAATCAATGAATATTGTAAATGCACAAACAGTAATTTCTCCGCATTGCAAGGTGCAATTCTGAAATTTTTTGCTTTTTCCTGCTCCTCTTAGCATGATAAAGAAGATTCAAAGAGAGTGAGATGCCAGCTCCTTTCATTCAGTCAGTAGCTTCAAACATTTCTGGTATATGAATAACATGATGTTTTTCAATGGCAAAAATCAATGAATATTGTAAATGCACAAACAGTAATTTCTCCGCATTGCAAGGTGCAATTCTGAAATTTTTTGCTTTTTCCTGCTCCTCTTAGCATGATAAAGAAGATTCAAAGAGAGTGAGATGCCAGCTCCTTTCGTTCAGTCAGTAGCTTCAATCATTTCTGGACGTTTTTCAATGGCAAAAATCATTGAATATTGTAAATGCACAAACAGTAATTTCTCCGCATTGCAAGGTGCAATTCTGAAATTTTTTGCTTTTTCCTGCTCCTCTTAGCATGATAAAGAAGATTCAAAGAGAGTGAGATGCCAGCTCCTTTCATTCAGTCAGTAGCTTCAATCATTTCTGGTAAATGAATAACATGATGTTTTTCAATGGCAAAAATCAATGAATTTTGTAAATGCACAAACAGTAATTTCTCCGCATTGCAAGGCGCAATTCTGAAATTTTTTGCTTTTTCCTGCTCCTCTTAGCATGATAAAGAAGATTCAAAGAGAGTGAGATGCCAGCTCCTTTCATTCAGTCAGTAGCTTCAATCATTTCTGGACTTTTTCAATGGCAAAAATCAATGAATATTGTAAATGCACAAACAGTAATTTCTCCGCATTGCAAGGTGCAATTCTGAAATTTTTTGCTTTTTCCTGCTCCTCTTAGCATGATAAAGAAGATTCAAAGAGAGTGAGATGCCAGCTCCTTTCATTCAGTCAGTAGCTTCAATCATTTCTGGTAAATGAATAACATGATGTTTTTCAATGGCAAAAATCAATGAATTTTGTAAATGCACAAACAGTAATTTCTCCGCATTGCAAGGCGCAATTCTGAAATTTTTTGCTTTTTCCTGCTCCTCTTAGCATGATAAAGAAGATTCAAAGAGAGTGAGATGCCAGCTCCTTTCATTCAGTCAGTAGCTTCAATCATTTCTGGACGTTTTTCAATGGCAAAAATCAATGAATATTGTAAATGCACAAACTGTAATTTCTCCGCATTGCAAGGTGCAATTCTGAAATTTTTTGCATTTTCCTGCTCCTCTTAGCATGATAAAGAAGATTCAAAGAGAGTGAGATGCCAGCTCCTTTCATTCAGTCAGTAGCTTCAATCATTTCTGGACGTTTTTCAATGGCAAAAATCAATGAATATTGTAAATGCACAAACAGTAATTTCTCCGCATTGCAAGGTGCAATTCTGAAATTTTTTGCTTTTTCCTGCTCCTCTTAGCATGATAAAGAAGATTCAAAGAGAGTGAGATGCCAGCTCCTTTCATTCAGTCAGTAGCTTCAAACATTTCTGGTATATGAATAACATGATGTTTTTCAATGGCAAAAATCAATGAATATTGTAAATGCACAAACAGTAATTTCTCCGCATTGCAAGGTGCAATTCTGAAATTTTTTGCTTTTTCCTGCTCCTCTTAGCATGATAAAGAAGATTCAAAGAGAGTGAGATGCCAGCTCCTTTCATTCAGTCAGTAGCTTCAAACATTTCTGGTATATGAATAACATGATGTTTTTCAATGGCAAAAATCAATGAATATTGTAAATGCACAACCAGTAATTTCTCCGCATTGCAAGGTGCAATTCTGAAATTTTTTGCTTTTTCCTGCTCCTCTTAGCATGATAAAGAAGATTCAAAGAGAGTGAGATGCCAGCTCCTTTCGTTCAGTCAGTAGCTTCAATCATTTCTGGACGTTTTTCAATGGCAAAAATCATTGAATATTGTAAATGCACAAACAGTAATTTCTCCGCATTGCAAGGTGCAATTCTGAAATTTTTTACTTTTTCCTGCTCCTCTTAGCATGATAAAGAATATTCAAAGAGAGTGAGATGCCAGCTCCTTTCATTCAGTCAGTAGCTTCAATCATTTCTGGTATATGAATAACATGATGTTTTTCAATGGCAAAAATCAATGAATATTGTAAATGCACAAACAGTAATTTCTCCGCATTGTAAGGTGCAATTCTGAAATTTTTTGCTTTTTACTGCTCCTCTTAGCATGATAAACAAGATTCAAAGAGAGTGAGATAACAGCTCCTTTCATTCAGTCAGTAGCTTCAATCATTTCTGGACGTTTTTCAATGGCAAAAATCAATGAATATTGTAAATGCACAAACAGTAATTTCTCCGCATTGCAAGGTGCAATTCTGAAATTTTTTGCTTTTTCCTGCTCCTCTTAGCATGATAAAGAAGATTCAAAGAGAGTGAGATGCCAGCTCCTTTCATTCAGTCAGTAGCTTCAAACATTTCTGGTATATGAATAACATGATGTTTTTCAATGGCAAAAATCAATGAATATTGTAAATGCACAAACAGTAATTTCTCCGCATTGCAAGGTGCAAGTCTGAAATTTTTTGCTTTTTCCTGCTCCTCTTAGCATGATAAAGAAGATTCAAAGAGAGTGAGATGCCAGCTACTTTCATTCAGTCAGTAGCTTCAATCATTTCTGGACGTTTTTCAATGGTAAAAATCAATGAATATTGTAAATGCACAAACAGTAATTTCTCCGCATTGCAAGGTGCAATTCTGAAATTTTTTGCTTTTTCCTGCTCCTCTTAGCATGATATAGAAGATTCAAAGAGAGTGAGATGCCAGCTCCTTTCATTCAGTCAGTAGCTTCAAACATTTCTGGTATATGAATAACATGATGTTTTTCAATGGCAAAAATCAATGAATATTGTAAATGCACAAACAGTAATTTCTCCGCATTGCAAGGTGCAATTCTGAAATTTTTTGCTTTTTCCTGCTCCTCTTAGCATGATAAAGAAGATTCAAAGAGAGTGAGATGCCAGCTCCTTTCATTCAGTCAGTAGCTTCAAACATTTCTGGTATATGAATAACATGATGTTTTTCAATGGCAAAAATCAATGAATATTGTAAATGCACAAACAGTAATTTCTTCGCATTGCAAGGTGCAATTCTGAAATTTTTTCCTTTTTCCTGCTCCTCTTAGCATTATAAAGAAGATTCAAAGAGAGTGAGATGCCAGCTCCTTTCATTCAGTCAGTAGCTTCAATCATTTCTGGACGTTTTTCAATGGCAAAAATCAATGAATATTGTAAATGCACAAACAGTAATTTCTCCGCATTGCAAGGTGCAATTCTGAAATTTTTTGCTTTTTCCTGCTCCTCTTAGCATGATAAAGAAGATTCAAAGAGAGTGAGATGCCAGCTCCTTTCATTCAGTCAGTAGCTTCAAACATTTCTGGGATATGAATAACATGATGTTTTTCAATGGCAAAAATCAATGAATATTGTAAATGCACAAACAGTAATTTCTCCGCATTGCAAGGTGCAATTCTGAAATTTTTTGCTTTTTCCTGCTCCTCTTAGCATGATAAAGAAGATTCAAAGAGAGTGAGATGCCAGCTCCTTTCATTCAGTCAGTAGCTTCAATCATTTCTGGACGTTTTTCAATGGCAAAAATCAATGAATATTGTAAATGCACAAACAGTAATTTCTCCGCATTGCAAGGTGCAATTCTGAAATTTTTTGCTTTTTCCTGCTCCTCTTAGCATGATAAAGAAGATTCAAAGAGAGTGAGATGCCAGCTCCTTTCATTCAGTCAGTAGCTTCAAACATTTCTGGTATATGAATAACATGATGTTTTTCAATGGCAAAAATCAATGAATATTGTAAATGCACAACCAGTAATTTCTCCGCATTGCAAGGTGCAATTCTGAAATTTTTTGCTTTTTCCTGCTCCTCTTAGCATGATAAAGAAGATTCAAAGAGAGTGAGATGCCAGCTCCTTTCGTTCAGTCAGTAGCTTCAATCATTTCTGGACGTTTTTCAATGGCAAAAATCATTGAATATTGTAAATGCACAAACAGTAATTTCTCCGCATTGCAAGGTGCAATTCTGAAATTTTTTACATTTTCCTGCTCCTCTTAGCATGATAAAGAAGATTCAAAGAGAGTGAGATGCCAGCTCCTTTCATTCAGTCAGTAGCTTCAATCATTTCTGGTATATGAATAACATGATGTTTTTCAATTGCAAAAATCAATGAATATTGTAAATGCACAAACAGTAATTTCTCCGCACTGTAAGGTGCAATTCTGAAATTTTTTGCTTTTTCCTGCTCCTCTTAGCATGATAAACAAGATTCAAAGAGAGTGAGATAACAGCTCCTTTCATTCAGTCAGTAGCTTCAATCATTTCTGGACGTTTTTCAATGGCAAAAATCAATGAATATTGTAAATGCACAAACAGTAATTTCTCCGCATTGCAAGGTGCAATTCTGAAATTTTTTGCTTTTTCCTGCTCCTCTTAGCATGATAAAGAAGATTCAAAGAGAGTGAGATGCCAGCTCCTTTCATTCAGTCAGTAGCTTCAAACATTTCTGGTATATGAATAGCATGATGTTTTTCAATGGCAAAAATCAATGAATATTGTAAATGCACAAACAGTAATTTCTCCGCATTTCAAGGTGCAATTCTGAAATTTTTTGCTTTTTCCTGCTCCTCTTAGCATGATAAAGAAGATTCAAAGAGAGTGAGATGCCAGCTCCTTTCATTCAGTCAGTAGCTTCAATCATTTCTGGACGTTTTTCAATGGCAAAAATCAATGAATATTGTAAATGCACAAACAGTAATTTCTCCGCATTGCAAGGTGCAATTCTGAAATTTTTTGCTTTTTCCTGCTCCTCTTAGCATGATAAAGAAGATTCAAAGAGAGTGAGATGCCAGCTCCTTTCATTCAGTCAGTAGCTTCAAACATTTCTGGTATATGAATAACATGATGTTTTTCAATGGCAAAAATCAATGAATATTGTAAATGCACAAACAGTAATTTCTCCGCATTGCAAGGTGCAAGTCTGAAATTTTTTGCTTTTTCCTGCTCCTCTTAGCATGATAAAGAAGATTCAAAGAGAGTGAGATGCCAGCTACTTTCATTCAGTCAGTAGCTTCAATCATTTCTGGACGTTTTTCAATGGTAAAAATCAATGAATATTGTAAATGCACAAACAGTAATTTCTCCGCATTGCAAGGTGCAATTCTGAAATTTTTTGCTTTTTCCTGCTCCTCTTAGCATGATAAAGAAGATTCAAAGAGAGTGAGATGCCAGCTCCTTTCATTCAGTTAGTAGCTTCAAACATTTCTGGTATATGAATAACATGATGTTTTTCAATGGCAAAAATCAATGAATATTGTAAATGCACAAACAGTAATTTCTCCGCATTGCAAGGTGCAATTCTGAAATTTTTTGCTTTTTCCTGCTCCTCTTAGCATGATAAAGAAGATTCAAAGAGAGTGAGATGCCAGCTCCTTTCATTCAGTCAGTAGCTTCAAACATTTCTGGTATATGAATAACATGATGTTTTTCAATGGCAAAAATCAATGAATATTGTAAATGCACAAACAGTAATTTCTCCGCATTGCAAGGTGCAATTCTGAAATTTTTTGCTTTTTCCTGCTCCTCTTAGCATTATAAAGAAGATTCAAAGAGAGTGAGATGCCAGCTCCTTTCATTCAGTCAGTAGCTTCAATCATTTCTGGACGTTTTTCAATGGCAAAAATCAATGAATATTGAAAATGCACAAACAGTAATTTCTCCGCATTGCAAGGTGCAATTCTGAAATTTTTTGCTTTTTCCTGCTCCTCTTAGCATGATAAAGAAGATTCAAAGAGAGTGAGATGCCAGCTCCTTTCATTCAGTCAGTAGCTTCAAACATTTCTGGTATATGAATAACATGATGTTTTTCAATGGCAAAAATCAATGAATATTGTAAATGCACAAACAGTAATTTCTCCGCATTGCAAGGTGCAATTCTGAAATTTTTTGCTTTTTCCTGCTCCTCTTAGCATGATAAAGAAGATTCAAAGAGAGTGAGATGCCAGCTCCTTTCATTCAGTCAGTAGCTTCAATCATTTCTGGACGTTTTTCAATGGCAAAAATCAATGAATATTGTAAATGCACAAACAGTAATTTCTCCGCATTGCAAGGTGCAATTCTGAAATTTTTTGCTTTTTCCTGCTCCTCTTAGCATGATAAAGAAGATTCAAAGAGAGTGAGATGCCAGCTCCTTTCATTCAGTCAGTAGCTTCAAACATTTCTGGTATATGAATAACATGATGTTTTTCAATGGCAAAAATCAATGAATATTGTAAATGCACAACCAGTAATTTCTCCGCATTGCAAGGTGCAATTCTGAAATTTTTTGCTTTTTCCTGCTCCTCTTAGCATGATAAAGAAGATTCAAAGAGAGTGAGATGCCAGCTCCTTTCGTTCAGTCAGTAGCTTCAATCATTTCTGGACGTTTTTCAATGGCAAAAATCATTGAATATTGTAAATGCACAAACAGTAATTTCTCCGCATTGCAAGGTGCAATTCTGAAATTTTTTACTTTTTCCTGCTCCTCTTAGCATGATAAAGAAGATTCAAAGAGAGTGAGATGCCAGCTCCTTTCATTCAGTCAGTAGCTTCAAACATTTCTGGTATATGAATAGCATAATGTTTTTCAATGGCAAAAATCAATGAATATTGTAAATGCACAAACAGTAATTTCTCCGCATTTCAAGGTGCAATTCTGAAATTTTTTGCTTTTTCCTGCTCCTCTTAGCATGATAAAGAAGATTCAAAGAGAGTGAGATGCCAGCTCCTTTCATTCAGTCAGTAGCTTCAATCATTTCTGGACGTTTTTCAATTGCAAAAATCAATGAATATTGTAAATGCACAAACAGTAATTTCTCCGCATTGCAAGGTGCAATTCTGAATTTTTTTGCTTTTTCCTGCTCCTCTTAGCATGATAAAGAAGATTCAAAGAGAGTGAGATGCCAGCTACTTTCATTCAGTCAGTAGCTTCAATCATTTCTGGTATATGAATAACATGATGTTTTTCAATGGCAAAAATCAATGAATATTGTAAATGCACAAACAGTCATTTCTCCGCATTGCAAGGTGCAATTCTGAAATTTTTTGCTTTTTCCTGCTCCTCTTAGCATGATAAAGAAGATTCAAAGAGAGTGAGATGCCAGCTCCTTTCATTCAGTCAGTAGCTTCAATCATTTCTGGTATATGAATAACAATATGTTTTTCAATGGCAAAAATCAATGAATATTGTAAATGCACAAACAGTAATTTATCCGCATTGCAAGGTGCAATTCTGAAATTTTTTGCTTTTTCCTGCTCCTCTTAGCATGATAAAGAAGATTCAAAGAGAGTGAGATGCCAGCTCTTTTCATTCAGTCAGTAGCTTCAAACATTTCTGGTATATGAATAACATGATGTTTTTCAATGGCAAAAATCAATGAATATTGTAAATGCACAAACAGTAATTTCTCCGCATTGCAAGGTGCAATTCTGAAATTTTTTGCTTTTTCCTGCTCCTCTTAGCATGATAAAGAAGATTCAAAGAGAGTGAGATGCCAACTCCTTTCATTCAGTCAGTAGCTTCAATCATTTCTGGAAGTTTTTCATTGGCAAAAATCAATGAATATTGTAAATGCACAAACAGTAATTTCTCCGCATTGCAAGGTGCAATTCTGAAATTTTTTGCTTTTTCCTGCTCCTCTTAGCATGATAAAGAAGATTCAAAGAGAGTGAGATGCCAGCTCCTTTCATTCAGTCAGTAGCTTCAATCATTTCTGGTATATGAATAACATGATGTTTTTCAATGGCAAAAATCAATGAATTTTTGTAAATGCACAAACAGTAATTTCTCCGCATTGTAAGGTGCAATTCAGAAATTTTTTGCTTTTTCCTGCTCCTCTTAGCATGATAAAGAAGATTCAAAGAGAGTGAGATGCCAGCTCCTTTCATTCAGTCAGTAGCTTCAATCATTTCTGGACGTTTTTCAATGGCAAAAATCAATGAATATTGTAAATGCACAAACAGTAATTTCTCCGCATTTCAAGGTGCAATTCTGAAATTTTTTGCTTTTTCCTGCTCCTCTTAGCATGATAAAGAAGATTCAAAGAGAGTGAGATGCCAGCTCCTTTCATTCAGTCAGTAGCTTCAAACATTTCTGGTATATGAATAACATGATGTTTTTCAATGGCAAAAATCAATGAATATTGTAAATGCACAAACAGTAATTTCTCCGCATTGCAAGGTGCAATTCTGAAATTTTTTGCTTTTTCCTGCTCCTCTTAGCATGATAAAGAAGATTCAAAGAGAGTGAGATGCCAGCTCCTTTCGTTCAGTCAGTAGCTTCAATCATTTCTGGACGTTTTTCAATGGTAAAAATCAATGAATATGCTAAATGCACAAACAGTAATTTCTCCGCATTGCAAGGTGCAATTCTGAAATTTTTTGCTTTTTCCTGCTCCTCTTAGCATGATAAAGAAGATTCAAAGAGAGTGAGATGCCAGCTCCTTTCATTCAGTCAGTAGCTTCAAACATTTCTGGTATATGAATAACATGATGTTTTTCAATGGCAAAAATCAATGAATATTGTAAATGCACAAACAGTAATTTCTCCGCATTGCAAGGTGCAATTCTGAAATTTTTTGCTTTTTCCTGCTCCTCTTAGCATGATAAAGAAGATTCAAAGAGAGTGAGATGCCAGCTCCTTTCATTCAGTCAGTAGCTTCAAACATTTCTGGTATATGAATAACATGATGTTTTTCAATGGCAAAAATCAATGAATATTGTAAATGCACAAACAGTAATTTCTCCGCATTGCAAGGTGCAATTCTGAAATTTTTTGCTTTTTCCTGCTCCTCTTAGCATGATAAAGAAGATTCAAAGAGAGTGAGATGCCAGCTCCTTTCATTCAGTCATTAGCTTCAATCATTTCTGGACGTTTTTCAATGGCAAAAATCAATGAATATTGTAAATGCACAAACAGTAATTTCTCCGCATTGCAAGGTGCAATTCTGAAATTTTTAACTTTTTCCTGCTCCTCTGAGCATGATAAAGAAGATTCAAAGAGAGTGAGATGCCAGCTCCTTTCATTCAGTCAGTAGCTTCAATCATTTCTGGTATATGAATAACATGATATTTTTCAATGGCAAAAATCAATGAATATTGTAAATGCACAAACAGTAATTTCTCCGCATTGCAAGGTGCAATTCTGAAATTTTTTGCTTTTTCCTGCTCCTCTTAGCATGATAAACAAGATTCAAAGAAAGTGAGATAACAGCTCCTTTCATTCAGTCAGTAGCTTCAATCATTTCTGGACGTTTTTCAATGGCAAAAATCAATGAATATTGTAAATGCACAAACAGTAATTTCTCCGCATTGCAAGGTGCAATTCTGAATTTTTTTGCTTTTTCCTGCTCCTCTTACCATGATAAAGAAGATTCAAAGAGAGTGAGATGCCAGCTCCTTTCATTCAGTCAGTAGCTTCAAACATTTCTGGTATATGAATAACATGATGTTTTTCAATGGCAAAAATCAATGAATATTGTAAATGCACAAACAGTAATTTCTCCGCATTGCAAGGTGCAATTCTGAAATTTTTTGCTTTTTCCTGCTCCTCTTAGCATGATAAAGAAGATTCAAAGAGAGTGAGATGCCAGCTCCTTTCATTCAGTCAGTAGCTTCAATCATTTCTGGACGTTTTTCAATTGCAAAAATCAATGAATATTGTAAATGCACAAACAGTAATTTCTCCGCATTGCAAGGTGCAATTCTGAAATTTTTTGCTTTTTCCTGCTCCTCTTAGCATGATAAAGAAGATTGAAAGAGAGTGAGATGCCAGCTCCTTTCATTCAGTCAGTAGCTTCAATCATTTCTGGTATATGAATAACATGATGTTTTTCAATGGCAAAAATCAATGAATATTGTAAATGCACAAACAGTAATTTCTCCGCATTGCAAGGTGCAATTCTGAAATTTTTTGCTTTATCCTGCTCCTCTTAGCATGATAAAGAAGATTCAAAGAGAGTGAGATGCCAGCTCCTTTCATTCAGTCAGTAGCTTCAATCATTTCTGGTATATGAATAACATGATGTTTTTCAATGGCAAAAATCAATGAATATTGTAAATGCACAAACAGTAATTTATCCGCATTGCAAGGTGCAATTCTGAAATTTTTTCCTTTTTCCTGCTCCTCTTAGCATGATAAAGAAGATTCAAAGAGAGTGAGATGCCAGCTCCTTTCATTCAGTCAGTAGCTTCAAACATTTCTGGTATATGAATAACATGATGTTTTTCAATGGCAAAAATCAATGAATATTGTAAATGCACAAACAGTAATTTCTCCGCATTGCAAGGTGCAATTCTGAAATTTTTTGCTTTTTCCTGCTCCTCTTAGCATGATAAAGAAGATTCAAAGAGAGTGAGATGCCAGCTCCTTTCATTCAGTCAGTAGCTTCAATCATTTCTGGAAGTTTTTCAATGGCAAAAATCAATGAATATTGTAAATGCACAAACAGTAATTTCTCCGCATTGCAAGGTGCAATTCTGAAATTTTTTGCTTTTTCCTGCTCCTCTTAGCATGATAAAGAAGATTCAAAGAGAGTGAGATGCCAGCTCCTTTCATTCAGTCAGTAGCTTCAATCATTTCTGGTATATGAATAACATGATGTTTTTCAATGGCAAAAATCAATGAATTTTGTAAATGCACAAACAGTAATTTCTCCGCATTGCAAGGTGCAATTCTGAAATTTTTTGCTTTTTCCTGCTCCTCTTAGCATGATAAAGAAGATTCAAAGAGAGTGAGATGCCAGCTCCTTTCATTCAGTCAGTAGCTTCAATCATTTCTGGACGTTTTTCAATGGCAAAAATCAATGAATATTGTAAATGCACAAACAGTAATTTCTCCGCATTGCAAGCTGCAATTCTGAAATTTTTTGCTTTTTCCTGCTCCTCTTAGCATGATAAAGAAGATTCAAAGAGAGTGAGATGCCAGCTCCTTTCGTTCAGTCAGTAGCTTCAATCATTTCTGGACGTTTTTCAATGGCAAAAATCATTGAATATTGTAAATGCACAAACAGTAATTTCTCCGCATTGCAAGGTGCAATTCTGAAATTTTTTACTTTTTCCTGCTCCTCTTAGCATGATAAAGAAGATTCAAAGAGAGTGAGATGCCAGCTCCTTTCATTCAGTCAGTAGCTTCAATCATTTCTGGTATATGAATAACATGATGTTTTTCAATGGCAAAAATCAATGAATATTGTAAATGCACAAACAGTAATTTCTCCGCATTGCAAGGTGCAATTCTGAAATTTTTTGCTTTTTCCTGCTCCTCTTAGCATGATAAAGAAGATTCAAAGAGAGTGAGATAACAGCTCCTTTCATTCAGTCAGTAGCTTCAATCATTTCTGGACGTTTTTCAATGGCAAAAATCAATGAATATTGTAAATGCACAAACAGTAATTTCTCCGCATTGCAAGGTGCAATTCTGAAATTTTTTACTTTTTCCTGCTCCTCTTAGCATGATAAACAAGATTCAAAGAGAGTGAGATGCCAGCTCCTTTCATTCAGTCAGTAGCTTCAATCATTTCTGGTATATGAATAACATGATATTTTTCAATGGCAAAAATCAATGAATATTGTAAATGCACAAACAGTAATTTCTCCGCATTGCAAGGTGCAATTCTGAAATTTTTTGCTTTTTCCTGCTCCTCTTAGCATGATAAACAAGATTCAAAGAGAGTGAGATAACAGCTCCTTTCATTCAGTCAGTAGCTTCAATCATTTCTGGACGTTTTTCAATGGCAAAAATCAATGAATATTGTAAATGCACAAACAGTAATTTCTCCGCATTGCAAGGTGCAATTCTGAAATTTTTTGCTTTTTCCTGCTCCTCTTAGCATGATAAAGAAGATTCAAAGAGAGTGAGATGCCAGCTCCTTTCATTCAGTCAGTAGCTTCAAACATTTCTGGTATATGAATAACATGATGTTTTTCAATGGCAAAAATCAATGAATATTGTAAATGCACAAACAGTAATTTCTCCGCATTGCAAGGTGCAATTGTGAAATTTTTTGCTTTTTCCTGCTCCTCTTAGCATGATAAAGAAGATTCAAAGAGAGTGAGATGCCAGCTCCTTTCATTCAGTCAGTAGCTTCAATCATTTCTGGACGTTTTTCAATTGCAAAAATCAATGAATATTGTAAATGCACAAACAGTAATTTCTCCGCATTGCAAGGTGCAATTCTGAAATTTTTTGCTTTTTCCTGCTCCTCTTAGCATGATAAAGAAGATTGAAAGAGAGTGAGATGCCAGCTACTTTCATTCAGTCAGTAGCTTCAATCATTTCTGGTATATGAATAACATGATGTTTTTCAATGGCAAAAATCAATGAATATTGTAAATGCACAAACAGTAATTTCTCCGCATTGCAAGGTGCAATTCTGAAATTTTTTGCTTTATCCTGCTCCTCTTAGCATGATAAAGAAGATTCAAAGAGAGTGAGATGCCAGCTCCTTTCATTCAGTCAGTAGCTTCAATCATTTCTGGTATATGAATAACATGATGTTTTTCAATGGCAAAAATCAATGAATATTGTAAATGCACAAACAGTAATTTCTCCGCATTGCAAGGTGCAATTCTGAAATTTTTTGCTTTTTCCTGCTCCTCTTAGCATGATAAAGAAGATTCAAAGAGAGTGAGATGCCAGCTCCTTTCGTTCAGTCAGTAGCTTCAATCATTTCTGGACGTTTTTCAATGGCAAAAATCATTGAATATTGTAAATGCACAAACAGTAATTTCTCCGCATTGCAAGGTGCAATTCTGAAATTTTTTACTTTTTCTTGCTCCTCTTAGCATGATAAAGAAGATTCAAAGAGAGTGAGATGCCAGCTCCTTTCATTCAGTCAGTAGCTTCAATCATTTCTGGTATATGAATAACATGATGTTTTTCAATGGCAAAAATCAATGAATATTGTAAATGCACAAACAGTAATTTCTCCGCATTGCAAGGTGCAATTCTGAAATTTTTTGCTTTTTCCTGCTCCTCTTAGCATGATAAAGAAGATTCAAAGAGAGTGAGATGCCAGCTCCTTTCATTCAGTCAGTAGCTTCAATCATTTCTGGACGTTTTTCAATGGCAAAAATCAATGAATATTGTAAATGCACAAACAGTAATTTCTCCGCATTGCAAGGTGCAATTCTGAAATTTTTTACTTTTTCCTGCTCCTCTTAGCATGATAAACAAGATTCAAAGAGAGTGAGATGCCAGCTCCTTTCATTCAGTCAGTAGCTTCAATCATTTCTGGTATATGAATAACATGATATTTTTCAATGGCAAAAATCAATGAATATTGTAAATGCACAAACAGTAATTTCTCCGCATTGCAAGGTGCAATTCTGAAATTTTTTGCTTTTTCCTGCTCCTCTTAGCATGATAAACAAGATTCAAAGAGAGTGAGATAAAAGCTCCTTTCATTCAGTCAGTAGCTTCAATCATTTCTGGACGTTTTTCAATGGCAAAAATCAATGAATATTGTAAATGCACAAACAGTAATTTCTCCGCATTGCAAGGTGCAATTCTGAAATTTTTTGCTTTTTCCTGCTCCTCTTAGCATGATAAAGAAGATTCAAAGAGAGTGAGATGCCAGCTCCTTTCATTCAGTCAGTAGCTTCATACATTTCTGGTATATGAATAACATGATGTTTTTCAATGGCAAAAATCAATGAATATTGTAAATGCACAAACAGTAATTTCTCCGCATTGCAAGGTGCAATTCTGAAATTTTTTGCTTTTTCCTGCTCCTCTTAGCATGATAAAGAAGATTCAAAGAGAGTGAGATGCCAGCTCCTTTCATTCAGTCAGTAGCTTCAATCATTTCTGGACGTTTTTCAATTGCAAAAATCAATGAATATTGTAAATGCACAAACAGTAATTTCTCCGCATTGCAAGGTGCAATTCTGAAATTTTTTGCTTTTTCCTGCTCCTCTTAGCATGATAAAGAAGATTGAAAGAGAGTGAGATGCCAGCTACTTTCATTCAGTCAGTAGCTTCAATCATTTCTGGTATATGAATAACATGATGTTTTTCAATGGCAAAAATCAATGAATATTGTAAATGCACAAACAGTAATTTCTCCGCATTGCAAGGTGCAATTTTGAAATTTTTTACTTTTTCCTGCTCCTCTTAGCATGATAAAGAAGATTCAAAGAGAGTGAGAAGCCAGCTCCTTTCATTCAGTCAGTAGCTTCAATCATTTCTGGTATATCAATAACATGATGTTTTTCAATGGCAAAAATCAATGAATATTGTAAATGCACAAACAGTAATTTATCCGCATTGCAAGGTGCAATTCTGAAATTTTTTCCTTTTTCCTGCTCCTCTTAGCATGATAAAGAAGATTCAAAGAGAGTGAGATAACAGCTCCTTTCATTCAGTCAGTAGCTTCAATCATTTCTGGAAGTTTTTCAATGGCAAAAATCAATGAATATTGTAAATGCACAAACAGTAATTTCTCCGCATTGCAAGGTGCAATTCTGAAATTTTTTACTTTTTCCTGCTCCTCTTAGCATGATAAACAAGATTCAAAGAGAGTGAGATGCCAGCTCCTTTCATTCAGTCAGTAGCTTCAATCATTTCTGGTATATGAATAACATGATATTTTTCAATGGCAAAAATCAATGAATATTGTAAATGCACAAACAGTAATTTCTCCGCATTGCAAGGTGCAATTCTGAAATTTTTTGCTTTTTCCTGCTCCTCTTAGCATGATAAACAAGATTCAAAGAGAGTGAGATAACAGCTCCTTTCATTCAGTCAGTAGCTTCAATCATTTCTGGACGTTTTTCAATGGCAAAAATCAATGAATATTGTAAATGCACAAACAGTAATTTCTCCGCATTGCAAGGTGCAATTCTGAAATTTTTTGCTTTTTCCTGCTCCTCTTAGCATGATAAAGAAGATTCAAAGAGAGTGAGATGCCAGCTCCTTTCATTCAGTCAGTAGCTTCAATCATTTCTGGACGTTTTTCAATTGCAAAAATCAATGAATATTGTAAATGCACAAACAGTAATTTCTCCGCATTGCAAGGTGCAATTCTGAAATTTTTTGCTTTTTCCTGCTCCTCTTAGCATGATAAAGAAGATTGAAAGAGAGTGAGATGCCAGCTACTTTCATTCAGTCAGTAGCTTCAATCATTTCTGGTATATGAATAACATGATGTTTTTCAATGGCAAAAATCAATGAATATTGTAAATGCACAAACAGTAATTTCTCCGCATTGCAAGGTGCAATTCTGAAATTTTTTACTTTATCCTGCTCCTCTTAGCATGATAAAGAAGATTCAAAGAGAGTGAGATGCCAGCTCCTTTCATTCAGTCAGTAGCTTCAATCATTTCTGGTATATGAATAACATGATGTTTTTCAATGGCAAAAATCAATGAATATTGTAAATGCACAAACAGTAATTTATCCGCATTGCAAGGTGCAATTCTGAAATTTTTTCCTTTTTCCTGCTCCTCTTAGCATGATAAAGAAGATTCAAAGAGAGTGAGATGCCAGCTCCTTTCATTCAGTCAGTAGCTTCAATCATTTCTGGAAGTTTTTCAATGGCAAAAATCAATGAATATTGTAAATGCACAAACAGTAATTTCTCCGCATTGCAAGGTGCAATTCTGAAATTTTTTGCTTTTTCCTGTTCCTCTTAGCATGATAAAGAAGATTCAAAGAGAGTGAGATGCCAGCTCCTTTCATTCAGTCAGTAGCTTCAATCATTTCTGGTATATGAATAACATGATGTTTTTCAATGGCAAAAATCAATGAATTTTGTAAATGCACAAACAGTAATTTCTCCGCATTGCAAGGTGCAATTCTGAAATTTTTTGCTTTATCCTGCTCCTCTTAGCATGATAAAGAAGATTCAAAGAGAGTGAGATGCCAGCTCCTTTCATTCAGTCAGTAGCTTCAATCATTTCTGGTATATGAATAACATGATGTTTTTCAATGGCAAAAATCAATGAATATTGTAAATGCACAAACAGTAATTTATCCGCATTGCAAGGTGCAATTCTGAAATTTTTTCCTTTTTCCTGCTCCTCTTAGCATGATAAAGAAGATTCAAAGAGAGTGAGATGCCAGCTCCTTTCATTCAGTCAGTAGCTTCAAACATTTCTGGTATATGAATAACATGATGTTTTTCAATGGCAAAAATCAATGAATATTGTAAATGCACAAACAGTAATTTCTCCGCATTGCAAGGTGCAATTCTGAAATTTTTTGCTTTTTCCTGCTCCTCTTAGCATGATAAAGAAGATTCAAAGAGAGTGAGATGCCAGCTCCTTTCATTCAGTCAGTAGCTTCAATCATTTCTGGAAGTTTTTCAATGGCAAAAATCAATGAATATTGTAAATGCACAAACAGTAATTTCTCCGCATTGCAAGGTGCAATTCTGAAATTTTTTGCTTTTTCCTGCTCCTCTTAGCATGATAAAGAAGATTCAAAGAGAGTGAGATGCCAGCTCCTTTCATTCAGTCAGTAGCTTCAATCATTTCTGGTATATGAATAACATGATGTTTTTCAATGGCAAAAATCAATGAATTTTGTAAATGCACAAACAGTAATTTCTCCGCATTGCAAGGTGCAATTCTGAAATTTTTTGCTTTTTCCTGCTCCTCTTAGCATGATAAAGAAGATTCAAAGAGAGTGAGATGCCAGCTCCTTTCATTCAGTCAGTAGCTTCAATCATTTCTGGACGTTTTTCAATGGCAAAAATCAATGAATATTGTAAATGCACAAACAGTAATTTCTCCGCATTGCAAGGTGCAATTCTGAAATTTTTTGCTTTTTCCTGCTCCTCTTAGCATGATAAAGAAGATTCAAAGAGAGTGAGATGCCAGCTCCTTTCGTTCAGTCAGTAGCTTCAATCATTTCTGGACGTTTTTCAATGGCAAAAATCATTGAATATTGTAAATGCACAAACAGTAATTTCTCCGCATTGCAAGGTGCAATTCTGAAATTTTTTACTTTTTCCTGCTCCTCTTAGCATGATAAAGAAGATTCAAAGAGAGTGAGATGCCAGCTCCTTTCATTCAGTCAGTAGCTTCAATCATTTCTGGTATATGAATAACATGATGTTTTTCAATGGCAAAAATCAATGAATATTGTAAATGCACAAACAGTAATTTCTCCGCATTGCAAGGTGCAATTCTGAAATTTTTTGCTTTTTCCTGCTCCTCTTAGCATGATAAAGAAGATTCAAAGAGAGTGAGATAACAGCTCCTTTCATTCAGTCAGTAGCTTCAATCATTTCTGGACGTTTTTCAATGGCAAAAATCAATGAATATTGTAAATGCACAAACAGTAATTTCTCCGCATTGCAAGGTGCAATTCTGAAATTTTTTACTTTTTCCTGCTCCTCTTAGCATGATAAACAAGATTCAAAGAGAGTGAGATGCCAGCTCCTTTCATTCAGTCAGTAGCTTCAATCATTTCTGGAAGTTTTTCAATGGCAAAAATCAATGAATATTGTAAATGCACAAACAGTAATTTCTCCGCATTGCAAGGTGCAATTCTGAAATTTTTTGCTTTTTCCTGCTCCTCTTAGCATGATAAAGAAGATTCAAAGAGAGTGAGATGCCAGCTCCTTTCATTCAGTCAGTAGCTTCAATCATTTCTGGTATATGAATAACATGATGTTTTTCAATGGCAAAAATCAATGAATTTTGTAAATGCACAAACAGTAATTTCTCCGCATTGCAAGGTGCAATTCTGAAATTTTTTGCTTTTTCCTGCTCCTCTTAGCATGATAAAGAAGATTCAAAGAGAGTGAGATGCCAGCTCCTTTCATTCAGTCAGTAGCTTCAATCATTTCTGGACGTTTTTCAATGGCAAAAATCAATGAATATTGTAAATGCACAAACAGTAATTTCTCCGCATTGCAAGGTGCAATTCTGAAATTTTTTGCTTTTTCCTGCTCCTCTTAGCATGATAAAGAAGATTCAAAGAGAGTGAGATGCCAGCTCCTTTCGTTCAGTCAGTAGCTTCAATCATTTCTGGACGTTTTTCAATGGCAAAAATCATTGAATATTGTAAATGCACAAACAGTAATTTCTCCGCATTGCAAGGTGCAATTCTGAAATTTTTTACTTTTTCCTGCTCCTCTTAGCATGATAAAGAAGATTCAAAGAGAGTGAGATGCCAGCTCCTTTCATTCAGTCAGTAGCTTCAATCATTTCTGGTATATGAATAACATGATGTTTTTCAATGGCAAAAATCAATGAATATTGTAAATGCACAAACAGTAATTTCTCCGCATTGCAAGGTGCAATTCTGAAATTTTTTGCTTTTTCCTGCTCCTCTTAGCATGATAAAGAAGATTCAAAGAGAGTGAGATAACAGCTCCTTTCATTCAGTCAGTAGCTTCAATCATTTCTGGACGTTTTTCAATGGCAAAAATCAATGAATATTGTAAATGCACAAACAGTAATTTCTCCGCATTGCAAGGTGCAATTCTGAAATTTTTTACTTTTTCCTGCTCCTCTTAGCATGATAAACAAGATTCAAAGAGAGTGAGATGCCAGCTCCTTTCATTCAGTCAGTAGCTTCAATCATTTCTGGACGTTTTTCAATTGCAAAAATCAATGAATATTGTAAATGCACAAACAGTAATTTCTCCGCATTGCAAGGTGCAATTCTGAAATTTTTTGCTTTTTCCTGCTCCTCTTAGCATGATAAAGAAGATTGAAAGAGAGTGAGATGCCAGCTACTTTCATTCAGTCAGTAGCTTCAATCATTTCTGGTATATGAATAACATGATGTTTTTCAATGGCAAAAATCAATGAATATTGTAAATGCACAAACAGTAATTTCTCCGCATTGCAAGGTGCAATTCTGAAATTTTTTACTTTATCCTGCTCCTCTTAGCATGATAAAGAAGATTCAAAGAGAGTGAGATGCCAGCTCCTTTCATTCAGTCAGTAGCTTCAATCATTTCTGGTATATGAATAACATGATGTTTTTCAATGGCAAAAATCAATGAATATTGTAAATGCACAAACAGTAATTTATCCGCATTGCAAGGTGCAATTCTGAAATTTTTTCCTTTTTCCTGCTCCTCTTAGCATGATAAAGAAGATTCAAAGAGAGTGAGATGCCAGCTCCTTTCATTCAGTCAGTAGCTTCAATCATTTCTGGAAGTTTTTCAATGGCAAAAATCAATGAATATTGTAAATGCACAAACAGTAATTTCTCCGCATTGCAAGGTGCAATTCTGAAATTTTTTGCTTTTTCCTGTTCCTCTTAGCATGATAAAGAAGATTCAAAGAGAGTGAGATGCCAGCTCCTTTCATTCAGTCAGTAGCTTCAATCATTTCTGGTATATGAATAACATGATGTTTTTCAATGGCAAAAATCAATGAATTTTGTAAATGCACAAACAGTAATTTCTCCGCATTGCAAGGTGCAATTCTGAAATTTTTTGCTTTATCCTGCTCCTCTTAGCATGATAAAGAAGATTCAAAGAGAGTGAGATGCCAGCTCCTTTCATTCAGTCAGTAGCTTCAATCATTTCTGGTATATGAATAACATGATGTTTTTCAATGGCAAAAATCAATGAATATTGTAAATGCACAAACAGTAATTTATCCGCATTGCAAGGTGCAATTCTGAAATTTTTTCCTTTTTCCTGCTCCTCTTAGCATGATAAAGAAGATTCAAAGAGAGTGAGATGCCAGCTCCTTTCATTCAGTCAGTAGCTTCAAACATTTCTGGTATATGAATAACATGATGTTTTTCAATGGCAAAAATCAATGAATATTGTAAATGCACAAACAGTAATTTCTCCGCATTGCAAGGTGCAATTCTGAAATTTTTTGCTTTTTCCTGCTCCTCTTAGCATGATAAAGAAGATTCAAAGAGAGTGAGATGCCAGCTCCTTTCATTCAGTCAGTAGCTTCAATCATTTCTGGTATATGAATAACATGATGTTTTTCAATGGCAAAAATCAATGAATTTTGTAAATGCACAAACAGTAATTTCTCCGCATTGCAAGGTGCAATTCTGAAATTTTTTGCTTTTTCCTGCTCCTCTTAGCATGATAAAGAAGATTCAAAGAGAGTGAGATGCCAGCTCCTTTCATTCAGTCAGTAGCTTCAATCATTTCTGGACGTTTTTCAATGGCAAAAATCAATGAATATTGTAAATGCACAAACAGTAATTTCTCCGCATTGCAAGGTGCAATTCTGAAATTTTTTGCTTTTTCCTGCTCCTCTTAGCATGATAAAGAAGATTCAAAGAGAGTGAGATGCCAGCTCCTTTCGTTCAGTCAGTAGCTTCAATCATTTCTGGACGTTTTTCAATGGCAAAAATCATTGAATATTGTAAATGCACAAACAGTAATTTCTCCGCATTGCAAGGTGCAATTCTGAAATTTTTTACTTTTTCCTGCTCCTCTTAGCATGATAAAGAAGATTCAAAGAGAGTGAGATGCCAGCTCCTTTCATTCAGTCAGTAGCTTCCATCATTTCTGGTATATGAATAACATGATGTTTTTCAATGGCAAAAATCAATGAATATTGTAAATGCACAAACAGTAATTTCTCCGCATTGCAAGGTGCAATTCTGAAATTTTTTGCTTTTTCCTGCTCCTCTTAGCATGATAAAGAAGATTCAAAGAGAGTGAGATGCCAGCTCCTTTCATTCAGTCAGTAGCTTCAATCATTTCTGGACGTTTTTCAATGGCAAAAATCAATGAATATTGTAAATGCACAAACAGTAATTTCTCCGCATTGCAAGGTGCAATTCTGAAATTTTTTGCTTTTTCCTGCTCCTCTTAGCATGATAAAGAAGATTCAAAGAGAGTGAGATGCCAGCTCCTTTCGTTCAGTCAGTAGCTTCAATCATTTCTGGACGTTTTTCAATGGCAAAAATCAATGAATATTGTAAATGCACAAACAGTAATTTCTCCGCATTGCAAGGTGCAATTCTGAAATTTTTTGCTTTTTCCTGCTCCTCTTAGCATGATAAACAAGATTCAAAGAGAGTGAGATGCCAGCTCCTTTCATTCAGTCAGTAGCTTCAATCATTTCTGGTATATGAATAACATGATGTTTTTCAATGGCAAAAATCAATGAATTTTGTAAATGCACAAACAGTAATTTCTCCGCATTGCAAGGTGCAATTCTGAAATTTTTTGCTTTTTCCTGCTCCTCTTAGCATGATAAAGAAGATTCAAAGAGAGTGAGATGCCAGCTCCTTTCATTCAGTCAGTAGCTTCAATCATTTCTGGACGTTTTTCAATGGCAAAAATCAATGAATATTGTAAATGCACAAACAGTAATTTCTCCGCATTGCAAGGTGCAATTCTGAAATTTTTTGCTTTTTCCTGCTCCTCTTAGCATGATAAAGAAGATTCAAAGAGAGTGAGATGCCAGCTCCTTTCGTTCAGTCAGTAGCTTCAATCATTTCTGGACGTTTTTCAATGGCAAAAATCATTGAATATTGTAAATGCACAAACAGTAATTTCTCCGCATTGCAAGGTGCAATTCTGAAATTTTTTACTTTTTCCTGCTCCTCTTAGCATGATAAAGAAGATTCAAAGAGAGTGAGATGCCAGCTCCTTTCATTCAGTCAGTAGCTTCAATCATTTCTGGTATATGAATAACATGATGTTTTTCAATGGCAAAAATCAATGAATATTGTAAATGCACAAACAGTAATTTCTCCGCATTGCAAGGTGCAATTCTGAAATTTTTTGCTTTTTCCTGCTCCTCTTAGCATGATAAAGAAGATTCAAAGAGAGTGAGATAACAGCTCCTTTCATTCAGTCAGTAGCTTCAATCATTTCTGGACGTTTTTCAATGGCAAAAATCAATGAATATTGTAAATGCACAAACAGTAATTTCTCCGCATTGCAAGGTGCAATTCTGAAATTTTTTACTTTTTCCTGCTCCTCTTAGCATGATAAACAAGATTCAAAGAGAGTGAGATGCCAGCTCCTTTCATTCAGTCAGTAGCTTCAATCATTTCTGGTATATGAATAACATGATATTTTTCAATGGCAAAAATCAATGAATATTGTAAATGCACAAACAGTAATTTCTCCGCATTGCAAGGTGCAATTCTGAAATTTTTTGCTTTTTCCTGCTCCTCTTAGCATGATAAACAAGATTCAAAGAGAGTGAGATAACAGCTCCTTTCATTCAGTCAGTAGCTTCAATCATTTCTGGACGTTTTTCAATGGCAAAAATCAATGAATATTGTAAATGCACAAACAGTAATTTCTCCGCATTGCAAGGTGCAATTCTGAAATTTTTTGCTTTTTCCTGCTCCTCTTAGCATGATAAAGAAGATTCAAAGAGAGTGAGATGCCAGCTCCTTTCATTCAGTCAGTAGCTTCATACATTTCTGGTATATGAATAACATGATGTTTTTCAATGGCAAAAATCAATGAATATTGTAAATGCACAAACAGTAATTTCTCCGCATTGCAAGGTGCAATTCTGAAATTTTTTGCTTTTTCCTGCTCCTCTTAGCATGATAAAGAAGATTCAAAGAGAGTGAGATGCCAGCTCCTTTCATTCAGTCAGTAGCTTCAATCATTTCTGGACGTTTTTCAATTGCAAAAATCAATGAATATTGTAAATGCACAAACAGTAATTTCTCCTCATTGCAAGGTGCAATTCTGAAATTTTTTGCTTTTTCCTGCTCCTCTTAGCATGATAAAGAAGATTGAAAGAGAGTGAGATGCCAGCTACTTTCATTCAGTCAGTAGCTTCAATCATTTCTGGTATATGAATAACATGATGTTTTTCAATGGCAAAAATCAATGAATATTGTAAATGCACAAACAGTAATTTCTCCGCATTGCAAGGTGCAATTCTGAAATTTTTTCCTTTTTCCTGCTCCTCTTAGCATGATAAAGAAGATTCAAAGAGAGTGAGATGCCAGCTCCTTTCATTCAGTCAGTAGCTTCAAACATTTCTGGTATATGAATAACATGATGTTTTTCAATGGCAAAAATCAATGAATATTGTAAATGCACAAACAGTAATTTCTCCGCATTGCAAGATGCAATTCTGAAATTTTTTGCTTTTTCCTGCTCCTCTTAGCATGATAAAGAAGTTTCAAAGAGAGTGAGATGCCAGCTCCTTTCATTCAGTCAGTAGCTTCAATCATTTCTGGAAGTTTTTCAATGGCAAAAATCAATGAATATTGTAAATGCACAAACAGTAATTTCTCCGCATTGCAAGGTGCAATTCTGAAATTTTTTGCTTTTTCCTGCTCCTCTTAGCATGATAAAGAAGATTCAAAGAGAGTGAGATGCCAGCTCCTTTCATTCAGTCAGTAGCTTCAATCATTTCTGGTATATGAATAACATGATGTTTTTCAATGGCAAAAATCAATGAATTTTGTAAATGCACAAACAGTAATTTCTCCGCATTGCAAGGTGCAATTCTGAAATTTTTTGCTTTTTCCTGCTCCTCTTAGAATGATAAAGAAGATTCAAAGAGAGTGAGATGCCAGCTCCTTTCATTCAGTCAGTAGCTTCAATCGTTTCTGGATGTTTTTCAATGGCAAAAATCAATCAATATTGTAAATGCACAAACAGTAATTTCTCCGCATTGCAAGGTGCAATTCTGAAATTTTTTGCTTTTTCCTGCTCCTCTTAGCATGATAAAGAAGATTCAAAGAGAGTGAGATGCCAGCTCCTTTCATTCAGTCAGTAGCTTCAAACATTTCTGGTATATGAATAACATGATGTTTTTCAATGGCAAAAATCAATGAATATTGTAAATGCACAAACAGTAATTTCACCGCATTGCAAGGTGCAATTCTGAAATTTTTTGCTTTTTCCTGCTCCTCTTAGCATGATAAAGAAGATTCAAAGAGAGTGAGATGCCAGCTCCTTTCGTTCAGTCAGTAGCTTCAATCATTTCTGGACGTTTTTCAATGGCAAAAATCATTGAATATTGTAAATGCACAAACAGTAATTTCTCCGCATTGCAAGGTGCAATTCTGAAATTTTTTACTTTTTCCTGCTCCTCTTAGCATGATAAAGAAGATTCAAAGAGAGTGAGATGCCAGCTCCATTCATTCAGTCAGTAGCTTCAATCATTTCTGGTATATGAATAACATGATGTTTTTCAATGGCAAAAATCAATGAATATTGTAAATGCACAAACAGTAATTTCTCCGCATTGCAAGGTGCAATACTGAAATTTTTTGCTTTTTCCTGCTCCTCTTAGCATGATAAACAAGATTCAAAGAGAGTGAGATAACAGCTCCTTTCATTCAGTCAGTAGCTTCAATCATTTCTGGACGTTTTTCAATGGCAAAAATCAATGAATATTGTAAATGCACAAACAGTAATTTCTCCGCATTGCAAGGTGCAATTCTGAAATTTTTTGCTTTTTCCTGCTCCTCTTAGCATGATAAAGAAGATTCAAAGAGAGTGAGATGCCAGCTCCTTTCATTCAGTCAGTAGCTTCAAACATTTCTGGTATATGAATAACATGATGTTTTTCAATGGCAAAAATCAATGAATATTGTAAATGCACAAACAGTAATTTCTCCGCATTGCAAGGTGCAATTGTGAAATTTTTTGCTTTTTCCTGCTCCTCTTAGCATGATAAAGAAGATTCAAAGAGAGTGAGATGCCAGCTCCTTTCATTCAGTCAGTAGCTTCAATCATTTCTGGACCTTTTTCAATTGCAAAAATCAATGAATATTGTAAATGCACAAACAGTAATTTCTCCGCATTGCAAGGTGCAATTCTGAAATTTTTTGCTTTTTCCTGCTCCTCTTAGCATGATAAAGAAGATTGAAAGAGAGTGAGATGCCAGCTACTTTCATTCAGTCAGTAGCTTCAATCATTTCTGGTATATGAATAACATGATGTTTTTCAATGGCAAAAATCAATGAATATTGTAAATGCACAAACAGTAATTTCTCCGCATTGCAAGGTGCAATTCTGAAATTTTTTGCTTTATCCTGCTCCTCTTAGCATGATAAAGAAGATTCAAAGAGAGTGAGATGCCAGCTCCTTTCATTCAGTGAGTAGCTTCAATCATTTCTGGTATATGAATAACATGATGTTTTTCAATGGCAAAAATCAATGAATATTGTAAATGCACAAACAGTAATTTCTCCGCATTGCAAGGTGCAATTCTGAAATTTTTTGCTTTTTCCTGCTCCTCTTAGCATGATAAAGAAGATTCAAAGAGAGTGAGATGCCAGCTCCTTTCGTTCAGTCAGTAGCTTCAATCATTTCTGGACGTTTTTCAATGGCAAAAATCATTGAATATTGTAAATGCACAAACAGTAATTTCTCCGCATTGCAAGGTGCAATTCTGAAATTTTTTACTTTTTCCTGCTCCTCTTAGCATGATAAAGAAGATTCAAAGAGAGTGAGATGCCAGCTCCTTTCATTCAGTCAGTAGCTTCAATCATTTCTGGTATATGAATAACATAATGTTTTTCAATGGCAAAAATCAATGAATATTGTAAATGCACAAACAGTAATTTCTCCGCATTGCAAGGTGCAATTCTGAAATTTTTTGCTTTTTCCTGCTCCTCTTAGCATGATAAAGAAGATTCAAAGAGAGTGAGATAACAGCTCCTTTCATTCAGTCAGTAGCTTCAATCATTTCTGGACGTTTTTCAATGGCAAAAATCAATGAATATTGTAAATGCACAAACAGTAATTTCTCCGCATTGCAAGGTGCAATTCTGAAATTTTTTACTTTTTCCTGCTCCTCTTAGCATGATAAACAAGATTCAAAGAGAGTGAGATGCCAGCTCCTTTCAGTCAGTCAGTAGCTTCAATCATTTCTGGTATATGAATAACATGATATTTTTCAATGGCAAAAATCAATGAATATTGTAAATGCACAAACAGTAATTTCTCCGCATTGCAAGGTGCAATTCTGAAATTTTTTGCTTTTTCCTGCTCCTCTTAGCATGATAAACAAGATTCAAAGAGAGTGAGATAACAGCTCCTTTCATTCAGTCAGTAGCTTCTATCATTTCTGGACGTTTTTCAATGGCAAAAATCAATGAATATTGTAAATGCACAAACAGTAATTTCTCCGCATTGCAAGGTGCAATTCTGAAATTTTTTGCTTTTTCCTGCTCCTCTTAGCATGATAAATAAGATTCAAAGAGAGTGAGATGCCAGCTCCTTTCATTCAGTCAGTAGCTTCATACATTTCTGGTATATGAATAACATGATGTTTTTCAATGGCAAAAATCAATGAATATTGTAAATGCACAAACAGTAATTTCTCCGCATTGCAAGGTGCAATTCTGAAATTTTTTGCTTTTTCCTGCTCCTCTTAGCATGATAAAGAAGATTCAAAGAGAGTGAGATGCCAGCTCCTTTCATTCAGTCAGTAGCTTCAATCATTTCTGGACGTTTTTCAATTGCAAAAATCAATGAATATTGTAAATGCACAAACAGTAATTTCTCCTCATTGCAAGGTGCAATTCTGAAATTTTTTGCTTTTTCCTGCTCCTCTTAGCATGATAAAGAAGATTGAAAGAGAGTGAGATGCCAGCTACTTTCATTCAGTCAGTAGCTTCAATCATTTCTGGTATATGAATAACATGATGTTTTTCAATGGCAAAAATCAATGAATATTGTAAATGCACAAACAGTAATTTCTCCGCATTGCAAGGTGCAATTCTGAAATTTTTTCCTTTTTCCTGCTCCTCTTAGAATGATAAAGAAGATTCAAAGAGAGTGAGATGCCAGCTCCTTTCATTCAGTCAGTAGCTTCAATCGTTTCTGGATGTTTTTCAATGGCAAAAATCAATCAATATTGTAAATGCACAAACAGTAATTTCTCCGTATTGCAAGGTGCAATTCTGAAATTTTTTGCTTTTTCCTGCTCCTCTTAGCATGATAAAGAAGATTCAAAGAGAGTGAGATGCCAGCTCCTTTCATTCAGTCAGTAGCTTCAAACATTTCTGGTATATGAATAACATGATGTTTTTCAATGGCAAAAATCAATGAATATTGTAAATGCACAAACAGTAATTTCACCGCATTGCAAGGTGCAATTCTGAAATTTTTTGCTTTTTCCTGCTCCTCTTAGCATGATAAAGAAGATTCAAAGAGAGTGAGATGCCAGCTCCTTTCGTTCAGTCAGTAGCTTCAATCATTTCTGGACGTTTTTCAATGGCAAAAATCATTGAATATTGTAAATGCACAAACAGTAATTTCTCCGCATTGCAAGGTGCAATTCTGAAATTTTTTACTTTTTCCTGCTCCTCTTAGCATGATAAAGAAGATTCAAAGAGAGTGAGATGCCAGCTCCTTTCCTTCAGTAAGTAGCTTCAATCATTTCTGGTATATGAATAACATGATGTTTTTCAATGGCAAAAATCAATGAATATTGTAAATGCACAAACAGTAATTTCTCCGCATTGCAAGGTGCAATACTGAAATTTTTTGCTTTTTCCTGCTCCTCTTAGCATGATAAACAAGATTCAAAGAGAGTGAGATAACAGCTCCTTTCATTCAGTCAGTAGCTTCAATCATTTCTGGACGTTTTTCAATGGCAAAAATCAATGAATATTGTAAATGCACAAACAGTAATTTCTCCGCATTGCAAGGTGCAATTCTGAAATTTTTTGCTTTTTCCTGCTCCTCTTAGCATGATAAAGAAGATTCAAAGAGAGTGAGATGCCAGCTCCTTTCATTCAGTCAGTAGCTTCAAACATTTCTGGTATATGAATAACATGATGTTTTTCAATGGCAAAAATCAATGAATATTGTAAATGCACAAACAGTAATTTCTCCGCATTGCAAGGTGCAATTGTGAAATTTTTTGCTTTTTCCTGCTCCTCTTAGCATGATAAAGAAGATTCAAAGAGAGTGAGATGCCAGCTCCTTTCATTCAGTCAGTAGCTTCAATCATTTCTGGACGTTTTTCAATTGCAAAAATCAATGAATATTGTAAATGCACAAACAGTAATTTCTCCGCATTGCAAGGTGCAATTCTGAAATTTTTTGCTTTTTCCTGCTCCTCTTAGCATGATAAAGAAGATTGAAAGAGAGTGAGATGCCAGCTACTTTCATTCAGTCAGTAGCTTCAATCATTTCTGGTATATGAATAACATGATGTTTTTCAATGGCAAAAATCAATGAATATTGTAAATGCACAAACAGTAATTTCTCCGCATTGCAAGGTGCAATTCTGAAATTTTTTGCTTTATCCTGCTCCTCTTAGCATGATAAAGAAGATTCAAAGAGAGTGAGATGCCAGCTCCTTTCATTCAGTCAGTAGCTTCAATCATTTCTGGTATATGAATAACATGATGTTTTTCAATGGCAAAAATCAATGAATATTGTAAATGCACAAACAGTAATTTCTCCGCATTGCAAGGTGCAATTCTGAAATTTTTTGCTTTTTCCTGCTCCTCTTAGCATGATAAAGAAGATTCAAAGAGAGTGAGATGCCAGCTCCTTTCGTTCAGTCAGTAGCTTCAATCATTTCTGGACGTTTTTCAATGGCAAAAATCATTGAATATTGTAAATGCACAAACAGTAATTTCTCCGCATTGCAAGGTGCAATTCTGAAATTTTTTACTTTTTCCTGCTCCTCTTAGCATGATAAAGAAGATTCAAAGAGAGTGAGATGCCAGCTCCTTTCATTCAGTCAGTAGCTTCAATCATTTCTGGTATATGAATAACATGATGTTTTTCAATGGCAAAAATCAATGAATATTGTAAATGCACAAACAGTAATTTCTCCGCATTGCAAGGTGCAATTCTGAAATTTTTTGCTTTTTCCTGCTCCTCTTAGCATGATAAAGAAGATTCAAAGAGAGTGAGATAACAGCTCCTTTCATTCAGTCAGTAGCTTCAATCATTTCTGGACGTTTTTCAATGGCAAAAATCAATGAATATTGTAAATGCACAAACAGTAATTTCTCCGCATTGCAAGGTGCAATTCTGAAATTTTTTACTTTTTCCTGCTCCTCTTAGCATGATAAACAAGATTCAAAGAGAGTGAGATGCCAGCTCCTTTCATTCAGTCAGTAGCTTCAATCATTTCTGGTATATGAATAACATGATATTTTTCAATGGCAAAAATCAATGAATATTGTAAATGCACAAACAGTAATTTCTCCGCATTGCAAGGTGCAATTCTGAAATTTTTTGCTTTTTCCTGCTCCTCTTAGCATGATAAACAAGATTCAAAGAGAGTGAGATAACAGCTCCTTTCATTCAGTCAGTAGCTTCAATCATTTCTGGACGTTTTTCAATGGCAAAAATCAATGAATATTGTAAATGCACAAACAGTAATTTCTCCGCATTGCAAGGTGCAATTCTGAAATTTTTTGCTTTTTCCTGCTCCTCTTAGCATGATAAAGAAGATTCAAAGAGAGTGAGATGCCAGCTCCTTTCATTCAGTCAGTAGCTTCATACATTTCTGGTATATGAATAACATGATGTTTTTCAATGGCAAAAATCAATGAATATTGTAAATGCACAAACAGTAATTTCTCCGCATTGCAAGGTGCAATTCTGAAATTTTTTGCTTTTTCCTGCTCCTCTTAGCATGATAAAGAAGATTCAAAGAGAGTGAGATGCCAGCTCCTTTCATTCAGTCAGTAGCTTCAATCATTTCTGGACGTTTTTCAATTGCAAAAATCAATGAATATTGTAAATGCACAAACAGTAATTTCTCCGCATTGCAAGGTGCAATTCTGAAATTTTTTGCTTTTTCCTGCTCCTCTTAGCATGATAAAGAAGATTGAAAGAGAGTGAGATGCCAGCTACTTTCATTCAGTCAGTAGCTTCAATCATTTCTGGTATATGAATAACATGATGTTTTTCAATGGCAAAAATCAATGAATATTGTAAATGCACAAACAGTAATTTCTCCGCATTGCAAGGTGCAATTCTGAAATTTTTTACTTTATCCTGCTCCTCTTAGCATGATAAAGAAGATTCAAAGAGAGTGAGATACCAGCTCCTTTCATTCAGTCAGTAGCTTCAATCATTTCTGGTATATGAATAACATGATGTTTTTCAATGGCAAAAATCAATGAATATTGTAAATGCACAAACAGTAATTTATCCGCATTGCAAGGTGCAATTCTGAAATTTTTTCCTTTTTCCTGCTCCTCTTAGCATGATAAAGAAGATTCAAAGAGAGTGAGATAACAGCTCCTTTCATTCAGTCAGTAGCTTCAATCATTTCTGGAAGTTTTTCAATGGCAAAAATCAATGAATATTGTAAATGCACAAACAGTAATTTCTCTGCATTGCAAGGTGCAATTCTGAAATTTTTTACTTTTTCCTGCTCCTCTTAGCATGATAAACAAGATTCAAAGAGAGTGAGATGCCAGCTCCTTTCATTCAGTCAGTAGCTTCAATCATTTCTGGTATATGAATAACATGATATTTTTCAATGGCAAAAATCAATGAATATTGTAAATGCACAAACAGTAATTTCTCCGCATTGCAAGGTGCAATTCTGAAATTTTTTGCTTTTTCCTGCTCCTCTTAGCATGATAAACAAGATTCAAAGAGAGTGAGATAACAGCTCCTTTCATTCAGTCAGTAGCTTCAATCATTTCTGGACGTTTTTCAATGGCAAAAATCAATGAATATTGTAAATGCACAAACAGTAATTTCTCCGCATTGCAAGGTGCAATTCTGAAATTTTTTGCTTTTTCCTGCTCCTCTTAGCATTATAAAGAAGATTCAAAGAGAGTGAGATGCCAGCTCCTTTCATTCAGTCAGTAGCTTCATACATTTCTGGTATATGAATAACATGATGTTTTTCAATGGCAAAAATCAATGAATATTGTAAATGCACAAACAGTAATTTCTCCGCATTGCAAGGTGCAATTCTGAAATTTTTTGCTTTTTCCTGCTCCTCTTAGCATGATAAAGAAGATTCAAAGAGAGTGAGATGCCAGCTCCTTTCATTCAGTCAGTAGCTTCAATCATTTCTGGACGTTTTTCAATTGCAAAAATCAATGAATATTGTAAATGCACAAACAGTAATTTCTCCGCATTGCAAGGTGCAATTCTGAAATTTTTTGCTTTTTCCTGCTCCTCTTAGCATGATAAAGAAGATTGAAAGAGAGTGAGATGCCAGCTACTTTCATTCAGTCAGTAGCTTCAATCATTTCTGGTATATGAATAACATGATGTTTTTCAATGGCAAAAATCAATGAATATTGTAAATGCACAAACAGTAATTTCTCCGCATTGCAAGGTGCAATTCTGAAATTTTTTACTTTATCCTGCTCCTCTTAGCATGATAAAGAAGATTCAAAGAGAGTGAGATGCCAGCTCCTTTCATTCAGTCAGTAGCTTCAATCATTTCTGGTATATGAATAACATGATGTTTTTCAATGGCAAAAATCAATGAATATTGTAAATGCACAAACAGTAATTTATCCGCATTGCAAGGTGCAATTCTGAAATTTTTTCCTTTTTCCTGCTCCTCTTAGCATGATAAAGAAGATTCAAAGAGAGTGAGATGCCAGCTCCTTTCATTCAGTCAGTAGCTTCAATCATTTCTGGAAGTTTTTCAATGGCAAAAATCAATGAATATTGTAAATGCACAAACAGTAATTTCTCCGCATTGCAAGGTGCAATTCTGAAATTTTTTGCTTTTTCCTGTTCCTCTTAGCATGATAAAGAAGATTCAAAGAGAGTGAGATGCCAGCTCCTTTCATTCAGTCAGTAGCTTCAATCATTTCTGGTATATGAATAACATGATGTTTTTCAATGGCAAAAATCAATGAATTTTGTAAATGCACAAACAGTAATTTCTCCGCATTGCAAGGTGCAATTCTGAAATTTTTTGCTTTTTCCTGCTCCTCTTAGAATGATAAAGAAGATTCAAAGAGAGTGAGATGCCAGCTCCTTTCATTCAGTCAGTAGCTTCAATCGTTTCTGGATGTTTTTCAATGGCAAAAATCAATCAATATTGTAAATGCACAAACAGTAATTTCTCCGCATTGCAAGGTGCAATTCTGAAATTTTTTGCTTTTTCCTGCTCCTCTTAGCATGATAAAGAAGATTCAAAGAGAGTGAGATGCCAGCTCCTTTCATTCAGTCAGTAGCTTCAAACATTTCTGGTATATGAATAACATGATGTTTTTCAATGGCAAAAATCAATGAATATTGTAAATGCACAAACAGTAATTTCTCCGCATTGCAAGGTGCAATTCTGAAATTTTTTGCTTTTTCCTGCTCCTCTTAGCATGATAAAGAAGATTCAAAGAGAGTGAGATGCCAGCTCCATTCATTCAGTCAGTAGCTTCAATCATTTCTGGTATATGAATAACATGATGTTTTTCAATGGCAAAAATCAATGAATATTGTAAATGCACAAACAGTAATTTCTCCGCATTGCAAGATGCAATTCTGAAATTTTTTGCTTTTTCCTGCTCCTCTTAGCATGATAAACAAGATTCAAAGAGAGTGAGATAACAGCTCCTTTCATTCAGTCAGTAGCTTCAATCATTTCTGGACGTTTTTCAATGGCAAAAATCAATGAATATTGTAAATGCACAAACAGTAATTTCTCCGCATTGCAAGGTGCAATTCTGAAATTTTTTGCTTTTTCCTGCTCCTCTTAGCGTGATAAAGAAGATTCAAAGAGAGTGAGATGCCAGCTCCTTTCATTCAGTCAGTAGCTTCAAACATTTCTGGTATATGAATAACATGATGTTTTTCAATGGCAAAAATCAATGAATATTGTAAATGCACAAACAGTAATTTCTCCGCATTGCAAGGTGCAATTCTGAAATTTTTTGCTTTTTCCTGCTCCTCTTAGCATGATAAAGAAGATTCAAAGAGAGTGAGATGCCAGCTCCTTTCATTCAGTCAGTAGCTTCAATCATTTCTGGACGTTTTTCAATTGCAAAAATCAATGAATATTGTAAATGCACAAACAGTAATTTCTCCGCATTGCAAGGTGCAATTCTGAAATTTTTTGCTTTTTCCTGCTCCTCTTAGCATGATAAAGAAGATTGAAAGAGATTGAGATGCCAGCTACTTTCATTCAGTCAGTAGCTTCAATCATTTCTGGTATATGAATAACATGATGTTTTTCAATGGCAAAAATCAATGAATATTGTAAATGCACAAACAGTAATTTCTCCGCATTGCAAGGTGCAATTCTGAAATTTTTTGCTTTATCCTGCTCCTCTTAGCATGATAAAGAAGATTCAAAGAGAGTGAGATGCCAGCTCCTTTCATTCAGTCAGTAGCTTCAATCATTTCTGGTATATGAATAACATGATGTTTTTCAATGGCAAAAATCAATGAATATTGTAAATGCACAAACAGTAATTTATCCGCATTGCAAGGTGCAATTCTGAAATTTTTTCCTTTTTCCTGCTCCTCTTAGCATGATAAGGAAGATTCAAAGAGAGTGAGATGCCAGCTCCTTTCATTCAGTCAGTAGCTTCAAACATTTCTGGTATATGAATAACATGATGTTTTTCAATGGCAAAAATCAATGAATATTGTAAATGCACAAACAGTAATTTCTCCGCATTGCAAGGTGCAATTCTGAAATTTTTTGCTTTTTCCTGCTCCTCTTAGCATGATAAAGAAGATTCAAAGAGAGTGAGATGCCAGCTATTTTCATTCAGTCAGTAGCTTCAATCATTTCTGGAAGTTTTTCAATGGCAAAAATCAATGAATATTGTAAATGCACAAACAGTATTTTCTCCGCATTGCAAGGTGCAATTCTGAAATTTTTTGCTTTTTCCTGCTCCTCTTAGCATGATAAAGAAGATTCAAAGAGAGTGAGATGCCAGCTCCTTTCATTCAGTCAGTAGCTTCAATCATTTCTGGTATATGAATAACATGATGTTTTTCAATGGCAAAAATCAATGAATTTTGTAAATGCACAAACAGTAATTTCTCCGCATTGCAAGGTGCAATTCTGAAATTTTTTGCTTTTTCCTGCTCCTCTTAGAATGATAAAGAAGATTCAAAGAGAGTGAGATGCCAGCTCCTTTCATTCAGTCAGTAGCTTCAATCATTTCTGGACGTTTTTCAATGGCAAAAATCAATGAATATTGTAAATGCACAAACAGTAATTTCTCCGCATTGCAAGGTGCAATTCTGAAATTTTTTGCTTTTTCCTGCTCCTCTTAGCATGATAAAGAAGATTCAAAGAGAGTGAGATGCCAGCTCCTTTCATTCAGTCAGTAGCTTCAAACATTTCTGGTATATGAATAACATGATGTTTTTCAATGGCAAAAATCAATGAATATTGTAAATGCACAAACAGTAATTTCTCCGCATTGCAAGGTGCAATTCTGAAATTTTTTGCTTTTTCCTGCTCCTCTTAGCATGATAAAGAAGATTCAAAGAGAGTGAGATGCCAGCTACTTTCGTTCAGTCAGTAGCTTCAATCATTTCTGGACGTTTTTCAAAGGCAAAAATCATTGAATATTGTAAATGCACAAACAGTAATTTCTCCGCATTGCAAGGTGCAATTCTGAAATTTTTTACTTTTTCCTGCTCCTCTTAGCATGATAAAGAAGATTCAAAGAGAGTGAGATGCCAGCTCCTTTCATTCAGTCAGTAGCTTCAATCATTTCTGGTATATGAATAACATGATGTTTTTCAATGGCAAAAATCAATGAATATTGTAAATGCACAAACAGTAATTTCTCCGCATTGCAAGGTGCAATTCTGAAATTTTTTGCTTTTTCCTGCTCCTCTTAGCATGATAAAGAAGATTCAAAGAGAGTGAGATGCCAGCTCCTTTCGTTCAGTCAGTAGCTTCAATCATTTCTGGACGTTTTTCAATGGCAAAAATCAATGAATATTGTAAATGCACAAACAGTAATTTCTCCGCATTGCAAGGTGCAATTCTGAAATTTTTTGCTTTTTCCTGCTCCTCTTAGCATGATAAACAAGATTCAAAGAGAGTGAGATGCCAGCTCCTTTCATTCAGTCAGTAGCTTCAATCATTTCTGGATGTTTTTCAATGGCAAAAATCAATGAATATTGTAAATGCACAAACAGTAATTTCTCCGCATTGCAAGGTGCAATTCTGAAATTTTTTGCTTTTTCCTGCTCCTCTTAGCATGATAAAGAAGTTTCAAAGAGAGTGAGACGCCAGCTCCTTTCATTCAGTCAGTAGCTTCAATCATTTCTGGACGTTTTTCAATGGCAAAAATCAATGAATATTGTAAATGCACAAACAGTAATTTCTCCGCATTGCAAGGTGCAATTCTGAAATTTTTTGCTTTTTCCTGCTCCTGTTAGCATGATAAACAAGATTCAAAGAGAGTGAGATGCCAGCTCCTTTCATTCAGTCAGTAGCTTCAATCATTTCTGGACGTTTTTCAATGGCAAAAATCAATGAATATTGTAAATGCACAAACAGTAATTTCTCCGCATTGCAAGGTGCAATTCTGAAATTTTTGGCTTTTTCCTGCTCCTCTTAGCATGATAAAGAAGATTCAAAGAGAGTGAGATGCCAGCTCCTTTCATTCAGTCAGTAGCTTCAAACATTTCTGGTATATGAATAACATGATGTTTTTCAATGGCAAAAATCAATGAATATTGTAAATGCACAAACAGTAATTTCTCCGCATTGCAAGGTGCAATTCTGAAATTTTTTGCTTTTTCCTGCTCCTCTTAGCATGATAAAGAAGATTCAAAGAGAGTGAGATGCCAGCTCCTTTCATTCAGTCAGTAGCTTCAATCATTTCTGGACGTTTTTCAATTGCAAAAATCAATGAATATTGTAAATGCACAAACAGTAATTTCTCCGAATTGCAAGGTGCAATTCTGAAATTTTTTGCTTTTTCCTGCTCCTCTTAGCATGATAAAGAAGATTCAAAGAGAGTGAGATGCCAGCTCCTTTCATTCAGTCAGTAGTTTCAATCATTTCTGGTATATGAATAACATGATGTTTTTCAATGGCAAAAATCAATGAATATTGTAAATGCACAAACAGTAATTTCTCCGCATTGCAAGGTGCAATTCTGAAATTTTTTGCTTTTTCCTGCTCCTCTTAGCATGATAAAGAAGACTCAAACAGAGTGAGATGCCAGCTCCTTTCATTCAGTCAGTAGCTTCAAACATTTCTGGTATATGAATAACATGATGTTTTTCAATGGCAAAAATCAATGAATATTGTAAATGCACAAACAGTAATTTCTCCGCATTGCAAGGTGCAATTCTGAAATTTTTTGCTTTTTCCTGCTCCTCTTAGCATGATAAAGAAGATTCAAAGAGAGTGAGATGCCAGCTACTTTCGTTCAGTCAGTAGCTTCAATCATTTCTGGACGTTTTTCAATGGCAAAAATCATTGAATATTGTAAATGCACAAACAGTAATTTCTCCGCATTGCAAGGTGCAATTCTGAAATTTTTTACTTTTTCCTGCTCCTCTTAGCATGATAAAGAAGATTCAAAGAGAGTGAGATGCCAGCTCCTTTCATTCAGTCAGTAGCTTCAATCATTTCTGGTATATGAATAACATAATGTTTTTCAATGGCAAAAATCAATGAATATTGTAAATGCACAAACAGTAATTTTTCCGCATTGCAAGGTGCAATTCTGAAATTTTTTGCTTTTTCCTGCTCCTCTTAGCATGATAAAGAAGATTCAAAGAGAGTGAGATGCCAGCTCCTTTCGTTCAGTCAGTAGCTTCAATCATTTCTGGACGTTTTTCAATGGCAAAAATCAATGAATATTGTAAATGCACAAACAGTAATTTCTCCGCATTGCAAGGTGCAATTCTGAAATTTTTTGCTTTTTCCTGCTCCTCTTAGCATGATAAACAAGATTCAAAGAGAGTGAGATGCCAGCTCCTTTCATTCAGTCAGTAGCTTCAATCATTTCTGGTATATGAATAACATGATGTTTTTCAATGGCAAAAATCAATGAATATTGTAAATGCACAAACAGTAATTTATCCGCATTGCAAGGTGCAATTCTGAAATTTTTTCCTTTTTCCTGCTCCTCTTAGCATGATAAGGAAGATTCAAAGAGAGTGAGATGCCAGCTCCTTTCATTCAGTCAGTAGCTTCAAACATTTCTGGTATATGAATAACATGATGTTTTTCAATGGCAAAAATCAATGAATATTGTAAATGCACAAACAGTAATTTCTCCGCATTGCAAGGTGCAATTCTGAAATTTTTTGCTTTTTCCTGCTCCTCTTAGCATGATAAAGAAGATTCAAAGAGAGTGAGATGCCAGCTCCTTTCATTCAGTCAGTAGCTTCAATCATTTCTGGACGTTTTTCAATTGCAAAAATCAATGAATATTGTAAATGCACAAACAGTAATTTCTCCGCATTGCAAGGTGCAATTCTGAAATTTTTTGCTTTTTCCTGCTCCTCTTAGCATGATAAAGAAGATTGAAAGAGATTGAGATGCCAGCTACTTTCATTCAGTCAGTAGCTTCAATCATTTCTGGTATATGAATAACATGATGTTTTTCAATGGCAAAAATCAATGAATATTGTAAATGCACAAACAGTAATTTCTCCGCATTGCAAGGTGCAATTCTGAAATTTTTTGCTTTATCCTGCTCCTCTTAGCATGATAAAGAAGATTCAAAGAGAGTGAGATGCCAGCTCCTTTCATTCAGTCAGTAGCTTCAATCATTTCTGGTATATGAATAACATGATGTTTTTCAATGGCAAAAATCAATGAATATTGTAAATGCACAAACAGTAATTTATCCGCATTGCAAGGTGCAATTCTGAAATTTTTTCCTTTTTCCTGCTCCTCTTAGCATGATAAGGAAGATTCAAAGAGAGTGAGATGCCAGCTCCTTTCATTCAGTCAGTAGCTTCAAACATTTCTGGTATATGAATAACATGATGTTTTTCAATGGCAAAAATCAATGAATATTGTAAATGCACAAACAGTAATTTCTCCGCATTGCAAGGTGCAATTCTGAAATTTTTTGCTTTTTCCTGCTCCTCTTAGCATGATAAAGAAGATTCAAAGAGAGTGAGATGCCAGCTATTTTCATTCAGTCAGTAGCTTCAATCATTTCTGGAAGTTTTTCAATGGCAAAAATCAATGAATATTGTAAATGCACAAACAGTATTTTCTCCGCATTGCAAGGTGCAATTCTGAAATTTTTTGCTTTTTCCTGCTCCTCTTAGCATGATAAAGAAGATTCAAAGAGAGTGAGATGCCAGCTCCTTTCATTCAGTCAGTAGCTTCAATCATTTCTGGTATATGAATAACATGATGTTTTTCAATGGCAAAAATCAATGAATTTTGTAAATGCACAAACAGTAATTTCTCCGCATTGCAAGGTGCAATTCTGAAATTTTTTGCTTTTTCCTGCTCCTCTTAGAATGATAAAGAAGATTCAAAGAGAGTGAGATGCCAGCTCCTTTCATTCAGTCAGTAGCTTCAATCATTTCTGGACGTTTTTCAATGGCAAAAATCAATGAATATTGTAAATGCACAAACAGTAATTTCTCCGCATTGCAAGGTGCAATTCTGAAATTTTTTGCTTTTTCCTGCTCCTCTTAGCATGATAAAGAAGATTCAAAGAGAGTGAGATGCCAGCTCCTTTCATTCAGTCAGTAGCTTCAAACATTTCTGGTATATGAATAACATGATGTTTTTCAATGGCAAAAATCAATGAATATTGTAAATGCACAAACAGTAATTTCTCCGCATTGCAAGGTGCAATTCTGAAATTTTTTGCTTTTTCCTGCTCCTCTTAGCATGATAAAGAAGATTCAAAGAGAGTGAGATGCCAGCTACTTTCGTTCAGTCAGTAGCTTCAATCATTTCTGGACGTTTTTCAAAGGCAAAAATCATTGAATATTGTAAATGCACAAACAGTAATTTCTCCGCATTGCAAGGTGCAATTCTGAAATTTTTTACTTTTTCCTGCTCCTCTTAGCATGATAAAGAAGATTCAAAGAGAGTGAGATGCCAGCTCCTTTCATTCAGTCAGTAGCTTCAATCATTTCTGGTATATGAATAACATGATGTTTTTCAATGGCAAAAATCAATGAATATTGTAAATGCACAAACAGTAATTTCTCCGCATTGCAAGGTGCAATTCTGAAATTTTTTGCTTTTTCCTGCTCCTCTTAGCATGATAAAGAAGATTCAAAGAGAGTGAGATGCCAGCTCCTTTCGTTCAGTCAGTAGCTTCAATCATTTCTGGACGTTTTTCAATGGCAAAAATCAATGAATATTGTAAATGCACAAACAGTAATTTCTCCGCATTGCAAGGTGCAATTCTGAAATTTTTTGCTTTTTCCTGCTCCTCTTAGCATGATAAACAAGATTCAAAGAGAGTGAGATGCCAGCTCCTTTCATTCAGTCAGTAGCTTCAATCATTTCTGGATGTTTTTCAATGGCAAAAATCAATGAATATTGTAAATGCACAAACAGTAATTTCTCCGCATTGCAAGGTGCAATTCTGAAATTTTTTGCTTTTTCCTGCTCCTCTTAGCATGATAAAGAAGTTTCAAAGAGAGTGAGACGCCAGCTCCTTTCATTCAGTCAGTAGCTTCAATCATTTCTGGACGTTTTTCAATGGCAAAAATCAATGAATATTGTAAATGCACAAACAGTAATTTCTCCGCATTGCAAGGTGCAATTCTGAAATTTTTTGCTTTTTCCTGCTCCTGTTAGCATGATAAACAAGATTCAAAGAGAGTGAGATGCCAGCTCCTTTCATTCAGTCAGTAGCTTCAATCATTTCTGGACGTTTTTCAATGGCAAAAATCAATGAATATTGTAAATGCACAAACAGTAATTTCTCCGCATTGCAAGGTGCAATTCTGAAATTTTTGGCTTTTTCCTGCTCCTCTTAGCATGATAAAGAAGATTCAAAGAGAGTGAGATGCCAGCTCCTTTCATTCAGTCAGTAGCTTCAAACATTTCTGGTATATGAATAACATGATGTTTTTCAATGGCAAAAATCAATGAATATTGTAAATGCACAAACAGTAATTTCTCCGCATTGCAAGGTGCAATTCTGAAATTTTTTGCTTTTTCCTGCTCCTCTTAGCATGATAAAGAAGACTCAAACAGAGTGAGATGCCAGCTCCTTTCATTCAGTCAGTAGCTTCAAACATTTCTGGTATATGAATAACATGATGTTTTTCAATGGCAAAAATCAATGAATATTGTAAATGCACAAACAGTAATTTCTCCGCATTGCAAGGTGCAATTCTGAAATTTTTTGCTTTTTCCTGCTCCTCTTAGCATGATAAAGAAGATTCAAAGAGAGTGAGATGCCAGCTACTTTCGTTCAGTCAGTAGCTTCAATCATTTCTGGACGTTTTTCAATGGCAAAAATCATTGAATATTGTAAATGCACAAACAGTAATTTCTCCGCATTGCAAGGTGCAATTCTGAAATTTTTTACTTTTTCCTGCTCCTCTTAGCATGATAAAGAAGATTCAAAGAGAGTGAGATGCCAGCTCCTTTCATTCAGTCAGTAGCTTCAATCATTTCTGGTATATGAATAACATAATGTTTTTCAATGGCAAAAATCAATGAATATTGTAAATGCACAAACAGTAATTTTTCCGCATTGCAAGGTGCAATTCTGAAATTTTTTGCTTTTTCCTGCTCCTCTTAGCATGATAAAGAAGATTCAAAGAGAGTGAGATGCCAGCTCCTTTCGTTCAGTCAGTAGCTTCAATCATTTCTGGACGTTTTTCAATGGCAAAAATCAATGAATATTGTAAATGCACAAACAGTAATTTCTCCGCATTGCAAGGTGCAATTCTGAAATTTTTTGCTTTTTCCTGCTCCTCTTAGCATGATAAACAAGATTCAAAGAGAGTGAGATGCCAGCTATTTTCATTCAGTCAGTAGCTTCAATCATTTCTGGAAGTTTTTCAATGGCAAAAATCAATGAATATTGTAAATGCACAAACAGTATTTTCTCCGCATTGCAAGGTGCAATTCTGAAATTTTTTGCTTTTTCCTGCTCCTCTTAGCATGATAAAGAAGATTCAAAGAGAGTGAGATGCCAGCTCCTTTCATTCAGTCAGTAGCTTCAATCATTTCTGGTATATGAATAACATGATGTTTTTCAATGGCAAAAATCAATGAATTTTGTAAATGCACAAACAGTAATTTCTCCGCATTGCAAGGTGCAATTCTGAAATTTTTTGCTTTTTCCTGCTCCACTTAGAATGATAAAGAAGATTCAAAGAGAGTGAGATGCCAGCTCCTTTCATTCAGTCAGTAGCTTCAATCATTTCTGGACGTTTTTCAATGGCAAAAATCAATGAATATTGTAAATGCACAAACAGTAATTTCTCCGCATTGCAAGGTGCAATTCTGAAATTTTTTGCTTTTTCCTGCTCCTCTTAGCATGATAAAGAAGATTCAAAGAGAGTGAGATGCCAGCTCCTTTCATTCAGTCAGTAGCTTCAAACATTTCTGGTATATGAATAACATGATGTTTTTCAATGGCAAAAATCAATGAATATTGTAAATGCACAAACAGTAATTTCTCCGCATTGCAAGGTGCAATTCTGAAATTTTTTGCTTTTTCCTGCTCCTCTTAGCATGATAAAGAAGATTCAAAGAGAGTGAGATGCCAGCTACTTTCGTTCAGTCAGTAGCTTCAATCATTTCTGGACGTTTTTCAATGGCAAAAATCATTGAATATTGTAAATGCACAAACAGTAATTTCTCCGCATTGCAAGGTGCAATTCTGAAATTTTTTACTTTTTCCTGCTCCTCTTAGCATGATAAAGAAGATTCAAAGAGAGTGAGATGCCAGCTCCTTTCATTCAGTCAGTAGCTTCAATCATTTCTGGTATATGAATAACATGATGTTTTTCAATGGCAAAAATCAATGAATATTGTAAATGCACAAACAGTAATTTCTCCGCATTGCAAGGTGCAATTCTGAAATTTTTTGTTTTTTCCTGCTCCTCTTAGCATGATAAAGAAGATTCAAAGAGAGTGAGATGCCAGCTCCTTTCGTTCAGTCAGTAGCTTCAATCATTTCTGGACGTTTTTCAATGGCAAAAATCAATGAATATTGTAAATGCACAAACAGTAATTTCTCCGCATTGCAAGGTGCAATTGTGAAATTTTTTGCTTTTTCCTGCTCCTCTTAGCATGATAAACAAGATTCAAAGAGAGTGAGATGCCAGCTCCTTTCATTCAGTCAGTAGCTTCAATCATTTCTGGACGTTTTTCAATGGCAAAAATCAATGAATATTGTAAATGCACAAACAGTAATTTCTCCGCATTGCAAGGTGCAATTCTGAAATTTTTTGCTTTTTCCTGCTCCTCTTAGCATGATAAAGAAGTTTCAAAGAGAGTGAGACGCCAGCTCCTTTCATTCAGTCAGTAGCTTCAATCATTTCTGGACGTTTTTCAATGGCAAAAATCAATGAATATTGTAAATGCACAAACAGTAATTTCTCCGCATTGCAAGGTGCAATTCTGAAATTTTTTGCTTTTTCCTGCTCCTGTTAGCATGATAAACAAGATTCAAAGAGAGTGAGATGCCAGCTCCTTTCATTCAGTCAGTAGCTTCAATCATTTCTGGACGTTTTTCAATGGCAAAAATCAATGAATATTGTAAATGCACAAACAGTAATTTCTCCGCATTGCAAGGTGCAATTCTGAAATTTTTTGCTTTTTCCTGCTCCTCTTAGCATGATAAAGAAGATTCAAAGAGAGTGAGATGCCAGCTCCTTTCATTCAGTCAGTAGCTTCAAACATTTCTGGTATATGAATAACATGATGTTTTTCAATGGCAAAAATCAATGAATATTGTAAATGCACAAACAGTAATTTCTCCGCATTGCAAGGTGCAATTCTGAAATTTTTTGCTTTTTCCTGCTCCTCTTAGCATGATAAAGAAGATTCAAAGAGAGTGAGATGCCAGCTCCTTTCATTCAGTCAGTAGCTTCAATCATTTCTGGACGTTTTTCAATTGCAAAAATCAATGAATATTGTAAATGCACAAACAGTAATTTCTCCGAATTGCAAGGTGCAATTCTGAAATTTTTTGCTTTTTCCTGCTCCTCTTAGCATGATAAAGAAGATTCAAAGAGAGTGAGATGCCAGCTCCTTTCATTCAGTCAGTAGTTTCAATCATTTCTGGTATATGAATAACATGATGTTTTTCAATGGCAAAAATCAATGAATATTGTAAATGCACAAACAGTAATTTCTCCGCATTGCAAGGTGCAATTCTGAAATTTTTTGCTTTTTCCTGCTCCTCTTAGCATGATAAAGAAGACTCAAACAGAGTGAGATGCCAGCTCCTTTCATTCAGTCAGTAGCTTCAATCATTTCTGGTATATGAATAACATGATGTTTTTCAATGGCAAAAATCTATGAATATTGTAAATGCACAAACAATAATTTATCCGCATTGCAAGGTGCAATTCTGAAATTTTTTGCTTTTTCCTGCTCCTCTTAGCATGATAAAGAAGATTCAAAGAGAGTGAGATGCCAGCTCCTTTCATTCAGTCAGTAGCTTCATACATTTCTGGTATATGAATAACATGATGTTTTTCAATGGCAAAAATCAATGAATATTGTAAATGCACAAACAGTAATTTCTCCGCATTGCAAGGTGCAATTCTGAAATTTTTTGCTTTTTCCTGCTCCTCTTAGCATGATAAAGAAGATTCAAAGAGAGTGAGATGCCAGCTCCTTTCATTCAGTCAGTAGCTTCAATCATTTCTGGACGTTTTTCAATTGCAAAAATCAATGAATATTGTAAATGCACAAACAGTAATTTCTCCGCATTGCAAGGTGCAATTCTGAAATTTTTTGCTTTTTCCTGCTCCTCTTAGCATGATAAAGAAGATTGAAAGAGAGTGAGATGCCAGCTACTTTCATTCAGTCAGTAGCTTCAATCATTTCTGGTATATGAATAACATGATGTTTTTCAATGGCAAAAATCAATGAATATTGTAAATGCACAAACAGTAATTTCTCCGCATTGCAAGGTGCAATTCTGAAATTTTTTACTTTATCCTGCTCCTCTTAGCATGATAAAGAAGATTCAAAGAGAGTGAGATGCCAGCTCCTTTCATTCAGTCAGTAGCTTCAATCATTTCTGGTATATGAATAACATGATGTTTTTCAAGGGCAAAAATCAATGAATATTGTAAATGCACAAACAGTAATTTATCCGCATTGCAAGGTGCAATTCTGAAATTTTTTCCTTTTTCCTGCTCCTCTTAGCATGATAAAGAAGATTCAAAGAGAGTGAGATAACAGCTCCTTTCATTCAGTCAGTAGCTTCAATCATTTCTGGAAGTTTTTCAATGGCAAAAATCAATGAATATTGTAAATGCACAAACAGTAATTTCTCTGCATTGCAAGGTGCAATTCTGAAATTTTTTACTTTTTCCTGCTCCTCTTAGCATGATAAACAAGATTCAAAGAGAGTGAGATGCCAGCTCCTTTCATTCAGTCAGTAGCTTCAATCATTTCTGGTATATGAATAACATGATATTTTTCAATGGCAAAAATCAATGAATATTGTAAATGCACAAACAGTAATTTCTCCGCATTGCAAGGTGCAATTCTGAAATTTTTTGCTTTTTCCTGCTCCTCTTAGCATGATAAACAAGATTCAAAGAGAGTGAGATAACAGCTCCTTTCATTCAGTCAGTAGCTTCAATCATTTCTGGACGTTTTTCAATGGCAAAAATCAATGAATATTGTAAATGCACAAACAGTAATTTCTCCGCATTGCAAGGTGCAATTCTGAAATTTTTTGCTTTTTCCTGCTCTTCTTAGCATTATAAAGAAGATTCAAAGAGAGTGAGATGCCAGCTCCTTTCATTCAGTCAGTAGCTTCATACATTTCTGGTATATGAATAACATGATGTTTTTCAATGGCAAAAATCAATGAATATTGTAAATGCACAAACAGTAATTTCTCCGCATTGCAAGGTGCAATTCTGAAATTTTTTGCTTTTTCCTGCTCCTCTTAGCATGATAAAGAAGATTCAAAGAGAGTGAGATGCCAGCTCCTTTCATTCAGTCAGTAGCTTCAATCATTTCTGGACGTTTTTCAATTGCAAAAATCAATGAATATTGTAAATGCACAAACAGTAATTTCTCCGCATTGCAAGGTGCAATTCTGAAATTTTTTGCTTTTTCCTGCTCCTCTTAGCATGATAAAGAAGATTGAAAGAGAGTGAGATGCCAGCTACTTTCATTCAGTCAGTAGCTTCAATCATTTCTGGTATATGAATAACATGATGTTTTTCAATGGCAAAAATCAATGAATATTGTAAATGCACAAACAGTAATTTCTCCGCATTGCAAGGTGCAATTCTGAAATTTTTTACTTTATCCTGCTCCTCTTAGCATGATAAAGAAGATTCAAAGAGAGTGAGATGCCAGCTCCTTTCATTCAGTCAGTAGCTTCAATCATTTCTGGTATATGAATAACATGATGTTTTTCAATGGCAAAAATCAATGAATATTGTAAATGCACAAACAGTAATTTATCCGCATTGCAAGGTGCAATTCTGAAATTTTTTCCTCTTTCCTGCTCCTCTTAGCATGATAAAGAAGATTCAAAGAGAGTGAGATGCCAGCTCCTTTCATTCAGTCAGTAGCTTCAATCATTTCTGGAAGTTTTTCAATGGCAAAAATCAATGAATATTGTAAATGCACAAACAGTAATTTCTCCGCATTGCAAGGTGCAATTCTGAAATTTTTTGCTTTTTCCTGTTCCTCTTAGCATGATAAAGAAGATTCAAAGAGAGTGAGATGCCAGCTCCTTTCATTCAGTCAGTAGCTTCAATCATTTCTGGTATATGAATAACATGATGTTTTTCAATGGCAAAAATCAATGAATTTTGTAAATGCACAAACAGTAATTTCTCCGCATTGCAAGGTGCAATTCTGAAATTTTTTGCTTTTTCCTGCTCCTCTTAGAATGATAAAGAAGATTCAAAGAGAGTGAGATGCCAGCTCCTTTCATTCAGTCAGTAGCTTCAATCGTTTCTGGATGTTTTTCAATGGCAAAAATCAATCAATATTGTAAATGCACAAACAGTAATTTCTCCGCATTGCAAGGTGCAATTCTGAAATTTTTTGCTTTTTCCTGCTCCTCTTAGCATGATAAAGAAGATTCAAAGAGAGTGAGATGCCAGCTCCTTTCATTCAGTCAGTAGCTTCGAACATTTCTGGTATATGAATAACATGATGTTTTTCAATGGCAAAAATCAATGAATATTGTAAATGCACAAACAGTAATTTCTCCGCATTGCAAGGTGCAATTCTGAAATTTTTTGCTTTTTCCTGCTCCTCTTAGCATGATAAAGAAGATTCAAAGAGAGTGAGATGCCAGCTCCTTTCGTTCAGTCAGTAGCTTCAATCATTTCTGGACGTTTTTCAATGGCAAAAATCATTGAATATTGTAAATGCACAAACAGTAATTTCTCCGCATTGCAAGGTGCAATTCTGAAATTTTTTACTTTTTCCTGCTCCTCTTAGCATGATAAAGAAGATTCAAAGAGAGTGAGATGCCAGCTCCATTCATTCAGTCAGTAGCTTCAATCATTTCTGGTATATGAATAACATGATGTTTTTCAATGGCAAAAATCAATGAATATTGTAAATGCACAAACAGTAATTTCTCCGCATTGCAAGGTGCAATTCTGAAATTTTTTGCTTTTTCCTGCTCCTCTTAGCATGATAAACAAGATTCAAAGAGAGTGAGATAACAGCTCCTTTCATTCAGTCAGTAGCTTCAATCATTTCTGGACGTTTTTCAATGGCAAAAATCAATGAATATTGTAAATGCACAAACAGTAATTTCTCCGCATTGCAAGGTGCAATTCTGAAATTTTTTGCTTTTTCCTGCTCCTCTTAGCGTGATAAAGAAGATTCAAAGAGAGTGAGATGCCAGCTCCTTTCATTCAGTCAGTAGCTTCAAACATTTCTGGTATATGAATAACATGATGTTTTTCAATGGCAAAAATCAATGAATATTGTAAATGCACAAACAGTAATTTCTCCGCATTGCAAGGTGCAATTGTGAAATTTTTTGCTTTTTCCTGCTCCTCTTAGCATGATAAAGAAGATTCAAAGAGAGTGAGATGCCAGCTCCTTTCATTCAGTCAGTAGCTTCAATCATTTCTGGACGTTTTTCAATTGCAAAAATCAATGAATATTGTAAATGCACAAACAGTAATTTCTCCGCATTGCAAGGTGCAATTCTGAAATTTTTTGCTTTTTCCTGCTCCTCTTAGCATGATAAAGAAGATTGAAAGAGATTGAGATGCCAGCTACTTTCATTCAGTCAGTAGCTTCAATCATTTCTGGTATATGAATAACATGATGTTTTTCAATGGCAAAAATCAATGAATATTGTAAATGCACAAACAGTAATTTCTCCGCATTGCAAGGTGCAATTCTGAAATTTTTTGCTTTATCCTGCTCCTCTTAGCATGATAAAGAAGATTCAAAGAGAGTGAGATGCCAGCTCCTTTCATTCAGTCAGTAGCTTCAATCATTTCTGGTATATGAATAACATGATGTTTTTCAATGGCAAAAATCAATGAATATTGTAAATGCACAAACAGTAATTTATCCGCATTGCAAGGTGCAATTCTGAAATTTTTTCCTTTTTCCTGCTCCTCTTAGCATGATAAGGAAGATTCAAAGAGAGTGAGATGCCAGCTCCTTTCATTCAGTCAGTAGCTTCAAACATTTCTGGTATATGAATAACATGATGTTTTTCAATGGCAAAAATCAATGAATATTGTAAATGCACAAACAGTAATTTCTCCGCATTGCAAGGTGCAATTCTGAAATTTTTTGCTTTTTCCTGCTCCTCTTAGCATGATAAAGAAGATTCAAAGAGAGTGAGATGCCAGCTCCTTTCGTTCAGTCAGTAGCTTCAATCATTTCTGGACGTTTTTCAATGGCAAAAATCATTGAATATTGTAAATGCACAAACAGTAATTTCTCCGCATTGCAAGGTGCAATTCTGAAATTTTTTACTTTTTCCTGCTCCTCTTAGCATGATAAAGAAGATTCAAAGAGAGTGAGATGCCAGCTCCATTCATTCAGTCAGTAGCTTCAATCATTTCTGGTATATGAATAACATGATGTTTTTCAATGGCAAAAATCAATGAATATTGTAAATGCACAAACAGTAATTTCTCCGCATTGCAAGGTGCAATTCTGAAATTTTTTGCTTTTTCCTGCTCCTCTTAGCATGATAAACAAGATTCAAAGAGAGTGAGATAACAGCTCCTTTCATTCAGTCAGTAGCTTCAATCATTTCTGGACGTTTTTCAATGGCAAAAATCAATGAATATTGTAAATGCACAAACAGTAATTTCTCCGCATTGCAAGGTGCAATTCTGAAATTTTTTGCTTTTTCCTGCTCCTCTTAGCGTGATAAAGAAGATTCAAAGAGAGTGAGATGCCAGCTCCTTTCATTCAGTCAGTAGCTTCAAACATTTCTGGTATATGAATAACATGATGTTTTTCAATGGCAAAAATCAATGAATATTGTAAATGCACAAACAGTAATTTCTCCGCATTGCAAGGTGCAATTGTGAAATTTTTTGCTTTTTCCTGCTCCTCTTAGCATGATAAAGAAGATTCAAAGAGAGTGAGATGCCAGCTCCTTTCATTCAGTCAGTAGCTTCAATCATTTCTGGACGTTTTTCAATTGCAAAAATCAATGAATATTGTAAATGCACAAACAGTAATTTCTCCGCATTGCAAGGTGCAATTCTGAAATTTTTTGCTTTTTCCTGCTCCTCTTAGCATGATAAAGAAGATTGAAAGAGATTGAGATGCCAGCTACTTTCATTCAGTCAGTAGCTTCAATCATTTCTGGTATATGAATAACATGATGTTTTTCAATGGCAAAAATCAATGAATATTGTAAATGCACAAACAGTAATTTCTCCGCATTGCAAGGTGCAATTCTGAAATTTTTTGCTTTATCCTGCTCCTCTTAGCATGATAAAGAAGATTCAAAGAGAGTGAGATGCCAGCTCCTTTCATTCAGTCAGTAGCTTCAATCATTTCTGGTATATGAATAACATGATGTTTTTCAATGGCAAAAATCAATGAATATTGTAAATGCACAAACAGTAATTTATCCGCATTGCAAGGTGCAATTCTGAAATTTTTTCCTTTTTCCTGCTCCTCTTAGCATGATAAGGAAGATTCAAAGAGAGTGAGATGCCAGCTCCTTTCATTCAGTCAGTAGCTTCAAACATTTCTGGTATATGAATAACATGATGTTTTTCAATGGCAAAAATCAATGAATATTGTAAATGCACAAACAGTAATTTCTCCGCATTGCAAGGTGCAATTCTGAAATTTTTTGCTTTTTCCTGCTCCTCTTAGCATGATAAAGAAGATTCAAAGAGAGTGAGATGCCAGCTATTTTCATTCAGTCAGTAGCTTCAATCATTTCTGGAAGTTTTTCAATGGCAAAAATCAATGAATATTGTAAATGCACAAACAGTATTTTCTCCGCATTGCAAGGTGCAATTCTGAAATTTTTTGCTTTTTCCTGCTCCTCTTAGCATGATAAAGAAAATTCAAAGAGAGTGAGATGCCAGCTCCTTTCATTCAGTCAGTAGCTTCAATCATTTCTGGTATATGAATAACATGATGTTTTTCAATGGCAAAAATCAATGAATTTTGTAAATGCACAAACAGTAATTTCTCCGCATTGCAAGGTGCAATTCTGAAATTTTTTGCTTTTTCCTGCTCCTCTTAGAATGATAAAGAAGATTCAAAGAGAGTGAGATGCCAGCTCCTTTCATTCAGTCAGTAGCTTCAATCATTTCTGGACGTTTTTCAATGGCAAAAATCAATGAATATTGTAAATGCACAAACAGTAATTTCTCCGCATTGCAAGGTGCAATTCTGAAATTTTTTGCTTTTTCCTGCTCCTCTTAGCATGATAAAGAAGATTCAAAGAGAGTGAGATGCCAGCTCCTTTCATTCAGTCAGTAGCTTCAAACATTTCTGGTATATGAATAACATGATGTTTTTCAATGGCAAAAATCAATGAATATTGTAAATGCACAAACAGTAATTTCTCCGCATTGCAAGGTGCAATTCTGAAATTTTTTGCTTTTTCCTGCTCCTCTTAGCATGATAAAGAAGATTCAAAGAGAGTGAGATGCCAGCTACTTTCGTTCAGTCAGTAGCTTCAATCATTTCTGGACGTTTTTCAATGGCAAAAATCATTGAATATTGTAAATGCACAAACAGTAATTTCTCCGCATTGCAAGGTGCAATTCTGAAATTTTTTACTTTTTCCTGCTCCTCTTAGCATGATAAAGAAGATTCAAAGAGAGTGAGATGCCAGCTCCTTTCATTCAGTCAGTAGCTTCAATCATTTCTGGTATATGAATAACATGATGTTTTTCAATGGCAAAAATCAATGAATATTGTAAATGCACAAACAGTAATTTCTCCGCATTGCAAGGTGCAATTCTGAAATTTTTTGCTTTTTCCTGCTCCTCTTAGCATGATAAAGAAGATTCAAAGAGAGTGAGATGCCAGCTCCTTTCGTTCAGTCAGTAGCTTCAATCATTTCTGGACGTTTTTCAATGGCAAAAATCAATGAATATTGTAAATGCACAAACAGTAATTTCTCCGCATTGCAAGGTGCAATTCTGAAATTTTTTGCTTTTTCCTGCTCCTCTTAGCATGATAAACAAGATTCAAAGAGAGTGAGATGCCAGCTCCTTTCATTCAGTCAGTAGCTTCAATCATTTCTGGACGTTTTTCAATGGCAAAAATCAATGAATATTGTAAATGCACAAACAGTAATTTCTCCGCATTGCAAGGTGCAATTCTGAAATTTTTTGCTTTTTCCTGCTCCTCTTAGCATGATAAAGAAGTTTCAAAGAGAGTGAGACGCCAGCTCCTTTCATTCAGTCAGTAGCTTCAATCATTTCTGGACGTTTTTCAATGGCAAAAATCAATGAATATTGTAAATGCACAAACAGTAATTTCTCCGCATTGCAAGGTGCAATTCTGAAATTTTTTGCTTTTTCCTGCTCCTGTTAGCATGATAAACAAGATTCAAAGAGAGTGAGATGCCAGCTCCTTTCATTCAGTCAGTAGCTTCAATCATTTCTGGACGTTTTTCAATGGCAAAAATCAATGAATATTGTAAATGCACAAACAGTAATTTCTCCGCATTGCAAGGTGCAATTCTGAAATTTTTTGCTTTTTCCTGCTCCTCTTAGCATGATAAAGAAGATTCAAAGAGAGTGAGATGCCAGCTCCTTTCATTCAGTCAGTAGCTTCAAACATTTCTGGTATATGAATAACATGATGTTTTTCAATGGCAAAAATCAATGAATATTGTAAATGCACAAACAGTAATTTCTCCGCATTGCAAGGTGCAATTCTGAAATTTTTTGCTTTTTCCTGCTCCTCTTAGCATGATAAAGAAGATTCAAAGAGAGTGAGATGCCAGCTCCTTTCATTCAGTCAGTAGCTTCAATCATTTCTGGACGTTTTTCAATTGCAAAAATCAATGAATATTGTAAATGCACAAACAGTAATTTCTCCGCATTGCAAGGTGCAATTCTGAAATTTTTTGCTTTTTCCTGCTCCTCTTAGCATGATAAAGAAGATTCAAAGAGAGTGAGATGCCAGCTCCTTTCATTCAGTCAGTAGTTTCAATCATTTCTGGTATATGAATAACATGATGTTTTTCAATGGCAAAAATCAATGAATATTGTAAATGCACAAACAGTAATTTCTCCGCATTGCAAGGTGCAATTCTGAAATTTTTTGCTTTTTCCTGCTCCTCTTAGCATGATAAAGAAGACTCAAACAGAGTGAGATGCCAGCTCCTTTCATTCAGTCAGTAGCTTCAATCATTTCTGGTATATGAATAACATGATGTTTTTCAATGGCAAAAATCTATGAATATTGTAAATGCACAAACAATAATTTATCCGCATTGCAAGGTGCAATTCTGAAATTTTTTGCTTTTTCCTGCTCCTCTTAGCATGATAAAGAAGATTCAAAGAGAGTGAGATGCCAGCTCCTTTCATTCAGTCAGTAGCTTCAAACATTTCTGGTATATGAATAACATGATGTTTTTCAATGGCAAAAATCAATGAATATTGTAAATGCACAAACAGTAATTTCTCCGCATTGCAAGGTGCAATTCTGAAATTTTTTCCTTTTTCCTGCTCCTCTTAGCATGATAAAGAAGATTCAAAGAGAGTGAGATGCCAGCTCCTTTCATTCAGTCAGTAGCTTCAATCATTTCTGGACGTTTTTCAATGGCAAAAATCAATGAATATTGTAAATGCACAAACAGTAATTTCTCCGCATTGCAAGGTGCAATTCTGAAATTTTTTGCTTTTTCCTGCTCCTCTTAGCATGATAAAGAAGATTCAAAGAGAGTGAGATGCCAGCTCCTTTCGTTCAGTCAGTAGCTTCAATCATTTCTGGACGTTTTTCAATGGCAAAAATCAATGAATATTGTAAATGCACAAACAGTAATTTCTCCGCATTGCAAGGTGCAATTCTGAAATTTTTTGCTTTTTCCTGCTCCTCTTAGCATGATAAACAAGATTCAAAGAGAGTGAGATGCCAGCTCCTTTCATTCAGTCAGTAGCTTCAATCATTTCTGGACGTTTTTCAATGGCAAAAATCAATGAATATTGTAAATGCACAAACAGTAATTTCTCCGCATTGCAAGGTGCAATTCTGAAATTTTTGGCTTTTTCCTGCTCCTCTTAGCATGATAAAGAAGTTTCAAAGAGAGTGAGATGCCAGCTCCTTTCATTCAGTCAGTAGCTTAAATCATTTCTGGACGTTTTTCAATGGCAAAAATCAATGAATATTGTAAATGCACAAACAGTAATTTCTCCGCATTGCAAGGTGCAATTCTGAAATTTTTGGCTTTTTCCTGCTCCTCTTAGCATGATAAAGAAGTTTCAAAGAGAGTGAGATGCCAGCTCCTTTCATTCAGTCAGTAGCTTAAATCATTTCTGGACGTTTTTCAATGGCAAAAATCAATGAATATTGTAAATGCACAAACAGTAATTTCTCCGCATTGCAAGGTGCAATTCTGAAATTGTTTGCTTTTTCCTGCTCCTCTTAGCATGATAAACAAGATTCAAAGAGAGTGAGATGCCAGCTCCTTTCATTCAGTCAGTAGCTTCAATCATTTCTGGACGTTTTTCAATGGCAAAAATCAATGAATATTGTAAATGCACAAACAGTAATTTCTCCGCATTGCAAGGTGCAATTCTGAAATTTTTTGCTTTTTCCTGCTCCTCTTAGCAAGATAAAGAAGATTCAAAGAGAGTGAGATGCCAGCTCCTTTCATTCAGTCAGTAGCTTCAAACATTTCTGGTATATGAATAACATGATGTTTTTCAATGGAAAAAATCAATGAATACTGTAAATGCACAAACAGTAATTTCTCCGCATTGCAAGGTGCAATTCTGAAATTTTTTGCTTTTTCCTGCTCCTCTTAGCATGATAAAGAAGATTCAAAGAGAGTGAGATGCCAGCTCCTTTCATTCAGTCAGTAGCTTCAATCATTTCTGGACGTTTTTCAATTGCAAAAATCAATGAATATTGTAAATGCACAAACAGTAATTTCTCCGCATTGCAAGGTGCAATTCTGAAATTTTTTGCTTTTTCCTGCTCCTCTTAGCATGATAAAGAAGATTCAAAGAGAGTGAGATGCCAGCTCCTTTCATTCAGTCAGTAGCTTCAATCATTTCTGGTATATGAATAACATGATGTTTTTCAATGGCAAAAATCAATGAATATTGTAAATACACAAACAGTAATTTCTACGCATTGCAAGGTGCAATTCTGAAATTTTTTACTTTTTCCTGCTCCTCTTAGCATGATAAAGAAGATTCAAAGAGAGTGAGATGCCAGCTCCTTTCATTCAGTCAGTAGCTTCAAACATTTCTGGTATATGAATAACATGATGTTTTTCAATGGCAAAAATCAATGAATATTGTAAATGCACAAACAGTAATTTCTCCGCATTGCAAGGTGCAATTCTGAAATTTTTTGCTTTTTCCTGCTCCTCTTAGCAAGATAAAGAAGATTCAAAGAGAGTGAGATGCCAGCTCCTTTCATTCAGTCAGTAGCTTCAAACATTTCTGGTATATGAATAACATGATGTTTTTCAATGGAAAAAATCAATGAATACTGTAAATGCACAAACAGTAATTTCTCCGCATTGCAAGGTGCAATTCTGAAATTTTTTGCTTTTTCCTGCTCCTCTTAGCATGATAAAGAAGATTCAAAGAGAGTGAGATGCCAGCTCCTTTCATTCAGTCAGTAGCTTCAATCATTTCTGGACGTTTTTCAATTGCAAAAATCAATGAATATTGTAAATGCACAAACAGTAATTTCTCCGCATTGCAAGGTGCAATTCTGAAATTGTTTGCTTTTTCCTGCTCCTCTTAGCATGATAAACAAGATTCAAAGAGAGTGAGATGCCAGCTCCTTTCATTCAGTCAGTAGCTTCAATCATTTCTGGACGTTTTTCAATGGCAAAAATCAATGAATATTGTAAATGCACAAACAGTAATTTCTCCGCATTGCAAGGTGCAATTCTGAAATTTTTTGCTTTTTCCTGCTCCTCTTAGCAAGATAAAGAAGATTCAAAGAGAGTGAGATGCCAGCTCCTTTCATTCAGTCAGTAGCTTCAAACATTTCTGGTATATGAATAACATGATGTTTTTCAATGGAAAAAATCAATGAATACTGTAAATGCACAAACAGTAATTTCTCCGCATTGCAAGGTGCAATTCTGAAATTTTTTGCTTTTTCCTGCTCCTCTTAGCATGATAAAGAAGATTCAAAGAGAGTGAGATGCCAGCTCCTTTCATTCAGTCAGTAGCTTCAATCATTTCTGGACGTTTTTCAATTGCAAAAATCAATGAATATTGTAAATGCACAAACAGTAATTTCTCCGCATTGCAAGGTGCAATTCTGAAATTTTTTGCTTTATCCTGCTCCTCTTAGCATGATAAAGAAGATTCAAAGAGAGTGAGATGCCAGCTCCTTTCATTCAGTCAGTAGCTTCAATCATTTCTGGTATATGAATAACATGATGTTTTTCAATGGCAAAAATCAATGAATATTGTAAATGCACAAACAGTAATTTCTACGCATTGCAAGGTGCAATTCTGAAATTTTTTACTTTTTCCTGCTCCTCTTAGCATGATAAAGAAGATTCAAAGAGAGTGAGATGCCAGCTCCTTTCATTCAGTCAGTAGCTTCAAACATTTCTGGTATATGAATAACATGATGTTTTTCAATGGCAAAAATCAATGAATATTGTAAATGCACAAACAGTAATTTCTCCGCATTGCAAGGTGCAATTCTGAAATTTTTTGCTTTTTCCTGCTCCTCTTAGCAAGATAAAGAAGATTCAAAGAGAGTGAGATGCCAGCTCCTTTCATTCAGTCAGTAGCTTCAAACATTTCTGGTATATGAATAACATGATGTTTTTCAATGGAAAAAATCAATGAATACTGTAAATGCACAAACAGTAATTTCTCCGCATTGCAAGGTGCAATTCTGAAATTTTTTGCTTTTTCCTGCTCCTCTTAGCATGATAAAGAAGATTCAAAGAGAGTGAGATGCCAGCTCCTTTCATTCAGTCAGTAGCTTCAATCATTTCTGGACGTTTTTCAATTGCAAAAATCAATGAATATTGTAAATGCACAAACAGTAATTTCTCCGCATTGCAAGGTGCAATTCTGAAATTGTTTGCTTTTTCCTGCTCCTCTTAGCATGATAAACAAGATTCAAAGAGAGTGAGATGCCAGCTCCTTTCATTCAGTCAGTAGCTTCAATCATTTCTGGACGTTTTTCAATGGCAAAAATCAATGAATATTGTAAATGCACAAACAGTAATTTCTCCGCATTGCAAGGTGCAATTCTGAAATTTTTTGCTTTTTCCTGCTCCTCTTAGCAAGATAAAGAAGATTCAAAGAGAGTGAGATGCCAGCTCCTTTCATTCAGTCAGTAGCTTCAAACATTTCTGGTATATGAATAACATGATGTTTTTCAATGGAAAAAATCAATGAATACTGTAAATGCACAAACAGTAATTTCTCCGCATTGCAAGGTGCAATTCTGAAATTTTTTGCTTTTTCCTGCTCCTCTTAGCATGATAAAGAAGATTCAAAGAGAGTGAGATGCCAGCTCCTTTCATTCAGTCAGTAGCTTCAATCATTTCTGGACGTTTTTCAATTGCAAAAATCAATGAATATTGTAAATGCACAAACAGTAATTTCTCCGCATTGCAAGGTGCAATTCTGAAATTTTTTGCTTTTTCCTGCTCCTCTTAGCAAGATAAAGAACTTTCAAAGAGAGTGAGATGCCAGCTCCTTTCATTCAGTCAGTAGCTTAAATCATTTCTGGACGTTTTTCAATGGCAAAAATCAATGAATATTGTAAATGCACAAACAGTAATTTCTCCGCATTGCAAGGTGCAATTCTGAAATTTTTGGATTTTTCCTGCTCCTCTTAGCATGATAAAGAAGTTTCAAAGAGAGTGAGATGCCAGCTCCTTTCATTCAGTCAGTAGCTTAAATCATTTCTGGACGTTTTTCAATGGCAAAAATCAATGAATATTGTAAATGCACAAACAGTAATTTCTCCGCATTGCAAGGTGCAATTCTGAAATTGTTTGCTTTTTCCTGCTCCTCTTAGCATGATAAACAAGATTCAAAGAGAGTGAGATGCCAGCTCCTTTCATTCAGTCAGTAGCTTCAATCATTTCTGGACGTTTTTCAATGGCAAAAATCAATGAATATTGTAAATGCACAAACAGTAATTTCTCCGCATTGCAAGGTGCAATTCTGAAATTTTTTGCTTTTTCCTGCTCCTCTTAGCAAGATAAAGAAGATTCAAAGAGAGTGAGATGCCAGCTCCTTTCATTCAGTCAGTAGCTTCAAACATTTCTGGTATATGAATAACATGATGTTTTTCAATGGAAAAAATCAATGAATACTGTAAATGCACAAACAGTAATTTCTCCGCATTGCAAGGTGCAATTCTGAAATTTTTTGCTTTTTCCTGCTCCTCTTAGCATGATAAAGAAGATTCAAAGAGAGTGAGATGCCAGCTCCTTTCATTCAGTCAGTAGCTTCAATCATTTCTGGACGTTTTTCAATTGCAAAAATCAATGAATATTGTAAATGCACAAACAGTAATTTCTCCGCATTGCAAGGTGCAATTCTGAAATTTTTTGCTTTTTCCTGCTCCTCTTAGCATGATAAAGAAGATTCAAAGAGAGTGAGATGCCAGCTCCTTTCATTCAGTCAGTAGCTTCAATCATTTCTGGTATATGAATAACATGATGTTTTTCAATGGCAAAAATCAATGAATATTGTAAATGCACAAACAGTAATTTCTACGCATTGCAAGGTGCAATTCTGAAATTTTTTACTTTTTCCTGCTCCTCTTAGCATGATAAAGAAGATTCAAAGAGAGTGAGATGCCAGCTCCTTTCATTCAGTCAGTAGCTTCAAACATTTCTGGTATATGAATAACATGATGTTTTTCAATGGCAAAAATCAATGAATATTGTAAATGCACAAACAGTAATTTCTCCGCATTGCAAGGTGCAATTCTGAAATTTTTTGCTTTTTCCTGCTCCTCTTAGCATGATAAAGAAGATTCAAAGAGAGTGAGATGCCAGCTCCTTTCATTCAGTCAGTAGCTTCAATCATTTCTGGACGTTTTTCAATTGCAAAAATCAATGAATATTGTAAATGCACAAACAGTAATTTCTCCGCATTGCAAGGTGCAATTCTGAAATTTTTTGCTTTTTCCTGCTCCTCTTAGCATGATAAAGAAGATTCAAAGAGAGTGAGATGCCAGCTCCTTTCATTCAGTCAGTAGCTTAAATCATTTCTGGACGTTTTTCAATGGCAAAAATCAATGAATATTGTAAATGCACAAACAGTAATTTCTCCGCATTGCAAGGTGCAATTCTGAAATTTTTGGCTTTTTCCTGCTCCTCTTAGCATGATAAAGAAGTTTCAAAGAGAGTGAGATGCCAGCTCCTTTCATTCAGTCAGTAGCTTAAATCATTTCTGGACGTTTTTCAATGGCAAAAATCAATGAATATTGTAAATGCACAAACAGTAATTTCTCCGCATTGCAAGGTGCAATTCTGAAATTGTTTGCTTTTTCCTGCTCCTCTTAGCATGATAAACAAGATTCAAAGAGAGTGAGATGCCAGCTCCTTTCATTCAGTCAGTAGCTTCAATCATTTCTGGACGTTTTTCAATGGCAAAAATCAATGAATATTGTAAATGCACAAACAGTAATTTCTCCGCATTGCAAGGTGCAATTCTGAAATTTTTTGCTTTTTCCTGCTCCTCTTAGCAAGATAAAGAAGATTCAAAGAGAGTGAGATGCCAGCTCCTTTCATTCAGTCATTAGCTTCAAACATTTCTGGTATATGAATAACATGATGTTTTTCAATGGAAAAAATCAATGAATACTGTAAATGCACAAACAGTAATTTCTCCGCATTGCAAGGTGCAATTCTGAAATTTTTTGCTTTTTCCTGCTCCTCTTAGCATGATAAAGAAGATTCAAAGAGAGTGAGATGCCAGCTCCTTTCATTCAGTCAGTAGCTTCAATCATTTCTGGACGTTTTTCAATTGCAAAAATCAATGAATATTGTAAATGCACAAACAGTAATTTCTCCGCATTGCAAGGTGCAATTCTGAAATTTTTTGCTTTTTCCTGCTCCTCTTAGCATGATAAAGAAGATTCAAAGAGAGTGAGATGCCAGCTCCTTTCATTCAGTCAGTAGCTTCAATCATTTCTGGTATATGAATAACATGATGTTTTTCAATGGCAAAAATCAATGAATATTGTAAATGCACAAACAGTAATTTCTACGCATTGCAAGGTGCAATTCTGAAATTTTTTACTTTTTCCTGCTCCTCTTAGCATGATAAAGAAGATTCAAAGAGAGTGAGATGCCAGCTCCTTTCATTCAGTCAGTAGCTTCAAACATTTCTGGTATATGAATAACATGATGTTTTTCAATGGCAAAAATCAATGAATATTGTAAATGCACAAACAGTAATTTCTCCGCATTGCAAGGTGCAATTCTGAAATTGTTTGCTTTTTCCTGCTCCTCTTAGCATGATAAACAAGATTCAAAGAGAGTGAGATGCCAGCTCCTTTCATTCAGTCAGTAGCTTCAATCATTTCTGGACGTTTTTCAATGGCAAAAATCAATGAATATTGTAAATGCACAAACAGTAATTTCTCCGCATTGCAAGGTGCAATTCTGAAATTTTTTGCTTTTTCCTGCTCCTCTTAGCAAGATAAAGAAGATTCAAAGAGAGTGAGATGCCAGCTCCTTTCATTCAGTCAGTAGCTTCAAACATTTCTGGTATATGAATAACATGATGTTTTTCAATGGAAAAAATCAATTAATACTGTAAATGCACAAACAGTAATTTCTCCGCATTGCAAGGTGCAATTCTGAAATTTTTTGCTTTTTCCTGCTCCTCTTAGCATGATAAAGAAGATTCAAAGAGAGTGAGATGCCAGCTCCTTTCATTCAGTCAGTAGCTTCAATCATTTCTGGACGTTTTTCAATTGCAAAAATCAATGAATATTGTAAATGCACAAACAGTAATTTCTCCGCATTGCAAGGTGCAATTCTGAAATTTTTTGCTTTTTCCTGCTCCTCTTAGCATGATAAAGAAGATTCAAAGAGAGTGAGATGCCAGCTCCTTTCATTCAGTCAGTAGCTTCAATCATTTCTGGTATATGAATAACATGATGTTTTTCAATGGCAAAAATCAATGAATATTGTAAATGCACAAACAGTAATTTCTACGCATTGCAAGGTGCAATTCTGAAATTTTTTACTTTTTCCTGCTCCTCTTAGCATGATAAAGAAGATTCAAAGAGAGTGAGATGCCAGCTCCTTTCATTCAGTCAGTAGCTTCAAACATTTCTGGTATATGAATAACATGATGTTTTTCAATGGCAAAAATCAATGAATATTGTAAATGCACAAACAGTAATTTCTCCGCATTGCAAGGTGCAATTCTGAAATTTTTTGCTTTTTCCTGCTCCTCTTAGCATGATAAAGAAGATTCAAAGAGAGTGAGATGCCAGCTCCTTTCATTCAGTCAGTAGCTTCAATCATTTCTGGACGTTTTTCAATTGCAAAAATCAATGAATATTGTAAATGCACAAACAGTAATTTCTCCGCATTGCAAGGTGCAATTCTGAAATTTTTTGCTTTTTCCTGCTCCTCTTAGCATGATAAAGAAGATTCAAAGAGAGTGAGATGCCAGCTCCTTTCATTCAGTCAGTAGTTTCAATCATTTCTGGTATATGAATAACATGATGTTTTTCAATGGCAAAAATCAATGAATATTGTAAATGCACAAACAGTAATTTCTCCGCATTGCAAGGTGCAATTCTGAAATTTTTTGCTTTTTCCTGCTCCTCTTAGCATGATAAAGAAGATTCAAAGAGAGTGAGATGCCAGCTCCTTTCGTTCAGTCAGTAGCTTCAATCATTTCTGGACGTTCTTCAATGGCAAAAATCAATGAATATTGTAAATGCACAAACAGTAATTTCTCCGCATTGCAAGGTGCAATTCTGAAATTTTTTGCTTTTTCCTGCTCCTCTTAGCATGATAAACAAGATTCAAAGAGAGTGAGATGCCAGCTCCTTTCATTCAGTCAGTAGCTTCAATCATTTCTGGACGTTTTTCAATGGCAAAAATCAATGAATATTGTAAATGCACAAACAGTAATTTCTCCGCATTGCAAGGTGCAATTCTGAAATTTTTGGCTTTTTCCTGCTCCTCTTAGCATGATAAAGAAGTTTCAAAGAGAGTGAGATGCCAGCTCCTTTCATTCAGTCAGTAGCTTAAATCATTTCTGGACGTTTTTCAATGGCAAAAATCAATGAATATTGTAAATGCACAAACAGTAATTTCTCCGCATTGCAAGGTGCAATTCTGAAATTGTTTGATTTTTCCTGCTCCTCTTAGCATGATAAAGAAGATTCAAAGAGAGTGAGATGCCAGCTCCTTTCATTCAGTCAGTAGCTTAAATCATTTCTGGACGTTTTTCAATGGCAAAAATCAATGAATATTGTAAATGCACAAACAGTAATTTCTCCGCATTGCAAGGTGCAATTCTGAAATTGTTTGATTTTTCCTGCTCCTCTTAGCATGATAAACAAGATTCAAAGAGAGTGAGATGCCAGCTCCTTTCATTCAGTCAGTAGCTTCAATCATTTCTGGACGTTTTTCAATGGCAAAAATCAATGAATATTGTAAATGCACAAACAGTAATTTCTCCGCATTGCAAGGTGCAATTCTGAAATTTTTTGCTTTTTCCTGCTCCTCTTAGCATGATAAAGAAGATTCAAAGAGAGTGAGATGCCAGCTCCTTTCATTCAGTCAGTAGCTTCAAACATTTCTGGTATATGAATAACATGATGTTTTTCAATGGAAAAAATCAATGAATACTGTAAATGCACAAACAGTAATTTCTCCGCATTGCAAGGTGCAATTCTGAAATTTTTTGCTTTTTCCTGCTCCTCTTAGCATGATAAAGAAGATTCAAAGAGAGTGAGATGCCAGCTCCTTTCATTCAGTCAGTAGCTTCAATCATTTCTGGACGTTTTTCAATTGCAAAAATCAATGAATATTGTAAATGCACAAACAGTAATTTCTCCGCATTGCAAGGTGCAATTCTGAAATTTTTTGCTTTTTCCTGCTCCTCTTAGCATGATAAAGAAGATTCAAAGAGAGTGAGATGCCAGCTCCTTTCATTCAGTCAGTAGCTTCAATCATTTCTGGTATATGAATAACATGATGTTTTTCAATGGCAAAAATCAATGAATATTGTAAATGCACAAACAGTAATTTCTACGCATTGCAAGGTGCAATTCTGAAATTTTTTACTTTTTCCTGCTCCTCTTAGCATGATAAAGAAGATTCAAAGAGAGTGAGATGCCAGCTCCTTTCATTCAGTCAGTAGCTTCAATCATTTCTGGTAAATGAATAACATGATGTTTTTCAATGGCAAAAATCAATGAATATTGTAAATGCACAAACAGTAATTTATCCGCATTGCAAGGTGCAATTCTGAAATTTTTTGCTTTTTCCTGCTCCTCTTAGCATGATAAAGAAGATTCAAAGAGAGTGAGATGCCAGCTCCTTTCATTCAGTCAGTAGCTTCAATCATTTCTGGACGTTTTTCAATTGCAAAAATCAATGAATATTGTAAATGCACAAACAGTAATTTCTCCGCATTTGCAAGGTGCAATTCTGAAATTTTTTGCTTTTTCCTGCTCCTCTTAGCATGATAAAGAAGATTCAAAGAGAGTGAGATGCCAGCTCCTTTCATTCAGTCAGTAGCTTCAAACATTTCTGGTATATGAATAACATGATGTTTTTCAATGGCAAAAATCAATGAATATTGTAAATGCACAAACAGTAATTGCTCCGCATTGCAAGGTGCAATTCTGAAATTTTTTGCTTTTTCCTGCTCCTCTTAGCATGATAAAGAAGATTCAAAGAGAGTGAGATGCCAGCTCCTTTCGTTCAGTCAGTAGCTTCAATCATTTCTGGACGTTTTTCAATGGCAAAAATCAATGAATATTGTAAATGCACAAACAGTAATTTCTCCGCATTGCAAGGTGCAATTCTGAAATTTTTTGCTTTTTCCTGCTCCTCTTAGCATGATAAACAAGATTCAAAGAGAGTGAGATGCCAGCTCCTTTCATTCTGTCAGTAGCTTCAATCATTTCTGGACGTTTTTCAATGGCAAAAATCAATGAATATTGTAAATGCACAAACAGTAATTTCTCCGCATTGCAAGGTGCAATTCTGAAATTTTTTGCTTTTTCCTGCTCCTCTTAGCATGATAAAGAAGATTCAAAGAGAGTGAGATGCCAGCTCCTTTCATTCAGTCTGTAGCTTCAAACATTTCTGTATATGAATAACATGATGTTTTTCAATGGCAAAAATCAATGAATATTGTAAATGCACAAACAGTAATTTCTCCGCATTGCAAGGTGCAATTCTGAAATTTTTTGCTTTTTCCTGCTCCTCTTAGCATGATAAAGAAGATTCAAAGAGAGTGAGATGCCAGCTCCTTTCATTCAGTCATTAGCTTCAATCATTTCTGGACGTTTTTCAATTGCAAAAATCAATGAATATTGTAAATGCACAAACAGTAATTTCTCCGCATTGCAAGGTGCAATTCTGAAATTTTTTGCTTTTTCCTGCTCCTCTTAGCATGATAAAGAAGATTCAAAGAGAGTGAGATGCCAGCTCCTTTCATTCAGTCAGTAGCTTCAAACATTTCTGGTATATGAATAACATGATGTTTTTCAAAGGAAAAAATCAATGAATACTGTAAATGCACAAACAGTAATTTCTCCGCATTGCAAGGTGCAATTCTGAAATTTTTTGCTTTTTCCTGCTCCTCTTAGCATGATAAAGAAGATTCAAAGAGAGTGAGATGCCAGCTCCTTTCATTCAGTCAGTAGCTTCAATCATTTCTGGACGTTTTTCAATTGCAAAAATCAATGAATATTGTAAATGCACAAACAGTAATTTCTCCGCATTGCAAGGTGCAATTCTGAAATTTTTTGCTTTTTCCTGCTCCTCTTAGCATGATAAAGAAGATTCAAAGAGAGTGAGATGCCAGCTCCTTTCATTCAGTCAGTAGCTTCAATCATTTCTGGTATATGAATAACATGATGTTTTTCAATGGCAAAAATCAATGAATATTGTAAATGCACAAACAGTAATTTCTACGCATTGCAAGGTGCAATTCTGAAATTTTTTACTTTTTCCTGCTCCTCTTAGCATGATAAAGAAGATTCAAAGAGAGTGAGATGCCAGCTCCTTTCATTCAGTCAGTAGCTTCAATCATTTCTGGTAAATGAATAACATGATGTTTTTCAATGGCAAAAATCAATGAATATTGTAAATGCACAAACAGTAATTTATCCGCATTGCAAGGTGCAATTCTGAAATTTTTTTGCTTTTTCCTGCTCCTCTTAGCATGATAAAGAAGATTCAAAGAGAGTGAGATGCCAGCTCCTTTCATTCAGTCAGTAGCTTCAATCATTTCTGGACGTTTTTCAATTGCAAAAATCAATGAATATTGTAAATGCACAAACAGTAATTTCTCCGCATTTGCAAGGTGCAATTCTGAAATTTTTTGCTTTTTCCTGCTCCTCTTAGCATGATAAAGAAGATTCAAAGAGAGTGAGATGCCAGCTCCTTTCATTCAGTCAGTAGCTTCAAACATTTCTGGTATATGAATAACATGATGTTTTTCAATGGCAAAAATCAATGAATATTGTAAATGCACAAACAGTAATTGCTCCGCATTGCAAGGTGCAATTCTGAAATTTTTTGCTTTTTCCTGCTCCTCTTAGCATGATAAAGAAGATTCAAAGAGAGTGAGATGCCAGCTCCTTTCGTTCAGTCAGTAGCTTCAATCATTTCTGGACGTTTTTCAATGGCAAAAATCAATGAATATTGTAAATGCACAAACAGTAATTTCTCCGCATTGCAAGGTGCAATTCTGAAATTTTTTGCTTTTTCCTGCTCCTCTTAGCATGATAAACAAGATTCAAAGAGAGTGAGATGCCAGCTCCTTTCATTCAGTCAGTAGCTTCAATCATTTCTGGACGTTTTTCAATGGCAAAAATCAATGAATATTGTAAATGCACAAACAGTAATTTCTCCGCATTGCAAGGTGCAATTCTGAAATTTTTTGCTTTTTCCTGCTCCTCTTAGCATGATAAAGAAGATTCAAAGAGAGTGAGATGCCAGCTCCTTTCATTCAGTCAGTAGCTTCAAACATTTCTGTATATGAATAACATGATGTTTTTCAATGGCAAAAATCAATGAATATTGTAAATGCACAAACAGTAATTTCTCCGCATTGCAAGGTGCAATTCTGAAATTTTTTGCTTTTTCCTGCTCCTCTTAGCATGATAAAGAAGATTCAAAGAGAGTGAGATGCCAGCTCCTTTCATTCAGTCAGTAGCTTCAATCATTTCTGGACGTTTTTCAATTGCAAAAATCAATGAATATTGTAAATGCACAAACAGTAATTTCTCCGCATTGCAAGGTGCAATTCTGAAATTTTTTGCTTTTTCCTGCTCCTCTTAGCATGATAAAGAAGATTCAAAGAGAGTGAGATGCCAGCTCCTTTCATTCAGTCAGTAGCTTCAATCATTTCTGGTATATGAATAACATGATGTTTTTCAATGGCAAAAATCAATGAATATTGTAAATGCACAAACAGTAATTTCTCCGCATTGCAAGGTGCAATTCTGAAATTTTTTGCTTTTTCCTGCTCCTCTTAGCATGATAAAGAAGATTCAAACAGAGTGAGATGCCAGCTCCTTTCATTCAGTCAGTAGCTTCAATCATTTCTGGTATATGAATAACATGATGTTTTTCAATGGCAAAAATCAATGAATATTGTAAATGCACAAACAGTAATTTATCCGCATTGCAAGGTGCAATTCTGAAATTTTTTGCTTTTTCCTGCTCCTCTTAGCATGATAAAGAAGATTCAAAGAGAGTGAGATGCCAGCTCCTTTCATTCAGTCAGTAGCTTCAAACATTTCTGGTATATGAATAACATGATGTTTTTCAATGGCAAAAATCAATGAATATTGTAAATGCACAAACAGTAATTTCTCCGCATTGCAAGGTGCAATTCTGAAATTTTTTCCTTTTTCCTGCTCCTCTTAGCATGATAAAGAAGATTCAAAGAGAGTGAGATGCCAGCTCCTTTCATTCAGTCAGTAGCTTCAATCATTTCTGGACGTTTTTCAATGGCAAAAATCAATGAATATTGTAAATGCACAAACAGTAATTTCTCCGCATTGCAAGGTGCAATTCTGAAATTTTTTGCTTTTTCCTGCTCCTCTTAGCATGATAAAGAAGATTCAAAGAGAGTGAGATGCCAGCTCCTTTCGTTCAGTCAGTAGCTTCAATCATTTCTGGACGTTTTTCAATGGCAAAAATCAATGAATATTGTAAATGCACAAACAGTAATTTCTCCGCATTGCAAGGTGCAATTCTGAAATTTTTTGCTTTTTCCTGCTCCTCTTAGCATGATAAACAAGATTCAAAGAGAGTGAGATGCCAGCTCCTTTCATTCAGTCAGTAGCTTCAATCATTTCTGGACGTTTTTCAATGGCAAAAATCAATGAATATTGTAAATGCACAAACAGTAATTTCTCCGCATTGCAAGGTGCAATTCTGAAATTTTTGGCTTTTTCCTGCTCCTCTTAGCATGATAAAGAAGTTTCAAAGAGAGTGAGATGCCAGCTCCTTTCATTCAGTCAGTAGCTTAAATCATTTCTGGACGTTTTCAATGGCAAAAATCAATGAATATTGTAAATGCACAAACAGTAATTTCTCCGCTGTCACACTGTCACAGAATACTGGAGGTAGGGGGCCTAAGCTGACCCTAAGCTGGGGCCCTGACTAATCCCTCACCCTGGAGGTACTGTTAAAGGTACAGAGGTCCAGGCCGCCAGCGTAACCCCTACCTCCTGAGGATCCCTGCACCTAAGTAATCTAGTCCTGAGAAGGACCCCGATCACAACAATTGGGAACCAGAAATAATATGCCCACACACAGTATTTAGACGAACGAGACAGTACAAGGGAAAAACCAAAACCACCTTGCATACAACTTCTACACAGCTACAACAGAGGGAACACCAACGGGAAAGGAGATAAATGATAAAGCGAGGAAAGGGAAAAAACACTTCCAAATACACTTATCTCAGCAACTCCAAACACCACGATCCGCTCTGTAAGTCTGAATGAAAAGCTTTCACCGACACCTCCCAAACAGACCTGCAGGAATATAAAGGAGTCTCACTAAAGAAGCACTGATTGCAGCTGGGCGAGGCTGGACCTCAGCTAGCCCAGAGAGAGAGAGAATTAACTCCTACACTGCCGAGAAAACACAAAGCACCAACAAGTCAGCTGCGAGAAGTCAGGCTGTGTACTCGTGACGATCTTCGTGGCAACACACCCGTGACAGTACCCCCCCTTCTACGAGGGGCCTCCGGACCCTCAGGGCCAGGTTTATCCGGGTGAGTCGTGTGGAAGGCCCGAACTAATCGGTCTGCGTTAATATCCGACGCAGGAACCCACATCCTCTCCTCAGGACCATACCCCTTCCAATGAACCAAGTACTGAAGGGACCGGCGATTAAAGCGTGAATCAATGACCCTCGATACGTGGAACTCCAAGTTACCATTGACAACCACAGGAGGGGGAGGTAAAGGTGACGGTACCACCGGCGCCACATACCTCTTAAGCAATGATCTGTGAAACACGTTGTGAATTTTAAACGTAGGGGGGAGGTCAAGACGGAATGCCACCGGATTAATAACAGAACTGATTCTGTACGGCCCGATGAACCTGGGACCCAGTTTCCAGGAGGGAACCTTAAGTTTAATATTCCTGGTAGACAACCATACCTGATCGTTCACACTTAGGTCCGGACCAGACACTCTCCTCCTATCAGCCATACGTTTGTATCGGTTCCCCATAGTATTCAGATTCTTCAGCACCCCTCTCCATACTGAAGCGAGAGATGAGGAAAATCGTTCCTCCTCCGGAACCCCCGAAGAGCCCCCCCTGCTGAAAGTACAAAACTGGGGGTGAAAACCATATGCCCCAAAAAACGGGGACTTACCAGTGGACTCGCTCCGCCTATTATTGAGAGCAAACTCTGCCAGAGGTAGGAAAGAAGCCCAGTCCCCCTGGTTCTCTGACACAAAACACCGAAGATATGTCTCCAAGCTCTGGTTCATACGTTCCGTCTGACCATTGGTCTGAGGATGAAAAGCCGACGAGAATAACAAATGCATCCCCCGCCGTGCACAAAACGCCCTCCAGAACTTGGACACAAACTGAGACCCCCGATCAGACACCACCTCGGAGGGTACCCCGTGAAGCCTCACAATCTCCCCAATGAACACCTGCGCAAGAGTTTTAGCATTAGGGAGAGCCGGAAGAGCGATGAAATGTGCCATCTTGCTGAACCTGTCCACTACAACGAGTATGACCGTTTTACCCGAAGACGGAGGGAGGTCCGTAATAAAGTCCATAGACAGATGAGTCCAAGGACGCTCCGGGATCTTCAAAGGTAAAAGGGCCCCAGACGGACGGGTATGTGAGGTCTTAGAGCGCGCACAAACCCCACAGGACGCGACAAAAGTTACCACCTCTTTATGTAAGTTAGGCCACCAAAACCAACGCGAGAGGAGATCCACAGTTGCTTTACTCCCCGGGTGTCCTGCAAAAACTGAGTTATGGTGTGCCTCGATCACCTTTTGTCGCAACTGATCTGGAACGAACAGTCTCCCCAGGGGTCCAACAGGGGCGTCCCCCTGAGCCTCCAATATCTCCTCCTCCAGCTCAGAGCATACTGCCGAAACCACCACCCCCTCCTGAAGAATAGGAATCGGGTCGTCCGTATTCCCGGCCCCAGGGAAACTACGAGATAAGGCATCCGCCTTTACATTTTTAGACCCAGGACGATATGTAACGACGAAATTAAACCTGGTAAAAAACAATGACCACCTAGCTTGTCTGGGATTCAGACGTTTAGCGGACTCCAGATATAGCAGGTTCTTGTGATCGGTGATGACGGTGACCGGATGAACTGCCCCCTCCAAAAAATGGCGCCACTCCTCAAAAGCTAACTTAATGGCCAAGAGTTCCCTATTGCCGACATCGTAATTCCTCTCAGCGGACGACAATTTTTTAGAGAAAAAGGCGCACGGATGCCACTTACCAGGGGACGAACCCTGTGACAATACTGCTCCCACCCCTACCTCGGAAGCGTCTACCTCTACAAAGAATGGCTGAGACGCATCAGGTTGAATGAGTATAGGTGCCGAGGCAAAACATTTTTTCAAGGAGGAGAATGCTTGACAAGCCTTGTCAGACCACCTAGAAAAATCCGTCCCCTTTTTAGTCATGTCTGTGAGAGGCTTAACCATGGACGAGAAATTACGAATGAACTTCCGGTAATAGTTAGCAAACCCCAGGAAACGTTGTAGTGCCTTAAGATTCTCCGGTCGATCCCACTCAAGAACTGCCCGCACTTTCCCAGGGTCCATACGAAAACCGGACGCTGAAACCAGGAAGCCTAAAAACTGGAGTTCCTGTACGGCGAACACACACTTTTCCCACTTGGCATACAGTTTATTATCCCGCAAGATCTGTAACACCTGTCTAACGTGCTCCTGATGAGACACCAGATCCGGCGAGTAAATTAAGATATCATCCAGATATATGACAACAAACTGTCCCACCAGGTGGCGAAAAATATCATTAACAAAGTGTTGAAACACCGCCGGGGCATTAGTCAGACCGAATGGCATGACAAGGTTCTCATAATGCCCCTCCGGAGTGTTAAAAGCCGTCTTCCACTCATCCCCCTCCTTCATCCTAATCAGATTGTACGCCCCCCTGAGATCCAACTTAGAGAACCATTTGGCGCCCACGATCTGATTAAAGAGATCGGGAATAAGTGGGAGCGGATACGGATCTCGGACCGTAATCCGATTAAGTTCACGGAAATCCAGGCAAGGGCGTAGGCCTCCATCTTTCTTCTTAACAAAGAAGAACCCCGCGGCCACCGGTGAAGATGAAGGTCTAATATGCCCCTTAGCCAGACTTTCAGAAATATAATCCTTCATGGCCTGCCTCTCAGGACCAGAAAGGTTATACAACCTAGCTTTAGGTAACTTGGCCTCAGGGAGCAGTTTTACAGAACAGTCATACTCGCGATGAGGAGGTAGTTCCTGACACCCATTCTCCGAGAATACATCCTCAATGTCCGCCAGAAATGGAGGTAAGACCCAAGGAGTAACCGCACCGATGACCGTGTTCATGCAGTTTTTATTACAGAATTTACTCCATTGGCTTATCTCTCTGGTTTGCCAATTAATAACCGGGTTATGCTTAGCTAACCAAGGAAGGCCCAACACTATAGGAGTGGGAAGACCCTCCAACACGTAGCAAGACAACAGTTCTTTATGTATTGCCCCCACTTGAAATTTTACGCCATGCACAGCTTGCAAAAAACTTCCCTGACCGAGAGGCCTGGCATCGATCGAGAATATGGGGATGGGTTTAGCCAACTCACTCAATCACATACCTTGAACCCGGGCAAACCGAGCATCAACCAGATTAGCCCCGGCCCCACTATCCAGAAGAACAGATATCCTCTCAGTTCTCGTACCCACCACCACCTCCGCCGGTACGAGAAACTGAGACGAACCTAGGGACGAAATACCTACTCCCAGATTGCCGTCCACCACACAACCTGGGATCAACAGTTTTTTCGACGACTCTTTACTCTGCAAGGGACGGGATGGACACCCCCCAATAAAATGTCCCTTTTTCCCGCAGAGGAAACACCTTCCTGTCTTATGGCGCACCACCGGTCCCCTTCCACGAAATGATGTCCCTCCTAATTGCATAGGCTCCTCCGGACTGACCAGGGGAACCACCATATGAGGGGACCTTGTAGGAGGTGGAGACATTACAGGGGGTAGAGTTATCCCGCACCTCTCCCGAAGCCGTCTGTCAACGCGAATAGCAAGGGCCATAGCGGCTTCCAGTGACGCGGGAGAGTCATACTGTGCCAACACATCCTGTAATTTGTCGGATAAACCATGACAAAACTGGCTCCTAAGAGCCGGGTCATTCCACTGGGTGTCCGTGGCCCACCTACGGAACTCCGAACAGAATTCTTCCGCCGGATGATCTCCCTGCTGAATCCTACGTAACTTAGACTCAGCAAGGGAGATCCGATCTGGGTCATCATATACGAGTCCCAGAGCAGCGAAAAACCTATCCACTGACTGGAGAACCGGGGAGCTTGGGGGAAGAGAGAATGCCCAAGATTGTGGGTCCCCTTGTAGGAGCGAGATGACAATTCCCACCCTTTGTTCTTCACTGCCCGATGACCGAGGCCGCAGCCGAAAGTACAATTTGCATGCCTCCCGGAAAACAAAAAACTTGTCCCGCCCCCCAGTGAACCTGTCAGGGAGAGCTACTTTAGGTTCTGGTCCGGCTTGCTCCAGAGGATGCAAAACCTTGGACCTAACGTCCGCCAGCCCCATGGACAAACTCTGCAACTGCCGAGCTAGACCGGCTACTGGATCCATGGTAGCTGGAGAAAAACTAAGTTGGTCGGTGAAAATGTCACACTGTCACAGAATACTGGAGGTAGGGGGCCTAAGCTGACCCTAAGCTGGGGCCCTGACTAATCCCTCACCCTGGAGGTACTGTTAAAGGTACAGAGGTCCAGGCCGCCAGCGTAACCCCTACCTCCTGAGGATCCCTGCACCTAAGTAATCTAGTCCTGAGAAGGACCCCGATCACAACAATTGGGAACCAGAAATAATATGCCCACACACAGTATTTAGACGAACGAGACAGTACAAGGGAAAAATCAAAACCACCTTGCATACAACTTCTACACAACTACAAAAGAGGAAACACCAACGGGAAAGGAGATAAATGATAAAGCGAGGAAAGGGAAAAAACACTTCCAAATACACTTATCTCAGCAACTCCAAACACCACGATCCGCTCTGTAAGTCTGAATGAAAAGCTTTCACCGACACCTCCCAAACAGACCTGCAGGAATATAAAGGAGTCTCACTAAAGAAGCATTGATTGCAGCTGGGCGAGGCTGGACCTCAGCTAGCCCAGAGAGAGAGAGAATTAACTCCTACACTGCCGAGAAAACACAAAGCACCAACAAGTCAGCTGCGAGAAGTCAGGCTGTGTACTCGTGACGATCTTCGTGGCAACACACCCGTGACATCCGCATTGCAAGGTGCAATTCTGAAATTTTTTGCTTTTTCCTACTCCTCTTAGCATGATAAAGAAGATTCAAAGAGAGTGAGATGCCAGCTCCTTTCATTCAGTCAGTAGCTTCAATCATTTCTGGACGTTTTTCAATTGCAAAAATCGATGAATATTGTAAATGCACAAACAGTAATTTCTCCGCATTGCAAGGTGCAATTCTGAAATTTTTTGCTTTTTCCTGCTCCTCTTAGCATGATAAAGAAGATTCAAAGAGAGTGAGATGCCAGCTCCTTTCATTCAGTCAGTAGCTTCAATCATTTCTGGTATATGAATAACATGATGTTTTTCAATGGCAAAAATCAATGAATATTGTAAATGCACAAACAGTAATTTCTCCGCATTGCAAGGTGCAATTCTGAAATTTTTTGCTTTCTCCTGCTCCTCTTAGCATGATAAAGAAGATTCAAACAGAGTGAGATGCCAGCTCCTTTCATTCAGTCAGTAGCTTCAATCATTTCTGGTATATGAATAACATGATGTTTTTCAATGGCAAAAATCAATGAATATTGTAAATGCACAAACAGTAATTTATCCGCATTGCAAGGTGCAATTCTGAAATTTTTTGCTTTTTCCTGCTCCTCTTAGCATGATAAAGAAGATTCAAAGAGAGTGAGATGCCAGCTCCTTTCATTCAGTCAGTAGCTTCAAACATTTCTGGTATATGAATAACATGATGTTTTTCAATGGCAAAAATCAATGAATATTGTAAATGCACAAACAGTAATTTCTCCGCATTGCAAGGTGCAATTCTGAAATTTTTTCCTTTTTCCTGCTCCTCTTAGCATGATAAAGAAGATTCAAAGAGAGTGAGATGCCAGCTCCTTTCATTCAGTCAGTAGCTTCAATCATTTCTGGACGTTTTTCAATGGCAAAAATCAATGAATATTGTAAATGCACAAACAGTAATTTCTCCGCATTGCAAGGTGCAATTCTGAAATTTTTTGCTTTTTCCTGCTCCTCTTAGCATGATAAAGAAGATTCAAAGAGAGTGAGATGCCAGCTCCTTTCGTTCAGTCAGTAGCTTCAATCATTTCTGGACGTTTATCAATGGCAAAAATCAATGAATATTGTAAATGCACAAACAGTAATTTCTCCGCATTGCAAGGTGCAATTCTGAAATTTTTGGCTTTTTCCTGCTCTTCTTAGCATGATAAAGAAGATTCATAGAGAGTGAGATGCCAGCTCCTTTCGTTCAGTCAGTAGCTTCAATCATTTCTGGACGTTTTTCAATGGCAAAAATCAATGAATATTGTAAATGCACAAACAGTAATTTCTCCGCATTGCAAGGTGCAATTCTGAAATTTTTTGCTTTTTCCTGCTCCTCTTAGCATGATAAACAAGATTCAAAGAGAGTGAGATGCCAGCTCCTTTCATTCAGTCAGTAGCTTCAATAATTTCTGGACGTTTTTCAATGGCAAAAATCAATGAATATTGTAAATGCACAAACAGTAATTTCTCCGCATTGCAAGGTGCAATTCTGAAATTTTTTGCTTTTTCCTGCTCCTCTTAGCATGATAAAGAAGATTCAAAGAGAGTGAGATGCCAGCTCCTTTCATTCAGTCAGTAGCTTCAAACATTTCTGGTATATGAATAACATGATGTTTTTCAATGGCAAAAATCAATGAATACTGTAAATGCACAAACAGTAATTTCTCCGCATTGCAAGGTGCAATTCTGAAATTTTTTGCTTTTTCCTGCTCCTCTTAGCATGATAAAGAAGATTCAAAGAGAGTGAGATGCCAGCTCCTTTCATTCAGTCAGTAGCTTCAATCATTTCTGGACGTTTTTCAATTGCAAAAATCAATGAATATTGTAAATGCACAAACAGTAATTTCTCCGCATTGCAAGGTGCAATTCTGAAATTTTTTGCTTTTTCCTGCTCCTCTTAGCATGATAAAGAAGATTCAAAGAGAGTGAGATGCCAGCTCCTTTCATTCAGTCAGTAGCTTCAATCATTTCTGGTATATGAATAACATGATGTTTTTCAATGGCAAAAATCAATGAATATTGTAAATGCACAAACAGTAATTTCTACGCATTGCAAGGTGCAATTCTGAAATTTTTTGCTTTTTCCTGCTCCTCTTAGCATGATAAAGAAGATTCAAAGAGAGTGAGATGCCAGCTCCTTTCATTCAGTCAGTAGCTTCAATCATTTCTGGTATATGAATAACATGATGTTTTTCAATGGCAAAAATCAATGAATATTGTAAATGCACAAACAGTAATTTATCCGCATTGCAAGGTGCAATTCTGAAATTTTTTGCTTTTTCCTGCTCCTCTTAGCATGATAAAGAAGTTTCAAAGAGAGTGAGATGCCAGCTCCTTTCATTCAGTCAGTAGCTTCAATCATTTCTGGACGTTTTTCAATGGCAAAAATCAATGAATATTGTAAATGCACAAACAGTAATTTCTCCGCATTGCAAGGTGCAATTCTGAAATTTTTTGCTTTTTCCTACTCCTCTTAGCATGATAAACAAGATTCAAAGAGAGTGAGATGCTAGCTCCTTTCATTCAGTCAGTAGCTTCAATCATTTCTGGACGTTTTTCAATGGCAAAAATCAATGAATATTGTAAATGCACAAACAGTAATTTCTCCGCATTGCAAGGTGCAATTCTGAAATTTTTTGCTTTTTCCTGCTCCTCTTAGCATGATAAAGAAGATTCAAAGAGAGTGAGATGCCAGCTCCTTTTATTCAGTCAGTAGCTTCAAACATTTCTGGTATATGAATAACATGATGTTTTTCAATGGCAAAAATCAATGAATATTGTAAATGCACAAACAGTAATTTCTCCGCATTGCAAGGTGCAATTCTGAAATTTTTTGGTTTTTCCTGCTCCTCTTAGCATGATAAAGAAGATTCAAAGAGAGTGAGATGCCAGCTCCTTTCATTCAGTCAGTAGCTTTAATCATTTCTGGACGTTTTTCAATTGCAAAAATCAATGAATATTGTAAATGCACAAACAGTAATTTCTCCGCATTGCAAGGTGCAATTCTGAAATTTTTTGCTTTTTCCTGCTCCTCTTTGCATGATAAAGAAGATTCAAAGAGAGTGAGATGCCAGCTCCTTTCATTCAGTCAGTAGCTTCAATCATTTCTGGTATATGAATAACATGATGTTTTTCAATGGCAAAAATCAATGAATATTGTAAATGCACAAACAGTAATTTCTCCGCATTGCAAGGTGCAATTCTGAAATTTTTTGCTTTTTCCTGCTCCTCTTAGCATGATAAGGAAGATTCAAACAGAGTGAGATGCCAGCTCCTTTCATTCAGTCAGTAGCTTCAATCATTTCTGGTATATGAATAACATGATGTTTTTCAATGGCAAAAATCAATGAATATTGTAAATGCACAAACAGTAATTTATCCGCATTGCAAGGTGCAATTCTGAAATTTTTTGCTTTTTCCTGCTCCTCTTAGCATGATAAAGAAGATTCAAAGAGAGTGAGATGCCAGCTCCTTTCATTCAGTCAGTAGCTTCAAACATTTCTGGTATATGAATAACATGATGTTTTTCAATGGCAAAAATCAATGAATATTGTAAATGCACAAACAGTAATTTCTCCGCATTGCAAGGTGCAATTCTGAAATTTTTTGCTTTTTCCTGCTCCTCTTAGCATGATAAAGAAGATTCAAAGAGAGTGAGATGCCAGCTCCTTTCATTCAGTCAGTAGCTTCAATCATTTCTGGACGTTTTTCAATGGCAAAAATCAATGAATATTGTAAATGCACAAACAGTAATTTCTCCGCATTGCAAGGTGCAATTCTGAAATTTTTTGCTTTTTCCTGCTCCTCTTAGCATGATAAAGAAGATTCAAAGAGAGTGAGATGCCAGCTCCTTTCGTTCAGTCAGTAGCTTCAATCATTTCTGGACGTTTTTCAATGGCAAAAATCAATGAATATTGTAAATGCACAAACAGTAATTTATCCGCATTGCAAGGTGCAATTCTGAAATTTTTTGCTTTTTCCTGCTCCTCTTAGCATGATAAACAAGATTCAAAGAGAGTGAGATGCCAGCTACTTTCATTCAGTCAGTAGCTTCAATCATTTCTGGACGTTTCTCAATGGCAAAAATCAATGAATATTGTAAATGCTCAAACAGTAATTTCTCCGCATTGCAAGGTGCAATTCTGAAATTTTTTGCTTTTTCCTGCTCCTCTTAGCATGATAAAGAAGTTTCAAAGAGAGTGAGATGCCAGCTCCTTTCATTCAGTCAGTAGCTTAAATCATTTCTGGACGTTTTTCAATGGCAAAAATCAATGAATATTGTAAATGCACAAACAGTAATTTCTCCGCATTGCAAGGTGCAATTCTGAAATTTTTTGCTTTTTCCTGCTCCTCTTAGCATGATAAACAAGATTCAAAGAGAGTGAGATGCCAGCTCCTTTCATTCAGTCAGTAGCTTCAATTATTTCTGGACGTTTTTCAATGGCAAAAATCAATTAATATTGTAAATGCACAAACAGTAATTTCTCCGCATTGCAAGGTGCAATTCTGAAATTTTTTGCTTTTTCCTGCTCCTCTTAGCATGATAAAGAAGATTCAAAGAGAGTGAGATGCCAGCTCCTTTCATTCAGTCAGTAGCTTCAAACATTTCTGGTATATGAATAACATGATGTTTTTCAATGGCAAAAATCAATGAATACTGTAAATGCACAAACAGTAATTTCTCCGCATTGCAAGGTGCAATTCTGAAATTTTTTGCTTTTTCCTGCTCCTCTTAGCATGATAAAGAAGATTCAAAGAGAGTGAGATGCCAGCTCCTTTCCTTCAGTCAGTAGCTTCAATCATTTCTGGACGTTTTTCAATTGCAAAAATCAATGAATATTGTAAATGCACAAACAGTAATTTCTCCGCATTGCAAGGTGCAATTCTGAAATTTTTTGCTTTTTCCTGCTCCTCTTAGCATGATAAAGAAGATTCAAAGAGAGTGAGATGCCAGCTCCTTTCATTCAGTCAGTAGCTTCAAACATTTCTGGTATATGAATAACATGATGTTTTTCAATGGCAAAAATCAATGAATACTGTAAATGCACAAACAGTAATTTCTCCGCATTGCAAGGTGCAATTCTGAAATTTTTTGCTTTTTCCTGCTCCTCTTAGCATGATAAAGAAGATTCAAAGAGAGTGAGATGCCAGCTCCTTTCATTCAGTCAGTAGCTTCAATCATTTCTGGACGTTTTTCAATTGCAAAAATCAATGAATATTGTAAATGCACAAACAGTAATTTCTCCGCATTGCAAGGTGCAATTCTGAAATTTTTTGCTTTTTCCTGCTCCTCTTAGCATGATAAAGAAGATTCAAAGAGAGTGAGATGCCAGCTCCTTTCATTCAGTCAGTAGCTTCAATCATTTCTGGTATATGAATAACATGATGTTTTTCAATGGCAAAAATCAATGAATATTGTAAATGCACAAACAGTAATTTCTACGCATTGCAAGGTGCAATTCTGAAATTTTTTGCTTTTTCCTGCTCCTCTTAGCATGATAAAGAAGATTCAAAGAGAGTGAGATGCCAGCTCCTTTCATTCAGTCAGTAGCTTCAATCATTTCTGGTATATGAATAACATGATGTTTTTCAATGGCAAAAATCAATGAATATTGTAAATGCACAAACAGTAATTTATCCGCATTGCAAGGTGCAATTCTGAAATTTTTTGCTTTTTCCTGCTCCTCTTAGCATGATAAAGAAGTTTCAAAGAGAGTGAGATGCCAGCTCCTTTCATTCAGTCAGTAGCTTCAATCATTTCTGGACGTTTTTCAATGGCAAAAATCAATGAATATTGTAAATGCACAAACAGTAATTTCTCCGCATTGCAAGGTGCAATTCTGAAATTTTTTGCTTTTTCCTACTCCTCTTAGCATGATAAACAAGATTCAAAGAGAGTGAGATGCTAGCTCCTTTCATTCAGTCAGTAGCTTCAATCATTTCTGGACGTTTTTCAATGGCAAAAATCAATGAATATTGTAAATGCACAAACAGTAATTTCTCCGCATTGCAAGGTGCAATTCTGAAATTTTTTGCTTTTTCCTGCTCCTCTTAGCATGATAAAGAAGATTCAAAGAGAGTGAGATGCCAGCTCCTTTTATTCAGTCAGTAGCTTCAAACATTTCTGGTATATGAATAACATGATGTTTTTCAATGGCAAAAATCAATGAATATTGTAAATGCACAAACAGTAATTTCTCCGCATTGCAAGGTGCAATTCTGAAATTTTTTGGTTTTTCCTGCTCCTCTTAGCATGATAAAGAAGATTCAAAGAGAGTGAGATGCCAGCTCCTTTCATTCAGTCAGTAGCTTTAATCATTTCTGGACGTTTTTCAATTGCAAAAATCAATGAATATTGTAAATGCACAAACAGTAATTTCTCCGCATTGCAAGGTGCAATTCTGAAATTTTTTGCTTTTTCCTGCTCCTCTTTGCATGATAAAGAAGATTCAAAGAGAGTGAGATGCCAGCTCCTTTCATTCAGTCAGTAGCTTCAATCATTTCTGGTATATGAATAACATGATGTTTTTCAATGGCAAAAATCAATGAATATTGTAAATGCACAAACAGTAATTTCTCCGCATTGCAAGGTGCAATTCTGAAATTTTTTGCTTTTTCCTGCTCCTCTTAGCATGATAAGGAAGATTCAAACAGAGTGAGATGCCAGCTCCTTTCATTCAGTCAGTAGCTTCAATCATTTCTGGTATATGAATAACATGATGTTTTTCAATGGCAAAAATCAATGAATATTGTAAATGCACAAACAGTAATTTATCCGCATTGCAAGGTGCAATTCTGAAATTTTTTGCTTTTTCCTGCTCCTCTTAGCATGATAAAGAAGATTCAAAGAGAGTGAGATGCCAGCTCCTTTCATTCAGTCAGTAGCTTCAAACATTTCTGGTATATGAATAACATGATGTTTTTCAATGGCAAAAATCAATGAATATTGTAAATGCACAAACAGTAATTTCTCCGCATTGCAAGGTGCAATTCTGAAATTTTTTGCTTTTTCCTGCTCCTCTTAGCATGATAAAGAAGATTCAAAGAGAGTGAGATGCCAGCTCCTTTCATTCAGTCAGTAGCTTCAATCATTTCTGGACGTTTTTCAATGGCAAAAATCAATGAATATTGTAAATGCACAAACAGTAATTTCTCCGCATTGCAAGGTGCAATTCTGAAATTTTTTGCTTTTTCCTGCTCCTCTTAGCATGATAAAGAAGATTCAAAGAGAGTGAGATGCCAGCTCCTTTCGTTCAGTCAGTAGCTTCAATCATTTCTGGACGTTTTTCAATGGCAAAAATCAATGAATATTGTAAATGCACAAACAGTAATTTATCCGCATTGCAAGGTGCAATTCTGAAATTTTTTGCTTTTTCCTGCTCCTCTTAGCATGATAAACAAGATTCAAAGAGAGTGAGATGCCAGCTACTTTCATTCAGTCAGTAGCTTCAATCATTTCTGGACGTTTCTCAATGGCAAAAATCAATGAATATTGTAAATGCTCAAACAGTAATTTCTCCGCATTGCAAGGTGCAATTCTGAAATTTTTTGCTTTTTCCTGCTCCTCTTAGCATGATAAAGAAGTTTCAAAGAGAGTGAGATGCCAGCTCCTTTCATTCAGTCAGTAGCTTAAATCATTTCTGGACGTTTTTCAATGGCAAAAATCAATGAATATTGTAAATGCACAAACAGTAATTTCTCCGCATTGCAAGGTGCAATTCTGAAATTTTTTGCTTTTTCCTGCTCCTCTTAGCATGATAAACAAGATTCAAAGAGAGTGAGATGCCAGCTCCTTTCATTCAGTCAGTAGCTTCAATTATTTCTGGACGTTTTTCAATGGCAAAAATCAATTAATATTGTAAATGCACAAACAGTAATTTCTCCGCATTGCAAGGTGCAATTCTGAAATTTTTTGCTTTTTCCTGCTCCTCTTAGCATGATAAAGAAGATTCAAAGAGAGTGAGATGCCAGCTCCTTTCATTCAGTCAGTAGCTTCAAACATTTCTGGTATATGAATAACATGATGTTTTTCAATGGCAAAAATCAATGAATACTGTAAATGCACAAACAGTAATTTCTCCGCATTGCAAGGTGCAATTCTGAAATTTTTTGCTTTTTCCTGCTCCTCTTAGCATGATAAAGAAGATTCAAAGAGAGTGAGATGCCAGCTCCTTTCCTTCAGTCAGTAGCTTCAATCATTTCTGGACGTTTTTCAATTGCAAAAATCAATGAATATTGTAAATGCACAAACAGTAATTTCTCCGCATTGCAAGGTGCAATTCTGAAATTTTTTGCTTTTTCCTGCTCCTCTTAGCATGATAAAGAAAATTCAAAGAGAGTGAGAGGCCAGCTCCTTTCATTCAGTCAGTAGCTTCAATCATTTCTGGTATATGAATAACATGATGTTTTTCAATGGCAAAAATCAATGAATATTGTAAATGCACAAACAGTAATTTCTACGCATTGCAAGGTGCAATTCTGAAATTTTTTGCTTTTTCCTGCTCCTCTTAGCATGATAAAGAAGATTCAAAGAGAGTGAGATGCCAGCTCCTTTCATTCAGTCAGTAGCTTCAATCATTTCTGGTATATGAGTAATATGATGTTTTTCAATGGCAAAAATCAATGAATATTGTAAATGCACAAACAGTAATTTATCCGCATTGCAAGGTGCAATTCTGAAATTTTTTGCTTTTTCCTGCTCCTCTTAGCATGATAAAGAAGATTCAAAGAGAGTGAGATGCCAGCTCCTTTCATTCAGTCAGTAGCTTCAAACATTTCTGGTATATGAATAACATGATGTTTTTCAATGGCAAAAATCAATGAATATTGTAAATGCACAAACAGTAATTTCTCCGCATTGCAAGGTGCAATTCTGAAATTTTTTGCTTTTTCCTGCTCCTCTTAGCATGATAAAGAAGATTCAAAGAGAGTGAGTTGCCAGCTCCTTTCATACAGTCAGTAGCTTCAATCATTTCTGGACGTTTTTCAATGGCAAAAATCAATGAATATTGTAAATGCACCAACAGTAATTTCTCCGCATTGCAAGGTGCAATTCTGAAATTTTTTGCTTTTTCCTGCTCCTCTTAGCATGATAAAGAAGATTCAAAGAGAGTGAGATGCCAGCTCCTTTCATTCAGTCAGTAGCTTCAATCATTTCTGGAATATGAATAACATGATGTTTTTCAATGCAAAAATCAATGAATTTTGTAAATGCACAAACAGTAATTTCTCCGCATTGCAAGGTGCAATTCTGAAATTTTTTGCTTTTTCCTGCTCCTCTTAGCATGATAAAGAAGATTCAAAGAGAGTGAGATGCCAGCTCCTTTCATTCAGTCAGTAGCTTCAATCATTTCTGGACGTTTTTCAATGGCAAAAATCAATGAATATTGTAAATGCACAAACAGTAATTTCTCCACATTGCAAGGTGCAATTCTGAATTTTTTTGCTTTTTCCTGCTCCTCTTAGCATTATGAAGAAGATTCAAAGAGAGTGAGATGCCAGCTCCTTTCATTCAGTCAGTAGCTTCAAACATTTCTGGTATATGAATAACATGATGTTTTTCAATGGCAAAAATCAATGCATCTTGTAAATGCACAAACAGTAATTTCTCCGCATTGCAAGGTGCAATTCTGAAATTTTTTGCTTTTTCCTGCTCCTCTTAGCATGATAAAGAAGATTCAAAGAGAGTGAGATGCCAGCTCCTTTCGTTCAGTCAGTAGCTTCAATCATTTCTGGATTTTTTTCAATGGCAAAAATCATTGAATATTGTAAATGCACAAACAGTAATTTCTCCGCATTGCAAGGTGCAATTCTGAAATTTTTTACTTTTTCCTGCTCCTCTTAGCATGATAAAGAAGATTCAAAGAGAGTGAGATGCCAGCTCCTTTCATTCAGTCAGTAGCTTCAATCATTTCTGGTATATGAATAACATGATGTTTTTCAATCGCAAAAATCAATGAATATTGTAAATGCACAAACAGTAATTTCTCCGCATTGCAAGGTGCAATTCTGAAATTTTTTGCTTTTTCCTGCTCCTCTTAGCATGATAAAGAAGATTCAAAGAGAGTGAGATGCCAGCTCCTTTCATTCAGTCAGTAGCTTCAATCATTTCTGGACGTTCTTCAATGGCAAAAATCAATGAATATTTTAAATGCACAAACAGTAATTTCTCCGCATTGCAAGGTGCAATTCTGAAATTTTTTGCTTTTTCCTGCTCCTCTTAGCATGATAAAGAAGATTCAAAGAGAGTGAGATGCCAGCTCCTTTCGTTCAGTCAGTAGCTTCAATCATTTCTGGACGTTTTTCAATGGCAAAAATCAATGAATATTGTAAATGCACAAACAGTAATTTCTCCGCATTGCAAGGTGCAATTCTGAAATTGTTTGCTTTTTCCTGCTCCTCTTAGCATGATAAACAAGATTCAAAGAGAGTGAGATGCCAGCTCCTTTCATTCAGTCAGTAGCTTCAATCATTTCTGGACGTTTTTCAATGGCAAAAATCAATGAATATTGTAAATGCACAAACAGTAATTTCTCCGCATTGCAAGGTGCAATTCTGAAATTTTTTGCTTTTTCCTGCTCCTCTTAGCATGATAAAGAAGATTCAAAGAGACTGAGATGCCAGCTCCTTTCATTCAGTCAGTAGCTTCAATCATTTCTGGACGTTTTTCAATTGCAAAAATCAATGAATATTGTAAATGCACAAACAGTATTTTCTCCGCATTGCAAGGTGCAATTCTGAAATTTTTTGCTTTTTCCTGCTCCTCTTAGCATGATAAAGAAGATTCAAAGAGAGTGAGATGCCAGCTCCTTTCATTCAGTCAGTAGCTTCAATCATTTCTCGTATATGAATAACATGATGTTTTTCAATGGCAAAAATCAATGAATATTGTAAATGCACAAACAGTAATTTCTACGCATTGCAAGGTGCAATTCTGAAATTTTTTGCTTTTTCCTGCTCCTCTTAGCATGATAAAGAAGATTCAAAGAGACTGAGATGCCAGCTCCTTTCATTCAGTCAGTAGCTTCAATCATTTCTGGACGTTTTTCAATTGCAAAAATCAATGAATATTGTAAATGCACAAACAGTATTTTCTCCGCATTGCAAGGTGCAATTCTGAAATTTTTTGCTTTTTCCTGCTCCTCTTAGCATGATAAAGAAGATTCAAAGAGAGTGAGATGCCAGCTCCTTTCATTCAGTCAGTAGCTTCAATCATTTCTCGTATATGAATAACATGATGTTTTTCAATGGCAAAAATCAATGAATATTGTAAATGCACAAACAGTAATTTCTACGCATTGCAAGGTGCAATTCTGAAATTTTTTGCTTTTTCCTGCTTCTATTAGCATGATAAAGAAGATTCAAAGAGAGTGAGATGCCAGCTCCTTTCATTCAGTCAGTAGCTTCAATCATTTCTGGTATATGAATAACATGATGTTTTTCAATGGCAAAAATCAATGAATATTGTAAATGCACAAACAGTAATTTATCCGCATTGCAAGGTGCAATTCTGAAATTTTTTGCTTTTTCCTGCTCCTCTTAGCATGATAAAGAAGATTCAAAGAGAGTGAGATGCCAGCTCCTTTCATTCAGTCAGTAGCTTCAAACATTTCTGGTATATGAATAACATGATGTTTTTCTATGGCAAAAATCAATGAATATTGTGAATGCACAAACAGTAATTTCTCCGCATTGCAAGGTGCAATTCTGAAATTTTTTGCTTTTTCCTGCTCCTCTTAGCATGATAAAGAAGATTCAAAGAGAGTGAGATGCCAGCTCCTTTCATTCAGTCAGTAGCTTCAATCATTTCTGGACGTTTTTCAATGGCAAAAATCAATGAATATTGTAAATGCACAAACAGTAATTTCTCCGCATTGCAAGGTGCAATTCTGAAATTTTTTGCTTTTTCCTGCTCCTCTTAGCATGATAAAGAAGATTCAAAGAGAGTGAGATGCCAGCTCCTTTCATTCAGTCAGTAGCTTCAATCATTTCTGGTATATGAATAACATGATGTTTTTCAATGGCAAAAATCAATGAGTTTTGTAAATGCACAAACAGTAATTTCTCCGCATTGCAAGGTGCAATTCTGAAATTTTTTGCTTTTTCCTGCTCCTCTTAGCATGATAAGGAAGATTCAAACAGAGTGAGATGCCAGCTCCTTTCATTCAGTCAGTAGCTTCAATCATTTCTGGTATATGAATAACATGATGTTTTTCAATGGCAAAAATCAATGAATATTGTAAATGCACAAACAGTAATTTCTCCGCATTGCAAGGTGCAATTCTGAAATTTTTTGCTTTTTCCTGCTCCTCTTAGCATGATAAAGAAGATTCAAAGAGAGTGAGATGCCAGCTCCTTTCATTCAGTCAGTAGCTTCAATCATTTCTGGTATATGAATAACATGATGTTTTTCAATGGCAAAAATCAATGAATTTTGTAAAAGCACAAACAGTAATTTCTCCGCATTGCAAGGTGCAATTCTGAAATTTTTTGCTTTTTCCTGCTCCTCTTAGCATGATAAGGAAGATTCAAACAGAGTGAGATGCCAGCTCCTTTCATTCAGTCAGTAGCTTCAATCATTTCTGGTATATGAATAACATGATGTTTTTCAATGGCAAAAATCAATGAATATTGTAAATGCACAAACAGTAATTTCTCCGCATTGCAAGGTGCAATTCTGAAATTTTTTGCTTTTTCCTGCTCCTCTTAGCATGATAAAGAAGATTCAAAGAGAGTGAGATGCCAGCTCCTTTCATTCAGTCAGTAGCTTCAATCATTTCTGGTATATGAATAACATGATGTTTTTCAATGGCAAAAATCAATGAATTTTGTAAATGCACAAACAGTAATTTCTCCGCATTGCAAGGTGCAATTCTGAAATTTTTTGCTTTTTCCTGCTCCTCTTAGCATGATAAAGAAGATTCAAAGAGAGTGAGATGCCAGCTCCTTTCATTCAGTCAGTAGCTTCAATCATTTCTGGACGTTTTTCAATGGCAAAAATCAATGAATATTGTAAATGCACAAACAGTAATTTCTCCGCATTGCAAGGTGCAATTCTGAAATTTTTTGCTTTTTCCTGCTCCTCTTAGCATTATAAAGAAGATTCAAAGAGAGTGAGATGCCAGCTCCTTTCATTCAGTCAGTAGCTTCAAACATTTCTGGTATATGAATAACATGATGTTTTTCAATGGCAAAAATCAATGAATCTTGTAAATGCACAAACAGTAATTTCTCCGCATTGCAAGGTGCAATTCTGAATTTTTTTGCTTTTTCCTGCTCCTCTTAGCATGATAAAGAAGATTCAAAGAGAGTGAGATGCCAGCTCCTTTCGTTCAGTCAGTAGCTTCAATCATTTCTGGACGTTTTTCAATGGCAAAAATCATTGAATATTGTAAATGCACAAACAGTAATTTCTCCGCATTGCAAGGTGCAATTCTGAAATTTTTTACTTTTTCCTGCTCCTCTTAGCATGATAAAGAAGATTCAAAGAGAGTGAGATGCCAGCTCCTTTCATTCAGTCAGTAGCTTCAATCATTTCTGGTATATGAATAACATGATGTTTTTCAATGGCAAAAATCAATGAATATTGTAAATGCACAAACAGTAATTTCTCCGCATTGCAAGGTGCAATTCTGAAATTTTTTGCTTTTTCCTGCTCCTCTTAGCATGATAAAGAAGATTCAAAGAGAGTGAGATGCCAGCTCCTTTCATTCAGTCAGTAGCTTCAATCATTTCTGGACGTTCTTCAATGGCAAAAATCAATGAATATTTTAAATGCACAAACAGTAATTTCTCCGCATTGCAAGGTGCAATTCTGAAATTTTTTGATTTTTCCTGCTCCTCTTAGCATGATAAAGAAGATTCAAAGAGAGTGAGATGCCAGCTCCTTTCGTTCAGTCAGTAGCTTCAATCATTTCTGGACGTTTTTCAATGGCAAAAATCAATGAATATTGTAAATGCACAAACAGTAATTTCTCCGCATTGCAAGGTGCAATTCTGAAATTTTTTGCTTTTTCCTGCTCCTCTTAGCATGATAAACAAGATTCAAAGAGAGTGAGATGCCAGCTCCTTTCATTCAGTCAGTAGCTTCAATCATTTCTGGACGTTTTTCAATGGCAAAAATCAATGAATATTGTAAATGCACAAACAGTAATTTCTCCGCATTGCAAGGTGCAATTCTGAAATTTTTTGCTTTTTCCTGCTCCTCTTAGCATGATAAAGAAGATTCAAAGAGAGTGAGATGCCAGCTCCTTTCATTCAGTCAGTAGCTTCAAACATTTCTGGTATATGAATAACATGATGTTTTTCAATGGCAAAAATCAATGAATATTGTAAATGCACAAAGAGTAATTTCTCCGCATTGCAAGGTGCAATTCTGAAATTTTTTGCTTTTTCCTGCTCCTCTTAGCATGATAAAGAAGATTCAAAGAGACTGAGATGCCAGCTCCTTTCATTCAGTCAGTAGCTTCAATCATTTCTGGTATATGAATAACATGATGTTTTTCAATGGCAAAAATCAATGAATTTTGTAAAAGCACAAACAGTAATTTCTCCGCATTGCAAGGTGCAATTCTGAAATTTTTTGCTTTTTCCTGCTCCTCTTAGCATGATAAGGAAGATTCAAACAGAGTGAGATGCCAGCTCCTTTCATTCAGTCAGTAGCTTCAATCATTTCTGGTATATGAATAACATGATGTTTTTCAATGGCAAAAATCAATGAATATTGTAAATGCACAAACAGTAATTTCTCCGCATTGCAAGGTGCAATTCTGAAATTTTTTGCTTTTTCCTGCTCCTCTTAGCATGATAAAGAAGATTCAAAGAGAGTGAGATGCCAGCTCCTTTCATTCAGTCAGTAGCTTCAATCATTTCTGGTATATGAATAACATGATGTTTTTCAATGGCAAAAATCAATGAATTTTGTAAATGCACAAACAGTAATTTCTCCGCATTGCAAGGTGCAATTCTGAAATTTTTTGCTTTTTCCTGCTCCTCTTAGCATGATAAAGAAGATTCAAAGAGAGTGAGATGCCAGCTCCTTTCATTCAGTCAGTAGCTTCAATCATTTCTGGACGTTTTTCAATGGCAAAAATCAATGAATATTGTAAATGCACAAACAGTAATTTCTCCGCATTGCAAGGTGCAATTCTGAAATTTTTTGCTTTTTCCTGCTCCTCTTAGCATTATGAAGAAGATTCAAAGAGAGTGAGATGCCAGCTCCTTTCATTCAGTCAGTAGCTTCAAACATTTCTGGTATATGAATAACATGATGTTTTTCAATGGCAAAAATCAATGAATCTTGTAAATGCACAAACAGTAATTTCTCCGCATTGCAAGGTGCAATTCTGAAATTTTTTGCTTTTTCCTGCTCCTCTTAGCATGATAAAGAAGATTCAAAGAGAGTGAGATGCCAGCTCCTTTCGTTCAGTCAGTAGCTTCAATCATTTCTGGACGTTTTTCAATGGCAAAAATCATTGAATATTGTAAATGCACAAACAGTAATTTCTCCGCATTGCAAGGTGCAATTCTGAAATTTTTTACTTTTTCCTGCTCCTCTTAGCATGATAAAGAAGATTCAAAGAGAGTGAGATGCCAGCTCCTTTCATTCAGTCAGTAGCTTCAATCATTTCTGGTATATGAATAACATGATGTTTTTCAATCGCAAAAATCAATGAATATTGTAAATGCACAAACAGTAATTTCTCCGCATTGCAAGGTGCAATTCTGAAATTTTTTGCTTTTTCCTGCTCCTCTTAGCATGATAAAGAAGATTCAAAGAGAGTGAGATGCCAGCTCCTTTCATTCAGTCAGTAGCTTCAATCATTTCTGGACGTTCTTCAATGGCAAAAATCAATGAATATTTTAAATGCACAAACAGTAATTTCTCCGCATTGCAAGGTGCAATTCTGAAATTTTTTGATTTTTCCTGCTCCTCTTAGCATGATAAAGAAGATTCAAAGAGAGTGAGATGCCAGCTCCTTTCGTTCAGTCAGTAGCTTCAATCATTTCTGGACGTTTTTCAATGGCAAAAATCAATGAATATTGTAAATGCACAAACAGTAATTTCTCCGCATTGCAAGGTGCAATTCTGAAATTTTTTGCTTTTTCCTGCTCCTCTTAGCATGATAAACAAGATTCAAAGAGAGTGAGATGCCAGCTCCTTTCATTCAGTCAGTAGCTTCAATCATTTCTGGACGTTTTTCAATGGCAAAAATCAATGAATATTGTAAATGCACAAACAGTAATTTCTCCGCATTGCAAGGTGCAATTCTGAAATTTTTTGCTTTTTCCTGCTCCTCTTAGCATGATAAAGAAGATTCAAAGAGACTGAGATGCCAGCTCCTTTCATTCAGTCAGTAGCTTCAATCATTTCTGGACGTTTTTCAATTGCAAAAATCAATGAATATTGTAAATGCACAAACAGTATTTTCTCCGCATTGCAAGGTGCAATTCTGAAATTTTTTGCTTTTTCCTGCTCCTCTTAGCATGATAAAGAAGATTCAAAGAGAGTGAGATGCCAGCTCCTTTCATTCAGTCAGTAGCTTCAATCATTTCTGGTATATGAATAACATGATGTTTTTCAATGGCAAAAATCAATGAATATTGTAAATGCACAAACAGTAATTTCTACGCATTGCAAGGTGCAATTCTGAAATTTTTTGCTTTTTCCTGCTCCTCTTAGCATGATAAAGAAGATTCAAAGAGAGTGAGATGCCAGCTCCTATCATTCAGTCAGTAGCTTCAATCATTTCTGGTATATGAATAACATGATGTTTTTCAATGGCAAAAATCAATGAATATTGTAAATGCACAAACAGTAATTTATCCGCATTGCAAGGTGCAATTCTGAAATTTTTTGCTTTTTCCTGCTCCTCTTAGCATGATAAAGAAGATTCAAAGAGAGTGAGATGCCAGCTCCTTTCATTCAGTCAGTAGCTTCAAACATTTCTGGTATATGAATAACATGATGTTTTTCAATGGCAAAAATCAATGAATATTGTGAATGCACAAACAGTAATTTCTCCGCATTGCAAGGTGCAATTCTGAAATTTTTTGCTTTTTCCTGCTCCTCTTAGCATGATAAAGAAGATTCAAAGAGAGTGAGATGCCAGCTCCTTTCATTCAGTCAGTAGCTTCAATCATTTCTGGACGTTTTTCAATGGCAAAAATCAATGAATATTGTAAATGCACAAACAGTAATTTCTCCGCATTGCAAGGTGCAATTCTGAAATTTTTTGCTTTTTCCTGCTCCTCTTAGCATGATAAAGAAGATTCAAAGAGAGTGAGATGCCAGCTCCTTTCATTCAGTCAGTAGCTTCAATCATTTCTGGTATATGAATAACATGATGTTTTTCAATGGCAAAAATCAATGAATTTTGTAAATGCACAAACAGTAATTTCTCCGCATTGCAAGGTGCAATTCTGAAATTTTTTGCTTTTTCCTGCTCCTCTTAGCATGATAAAGAAGATTCAAAGAGAGTGAGATGCCAGCTCCTTTCATTCAGTCAGTAGCTTCAATCATTTCTGGACGTTTTTCAATGGCAAAAATCAATGAATATTGTAAATGCACAAACTGTAATTTCTCCGCATTGCAAGGTGCAATTCTGAAATTTTTTGCTTTTCCTGCTCCTCTTAGCATTATGAAGAAGATTCAAAGAGAGTGAGATGCCAGCTCCTTTCATTCAGTCAGTAGCTTCAAACATTTCTGGTATATGAATAACATGATGTTTTTCAATGGCAAAAATCAATGAATATTGTAAATGCACAAACAGTAATTTCTACGCATTGCAAGGTGCAATTCTGAAATTTTTTTGCTTTTTCCTGCTCCTCTTAGCATGATAAAGAAGATTCAAAGAGAGTGAGATGCCAGCTCCTTTCATTCAGTCAGTAGCTTCAATCATTTCTGGTATATGAATAACATGATGTTTTTCAATGGCAAAAATCAATGAATATTGTAAATGCACAAACAGTAATTTATCCGCATTGCAAGGTGCAATTCTGAAATTTTTTGCTTTTTCCTGCTCCTCTTAGCATGATAAAGAAGATTCAAAGAGAGTGAGATGCCAGCTCCTTTCATTCAGTCAGTAGCTTCAAACATTTCTGGTATATGAATAACATGATGTTTTTCAATGGCAAAAATCAATGAATATTGTGAATGCACAAACAGTAATTTCTCCGCATTGCAAGGTGCAATTCTGAAATTTTTTGCTTTTTCCTGCTCCTCTTAGCATGATAAAGAAGATTCAAAGAGAGTGAGATGCCAGCTCCTTTCATTCAGTCAGTAGCTTCAATCATTTCTGGACGTTTTTCAATGGCAAAAATCAATGAATATTGTAAATGCACAAACAGTAATTTCTCCGCATTGCAAGGTGCAATTCTGAAATTTTTTGCTTTTTCCTGCTCCTCTTAGCATGATAAAGAAGATTCAAAGAGAGTGAGATGCCAGCTCCTTTCATTCAGTCAGTAGCTTCAATCATTTCTGGTATATGAATAACATGATGTTTTTCAATGGCAAAAATCAATGAATTTTGTAAATGCACAAACATTAATTTCTCCGCATTGCAAGGTGCAATTCTGAAATTTTTTGCTTTTTCCTGCTCCTCTTAGCATGATAAAGAAGATTCAAAGAGAGTGAGATGCCAGCTCCTTTCATTCAGTCAGTAGCTTCAATCATTTCTGGACGTTTTTCAATGGCAAAAATCAATGAATATTGTAAATGCACAAACAGTAATTTCTCCGCATTGCAATCTGCAATTCTGAAATTTTTTGCTTTTCCTGCTCCTCTTAGCATTATGAAGAAGATTCAAAGAGAGTGAGATGCCAGCTCCTTTCATTCAGTCAGTAGCTTCAAACATTTCTGGTATATGAATAACATGATGTTTTTCAATGGCAAAAATCAATGAATATTGTAAAATGCACAAACAGTAATTTCTCCGCATTGCAAGGTGCAATTCTGAAATTTTTTGCTTTTTCCTGCTCCTCTTAGCATGATAAAGAAGATTCAAAGAGAGTGAGATGCCAGCTCCTTTCGTTCAGTCAGTAGCTTCAATCATTTCTGGACGTTTTTCAATGGCAAAAATCATTGAATATTGTAAATGCACAAACAGTAATTTCTCCGCATTGCAAGGTGCAATTCTGAAATTTTTTACTTTTTCCTGCTCCTCTTAGCATGATAAAGAAGATTCAAAGAGAGTGAGATGCCAGCTCCTTTCATTCAGTCAGTAGCTTCAATCATTTCTGGTATATGAATAACATGATATTTTTCAATCGCAAAAATCAATGAATATTGTAAATGCACAAACAGTAATTTCTCCGCATTGCAAGGTGCAATTCTGAAATTTTTTGCTTTTTCCTGCTCCTCTTAGCATGATAAAGAAGATTCAAAGAGAGTGAGATGCCAGCTCCTTTCATTCAGTCAGTAGCTTCAATCATTTCTGGACGTTTTTCAATGGCAAAAATCAATGAATATTGTAAATGCACAAACAGTAATTTCTCCGCATTGCAAGGTGCAATTCTGAAATTTTTTGCTTTTTCCTGCTCCTCTTAGCATGATAAAGATGATTCAAAGAGAGTGAGATGCCAGCTCCTTTCGTTCAGTCAGTAGCTTCAATCATTTCTGGACGTTTTTCAATGGCAAAAATCAATGAATATTGTAAATGCACAAACAGTAATTTCTCCGCATTGCAAGGTGCAATTCTGAAATTTTTTTGCTTTTTCCTGCTCCTCTTAGCATGATAAACAAGATTCAAAGAGAGTGCGATGCCAGCTCCTTTCATTCAGTCAGTAGCTTCAATCATTTCTGGACGTTTTTCAATGGCAAAAATCAATGAATATTGTAAATGCACAAACAGTAATTTCTCCGCATTGCAAGGTGCAATTCTGAAATTTTTTGCTTTTTCCTGCTCCTCTTAGCATGATAAAGAAGTTTTAAAGAGAGTGAGATGCCAGCTCCTTTCATTCAGTCAGTAGCTTAAATCATTTCTGGACGTTTTTCAATGGCAAAAATCAATGAATATTGTAAATGCACAAACAGTAATTTCTCCGCATTGCAAGGTGCAATTCTGAAATTTTTTGCTTTTTCCTGCTCCTCTTAGCATGATAAAGAAGATTCAAAGAGAGTGAGATGCCAGCTCCTTTCATTCAGTCAGTAGCTTCAATCATTTCTGGACGTTTTTCAATGGCAAAAATCAATGAATATTGTAAATGCACAAACAGTAATTTCTCCGCATTGCAAGGTGCAATTCTGAAATTTTTTGCTTTTTCCTGCTCCTCTTAGCATGATAAAGAAGATTCAAAGAGAGTGAGATGCCAGCTCCTTTCATTCAGTCAGTAGCTTCAAACATTTCTGGTATATGAATAACATGATGTTTTTCAATGGCAAAAATCAATGAATATTGTAAATGCACAAACAGTAATTTCTCCGCATTGCAAGGTGCAATTCTGAAATTTTTTGCTTTTTCCTGCTCCTCTTAGCATGATAAAGAAGATTCAAAGAGAGTGAGATGCCAGCTCCTTTCATTCAGTCAGTAGCTTCAATCATTTCTGGACGTTTTTCAATGGCAAAAATCAATGAATATTGTAAATGCACAAACAGTAATTTCTCCGCATTGCAAGGTGCAATTCTGAAATTTTTTGCTTTTTCCTGCTCCTCTTAGCATGATAAAGAAGATTCAAAGAGAGTGAGATGCCAGCTCCTTTCATTCAGTCAGTAGCTTCAATCATTTCTGGTATATGAATAACATGATGTTTTTCAAAGGCAAAAATCAATGAATTTTGTAAATGCACAAACAGTAATTTCTCCGCATTGCAAGGTGCAATTCTGAAATTTTTTGCTTTTTCCTGCTCCTCTTAGCATGATAAAGAATATTCAAAGAGAGTGAGATGCCAGCTCCTTTCATTCAGTCAGTAGCTTCAATCATTTCTGGACGTTTTTCAATGGCAAAAATCAATGAATATTGTAAATGCTTAAACAGTAATTTCTCCGCATTGCAAGGTGCAATTCTGAAATTTTTTGCTTTTTCCTGCTCCTCTTAGCATTATGAAGAAGATTCAAAGAGAGTGAGATGCCAGCTCCTTTCATTCAGTCAGTAGCTTCAAACATTTCTGGTATATGAATAACATGATGTTTTTCAATGGCAAAAATCAGTGAATATTGTAAATGCACAAACAGTAATTTCTCCGCATTGCAAGGTGCAATTCTGAAATTTTTTACTTTTTCCTGCTCCTCTTAGCATGATAAAGAAGATTCAAAGAGAGTGAGATGCCAGCTCCTTTCATTCAGTCAGTAGCTTCAATCATTTCTGGTATATGAATAACATGATGTTTTTCAATCGCAAAAATCAATGAATATTGTAAATGCACAAACAGTAATTTCTCCACATTGCAAGGTGCAATTCTGAAATTTTTTGCTTTTTCCTGCTCCTCTTAGCATGATAAAGAAGATTCAAAGAGAGTGAGATGCCAGCTCCTTTCATTCAGTCAGTAGCTTCAATCATTTCTGGACGTTCTTCAATGGCAAAAATCAATGAATATTGTAAATGCACAAACAGTAATTTCTCCGCATTGCAAGGTGCAATTCTGAAATTTTTTGCTTTTTCCTGCTCCTCTTAGCATAATAAAGAAGATTCAAAGAGAGTGAGATGCCAGCTCATTTCGTTCAGTCAGTAGCTTCAATCATTTCTGGACGTTTTTCAATGGCAAAAATCAATGAATATTGTAAATGCACAAACAGTAATTTCTCCGCATTGCAAGGTGCAATTCTGAAATTTTTTGCTTTTTCCTGCTCCTCTTAGCATGATAAACAAGATTCCAAGAGAGTGAGATGCCAGCTCCTTTCATTCAGTCAGTAGCTTCAATCATTTCTGGACGTTTTTCAATGGCAAAAATCAATGAATATTGTAAATGCACAAACAGTAATTTCTCCGCATTGCAAGGTGCAATTCTGAAATTTTTTGCTTTTTCCTGCTCCTCTTAGCATGATAAAGAAGATTCAAAGAGACTGAGATGCCAGCTCCTTTCATTCAGTCAGTAGCTTCAATCATTTCTGGACGTTTTTCAATTGCAAAAATCAATGAATATTGTAAATGCACAAACAGTAATTTCTCCGCATTGCAAGGTGCAATTCTGAAATTTTTTGCTTTTTCCTGCTCCTCTTAGCATTATAAAGAAGATTCAAAGAGAGTGAGATGCCAGCTCCTTTCATTCAGTCAGTAGCTTCAAACATTTCTGGTATATGAATAACATGATGTTTTTCAATGGCAAAAATCAATGAATATTGTAAATGCACAAACAGTAATTTCTCCGCATTGCAAGGTGCAATTCTGAAATTTTTTGCTTTTTCCTGCTCCTCTTAGTATGATAAAGAAGATTCAAAGAGAGTGAGATGCCAGCTCCTTTCGTTCAGTCAGTAGCTTCAATCATTTCTGGACGTTTTTCAATGACAAAAATCATTGAATATTATAAATGCACAAACAGTAATTTCTCCGCATTGCAAGGTGCAATTCTTAAATTTTTTACTTTTTCCTGCTCCTCTTAGCATGATAAAGAAGATTCAAAGAGAGTGAGATGCCAGCTCCTTTCATTCAGTCAGTAGCTTCAATCATTTCTGGTATATGAATAACATGATGTTTTTCAATCGCAAAAATCAATGAATATTGTAAATGCACAAACAGTAATTTCTCCGCATTGCAAGGTGCAATTCTGAAATTTTTTGCTTTTTCCTGCTCCTCTTAGCATGATAAAGAAGATTCAAAGAGAGTGAGATGCCAGCTCCTTTCATTCAGTCAGTAGCTTCAATCATTTCTGGACGTTTTTCAATGGCAAAAATCAATGAATATTGTAAATGCACAAACAGTAATTTCTCCGCATTGCAAGGTGCAATTCTGAAATTTTTTGATTTTTCCTGCTCCTCTTAGCATGATAAAGAAGATTCAAAGAGAGTGAGATGCCAGCTCCTTTCATTCAGTCAGTAGCTTCAATCATTTCTGGACGTTTTTCAATGGCAAAAATCAATGAATATTGTAAATGCACAAACAGTAATTTCTCCGCATTGCAATGTGCAATTCTGAAATTTTTTGCTTTTTCCTGCTCCTCTTAGCATGATAAAGAAGATTCAAAGAGAGTGAGGTGCCAGCTCCTTTCATTCAGTCAGTATCTTCAAACATTTCTGGTATATGAATAACATGTTTTTCAATGGCAAAAATCAATGAATATTGTAAATGCACAAACTGTAATTTCTCCGCATTGCAAGGTGCAATTCTGAAATTTTTTGCTTTTTCCTGCTCCTCTTAGCATGATAAAGAAGATTCAAAGAGAGTGAGATGCCAGCTCCTTTCATTCAGTCAGTAGCTTCAATCATTTCTGGACGTTTTTCAATGCAAAAATCAATGAATATTGTAAATGCATAAACAGTAATTTCTCCGCATTGCAAGGTGCAATTCTGAAATTTTTTGCTTTTTCCTGCTCCTCTTAGCATGATAAAGAAGATTCAAAGAGAGTGAGATGCCAGCTCCTTTCATTCAGTCAGTAGCTTCAAACATTTCTGGTATATGAATAACATGATGTTTTACAATGGCAAAAATCAATGAATATTGTAAATGCACAAACAGTAATTTCTCCGCATTGCAAGGTGCAAGTCTGAAATTTTTTGCTTTTTCCTGCTCCTCTTAGCATGATAAAGAAGATTCAAAGAGAGTGAGATGCCAGCTACTTTCATTCAGTCAGTAGCTTCAATCATTTCTGGACGTTTTTCAATGGTAAAAATCAATGAATATTGTAAATGCACAAACAGTAATTTCTCCGCATTGCAAGGTGCAATTCTGAAATTTTTTGCTTTTTCCTGCTCCTCTTAGCATGATAAAGAAGATTCAAAGAGAGTGAGATGCCAGCTCCTTTCATTCAGTCAGTAGCTTCAAACATTTCTGGTATATGAATAACATGATGTTTTTCAATGGCAAAAATCAATGAATATTGTAAATGCACAAACAGTAATTTCTCCGCATTGCAAGGTGCAATTCTGAAATTTTTTGCTTTTTCCTGCTCCTCTTAGCATGATAAAGAAGATTCAAAGAGAGTGAGATGCCAGCTCCTTTCATTCAGTCAGTAGCTTCAAACATTTCTGGTATATGAATAACATGATGTTTTTCAATGGCAAAAAATCAATGAATATTGTAAATGCACAAACAGTAATTTCTCCGCATTGCAAGGTGCAATTCTGAAATTTTTTGCTTTTTCCTGCTCCTCTTAGCATGATAAAGAAAATTCAAAGAGAGTGAGATGCCAGCTCCTTTCATTCAGTCAGTAGCTTCAATCATTTCTGGACGTTTTTCAATGGCAAAGATCAATGAATATTGTAAATGCACAAACAGTAATTTCTCCGCATTGCAAGGTGCAATTCTGAAATTTTTTGCTTTTTCCTGCTCCTCTTAGCATGATAAAGAAGATTCAAAGAGAGTGAGATGTCAGCTCCTTTCATTCAGTCAGTAGCTTCAAACATTTCTGGTATATGAATAACATGATGTTTTTCAATGGCAAAAATCAATGAATATTGTAAATGCACAAACAGTAATTTCTCCGCATTGCAAGGTGCAAGTCTGAAATTTTTTGCTTTTTCCTGCTCCTCTTAGCATGATAAAGAAGATTCAAAGAGAGTGAGATGCCAGCTACTTTCATTCAGTCAGTAGCTTCAATCATTTCTGGATGTTTTTCAATGGTAAAAATCAATGAATATTGTAAATGCACAAACAGTAATTTCTCCGCATTGCAAGGTGCAATTCTGAAATTTTTTGCTTTTTCCTGCTCCTCTTAGCATGATAAAGAAGATTCAAGGAGAGTGAGATGCCAGCTCCTTTTATTCAGTCAGTAGCTTCAAACATTTCTGGTATATGAATAACATGATGTTTTTCAATGGCAAAAATCAATGAATATTGTAAATGCACAAACAGTAATTTCTCCGCATTGCAAGGTGCAATTCTGAAATTTTTTGCTTTTTCCTGCTCCTCTTAGCATGATAAAGAAGATTCAAAGAGAGTGAGATGCCAGCTCCTTTCATTCAGTCAGTAGCTTCAAACATTTCTGGTATATGAATAACATGATGTTTTTCAATGGCAAAAATCAATGAATATTGTAAATGCACAAACAGTAATTTATCCGCATTGCAAGGTGCAATTCTGAAATTTTTTGCTTTTTCCTGCTCCTCTTAGCATGATAAACAAGATTCAAAGAGAGTGAGATGCCAGCTCCTTTCATTCAGTCAGTAGCTTCAATCATTTCTGGACGTTTTTCAATGGCAAAGATCAATGAATATTGTAAATGCACAAACAGTAATTTCTCCGCATTGCAAGGTGCAATTCTGAAATTTTTTGCTTTTTCCTGCTCCTCTTAGCATGATAAAGAAGATTCAAAGAGAGTGAGATGTCAGCTCCTTTCATTCAGTCAGTAGCTTCAAACATTTCTGGTATATGAATAACATGATGTTTTTCAATGGCAAAAATCAATGAATATTGTAAATGCACAAGCAGTAATTTCTCCGCATTGCAAGGTGCAATTCTGAATTTTTTTGCTTTTTCCTGCTCCTCTTAGCATGATAAAGAAGATTCAAAGAGAGTGAGATGCCAGCTCCTTTCATTCAGTCAGTAGCTTCAATCATTTCTGGACGTTTTTCAATGGCAAAAATCAATGAATATTGTAAATGCACAAACAGTAATTTCTCTGCATTGCAAGGTGCAATTCTGAAATTTTTTGCTTTTTCCTTCTCCTCTTAGCATGATAAAGAAGATTCAAAGAGAGTGAGATGCCAGCTCCTTTCATTCAGTCAGTAGCTTCAAACATTTCTGGTATATGAATAACATGATGTTTTTCAATGGCAAAAATCAATGAATATTGTAAATGCACAAACAGTAATTTCTCCGCATTGCAAGGTGCAAGTCTGAAATTTTTTGCTTTTTCCTGCTCCTCTTAGCATGATAAAGAAGATTCAAAGAGAGTGAGATGCCAGCTACTTTCATTCAGTCAGTAGCTTCAATCATTTCTGGACGTTTTTCAATGGCAAAAATCATTGAATATTATAAATGCACAAACAGTAATTTCTCCGCATTGCAAGGTGCAATTCTGAAATTTTTTACTTTTTCCTGCTCCTCTTAGCATGATAAAGAAGATTCAAAGAGAGTGAGATGCCAGCTCCTTTCATTCAGTCAGTAGCTTCAATCATTTCTGGTATATGAATAACATGATGTTTTTCAATGGCAAAAATCAATGAATATTGTAAATGCACAAACAGTAATTTCTCCGCATTGCAAGGTGCAAGTCTGAAATTTTTTGCTTTTTCCTGCTCCTCTTAGCATGATAAAGAAGATTCAAAGAGAGTGAGATGCCAGCTACTTTCATTCAGTCAGTAGCTTCAATCATTTCTGGATGTTTTTCAATGGTAAAAATCAATGAATATTGTAAATGCACAAACAGTAATTTCTCCGCATTGCAAGGTGCAATTCTGAAATTTTTTGCTTTTTCCTGCTCCTCTTAGCATGATAAAGAAGATTCAAAGAGAGTGAGATGACAGCTCCTTTCATTCAGTCAGTAGCTTCAAACATTTCTGGTATATAAATAACATGATGTTTTTCAATGGCAAAAATCAATGAATATTGTAAATGCACAAACAGTAATTTCTCCGCATTGCAAGGTGCAATTCTGAAATTTTTTGCTTTTTCCTGCTCCTCTTAGCATGATAAAGAAGATTCAAAGAGAGTGAGATGCCAGCTCCTTTCATTCAGTCAGTAGCTTCAAACATTTCTGGTATATGAATAACATGATGTTTTTCAATGGCAAAAATCAATGAATATTATAAATGCACAAACAGTAATTTCTCCGCATTGCAAGGTGCAATTCTGAAATTTTTTGCTTTTTCCTGCTCCTCTTAGCATGATAAAGAAGATTCAAAGAGAGTGAGATGCCAGCTCCTTTCATTCAGTCAGTAGCTTCAATCATTTCTGGACGTTTTTCAATGACAAAGATCAATAAATATTGTAAATGCACAAACAGTAATTTCTCCGCATTGCAAGGTGCAATTCTGAAATTTTTTGCTTTTTCCTGCTCCTCTTAGCATGATAAAGAATATTCAAAGAGAGTGAGATGTCAGCTCCTTTCATTCAGTCAGTAGCTTCAAACATTTCTGGTATATGAATAACATGATGTTTTTCAATGGCAAAAATCAATGAATATTGTAAATGCACAAACAGTAATTTCTCCGCATTGCAAGGTGCAATTCTGAAATTTTTTGCTTTTTCCTGCTCTTCTTAGCATGATAAAGAAGATTCAAAGAGAGTGAGATGCCAGCTCCTTTCATTCAGTCAGTAGCTTCAATCATTTCTGGACGTTTTTCAATGGCAAAAATCAATGAATATTGTAAATGCACAAACAGTAATTTCTCCGCATTGCAAGGTGCAATTCTGAAATTTTTTGCTTTTTCCTGCTCCTCTTAGCATGATAAAGAAGATTCAAAGAGAGTGAGATGCCAGCTCCTTTCATTCAGTCAGTAGCTTCAAACATTTCTGGTATATGAATAACATGATGTTTTTCAATGGCAAAAATCAATGAATATTGTAAATGCACAAAAAGTAATTTCTCCGCATTGCAAGGTGCAATTCTGAAATTTTTTGCTTTTTCCTGCTCCTCTTAGCATGATAAAGAAGATTCAAAGAGAGTGAGATGCCAGCTCCTTTCGTTCAGTCAGTAGCTTCAATCATTTCTGGACGTTTTTCAATGGCAAAAATCATTGAATATTATAAATGCACAAACAGTAATTTCTCCGCATTGCAAGGTGCAATTCTGAAATTTTTTACTTTTTCCTGCTCCTCTTAGCATGATAAAGAAGATTCAAAGAGAGTGAGATGCCAGCTCCTTTCATTCAGTCAGTAGCTTCAATCATTTCTGGTATATGAATAACATGATGTTTTTCAATGGCAAAAATCAATGAATATTGTAAATGCACAAACAGTAATTTCTCCGCATTGCAAGGTGCAATTCTGAAATTTTTTGCTTTTTCCTGCTCCTCTTAGCATGATAAAGAAGATTCAAAGAGAGTGAGATGCCAGCTCCTTTCATTCAGTCAGTAGCTTCAATCATTTCTGGACGTTTTTCAATGGCAAAAATCAATGAATATTGTAAATACACAAACAGTAATTTCTCCACATTGCAAGGTGCAATTCTGAAATTTTTTGCTTTTTCCTGCTCCTCTTAGCATGATAAACAAGATTCAAAGAGAGTGAGATGCCAGCTCCTTTCATTCAGTCAGTAGCTTCAATCATTTCTGGACGTTTTTCAATGGCAAAAATCAATGAATATTGTAAATGCACAAACAGTAATTTCTCCGCATTGCATTGTGCAATTCTGAAATTTTTTGCTTTTTCCTGCTCCTCTTAGCATGATAAAGAAGATTCAAAGAGAGTGAGATGCCAGCTCCTTTCATTCAGTCAGTAGCTTCAATCATTTCTGGACGTTTTTCAATGGCAAAAATCAATGAATATTGTAAATGCACAAACAGTAATTTCTCCGCATTGCAAGGTGCAATTCTGAAATTTTTTGCTTTTTCCTGCTCCTCTTAGCATGATAAAGAAGATTCAAAGAGAATGAGATGCCAGCTCCTTTCATTCAGTCAGTAGCTTCAAACATTTCTGGTATATGAATAACATGATGTTTTTCAATGGCAAAAATCAATGAATATTGTACATGCACAAACAGTAATTTCTCCGCATTGCAAGGTGCAATTCTGAAATTTTTTGCTTTTTCCTGCTCCTCTTAGCATGATAAAGAAGATTCAAAGAGAGTGAGATGCCAGCTCCTTTCGTTCAGTCAGTAGCTTCAATCATTTCTGGACGTTTTTCAATGGCAAAAATCAATGAATATTATAAATGCACAAACAGTAATTTATCCGCATTGCAAGGTGCAATTCTGAATTTTTTTACTTTTTCCTGCTCCTCTTAGCATGATAAAGAAGATTCAAAGAGAGTGAGATGCCAGCTCCTTTCATTCAGTCAGTAGCTTCAATCATTTCTGGTATATGAATAACATGATGTTTTTCAATGGCAAAAATCAATGAATATTGTAAATGCACAAACAGTAATTTCTCCGCATTGCAAGGTGCAATTCTGAAATTTTTTGCTTTTTCCTGCTCCTCTTAGCATGATAAAGAAGATTCAAAGAGAGTGAGATGCCAGCTCCTTTCATTCAGTCAGTAGCTTCAATCATTTCTGGACGTTTTTCAATGGCAAAAATCAATGAATATTGTAAATGCACAAACAGTAATTTCTCCGCATTGCAAGGTGCAATTCTGAAATTTTTTGCTTTTTCCTGCTCCTCTTAGCATGATAAACAAGATTCAAAGAGAGTGAGATGCCAGCTCCTTTCATTCAGTCAGTAGCTTCAATCATTTCTGGACGTTTTTCAATGGCAAAAATCAATGAATATTGTAAATGCACAAACAGTAATTTCTCCGCATTGCAAGGTGTAATTCTGAAATTTTTTGCTTTTTCCTGCTCCTCTTAGCATGATAAAGAAGATTCAAAGAGAGTGAGATGCCAGCTCCTTTCATTCAGTCAGTAGCTTCAAACATTTCTGGTATATGAATAACATGATGTTTTTCAATGGCAAAAATCAATGAATATTGTAAATGCACAAACAGTAATTTCTCCGCATTGCAAGTTGCAATTCTGAAATTTTTTGCTTTTTCCTGCTCCTCTTAGCATGATAAAGAAGATTCAAAGAGAGTGAGATGCCAGCTCCTTTCATTCAGTCAGTAGCTTCAATCATTTCTGGACGTTTTTCAATTGCAAAAATCAATGAATATTGTAAATGCACAAACAGTAATTTCTCCGCATTGCAAGGTGCAATTCTGAAATTTTTTGCTTTTTCCTGCTCCTCTTAGCATGATAAAGACGATTCAAAGAGAGTGAGATGCCAGCTACTTTCATTCAGTCAGTAGCTTCAATCATTTCTGGTATATGAATAACATGATGTTTTTCAATGGCAAAAATCAATGAATATTGTAAATGCACAAACAGTAATTTCTCCGCATTGCAAGGTGCAATTCTGAAATTTTTTGCTTTTTCCTGCTCCTCTTAGCATGATAAAAAAGATTCAAAGAGAGTGAGATGCCAGCTCCTTTCATTCAGTCAGTAGCTTCAATCATTTCTGGTATATGAATAACATGATGTTTTTCAATGGCAAAAATCAATGAATATTGTAAATGCACAAACAGTAATTTCTCCGCATTGCAAGGTGCAATTCTGAAATTTTTTGCTTTTTCCTGCTCCTCTTAGCATGATAAAGAAGATTCAAAGAGAGTGAGATGCCAGCTCCTTTCATTCAGTCAGTAGCTTCAAACATTTCTGGTATATGAATAACATGATGTTTTTCAATGGCAAAAATCAATGAATATTGTAAATGCACAAACAGTCATTTCTCCGCATTGCAAGGTGCAATTCTGAAATTTTTTGCTTTTTCCTGCTCCTCTTAGCATGATAAAGAAGATTCAAAGAGAGTGAGATGCCAGCTCCTTTCATTCAGTCAGTAGCTTCAATCATTTCTGGACGTTTTTCAATGGCAAAAATCAATGAATATTTTAAATGCACAAACAGTAATTTCTCCGCATTGCAAGGTGCAATTCTGAAATTTTTTGCTTTTTCCTGCTCCTCTTAGCATGATAAAGAAGATTCAAAGAGAGTGAGATGCCAGCTCCTTTCATTCAGTCAGTAGCTTCAAACATTTCTGGTATATGAATAACATGATGTTTTTCAATGGCAAAAATCAATGAATATTGTAAATGCACAAACAGTAATTTCTCCGCATTGCAAGGTGCAATTCTGAAATTTTTTGCTTTTTCCTGCTCCTCTTAGCATGATAAAGAAGATTCAAAGAGAGTGAGATGCCAGCTCCTTTCATTCAGTCAGTAGCTTCAATCATTTCTGGACGTTTTTCAATGGCAAAAATCATTGAATATTGTAAATGCACAAACAGTAATTTCTCCACATTGCAAGGTGCAATTCTGAAATTTTTTACTTTTTCCTGCTCCTCTTAGCATGATAAAGAAGATTCAAAGAGAGTGAGATGCCAGCTCCTTTCATTCAGTCAGTAGCTTCAATCATTTCTGGTATATGAATAACATGATGTTTTTCAATGGCAAAAATCAATGAATATTGTAAATGCACAAACAGTAATTTCTCCGCATTGCAAGGTGCAATTCTGAAATTTTTTGCTTTTTCCTGCTCCTCTTAGCATGATAAAGAAGATTCAAAGAGAGTGAGATGCCAGCTCCTTTCATTCAGTCAGTAGCTTCAAACATTTCTGGTATATGAATAACATGATGATTTTCAATGGCAAAAATCAATGAATATTGTAAATGAACAAACAGTAATTTCTCCGCATTGCAAGGTGCAATTCTGAAATTTTTTGCTTTTTCCTGCTCCTCTTAGCATGATAAAGAAGATTCAAAGAGAGTGAGATGCCAGCTCCTTTCATTCAGTCAGTAGCTTCAAACATTTCTGGTATATGAATAACATGATGTTTTTCAATGGCAAAAATCAATGAATATTGTAAATGCACAAACAGTAATTTCTCCGCATTGCAAGGTGCAATTCTGAAATTTTTTGCTTTTTCCTGCTCCTCTTAGCATGATAAAGAAGATTCAAAGAGAGTGAGATGCCAGCTCCTTTCATTCAGTCAGTAGCTTCAATCATTTCTGGACATTTTTCAATGGCAAAAATCAATGAATATTGTAAATGCACAAACAGTAATTTCTCCGCATTGCAAGGTGCAATTCTGAAATTTTTTGCTTTTTCCTGCTCCTCTTAGCATGATAAAGAAGATTCAAAGAGAGTGAAATGCCAGCTCCTTTCATTCAGTCAGTAGCTTCAATCATCTCTGGACTTTTTTCAATGGCAAAAATCAATGAATATTGTAAATGCACAAACAGTAATTTCTCCGCATTGCAAGGTGCAATTCTGAAATTTTTTGCTTTTTCCTGCTCCTCTTAGCATGATAAAGAAGATTCAAAGAGAGTGAGATGCCAGCTCCTTTCATTCAGTCAGTAGCTTCAATCATTTCTGGACGTTTTTCAATGGCAAAAATCAATGAATATTGTAAATGCACAAACAGTAATTTCTCCGCATTGCAAGGTGCAATTCTGAAATTTTTTGCTTTTTCCTGCTCCTCTTAGCATGATAAAGAAGATTCAAAGAGAGTGAGATGCCAGCTCCTTTCATTCAGTCAGTAGCTTCAAACATTTCTGGACGTTTTTCAATGGCAAAAATCAATGAATATTGTAAATGCACAAACAGTAATTTCTCCGCATTGCAAAGTGCAATTCTGAAATTTTTTGCTTTTTCCTTCTCCTCTTAGCATGATAAAGAAGATTCAAAGAGAGGGAGATGCCAGCTCCTTTCATTCAGTCAGTAGCTTCAATCATTTCTGGACGTTTTTCAATGGCAAAAATCAATGAATATTGTAAATGCACAAACAGTAATTTCTCCGCATTGCAAGGTGCAATTCTGAAATTTTTTGCTTTTTCCTGCTCCTCTTAGCATGATAAAGAAGATTCAAAGAGAGGGAGATGCCAGCTCCTTTCATTCAGTCAGTAGCTTCAATCATTTCTGGACGTTTTTCAATGGCAAAAATCAATGAATATTGTAAATGCACAAACAGTAATTTCTCCGCATTGCAAGGTGCAATTCTGAAATTTTTTGCTTTTTCCTGCTCCTCTTAGCATGATAAAGAAGATTCAAAGAGAGTGAGATGCCAGCTCCTTTCATTCAGTCAGTAGCTTCAAACATTTCTGGACGTTTTTCAATGGCAAAAATCAATGAATATTGTAAATGCACAAACAGTAATTTCTCCGCATTGCAACGTGCAATTCTGAAATTTTTTGCTTTTTCCTGCTCCTCTTAGCATGATAAAGAAGATTCAAAGAGAGTGAGATGCCAGCTCCTTTCATTCAGTCTGTAGCTTCAAACATTTCTGGACATTTTTCAATGGCAAAAATCAATGAATATTGTAAATGCACAAACAGTAATTTCTCCACATTGCAAGGTGCAATTCTGAAATTTTTTGCTTTTTCCTGCTCCTCTTAGCATGATAAAGAAGATTCAAAGAGAGTGAGATGCCAGCTCCTTTCATTCAGTCAGTAGCTTCAATCATTTCTGGACGTTTTTCAATGGCAAAAATCAATGAATATTGTAAATGCACAAACAGTAATTTCTCCGCATTGCAAAGTGCAATTCTGAAATTTTTTGCTTTTTCTTGCTCCTCTTAGCATGATGAAGATTCAAATAGAGTGAGATGCCAGGTCCTTTCATTCAGTCAGTAGCTTCAATCATTTCTGGACGTTTTTCAATGGCAAAAATCATTGAATATTGTAAATGCACAAACAGTAATTTCTCCGCATTGCAAGGTGCAATTCTGAAATTTTTTGCTTTTTCCTGCTCCTCTTAGCATGATAAAGAAGATTCAAAGAGAGTGAGATGCCAGCTCCTTTCATTCAGTCAGTAGCTTCAAACATTTCTGGTATATGAATAACATGATGTTTTTCAATGGCAAAAATCAATGAATATTGTAAATGCACAAACAGTAATTTCTCCGCATTGCAAGGTGCAATTCTGAAATTTTTTGCTTTTTCCTGCTCCTCTTAGCATGATAAAGAAGATTCAAAGAGAGTGAGATGCCAGCTCCTTTCATTCAGTCAGTAGATTCAAACATTTCTGGACGTTTTTCAATGGCAAAAATCAATGACTATTGTAAATGCACAAACAGTAATTTCTCCGCATTGCAAGGTGCAATTCTGAAATTTTTTGCTTTTTCCTGCTCCTCTTAGCATGATAAAGAAGATTCAAAGAGAGTGAGATGCCAGCTCCTTTCATTCAGTCAGTAGCTTCAAACATTTCTGGACGTTTTTCAATGGCAAAAATCAATGAATATTGTAAATGCACAAACAGTAATTTCTCCGCATTGCAAGGTGCAATTCTGAAATTTTTTGCTTTTTCCTGCTCCTCTTAGCATGATAAAGAAGATTCAAAGAGAGTGAGATGCCAGCTCCTTTCATTCAGTCTGTAGCTTCAAACATTTCTGGACATTTTTCAATGGCAAAAATCAATGAATATTGTAAATGCACAAACAGGAATTTCTCCACATTGCAAGATGCAATTCTGAAATTTTTTGCTTTTTCCTGCTCCTCTTAGCATGATAAAGAAGATTCAAAGAGAGTGAGATGCCAGCTCTTTTCATTCAGTCAGTAGCTTCAATCATTTCTGGACGTTTTTCAATGGCAAAAATCAATTAATATTGTAAATGCACAAACAGTAATTTCTCCGCATTGCAAAGTGCAATTCTGAAATTTTTTGCTTTTTCTTGCTCCTCTTAGCATGATGAAGATTCAAATAGAGTGAGATGCCAGGTCCTTTCATTCAGTCAGTAGCTTCAATCATTTCTGGACGTTTTTCAATGGCAAAAATCAATGAATATTGTAAATGCACAAACAGTAATTTCTCCGCATTGCAAGGTGCAATTCTGAAATTTTTTGCTTTTTCCTGCTCCTCTTAGCATGATAAAGAAGATTCAAAGAGAGTGAGATGCCAGCTCCTTTCATTCAGTCAGTAGCTTCAAACATTTCTGGTATATGAATAACATGATGTTTTTCAATGGCAAAAATCAATGAATATTGTAAATGCACAAACAGTAATTTCTCCGCATTGCAAGGTGCAATTCTGAAAATTTTTGCTTTTTCCTGCTCCTCTTAGCATGATAAAGAAGATTCAAAGAGAGTGAGATGCCAGCTCCTTTCATTCAGTCAGTAGCTTCAAACATTTCTGGACGTTTTTCAATGGCAAAAATCAATGACTATTGTAAATGCACAAACAGTAAGTTCTCCGCATTGCAAGGTGCAATTCTGAAATTTTTTGCTTTTTCCTGCTCCTCTTAGCATGATAAAGAAGACTCAAAGAGAGTGAGATGCCAGCTCCTTTCATTCAGTCAGTAGCTTCAAACATTTCTGGTATATGAATAACATGATGTTTTTCAATGGCAAAAATCAATGAATATTGTAAATGCACAAACAGTCATTTCTCTGCATTGCAAGGTGCAATTCTGAAATTTTTTGCTTTTTCCTGCTCCTCTTAGCATGATAAAGAAGATTCAAAGAGAGTGAGAAGCCAGCTCCTTTCATTCAGTCAGTAGCTTCAAACATTTCTGGACGTTTTTCAATGGCAAAAATCAATGAATATTGTAAATGCACAAACAGTAATTTCTCCGCATTGCAAGGTGCAATTCTGAAATTTTTTGCTTTTTCCTGCTCCTCTTAGCATGATAAAGAAGATTCAAAGAGAGTGAGATGCCAGCTCCTTTCATTCAGTCAGTAGCTTCAAACATTTCTGGTATATGAATAACATGATGTTTTTCAATGGCAAAAATCAATGAATATTGTAAATGCACAAACAGTAAGTTCTCCGCATTGCAAGGTGCAATTCTAAATTTTTTTGCTTTTTCCTGCTCCTCTTAGCATGATAAAGAAGATTCAAAGAGAGTGAGATGCCAGCTCCTTTCATTCAGTCAGTAGCTTCAATCATTTCTGGACGTTTTTCAATGGCAAAAATCAATGAATATTGTAAATGCACAAACAGTAATTTCTCCGCATTGCAAGGTGCAATTCTGAAATTTTTTGCTTTTTCCTGCTCCTCTTAGCATGATAAAGAAGATTCAAAGAGAGTGAGATGCCAGCTCCTTTCATTCAGTCTGTAGCTTCAAACATTTCTGGTATATGAAGAACATGATGTTTTTCAATGGCAAAAATCAATGAATATTGTAAATGCACAAACAGTAATTTCTCCACATTGCAAGGTGCAATTCTGAATTTTTTTGCTTTTTCCTGCTCCTCTTAGCATGATAAAGAAGACTCAAAGAGAGTGAGATGCCATCTCCTTTCATTCAGTCAGTAGCTTCAATCATTTCTGGACGTTTTTCAATGGCAAAAATCAATGAATATTGTAAATGCACAAACAGTAATTTCTCCGCATTGCAAGGTGCAATTCTGAAATTTTTTGCTTTTTCCTGCTCCTCTTAGCATGATAAGGAAGATTCAAAGAGAGTGAGATGCCAGCTCCTTTCATTCAGTCAGTAGCTTCAAATTTTTCTGGTATATGAATAACATGATGTTTTTCAATGGCAAAAGTCAATGAATATTGTAAATGCACAAACAGTAATTTCTCCGCATTGCAAGGTGCAATTTTGAAATTTTTTGCTTTTTCCTGCTCCTCTTAGCATGATAAAGAAGATTCAAAGAGAGTGAGATGCCAGCTTCTTTCATTCAGTCAGTAGCTTCAAACATTTCTGGACGTTTTTCAATGGCAAAAATCAATGAATATTGTAAATGCACAAACAGTAATTTCTCCGCATTGCAAGGTGCAATTCTGAAATTTTATGCTTTTTCCTGCTCCTCTTAGCATGATAAAGAAGATTCAAAGAGAGTGAGATGCCAGCTCCTTTCATTCAGTCAGTAGCTTCAAACATTTCTGGTATATGAATAACATGATGTTTTTCAATGGCAAAAATCAATGATTATTAAAAATGCACAAACAGTAATTTCTCCGCATTGCAAGGTGCAATTCTGAAATTTTTTGCTTTTTCCTGCTCCTCTTAGCATGATAAAGAAGACTCAAAGAGAGTGAGATGCCAGCTCCTTTCATTCAGTCAGTAGCTTCAATCATTTCTGGACGTTTTTCAATGGCAAAAATCAATGAATATTGTAAATGCACAAACAGTAATTTCTCCGCATTGCAAGGTGCAATTCTGAAATTTTTTGCTTTTTCCTGCTCCTCTTAGCATGATGAAGAAGATTCAAAGAGAGTGAGATGCCAGCTCCTTTCATTCAGTCAGTAGCTTCAAACATTTCTGGTATATGAATAACATGATGTTTTTCAATGGCAAAAATCAATGAATATTGTAAATGCACAAACAGTAATTTCTCCGCATTGCAAGGTGCAATTCTGAAATTTTTTGCTTTTTCCTGCTCCTCTTAGCATGATAAAGAAGATTCAAAGAGAATGAGATGCCAGCTCCTTTCATTCAGTCAGTAGCTTCAATCATTTCTGGACATTTTTCAATGGCAAAAATCAATGAATATTGTAAATGCACAAACAGTAATTTCTCCGCATTGCAAGGTGCAATTCTGAAATTTTTTGCTTTTTCCTGCTCCTCTTAGCATGATAAAGAAGATTCAAAGAGAGTGAGATGCCAGCTCCTTTCATTCAGTCAGTAGCTTCAAACATTTCTGGTATATGAATAACATGATGTTTTTCAATGGCAAAAATCAATGAATATTGTAAATGCACAAACAGTAATTTCTCCGCATTGCAAGGTGCAATTCTGAAATTTTTTGCTTTTTCCTGCTCCTCTTAGCATGATAAAGAAGATTCATAGAGAGTGAGATGCCAGCTCCTTTCATTCAGTCAGTAGCTTCAAACATTTCTGGACGTTTTTCAATGGCAAAAATCAATGAATATTGTAAATGCACAAACAGTAATTTCTCCGCATTGCAAGGTGCAATTCTGAAATTTTTTGCTTTTTCCTGCTCCGCTTAGCATGATAAAGAAGATTCAAAGAGAGTGAGATGCCAGCTCCTTTCATTCAGTCAGTAGCTTCAAACATTTCTGGTATATGAATAACATGATGTTTTTCAATGGCAAAAATCAATGAATATTGTAAATGCACAAACAGTAATTTCTCCGCATTGCAAGGTGCAATTCTGAAATTTTTTGCTTTTTCCTGCTCCTCTTAGCATGATAAAGAAGATTCAAAGAGAGTGAGATGCCAGCTCCTTTCATTCAGTCAGTAGCTTCAAACATTTCTGGTATATGAATAACATGATGTTTTTCAATGGCAAAAATCAATGAATATTGTAAATGCACAAACAGTAATTTCTCCGCATTGCAAGGTGCAATTCTGAAATTTTTTGCTTTTTCCTGCTCCTCTTAGCATGATAAAGAAGATTCAAAGAGAGTGAGATGCCAGCTCCTTTCATTCAGTCAGTAGCTTCAAACATTTCTGGTATATGAATAACATGATGTTTTTCAATGGGAAAAATCAATGAATATTGTAAATGCACAAACAGTAATTTCTCCGCATTGCAAGGTGAAATTCTGAAATTTTTTGCTTTTTCCTGCTCCTCTTAGCATGATAAAGAAGATTCAAAGAGAGTGAGATGCCAGCTCCTTTCATTCAGTCAGTAGCTTCAATCATTTCTGGACGTTTTTCAATGGCAAAAATCAATGAATATTGTAAATGCACAAACAGTAATTTCTCCGCATTGCAAGGTGCAATTCTGAAATTTTTTGCTTTTTCCTGCTCCTCTTAGCATGATAAAGAAGATTCAAAGAGAGTGAGATGCCAGCTCCTTTCATTCAGTCAGTAGCTTCAATCATTTCTGGACGTTTTTCAATGGCAAAAATCAATGAATATTGTAAATGCACAAACAGTAATTTCTCCGCATTGCAAGGTGCAATTCTGAAATTTTTTGCTTTTTCCTGCTCCTCTTAGCATGATAAAGAAGATTCAAAGAGAGTGAGATGCCAGCTCCTTTCATTCAGTCAGTAGCTTCAATCATTTCTGGATGTTTTTCAATGGCAAAAATCAATGAATATTGTAAATGCACAAACAGTAATTTCTCCGCATTGCAAGGTGAAATTCTGAAATTTTTTGCTTTTTCCTGCTCCTCTTAGCATGATAAAGAAGATTCAAAGAGAGTGAGATGCCAGCTCCTTTCATTCAGTCAGTAGCTTCAATCATTTCTGGACGTTTTTCAATGGCAAAAATCAATGAATATTGTAAATGCACAAACAGTCATTTCTCCGCATTGCAAGGTGCAATTCTGAAATTTTTTGCTTTTTCCTGCTCCTCTTAGCATGATAAAGAAGATTCAAAGAGAGTGAGATGCCAGCTCCTTTCATTCAGTCAGTAGCTTCAAACATTTCTGGACGTTTACCAATGGCAAAAATCAATGAATATTGTAAATGCACAAACAGTAATTTCTCCGCATTGCAAGGTGCAATTCTGAAATTTTTTGCTTTTTCCTGCTCCTCTTAGCATGATAAAGAAGATTCAAAGAGAGGGAGATGCCAGCTCCTTTCATTCAGTCAGTAGCTTCAATCATTTCTGGACGTTTTTCAATGGCAAAAATCAATGAATATTGTAAATGCACAAACAGTAATTTCTCCGCATTGCAAGGTGCAATTCTGAAATTTTTTGCTTTTTCCTGCTCCTCTTAGCATGATAAAGAAGATTCAAAGAGAGTGAGATGCCAGCTCCTTTCATTCAGTCAGTAGCTTCAATCATTTCTGGACGTTTTTCAATGGCAAAAATCAATGAATATTGTAAATGCACAAACAGTAATTTCTCCGCATTGCAAGGTGCAATTCTGAAATTTTTTGCTTTTTCCTGCTCCTCTTAGCATGATAAAGAAGATTCAAAGAGAGTGAGATGCCAGCTCCTTTCATTCAGTCAGTAGCTTCAAACATTTCTGGACGTTTTTCAATGGCAAAAATCAATGAATATTGTAAATGCACAAACAGTAATTTCTCCGCATTGCAAGGTGCAATTCTGAAATTTTTTGCTTTTTCCTGCTCCTCTTAGCATGATAAAGAAGATTCAAAGAGAGTGAGATGCCAGCTCCTTTCATTCAGTCAGTAGCTTCAAACATTTCTGGACATTTTTCAATGGCAAAAATCAATGAATATTGTAAATGCACAAACAGTAATTTCTCCACATTGCAAGGTGCAATTCTGAAATTTATTGCTTTTTCCTGCTCCTCTTAGCATGATAAAGAAGATTCAAAGAGAGTGAGATGCCAGCTCCTTTCATTCAGTCAGTAGCTTCAATCATTTCTGGACGTTTTTCAATGGCAAAAATCAATGAATATTGTAAATGCACAAACAGTAATTTCTCCGCATTGCAAAGTGCAATTCTGAATTTTTTTGCTTTTTCTTGCTCCTCTTAGCATGATGAAGATTCAAATAGAGTGAGATGCCAGGTCCTTTCATTCAGTCAGTAGCTTCAATCATTTCTGGACGTTTTTCAATGGCAAAAATCAATGAATATTGTAAATGCACAAACAGTGATTTCTCCGCATTGCAAGGTGCAATTCTGAAATTTTTTGCTTTTTCCTGCTCCTCTTAGCATGATAAAGAATATTCAAAGAGAGTGAGATGCCAGCTCCTTTCATTCAGTCAGTAGCTTCAAACATTTCTGGTATATGAATAACATGATGTTTTTCAATGGCAAAAATCAATGAATATTGTAAATGCACAAACAGCAATTTCTCCGCATTGCAAGGTGCAATTCTGAAATTTTTTGCTTTTTCCTGCTCCTCTTAGCATGATAAAGAAGATTCAAAGAGAGTGAGATGCCAGCTCCTTTCATTCAGTCAGTAGCTTCAAACATTTCTGGACGTTTTTCAATGGCAAAAATCAATGAATATTGTAAATGCACAAACAGTAATTTCTCCGCATTGCAAGGTGCAATTCTGAAATTTTTTGCTTTTTCCTGCTCCTCTTAGCATGATGAAGAAGATTCAAAGAGAGTGAGATGCCAGCTCCTTTCATTCAGTCAGTAGCTTCAAACATTTCTGGTATATGAATAACATGATGTTTTTCAATGGCAAAAATCAATGAATATTGTAAATGCACAAACAGTAATTTCTCCGCATTGCAAGGTGCAATTCTGAAATTTTTTGCTTTTTCCTGCTCCTCTTAGCATGATAAAGAAGATTCAAAGAGAGTGAGATGCCAGCTCCTTTCATTCAGTCAGTAGCTTCAATCATTTCTGGACATTTTTCAATGGCAAAAATCAATGAATATTGTAAATGCACAAACAGTAATTTCTCCGCATTGCAAGGTGCAATTCTGAAATTTTTTGCTTTTTCCTGCTCCTCTTAGCATGATAAAGAAGATTCAAAGAGAGTGAGATGCCAGCTCCTTTCATTCAGTCAGTAGCTTCAAACATTTCTGGTATATGAATAACATGATGTTTTTCAATGGCAAAAATCAATGAATATTGTAAATGCACAAACAGTAATTTCTCCGCATTGCAAGGTGCAATTCTGAAATTTTTTGCTTTTTCCTGCTCCTCTTAGCATGATAAAGAAGATTCATAGAGAGTGAGATGCCAGCTCCTTTCATTCAGTCAGTAGCTTCAAACATTTCTGGACGTTTTTCAATGGCAAAAATCAATGAATATTGTAAGTGCACAAACAGTAATTTCTCCGCATTGCAAGGTGCAATTCTGAAATTTTTTGCTTTTTCCTGCTCCGCTTAGCATGATAAAGAAGATTCAAAGAGAGTGAGATGCCAGCTCCTTTCATTCAGTCAGTAGCTTCAAACATTTCTGGTATATGAATAACATGATGTTTTTCAATGGCAAAAATCAATGAATATTGTAAATGCACAAACAGTAATTTCTCCGCATTGCAAGGTGCAATTCTGAAATTTTTTGCTTTTTCCTGCTCCTCTTAGCATGATAAAGAAGATTCAAAGAGAGTGAGATGCCAGCTCCTTTCATTCAGTCAGTAGCTTCAAACATTTCTGGTATATGAATAACATGATGTTTTTCAATGGCAAAAATCAATGAATATTGTAAATGCACAAACAGTAATTTCTCCGCATTGCAAGGTGCAATTCTGAAATTTTTTGCTTTTTCCTGCTCCTCTTAGCATGATAAAGAAGATTCAAAGAGAGTGAGATGCCAGCTCCTTTCATTCAGTCAGTAGCTTCAAACATTTCTGGTATATGAATAACATGATGTTTTTCAATGGGAAAAATCAATGAATATTGTAAATGCACAAACAGTAATTTCTCCGCATTGCAAGGTGAAATTCTGAAATTTTTTGCTTTTTCCTGCTCCTCTTAGCATGATAAAGAAGATTCAAAGAGAGTGAGATGCCAGCTCCTTTCATTCAGTCGGTAGCTTCAATCATTTCTGGACGTTTTTCAATGGCAAAAATGAATGAATATTGTAAATGCACAAACAGTAATTTCTCCGCATTGCAAGGTGCAATTCTGAAATTTTTTGCTTTTTCCTGCTCCTCTTAGCATGATAAAGAAGATTCAAAGAGAGTGAGATGCCAGCTCCTTTCATTCAGTCAGTAGCTTCAATCATTTCTGGACGTTTTTCAATGGCAAAAATCAATGAATATTGTAAATGCACAAACAGTAATTTCTCCGCATTGCAAGGTGCAATTCTGAAATTTTTTGCTTTTTCCTGCTCCTCTTAGCATGATAAAGAAGATTCAAAGAGAGTGAGATGCCAGCTCCTTTCATTCAGTCAGTAGCTTCAATCATTTCTGGACGTTTTTCAATGGCAAAAATCAATGAATATTGTAAATGCACAAACAGTCATTTCTCCGCATTGCAAGGTGCAATTCTGAAATTTTTTGCTTTTTCCTGCTCCTCTTAGCATGATAAAGAAGATTCAAAGAGAGTGAGATGCCAGCTCCTTTCATTCAGTCAGTAGCTTCAAACATTTCTGGACGTTTACCAATGGCAAAAATCAATGAATATTGTAAATGCACAAACAGTAATTTCTCCGCATTGCAAGGTGCAATTCTGAAATTTTTTGCTTTTTCCTGCTCCTCTTAGCATGATAAAGAAGATTCAAAGAGAGGGAGATGCCAGCTCCTTTCATTCAGTCAGTAGCTTCAATCATTTCTGGACGTTTTTCAATGGCAAAAATCAATGAATATTGTAAATGCACAAACAGTAATTTCTCCGCATTGCAAGGTGCAATTCTGAAATTTTTTGCTTTTTCCTGCTCCTCTTAGCATGATAAAGAAGATTCAAAGAGAGTGAGATGCCAGCTCCTTTCATTCAGTCAGTAGCTTCAAACATTTCTGGACGTTTACCAATGGCAAAAATCAATGAATATTGTAAATGCACAAACAGTAATTTCTCCGCATTGCAAGGTGCAATTCTGAAATTTTTTGCTTTTTCCTGCTCCTCTTAGCATGATAAAGAAGATTCAAAGAGAGGGAGATGCCAGCTCCTTTCATTCAGTCAGTAGCTTCAATCATTTCTGGACGTTTTTCAATGGCAAAAATCAATGAATATTGTAAATGCACAAACAGTAATTTCTCCGCATTGCAAGGTGCAATTCTGAAATTTTTTGCTTTTTCCTGCTCCTCTTAGCATGATAAAGAAGATTCAAAGAGAGTGAGATGCCAGCTCCTTTCATTCAGTCAGTAGCTTCAATCATTTCTGGACGTTTTTCAATGGCAAAAATCAATGAATATTGTAAATGCACAAACAGTAATTTCTCCGCATTGCAAGGTGCAATTCTGAAATTTTTTGCTTTTTCCTGCTCCTCTTAGCATGATAAAGAAGATTCAAAGAGAGTGAGATGCCAGCTCCTTTCATTCAGTCAGTAGCTTCAAACATTTCTGGACGTTTTTCAATGGCAAAAATCAATGAATATTGTAAATGCACAAACAGTAATTTCTCCGCATTGCAAGGTGCAATTCTGAAATTTTTTGCTTTTTCCTGCTCCTCTTAGCATGATAAAGAAGATTCAAAGAGAGTGAGATGCCAGCTCCTTTCATTCAGTCAGTAGCTTCAAACATTTCTGGACATTTTTCAATGGCAAAAATCAATGAATATTGTAAATGCACAAACAGTAATTTCTCCACATTGCAAGGTGCAATTCTGAAATTTATTGCTTTTTCCTGCTCCTCTTAGCATGATAAAGAAGATTCAAAGAGAGTGAGATGCCAGCTCCTTTCATTCAGTCAGTAGCTTCAATCATTTCTGGACGTTTTTCAATGGCAAAAATCAATGAATATTGTAAATGCACAAACAGTAATTTCTCCGCATTGCAAAGTGCAATTCTGAATTTTTTTGCTTTTTCTTGCTCCTCTTAGCATGATGAAGATTCAAATAGAGTGAGATGCCAGGTCCTTTCATTCAGTCAGTAGCTTCAATCATTTCTGGACGTTTTTCAATGGCAAAAATCAATGAATATTGTAAATGCACAAACAGTGATTTCTCCGCATTGCAAGGTGCAATTCTGAAATTTTTTGCTTTTTCCTGCTCCTCTTAGCATGATAAAGAATATTCAAAGAGAGTGAGATGCCAGCTCCTTTCATTCAGTCAGTAGCTTCAAACATTTCTGGTATATGAATAACATGATGTTTTTCAATGGCAAAAATCAATGAATATTGTAAATGCACAAACAGCAATTTCTCCGCATTGCAAGGTGCAATTCTGAAATTTTTTGCTTTTTCCTGCTCCTCTTAGCATGATAAAGAAGATTCAAAGAGAGTGAGATGCCAGCTCCTTTCATTCAGTCAGTAGCTTCAAACATTTCTGGACGTTTTTCAATGGCAAAAATCAATGAATATTGTAAATGCACAAACAGTAATTTCTCCGCATTGCAAGGTGCAATTCTGAAATTTTTTGCTTTTTCCTGCTCCTCTTAGCATGATAAAGAAGATTCAAAGAGAGTGAGATGCCAGCTCCTTTCATTCAGTCAGTAGCTTCAAACAGTTCTGGTATATGAATAACATGATGTTTTTCAATTGCAAAAATCAATGAATATTGTAAATGCACAAACAGTCATTTCTCCGCATTGCAAGGTGCAATTCTGAAATTTTTTGCTTTTTCCTGCTCCTCTTAGCATGATAAAGAAGATTCAAAGAGAGTGAGAAGCCAGCTCCTTTCATTCAGTCAGTAGCTTCAAACATTTCTGGACGTTTTTCAATGGCAAAAATCAATGAATATTGTAAATGCACAAACAGTAATTTCTCCGCATTGCAAGGTGCAATTCTGAAATTTTTTTTCTTTTTCCTGCTCCTCTTAGCATGATAAAGAAGATTCAAAGAGAGTGAGATGCCAGCTCCTTTCATTCAGTCAGTAGCTTCAAACATTTCTGGTATATGAATAACATGATGTTTTTCAATGGCAAAAATCAATGAATATTGTAAATGCACAAACAGTAATTTCTCCGCATTGCAAGGTGTAATTCTGAAATTTTTTGCTTTTTCCTGCTCCTCTTAGCATGATAAAGAAGATTCAAAGAGAGTGAGAGGCCAGCTCCTTTCATTCAGTCAGTAGCTTCAATCATTTCTGGACGTTTTTCAATGGCAAAAATCAATGAATATTGTAAATGCACAAACAGTAATTTCTCCGCATTGCAAGGTGCAATTCTGAAATTTTTTGTTTTATCCTGCTCCTCTTAGCATGATAAAGAAGATTCAAAGAGAGTGAGATGCCAGCTCCTTTCATTCAGTCAGTAGCTTCAAACATTTCTGGTATATGAATAACATGATGTTTTTCAATGGCAAAAATCAATGAATATTGTAAATGCACAAACAGTAATTTCTCCACATTGCAAGGTGCAATTCTGAATTTTTTTGCTTTTCCTGCTCCTCTTAGCATGATAAAGAAGACTCAAAGAGAGTGAGATGCCAGCTCCTTTCATTCAGTCAGTAGCTTCAATCATTTCTGGACGTTTTTCAATGGCAAAAATCAATGAATATTGTAAATGCACAAACAGTAATTTCTCCGCATTGCAAGGTGCAATTCTGAAATTTTTTGCTTTTTCCTGCTCCTCTTAGCATGATAAAGAAGATTCAAAGAGAGTGAGATGCCAGCTCCTTTCATTCAGTCAGTAGCTTCAAACTCTTCTGGTATATGAATAACATGATGTTTTTCAATGGCAAAAATCAATGAATATTGTAAATGCACAAACAGTAATTTCTCCGCATTGCAAGGTGCAATTTTGAAATTTTTTCCTTTTTCCTGCTCCTCTTAACATGATAAAGAAGATTCAAAGAGAGTGAGATGCCAGCTTCTTTCATTCAGTCAGTAGCTTCAAACATTTCTGGACGTTTTTCAATGGCAAAAATCAATGAATATTGTAAATGCACAAACAGTAAGTTCTCCGCATTGCAAGGTGCAATTCTAAAATTTTTTGCTTTTTCCTGCTCCTCTTAGCATGATAAAGAAGATTCAAAGAGAGTGAGATGCCAGCTCCTTTCATTCAGTCAGTAGCTTCAATCATTTCTGGACGTTTTTCAATGGCAAAAATCAATGAATATTGTAAATGCACAAACAGTAATTTCTCCGCATTGCAAGGTGCAATTCTGAAATTTTTTGCTTTTTCCTGCTCCTCTTAGCATGATAAAGAAGATTCAAAGAGAGTGAGATGCCAGCTCCTTTCATTCAGTCTGTAGCTTCAAACATTTCTGGTATATGAAGAACATGATGTTTTTCAATGGCAAAAATCAATGAATATTGTAAATGCACAAACAGTAATTTCTCCACATTGCAAGGTGCAATTCTGAATTTTTTTGCTTTTTCCTGCTCCTCTTAGCATGATAAAGAAGACTCAAAGAGAGTGAGATGCCAGCTCCTTTCATTCAGTCAGTAGCTTCAATCATTTCTGGACGTTTTTCAATGTCAAAAATCAATGAATATTGTAAATGCACAAACAGTAATTTCTCCGCATTGCAAGGTGCAATTCTGAAATTTTTTGCTTTTTCCTGCTCCTCTTAGCATGATAAGGAAGATTCAAAGAGAGTGAGATGCCAGCTCCTTTCATTCAGTCAGTAGCTTCAAACTTTTCTGGTATATGAATAACATGATGTTTTTCAATGGCAAAAGTCAATGAATATTGTAAATGCACAAACAGTAATTTCTCCGCATTGCAAGGTGCAATTTTGAAATTTTTTGATTTTTCCTGCTCCTCTTAGCATGATAAAGAAGATTCAAAGAGAGTGAGATGCCAGCTTCTTTCATTCAGTCAGTAGCTTCAAACATTTCTGGACGTTTTTCAATGGCAAAAATCAATGAATATTGTAAATGCACAAACAGTAATTTCTCCGCATTGCAAGGTGCAATTTTGAAATTTTTTCCTTTTTCCTGCTCCTCTTAACATGATAAAGAAGATTCAAAGAGAGTGAGATGCCAGCTTCTTTCATTCAGTCAGTAGCTTCAAACATTTCTGGACGTTTTTCAATGGCAAAAATCAATGAATATTGTAAATGCACAAACAGTAAGTTCTCCGCATTGCAAGGTGCAATTCTAAAATTTTTTGCTTTTTCCTGCTCCTCTTAGCATGATAAAGAAGATTCAAAGAGAGTGAGATGCCAGCTCCTTTCATTCAGTCAGTAGCTTCAATCATTTCTGGACGTTTTTCAATGGCAAAAATCAATGAATATTGTAAATGCACAAACAGTAATTTCTCCGCATTGCAAGGTGCAATTCTGAAATTTTTTGCTTTTTCCTGCTCCTCTTAGCATGATAAAGAAGATTCAAAGAGAGTGAGATGCCAGCTCCTTTCATTCAGTCTGTAGCTTCAAACATTTCTGGTATATGAAGAACATGATGTTTTTCAATGGCAAAAATCAATGAATATTGTAAATGCACAAACAGTAATTTCTCCACATTGCAAGGTGCAATTCTGAATTTTTTTGCTTTTTCCTGCTCCTCTTAGCATGATAAAGAAGACTCAAAGAGAATGAGATGCCAGCTCCTTTCATTCAGTCAGTAGCTTCAATCATTTCTGGACGTTTTTCAATGTCAAAAATCAATGAATATTGTAAATGCACAAACAGTAATTTCTCCGCATTGCAAGGTGCAATTCTGAAATTTTTTGCTTTTTCCTGCTCCTCTTAGCATGATAAGGAAGATTCAAAGAGAGTGAGATGCCAGCTCCTTTCATTCAGTCAGTTGCTTCAAACTTTTCTGGTATATGAATAACATGATGTTTTTCAATGGCAAAAGTCAATGAATATTGTAAATGCACAAACAGTAATTTCTCCGCATTACAAGGTGCAATTTTGAAATTTTTTCATTTTTCCTGCTCCTCTTAGCATGATAAAGAAGATTCAAAGAGAGTGAGATGCCAGCTTCTTTCATTCAGTCAGTAGCTTCAAACATTTCTGGACGTTTTTCAATGGCAAAAATCAATGAATATTGTAAATGCACAAACAGTAATTTCTCCGCATTGCAAGGTGCAATTCTGAAATTTTATGCTTTTTCCTGCTCCTCTTAGCATGATAAAGAAGATTCAAAGAGAGTGAGATGCCAGCTCCTTTCATTCAGTCAGTAGCTTCAAACATTTCTGGTATATGAATAACATGATGTTTTTCAATGGCAAAAATCAATGATTATTAAAAATGCACAAACAGTAATTTCTCCGCATTGCAAGGTGCAATTCTGAAATTTTTTGCTTTTTCCTGCTCCTCTTAGCATGATAAAGAAGACTCAAAGAGAGTGAGATGCCAGCTCCTTTCATTCAGTCAGTAGCTTCAAACATTTCTGGACGTTTTTCAATGGCAAAAATCAATGAATATTGTAAATGCACAAACAGTAATTTCTCCGCATTGCAAGGTGCAATTCTGAAATTTTTTGCTTTTTCCTGCTCCTCTTAGCATGATAAGGAAGATTCAAAGAGAGTGAGATGCCAGCTCCTTTCATTCAGTCAGTAGCTTCAAACTTTTCTGGTATATGAATAACATGATGTTTTTCAATGGCAAAAGTCAATGAATATTGTAAATGCACAAACAGTAATTTCTCCGCATTGCAAGGTGCAATTTTGAAATTTTTTGATTTTTCCTGCTCCTCTTAGCATGATAAAGAAGATTCAAAGAGAGTGAGATGCCAGCTTCTTTCATTCAGTCAGTAGCTTCAAACATTTCTGGGCGTTTTTCAATGGCAAAAATCAATGAATATTGTAAATGCACAAACAGTAATTTCTCCGCATTGCAATGTGCAATTTTGAAATTTTTTCCTTTTTCCTGCTCCTCTTAACATGATAAAGAAGATTCAAAGAGAGTGAGATGCCAGCTTCTTTCATTCAGTCAGTAGCTTCAAACATTTCTGGACGTTTTTCAATGGCAAAAATCAATGAATATTGTAAATGCACAAACAGTAAGTTCTCCGCATTGCAAGGTGCAATTCTAAAATTTTTTGCTTTTTCCTGCTCCTCTTAGCATGATAAAGAAGATTCAAAGAGAGTGAGATGCCAGCTCCTTTCATTCAGTCAGTAGCTTCAATCATTTCTGGACGTTTTTCAATGGCAAAAATCAATGAATATTGTAAATGCACAAACAGTAATTTCTCCGCATTGCAAGGTGCAATTCTGAAATTTTTTGCTTTTTCCTGCTCCTCTTAGCATGATAAAGAAGATTCAAAGAGAGTGAGATGCCAGCTCCTTTCATTCAGTCTGTAGCTTCAAACATTTCTGGTATATGAAGAACATGATGTTTTTCAATGGCAAAAATCAATGAATATTGTAAATGCACAAACAGTAATTTCTCCACATTGCAAGGTGCAATTCTGAATTTTTTTGCTTTTTCCTGCTCCTCTTAGCATGATAAAGAAGACTCAAAGAGAATGAGATGCCAGCTCCTTTCATTCAGTCAGTAGCTTCAATCATTTCTGGACGTTTTTCAATGTCAAAAATCAATGAATATTGTAAATGCACAAACAGTAATTTCTCCGCATTGCAAGGTGCAATTCTGAAATTTTTTGCTTTTTCCTGCTCCTCTTAGCATGATAAGGAAGATTCAAAGAGAGTGAGATGCCAGCTCCTTTCATTCAGTCAGTTGCTTCAAACTTTTCTGGTATATGAATAACATGATGTTTTTCAATGGCAAAAGTCAATGAATATTGTAAATGCACAAACAGTAATTTCTCCGCATTACAAGGTGCAATTTTGAAATTTTTTCATTTTTCCTGCTCCTCTTAGCATGATAAAGAAGATTCAAAGAGAGTGAGATGCCAGCTTCTTTCATTCAGTCAGTAGCTTCAAACATTTCTGGACGTTTTTCAATGGCAAAAATCAATGAATATTGTAAATGCACAAACAGTAATTTCTCCGCATTGCAAGGTGCAATTCTGAAATTTTATGCTTTTTCCTGCTCCTCTTAGCATGATAAAGAAGATTCAAAGAGAGTGAGATGCCAGCTCCTTTCATTCAGTCAGTAGCTTCAAACATTTCTGGTATATGAATAACATGATGTTTTTCAATGGCAAAAATCAATGATTATTAAAAATGCACAAACAGTAATTTCTCCGCATTGCAAGGTGCAATTCTGAAATTTTTTGCTTTTTCCTGCTCCTCTTAGCATGATAAAGAAGACTCAAAGAGAGTGAGATGCCAGCTCCTTTCATTCAGTCAGTAGCTTCAATCATTTCTGGACGTTTTTCAATGGCAAAAATCAATGAATATTGTAAATGCACAAACAGTAATTTCTCCGCATTGCAAGGTGCAATTCTGAAATTTTTTGCTTTTTCCTGCTCCTCTTAGCATGATAAAGAAGATTCAAAGAGAGTGAGATGCCAGCTTCTTTCATTCAGTCAGTAGCTTCAAACATTTCTGGACGTTTTTCAATGGCAAAAATCAATGAATATTGTAAATGCACAAACAGTAAGTTCTCCGCATTGCAAGGTGCAATTCTAAAATTTTTTGCTTTTTCCTGCTCCTCTTAGCATGATAAAGAAGATTCAAAGAGAGTGAGATGCCAGCTCCTTTCATTCAGTCAGTAGCTTCAATCATTTCTGGACGTTTTTCAATGGCAAAAATCAATGAATATTGTAAATGCACAAACAGTAATTTCTCCGCATTGCAAGGTGCAATTCTGAAATTTTTTGCTTTTTCCTGCTCCTCTTAGCATGATAAAGAAGATTCAAAGAGAGTGAGATGCCAGCTCCTTTCATTCAGTCTGTAGCTTCAAACATTTCTGGTATATGAAGAACATGATGTTTTTCAATGGCAAAAATCAATGAATATTGTAAATGCACAAACAGTAATTTCTCCACATTGCAAGGTGCAATTCTGAATTTTTTTGCTTTTTCCTGCTCCTCTTAGCATGATAAAGAAGACTCAAAGAGAGTGAGATGCCAGCTCCTTTCATTCAGTCAGTAGCTTCAATCATTTCTGGACGTTTTTCAATGTCAAAAATCAATGAATATTGTAAATGCACAAACAGTAATTTCTCCGCATTGCAAGGTGCAATTCTGAAATTTTTTGCTTTTTCCTGCTCCTCTTAGCATGATAAGGAAGATTCAAAGAGAGTGAGATGCCAGCTCCTTTCATTCAGACAGTAGCTTCAAACTTTTCTGGTATATGAATAACATGATGTTTTTCAATGGCAAAAGTCAATGAATATTGTAAATGCACAAACAGTAATTTCTCCGCATTGCAAGGTGCAATTTTGAAATTTTTTGCTTTTTCCTGCTCCTCTTAGCATGATAAAGAAGATTCAAAGAGAGTGAGATGCCAGCTTCTTTCATTCAGTCAGTAGCTTCAAACATTTCTGGACGTTTTTCAATGGCAAAAATCAATGAATATTGTAAATGCACAAACAGTGATTTCTCCGCATTGCAAGGTGCAATTCTGAAATTTTTTGCTTTTTCCTGCTCCTCTTAGCATGATAAAGAATATTCAAAGAGAGTGAGATGCCAGCTCCTTTCATTCAGTCAGTAGCTTCAAACATTTCTGGTATATGAATAACATGATGTTTTTCAATGGCAAAAATCAATGAATATTGTAAATGCACAAACAGCAATTTCTCCGCATTGCAAGGTGCAATTCTGAAATTTTTTGCTTTTTCCTGCTCCTCTTAGCATGATAAAGAAGATTCAAAGAGAGTGAGATGCCAGCTCCTTTCATTCAGTCAGTAGCTTCAAACATTTCTGGACGTTTTTCAATGGCAAAAATCAATGAATATTGTAAATGCACAAACAGTAATTTCTCCGCATTGCAAGGTGCAATTCTGAAATTTTTTGCTTTTTCCTGCTCCTCTTAGCATGATAAAGAAGATTCAAAGAGAGTGAGATGCCAGCTCCTTTCATTCAGTCAGTAGCTTCAAACAGTTCTGGTATATGAATAACATGATGTTTTTCAATTGCAAAAATCAATGAATATTGTAAATGCACAAACAGTCATTTCTCCGCATTGCAAGGTGCAATTCTGAAATTTTTTGCTTTTTCCTGCTCCTCTTAGCATGATAAAGAAGATTCAAAGAGAGTGAGAAGCCAGCTCCTTTCATTCAGTCAGTAGCTTCAAACATTTCTGGACGTTTTTCAATGGCAAAAATCAATGAATATTGTAAATGCACAAACAGTAATTTCTCCGCATTGCAAGGTGCAATTCTGAAATTTTTTTTCTTTTTCCTGCTCCTCTTAGCATGATAAAGAAGATTCAAAGAGAGTGAGATGCCAGCTCCTTTCATTCAGTCAGTAGCTTCAAACATTTCTGGTATATGAATAACATGATGTTTTTCAATGGCAAAAATCAATGAATATTGTAAATGCACAAACAGTAATTTCTCCGCATTGCAAGGTGTAATTCTGAAATTTTTTGCTTTTTCCTGCTCCTCTTAGCATGATAAAGAAGATTCAAAGAGAGTGAGAGGCCAGCTCCTTTCATTCAGTCAGTAGCTTCAATCATTTCTGGACGTTTTTCAATGGCAAAAATCAATGAATATTGTAAATGCACAAACAGTAATTTCTCCGCATTGCAAGGTGCAATTCTGAAATTTTTTGTTTTATCCTGCTCCTCTTAGCATGATAAAGAAGATTCAAAGAGAGTGAGATGCCAGCTCCTTTCATTCAGTCAGTAGCTTCAAACATTTCTGGTATATGAATAACATGATGTTTTTCAATGGCAAAAATCAATGAATATTGTAAATGCACAAACAGTAATTTCTCCACATTGCAAGGTGCAATTCTGAATTTTTTTGCTTTTCCTGCTCCTCTTAGCATGATAAAGAAGACTCAAAGAGAGTGAGATGCCAGCTCCTTTCATTCAGTCAGTAGCTTCAATCATTTCTGGACGTTTTTCAATGGCAAAAATCAATGAATATTGTAAATGCACAAACAGTAATTTCTCCGCATTGCAAGGTGCAATTCTGAAATTTTTTGCTTTTTCCTGCTCCTCTTAGCATGATAAAGAAGATTCAAAGAGAGTGAGATGCCAGCTCCTTTCATTCAGTCAGTAGCTTCAAACTCTTCTGGTATATGAATAACATGATGTTTTTCAATGGCAAAAATCAATGAATATTGTAAATGCACAAACAGTAATTTCTCCGCATTGCAAGGTGCAATTTTGAAATTTTTTCCTTTTTCCTGCTCCTCTTAACATGATAAAGAAGATTCAAAGAGAGTGAGATGCCAGCTTCTTTCATTCAGTCAGTAGCTTCAAACATTTCTGGACGTTTTTCAATGGCAAAAATCAATGAATATTGTAAATGCACAAACAGTAAGTTCTCCGCATTGCAAGGTGCAATTCTAAAATTTTTTGCTTTTTCCTGCTCCTCTTAGCATGATAAAGAAGATTCAAAGAGAGTGAGATGCCAGCTCCTTTCATTCAGTCAGTAGCTTCAATCATTTCTGGACGTTTTTCAATGGCAAAAATCAATGAATATTGTAAATGCACAAACAGTAATTTCTCCGCATTGCAAGGTGCAATTCTGAAATTTTTTGCTTTTTCCTGCTCCTCTTAGCATGATAAAGAAGATTCAAAGAGAGTGAGATGCCAGCTCCTTTCATTCAGTCTGTAGCTTCAAACATTTCTGGTATATGAAGAACATGATGTTTTTCAATGGCAAAAATCAATGAATATTGTAAATGCACAAACAGTAATTTCTCCACATTGCAAGGTGCAATTCTGAATTTTTTTGCTTTTTCCTGCTCCTCTTAGCATGATAAAGAAGACTCAAAGAGAGTGAGATGCCAGCTCCTTTCATTCAGTCAGTAGCTTCAATCATTTCTGGACGTTTTTCAATGTCAAAAATCAATGAATATTGTAAATGCACAAACAGTAATTTCTCCGCATTGCAAGGTGCAATTCTGAAATTTTTTGCTTTTTCCTGCTCCTCTTAGCATGATAAGGAAGATTCAAAGAGAGTGAGATGCCAGCTCCTTTCATTCAGTCAGTAGCTTCAAACTTTTCTGGTATATGAATAACATGATGTTTTTCAATGGCAAAAGTCAATGAATATTGTAAATGCACAAACAGTAATTTCTCCGCATTGCAAGGTGCAATTTTGAAATTTTTTGATTTTTCCTGCTCCTCTTAGCATGATAAAGAAGATTCAAAGAGAGTGAGATGCCAGCTTCTTTCATTCAGTCAGTAGCTTCAAACATTTCTGGACGTTTTTCAATGGCAAAAATCAATGAATATTGTAAATGCACAAACAGTAATTTCTCCGCATTGCAAGGTGCAATTTTGAAATTTTTTCCTTTTTCCTGCTCCTCTTAACATGATAAAGAAGATTCAAAGAGAGTGAGATGCCAGCTTCTTTCATTCAGTCAGTAGCTTCAAACATTTCTGGACGTTTTTCAATGGCAAAAATCAATGAATATTGTAAATGCACAAACAGTAAGTTCTCCGCATTGCAAGGTGCAATTCTAAAATTTTTTGCTTTTTCCTGCTCCTCTTAGCATGATAAAGAAGATTCAAAGAGAGTGAGATGCCAGCTCCTTTCATTCAGTCAGTAGCTTCAATCATTTCTGGACGTTTTTCAATGGCAAAAATCAATGAATATTGTAAATGCACAAACAGTAATTTCTCCGCATTGCAAGGTGCAATTCTGAAATTTTTTGATTTTTCCTGCTCCTCTTAGCATGATAAAGAAGATTCAAAGAGAGTGAGATGCCAGCTCCTTTCATTCAGTCTGTAGCTTCAAACATTTCTGGTATATGAAGAACATGATGTTTTTCAATGGCAAAAATCAATGAATATTGTAAATGCACAAACAGTAATTTCTCCACATTGCAAGGTGCAATTCTGAATTTTTTTGCTTTTTCCTGCTCCTCTTAGCATGATAAAGAAGACTCAAAGAGAATGAGATGCCAGCTCCTTTCATTCAGTCAGTAGCTTCAATCATTTCTGGACGTTTTTCAATGTCAAAAATCAATGAATATTGTAAATGCACAAACAGTAATTTCTCCGCATTGCAAGGTGCAATTCTGAAATTTTTTGCTTTTTCCTGCTCCTCTTAGCATGATAAGGAAGATTCAAAGAGAGTGAGATGCCAGCTCCTTTCATTCAGTCAGTTGCTTCAAACTTTTCTGGTATATGAATAACATGATGTTTTTCAATGGCAAAAGTCAATGAATATTGTAAATGCACAAACAGTAATTTCTCCGCATTACAAGGTGCAATTTTGAAATTTTTTCATTTTTCCTGCTCCTCTTAGCATGATAAAGAAGATTCAAAGAGAGTGAGATGCCAGCTTCTTTCATTCAGTCAGTAGCTTCAAACATTTCTGGACGTTTTTCAATGGCAAAAATCAATGAATATTGTAAATGCACAAACAGTAATTTCTCCGCATTGCAAGGTGCAATTCTGAAATTTTATGCTTTTTCCTGCTCCTCTTAGCATGATAAAGAAGATTCAAAGAGAGTGAGATGCCAGCTCCTTTCATTCAGTCAGTAGCTTCAAACATTTCTGGTATATGAATAACATGATGTTTTTCAATGGCAAAAATCAATGATTATTAAAAATGCACAAACAGTAATTTCTCCGCATTGCAAGGTGCAATTCTGAAATTTTTTGCTTTTTCCTGCTCCTCTTAGCATGATAAAGAAGACTCAAAGAGAGTGAGATGCCAGCTCCTTTCATTCAGTCAGTAGCTTCAAACATTTCTGGACGTTTTTCAATGGCAAAAATCAATGAATATTGTAAATGCACAAACAGTAATTTCTCCGCATTGCAAGGTGCAATTCTGAAATTTTTTGCTTTTTCCTGCTCCTCTTAGCATGATAAGGAAGATTCAAAGAGAGTGAGATGCCAGCTCCTTTCATTCAGTCAGTAGCTTCAAACTTTTCTGGTATATGAATAACATGATGTTTTTCAATGGCAAAAGTCAATGAATATTGTAAATGCACAAACAGTAATTTCTCCGCATTGCAAGGTGCAATTTTGAAATTTTTTGATTTTTCCTGCTCCTCTTAGCATGATAAAGAAGATTCAAAGAGAGTGAGATGCCAGCTTCTTTCATTCAGTCAGTAGCTTCAAACATTTCTGGACGTTTTTCAATGGCAAAAATCAATGAATATTGTAAATGCACAAACAGTAATTTCTCCGCATTGCAATGTGCAATTTTGAAATTTTTTCCTTTTTCCTGCTCCTCTTAACATGATAAAGAAGATTCAAAGAGAGTGAGATGCCAGCTTCTTTCATTCAGTCAGTAGCTTCAAACATTTCTGGACGTTTTTCAATGGCAAAAATCAATGAATATTGTAAATGCACAAACAGTAAGTTCTCCGCATTGCAAGGTGCAATTCTAAAATTTTTTGCTTTTTCCTGCTCCTCTTAGCATGATAAAGAAGATTCAAAGAGAGTGAGATGCCAGCTCCTTTCATTCAGTCAGTAGCTTCAATCATTTCTGGACGTTTTTCAATGGCAAAAATCAATGAATATTGTAAATGCACAAACAGTAATTTCTCCGCATTGCAAGGTGCAATTCTGAAATTTTTTGCTTTTTCCTGCTCCTCTTAGCATGATAAAGAAGATTCAAAGAGAGTGAGATGCCAGCTCCTTTCATTCAGTCTGTAGCTTCAAACATTTCTGGTATATGAAGAACATGATGTTTTTCAATGGCAAAAATCAATGAATATTGTAAATGCACAAACAGTAATTTCTCCACATTGCAAGGTGCAATTCTGAATTTTTTTGCTTTTTCCTGCTCCTCTTAGCATGATAAAGAAGACTCAAAGAGAATGAGATGCCAGCTCCTTTCATTCAGTCAGTAGCTTCAATCATTTCTGGACGTTTTTCAATGTCAAAAATCAATGAATATTGTAAATGCACAAACAGTAATTTCTCCGCATTGCAAGGTGCAATTCTGAAATTTTTTGCTTTTTCCTGCTCCTCTTAGCATGATAAGGAAGATTCAAAGAGAGTGAGATGCCAGCTCCTTTCATTCAGTCAGTTGCTTCAAACTTTTCTGGTATATGAATAACATGATGTTTTTCAATGGCAAAAGTCAATGAATATTGTAAATGCACAAACAGTAATTTCTCCGCATTACAAGGTGCAATTTTGAAATTTTTTCATTTTTCCTGCTCCTCTTAGCATGATAAAGAAGATTCAAAGAGAGTGAGATGCCAGCTTCTTTCATTCAGTCAGTAGCTTCAAACATTTCTGGACGTTTTTCAATGGCAAAAATCAATGAATATTGTAAATGCACAAACAGTAATTTCTCCGCATTGCAAGGTGCAATTCTGAAATTTTATGCTTTTTCCTGCTCCTCTTAGCATGATAAAGAAGATTCAAAGAGAGTGAGATGCCAGCTCCTTTCATTCAGTCAGTAGCTTCAAACATTTCTGGTATATGAATAACATGATGTTTTTCAATGGCAAAAATCAATGATTATTAAAAATGCACAAACAGTAATTTCTCCGCATTGCAAGGTGCAATTCTGAAATTTTTTGCTTTTTCCTGCTCCTCTTAGCATGATAAAGAAGACTCAAAGAGAGTGAGATGCCAGCTCCTTTCATTCAGTCAGTAGCTTCAATCATTTCTGGACGTTTTTCAATGGCAAAAATCAATGAATATTGTAAATGCACAAACAGTAATTTCTCCGCATTGCAAGGTGCAATTCTGAAATTTTTTGCTTTTTCCTGCTCCTCTTAGCATGATAAAGAAGATTCAAAGAGAGTGAGATGCCAGCTTCTTTCATTCAGTCAGTAGCTTCAAACATTTCTGGACGTTTTTCAATGGCAAAAATCAATGAATATTGTAAATGCACAAACAGTAAGTTCTCCGCATTGCAAGGTGCAATTCTAAAATTTTTTGCTTTTTCCTGCTCCTCTTAGCATGATAAAGAAGATTCAAAGAGAGTGAGATGCCAGCTCCTTTCATTCAGTCAGTAGCTTCAATCATTTCTGGACGTTTTTCAATGGCAAAAATCAATGAATATTGTAAATGCACAAACAGTAATTTCTCCGCATTGCAAGGTGCAATTCTGAAATTTTTTGCTTTTTCCTGCTCCTCTTAGCATGATAAAGAAGATTCAAAGAGAGTGAGATGCCAGCTCCTTTCATTCAGTCTGTAGCTTCAAACATTTCTGGTATATGAAGAACATGATGTTTTTCAATGGCAAAAATCAATGAATATTGTAAATGCACAAACAGTAATTTCTCCACATTGCAAGGTGCAATTCTGAATTTTTTTGCTTTTTCCTGCTCCTCTTAGCATGATAAAGAAGACTCAAAGAGAGTGAGATGCCAGCTCCTTTCATTCAGTCAGTAGCTTCAATCATTTCTGGACGTTTTTCAATGTCAAAAATCAATGAATATTGTAAATGCACAAACAGTAATTTCTCCGCATTGCAAGGTGCAATTCTGAAATTTTTTGCTTTTTCCTGCTCCTCTTAGCATGATAAGGAAGATTCAAAGAGAGTGAGATGCCAGCTCCTTTCATTCAGTCAGTAGCTTCAAACTTTTCTGGTATATGAATAACATGATGTTTTTCAATGGCAAAAGTCAATGAATATTGTAAATGCACAAACAGTAATTTCTCCGCATTGCAAGGTGCAATTTTGAAATTTTTTGCTTTTTCCTGCTCCTCTTAGCATGATAAAGAAGATTCAAAGAGAGTGAGATGCCAGCTTCTTTCATTCAGTCAGTAGCTTCAAACATTTCTGGACGTTTTTCAATGGCAAAAATCAATGAATATTGTAAATGCACAAACAGTAATTTCTCCGCATTGCAAGGTGCAATTCTGAAATTTTATGCTTTTTCCTGCTCCTCTTAGCATGATAAAGAAGATTCAAAGAGAGTGAGATGCCAGCTCCTTTCATTCAGTCAGTAGCTTCAAACATTTCTGGTATATGAATAACATGATGTTTTTCAATGGCAAAAATCAATGATTATTAAAAATGCACAAACAGTAATTTCTCCGCATTGCAAGGTGCAATTCTGAAATTTTTTGCTTTTTCCTGCTCCTCTTAGCATGATAAAGAAGACTCAAAGAGAGTGAGATGCCAGCTCCTTTCATTCAGTCAGTAGCTTCAATCATTTCTGGACGTTTTTCAATGGCAAAAATCAATGAATATTGTAAATGCACAAACAGTAATTTCTCCGCATTGCAAGGTGCAATTCTGAAATTTTTTGCTTTTTCCTGCTCCTCTTAGCATGATAAAGAAGATTCAAAGAGAGTGAGATGCCAGCTCCTTTCATTCAGTCAGTAGCTTCAAACATTTCTGGTATATGAATAACATGATGTTTTTCAATGGCAAAAATCAATGAATATTTTAAATGCACAAACAGTAATTTCTCCGCATTGCAAGGTGCAATTCTGAAATTTTTTGCTTTTTCCTGCTCCTCTTAGCATGATAAAGAAGATTCAAAGAGAGTGAGATGCCAGCTCCTTTCATTCAGTCAGTAGCTTCAATCATTTCTGGACATTTTTCAATGGCAAAAATCAATGAATATTGTAAATGCACAAACAGTAATTTCTCCGCATTGCAAGGTGCAATTCTGAAATTTTTTGCTTTTTCCTGCTCCTCTTAGCATGATAAAGAAGATTCAAAGAGAGTGAGATGCCAGCTCCTTTCATTCAGTCAGTAGCTTCAAACATTTCTGGTATATGAATAACATGATGTTTTTCAATGGCAAAAATCAATGAATATTGTAAATGCACAAACAGTAATTTCTCCGCATTGCAAGGTGCAATTCTGAAATTTTTTGCTTTTTCCTGCTCCTCTTAGCATGATAAAGAAGATTCATAGAGAGTGAGATGCCAGCTCCTTTCATTCAGTCAGTAGCTTCAAACATTTCTGGACGTTTTTCAATGGCAAAAATCAATGAATATTGTAAATGCACAAACAGTAATTTCTCCGCATTGCAAGGTGCAATTCTGAAATTTTATGCTTTTTCCTGCTCCTCTTAGCATGATAAAGAAGATTCAAAGAGAGTGAGATGCCAGCTCCTTTCATTCAGTCAGTAGCTTCAAACATTTCTGGTATATGAATAACATGATGTTTTTCAATGGCAAAAATCAATGATTATTAAAAATGCACAAACAGTAATTTCTCCGCATTGCAAGGTGCAATTCTGAAATTTTTTGCTTTTTCCTGCTCCTCTTAGCATGATAAAGAAGACTCAAAGAGAGTGAGATGCCATCTCTTTTCATTCAGTCAGTAGCTTCAATCATTTCTGGACGTTTTTCAATGGCAAAAATCAATGAATATTGTAAATGCACAAACAGTAATTTCTCCGCATTGCAAGGTGCAATTCTGAAATTTTTTGCTTTTTCCTGCTCCTCTTAGCATGATAAAGAAGATTCAAAGAGAGTGAGATGCCAGCTCCTTTCATTCAGTCAGTAGCTTAAAACATTTCTGGTATATGAATAACATGATGTTTTTCAATGGCAAAAATCAATGAATATTTTAAATGCACAAACAGTAATTTCTCCGCATTGCAAGGTGCAATTCTGAAATTTTTTGCTTTTTCCTGCTCCTCTTAGCATGATAAAGAAGATTCAAAGAGAATGAGATGCCAGCTCCTTTCATTCAGTCAGTAGCTTCAATCATTTCTGGACATTTTTCAATGGCAAAATTCAATGAATATTGTAAATGCACAAACAGTAATTTCTCCGCATTGCAAGGTGCAATTCTGAAATTTTTTGCTTTTTCCTGCTCCTCTTAGCATGATAAAGAAGATTCAAAGAGAGTGAGATGCCAGCTCCTTTCATTCAGTCAGTAGCTTCAAACATTTCTGGTATATGAATAACATGATGTTTTTCAATGGCAAAAATCAATGAATATTGTAAATGTACAAACAGTAATTTCTCCGCATTGCAAGGTGCAATTCTGAAATTTTTTGCTTTTTCCTGCTCCTCTTAGCATGATAAAGAAGATTCATAGAGAGTGAGATGCCAGCTCCTTTCATTCAGTCAGTAGCTTCAAACATTTCTGGACGTTTTTCAATGGCAAAAATCAATGAATATTGTAAATGCACAAACAGTAATTTCTCCGCATTGCAAGGTGCAATTCTGAAATTTTTTGCTTTTTCCTGCTCCTCTTAGCATGATAAAGAAGATTCAAAGAGAGTGAGATGCCAGCTCCTTTCATTCAGTCAGTAGCTTCAAACATTTCTGGTATATGAATAACATGATGTTTTTCAATGGCAAAAATCAATGATTATTAAAAATGCACAAACAGTAATTTCGTCGCATTGCAAGGTGCAATTCTGAAATTTTTTGCTTTTTCCTGCTCCTCTTAGCATTATAAAGAAGACTCAAAGAGAGTGAGATGCCAGCTCTTTTCATTCAGTCAGTAGCTTCAATCATTTCTGGACGTTTTTCAATGGCAAAAATCAATGAATATTGTAAATGCACAAACAGTAATTTCTCCGCATTGCAAGGTGCAATTCTGAAATTTTTTGCTTTTTCCTGCTCCTCTTAGCATGATAAAGAAGATTCAAAGAGAGTGAGATGCCAGCTCCTTTCATTCAGTCAGTAGCTTCAAACATTTCTGGTATATGAATAACATGATGTTTTTCAATGGCAAAAATCAATGAATATTTTAAATGCACAAACAGTAATTTCTCCGCATTGCAAGGTGCAATTCTGAAATTTTTTGCTTTTTCCTGCTCCTCTTAGCATGATAAAGAAGATTCAAAGAGAGTGAGATGCCAGCTCCTTTCATTCAGTCAGTAGCTTCAATCATTTCTGGACATTTTTCAATGGCAAAAATCAATGAATATTGTAAATGCACAAACAGTAATTTCTCCGCATTGCAAGGTGCAATTCTGAAATTTTTTGCTTTTTCCTGCTCCTCTTAGCATGATAAAGAAGATTCAAAGAGAGTGAGATGCCAGCTCCTTTCATTCAGTCAGTAGCTTCAAACATTTCTGGTATATGAATAACATGATGTTTTTCAATGGCAAAAATCAATGAATATTGTAAATGCACAAACAGTAATTTCTCCGCATTGCAAGGTGCAATTCTGAAATTTTTTGCTTTTTCCTGCTCCTCTTAGCATGATAAAGAAGATTCATAGAGAGTGAGATGCCAGCTCCTTTCATTCAGTCAGTAGCTTCAAACATTTCTGGACGTTTTTCAATGGCAAAAATCAATGAATATTGTAAATGCACAAACAGTAATTTCTCCGCATTGCAAGGTGCAATTCTGAAATTTTTTGCTTTTTCCTGCTCCGCTTAGCATGATAAAGAAGATTCAAAGAGAGTGAGATGCCAGCTCCTTTCATTCAGTCAGTAGCTTCAAACATTTCTGGTATATGAATAACATGATGTTTTTCAATGGCAAAAATCAATGAATATTGTAAATGCACAAACAGTAATTTCTCCGCATTGCAAGGTGCAATTCTGAAATTTTTTGCTTTTTCCTGCTCCTCTTAGCATGATAAAGAAGATTCAAAGAGAGTGAGATGCCAGCTCCTTTCATTCAGTCAGTAGCTTCAAACATTTCTGGTATATGAATAACATGATGTTTTTCAATGGCAAAAATCAATGAATATTGTAAATGCACAAACAGTAATTTCTCCGCATTGCAAGGTGCAATTCTGAAATTTTTTGCTTTTTCCTGCTCCTCTTAGCATGATAAAGAAGATTCAAAGAGAGTGAGATGCCAGCTCCTTTCATTCAGTCAGTAGCTTCAAACATTTCTGGTATATGAATAACATGATGTTTTTCAATGGGAAAAATCAATGAATATTGTAAATGCACAAACAGTAATTTCTCCGCATTGCAAGGTGAAATTCTGAAATTTTTTGCTTTTTCCTGCTCCTCTTAGCATGATAAAGAAGATTCAAAGAGAGTGAGATGCCAGCTCCTTTCATTCAGTCAGTAGCTTCAATCATTTCTGGACGTTTTTCAATGGCAAAAATCAATGAATATTGTAAATGCACAAACAGTAATTTCTCCGCATTGCAAGGTGCAATTCTGAAATTTTATGCTTTTTCCTGCTCCTCTTAGCATGATAAAGAAGATTCAAAGAGAGTGAGATGCCAGCTCCTTTCATTCAGTCAGTAGCTTCAAACATTTCTGGTATATGAATAACATGATGTTTTTCAATGGCAAAAATCAATGATTATTAAAAATGCACAAACAGTAATTTCGTCGCATTGCAAGGTGCAATTCTGAAATTTTTTGCTTTTTCCTGCTCCTTTTAGCATTATAAAGAAGACTCAAAGAGAGTGAGATGCCAGCTCTTTTCATTCAGTCAGTAGCTTCAATCATTTCTGGACGTTTTTCAATGGCAAAAATCAATGAATATTGTAAATGCACAAACAGTAATTTCTCCGCATTGCAAGGTGCAATTCTGAAATTTTTTGCTTTTTCCTGCTCCTCTTAGCATGATAAAGAAGATTCAAAGAGAGTGAGATGCCAGCTCCTTTCATTCAGTCAGTAGCTTCAAACATTTCTGGTATATGAATAACATGATGTTTTTCAATGGCAAAAATCAATGAATATTTTAAATGCACAAACAGTAATTTCTCCGCATTGCAAGGTGCAATTCTGAAATTTTTTGCTTTTTCCTGCTCCTCTTAGCATGATAAAGAAGATTCAAAGAGAGTGAGATGCCAGCTCCTTTCATTCAGTCAGTAGCTTCAATCATTTCTGGACATTTTTCAATGGCAAAAATCAATGAATATTGTAAATGCACAAACAGTAATTTCTCCGCATTGCAAGGTGCAATTCTGAAATTTTTTGCTTTTTCCTGCTCCTCTTAGCATGATAAAGAAGATTCATAGAGAGTGAGATGCCAGCTCCTTTCATTCAGTCAGTAGCTTCAAACATTTCTGGACGTTTTTCAATGGCAAAAATCAATGAATATTGTAAATGCACAAACAGTAATTTCTCCGCATTGCAAGGTGCAATTCTGAAATTTTTTGCTTTTTCCTGCTCCGCTTAGCATGATAAAGAAGATTCAAAGAGAGTGAGATGCCAGCTCCTTTCATTCAGTCAGTAGCTTCAAACATTTCTGGTATATGAATAACATGATGTTTTTCAATGGCAAAAATCAATGAATATTGTAAATGCACAAACAGTAATTTCTCCGCATTGCAAGGTGCAATTCTGAAATTTTTTGCTTTTTCCTGCTCCTCTTAGCATGATAAAGAAGATTCAAAGAGAGTGAGATGCCAGCTCCTTTCATTCAGTCAGTAGCTTCAAACATTTCTGGTATATGAATAACATGATGTTTTTCAATGGCAAAAATCAATGAATATTGTAAATGCACAAACAGTAATTTCTCCGCATTGCAAGGTGCAATTCTGAAATTTTTTGCTTTTTCCTGCTCCTCTTAGCATGATAAAGAAGATTCAAAGAGAGTGAGATGCCAGCTCCTTTCATTCAGTCAGTAGCTTCAAACATTTCTGGTATATGAATAACATGATGTTTTTCAATGGGAAAAATCAATGAATATTGTAAATGCACAAACAGTAATTTCTCCGCATTGCAAGGTGAAATTCTGAAATTTTTTGCTTTTTCCTGCTCCTCTTAGCATGATAAAGAAGATTCAAAGAGAGTGAGATGCCAGCTCCTTTCATTCAGTCAGTAGCTTCAATCATTTCTGGACGTTTTTCAATGGCAAAAATCAATGAATATTGTAAATGCACACACAGTAATTTCTCCGCATTGCAAGGTGCAATTCTGAAATTTTTTGCTTTTTCCTGCTCCTCTTAGCATGATAAAGAAGATTCAAAGAGAGTGAGATGCCAGCTCCTTTCATTCAGTCTGTAGCTTCAAACATTTCTGGTATATGAAGAACATGATGTTTTTCAATGGCAAAAATCAATGAATATTGTAAATGCACAAACAGTAATTTCTCCACATTGCAAGGTGCAATTCTGAATTTTTTTGCTTTTTCCTGCTCCTCTTAGCATGATAAAGAAGACTCAAAGAGAGTGAGATGCCAGCTCCTTTCATTCAGTCAGTAGCTTCAATCATTTCTGGACGTTTTTCAATGTCAAAAATCAATGAATATTGTAAATGCACAAACAGTAATTTCTCCGCATTGCAAGGTGCAATTCTGAAATTTTTTGCTTTTTCCTGCTCCTCTTAGCATGATAAGGAAGATTCAAAGAGAGTGAGATGCCAGCTCCTTTCATTCAGTCAGTAGCTTCAAACTTTTCTGGTATATGAATAACATGATGTTTTTCAATGGCAAAAGTCAATGAATATTGTAAATGCACAAACAGTAATTTCTCCGCATTGCAAGGTGCAATTTTGAAATTTTTTGATTTTTCCTGCTCCTCTTAGCATGATAAAGAAGATTCAAAGAGAGTGAGATGCCAGCTTCTTTCATTCAGTCAGTAGCTTCAAACATTTCTGGACGTTTTTCAATGGCAAAAATCAATGAATATTGTAAATGCACAAACAGTAATTTCTCCGCATTGCAAGGTGCAATTCTGAAATTTTATGCTTTTTCCTGCTCCTCTTAGCATGATAAAGAAGATTCAAAGAGAGTGAGATGCCAGCTCCTTTCATTCAGTCAGTAGCTTCAAACATTTCTGGTATATGAATAACATGATGTTTTTCAATGGCAAAAATCAATGATTATTAAAAATGCACAAACAGTAATTTCTCCGCATTGCAAGGTGCAATTCTGAAATTTTTTGCTTTTTCCTGCTCCTCTTAGCATGATAAAGAAGACTCAAAGAGAGTGAGATGCCAGCTCCTTTCATTCAGTCAGTAGCTTCAATCATTTCTGGACGTTTTTCAATGGCAAAAATCAATGAATATTGTAAATGCACAAACAGTAATTTCTCCGCATTGCAAGGTGCAATTCTGAAATTTTTTGCTTTTTCCTGCTCCTCTTAGCATGATAAAGAAGATTCAAAGAGAGTGAGATGCCAGCTTCTTTCATTCAGTCAGTAGCTTCAAACATTTCTGGACGTTTTTCAATGGCAAAAATCAATGAATATTGTAAATGCACAAACAGTAAGTTCTCCGCATTGCAAGGTGCAATTCTAAAATTTTTTGCTTTTTCCTGCTCCTCTTAGCATGATAAAGAAGATTCAAAGAGAGTGAGATGCCAGCTCCTTTCATTCAGTCAGTAGCTTCAATCATTTCTGGACGTTTTTCAATGGCAAAAATCAATGAATATTGTAAATGCACAAACAGTAATTTCTCCGCATTGCAAGGTGCAATTCTGAAATTTTTTGCTTTTTCCTGCTCCTCTTAGCATGATAAAGAAGATTCAAAGAGAGTGAGATGCCAGCTCCTTTCATTCAGTCTGTAGCTTCAAACATTTCTGGTATATGAAGAACATGATGTTTTTCAATGGCAAAAATCAATGAATATTGTAAATGCACAAACAGTAATTTCTCCACATTGCAAGGTGCAATTCTGAATTTTTTTGCTTTTTCCTGCTCCTCTTAGCATGATAAAGAAGACTCAAAGAGAGTGAGATGCCAGCTCCTTTCATTCAGTCAGTAGCTTCAATCATTTCTGGACGTTTTTCAATGTCAAAAATCAATGAATATTGTAAATGCACAAACAGTAATTTCTCTGCATTGCAAGGTGCAATTCTGAAATTTTTTGCTTTTTCCTGCTCCTCTTAGCATGATAAGGAAGATTCAAAGAGAGTGAGATGCCAGCTCCTTTCATTCAGTCAGTAGCTTCAAACTTTTCTGGTATATGAATAACATGATGTTTTTCAATGGCAAAAGTCAATGAATATTGTAAATGCACAAACAGTAATTTCTCCGCATTGCAAGGTGCAATTTTGAAATTTTTTGCTTTTTCCTGCTCCTCTTAGCATGATAAAGAAGATTCAAAGAGAGTGAGATGCCAGCTTCTTTCATTCAGTCAGTAGCTTCAAACATTTCTGGACGTTTTTCAATGGCAAAAATCAATGAATATTGTAAATGCACAAACAGTAATTTCTCCGCATTGCAAGGTGCAATTCTGAAATTTTATGCTTTTTCCTGCTCCTCTTAGCATGATAAAGAAGATTCAAAGAGAGTGAGATGCCAGCTCCTTTCATTCAGTCAGTAGCTTCAAACATTTCTGGTATATGAATAACATGATGTTTTTCAATGGCAAAAATCAATGATTATTAAAAATGCACAAACAGTAATTTCTCCGCATTGCAAGGTGCAATTCTGAAATTTTTTGCTTTTTCCTGCTCCTCTTAGCATGATAAAGAAGACTCAAAGAGAGTGAGATGCCAGCTCCTTTCATTCAGTCAGTAGCTTCAATCATTTCTGGACGTTTTTCAATGGCAAAAATCAATGAATATTGTAAATGCACAAACAGTAATTTCTCCGCATTGCAAGGTGCAATTCTGAAATTTTTTGCTTTTTCCTGCTCCTCTTAGCATGATAAAGAAGATTCAAAGAGAGTGAGATGCCAGCTCCTTTCATTCAGTCAGTAGCTTCAAACATTTCTGGTATATGAATAACATGATGTTTTTCAATGGCAAAAATCAATGAATATTTTAAATGCACAAACAGTAATTTCTCCGCATTGCAAGGTGCAATTCTGAAATTTTTTGCTTTTTCCTGCTCCTCTTAGCATGATAAAGAAGATTCAAAGAGAGTGAGATGCCAGCTCCTTTCATTCAGTCAGTAGCTTCAATCATTTCTGGACATTTTTCAATGGCAAAAATCAATGAATATTGTAAATGCACAAACAGTAATTTCTCCGCATTGCAAGGTGCAATTCTGAAATTTTTTGCTTTTTCCTGCTCCTCTTAGCATGATAAAGAAGATTCAAAGAGAGTGAGATGCCAGCTCCTTTCATTCAGTCAGTAGCTTCAAACATTTCTGGTATATGAATAACATGATGTTTTTCAATGGCAAAAATCAATGAATATTGTAAATGCACAAACAGTAATTTCTCCGCATTGCAAGGTGCAATTCTGAAATTTTTTGCTTTTTCCTGCTCCTCTTAGCATGATAAAGAAGATTCATAGAGAGTGAGATGCCAGCTCCTTTCATTCAGTCAGTAGCTTCAAACATTTCTGGACGTTTTTCAATGGCAAAAATCAATGAATATTGTAAATGCACAAACAGTAATTTCTCCGCATTGCAAGGTGCAATTCTGAAATTTTATGCTTTTTCCTGCTCCTCTTAGCATGATAAAGAAGATTCAAAGAGAGTGAGATGCCAGCTCCTTTCATTCAGTCAGTAGCTTCAAACATTTCTGGTATATGAATAACATGATGTTTTTCAATGGCAAAAATCAATGATTATTAAAAATGCACAAACAGTAATTTCTCCGCATTGCAAGGTGCAATTCTGAAATTTTTTGCTTTTTCCTGCTCCTCTTAGCATGATAAAGAAGACTCAAAGAGAGTGAGATGCCAGCTCTTTTCATTCAGTCAGTAGCTTCAATCATTTCTGGACGTTTTTCAATGGCAAAAATCAATGAATATTGTAAATGCACAAACAGTAATTTCTCAGCATTGCAAGGTGCAATTCTGAAATTTTTTGCTTTTTCCTGCTCCTCTTAGCATGATAATGAAGATTCAAAGAGAGTGAGATGCCAGCTCCTTTCATTCAGTCAGTAGCTTCAAACATTTCTGGTATATGAATAACATGATGTTTTTCAATGGCAAAAATCAATGAATATTTTAAATGCACAAACAGTAATTTCTCCGCATTGCAAGGTGCAATTCTGAAATTTTTTGCTTTTTCCTGCTCCTCTTAGCATGATAAAGAAGATTCAAAGAGAGTGAGATGCCAGCTCCTTTCATTCAGTCAGTAGCTTCAATCATTTCTGGACATTTTTCAATGGCAAAAATCAATGAATATTGTAAATGCACAAACAGTAATTTCTCCGCATTGCAAGGTGCAATTCTGAAATTTTTTGCTTTTTCCTGCTCCTCTTAGCATGATAAAGAAGATTCAAAGAGAGTGAGATGCCAGCTCCTTTCATTCAGTCAGTAGCTTCAAACATTTCTGGTATATGAATAACATGATGTTTTTCAATGGCAAAAATCAATGAATATTGTAAATGCACAAACAGTAATTTCTCCGCATTGCAAGGTGCAATTCTGAAATTTTTTGCTTTTTCCTGCTCCTCTTAGCATGATAAAGAAGATTCATAGAGAGTGAGATGCCAGCTCCTTTCATTCAGTCAGTAGCTTCAAACATTTCTGGACGTTTTTCAATGGCAAAAATCAATGAATATTGTAAATGCACAAACAGTAATTTCTCCGCATTGCAAGGTGCAATTCTGAAATTTTATGCTTTTTCCTGCTCCTCTTAGCATGATAAAGAAGATTCAAAGAGAGTGAGATGCCAGCTCCTTTCATTCAGTCAGTAGCTTCAAACATTTCTGGTATATGAATAACATGATGTTTTTCAATGGCAAAAATCAATGATTATTAAAAATGCACAAACAGTAATTTCTCCGCATTGCAAGGTGCAATTCTGAAATTTTTTGCTTTTTCCTGCTCCTCTTAGCATTATAAAGAAGACTCAAAGAGAGTGAGATGCCAGCTCTTTTCATTCAGTCAGTAGCTTCAATCATTTCTGGACGTTTTTCAATGGCAAAAATCAATGAATATTGTAAATGCACAAACAGTAATTTCTCCGCATTGCAAGGTGCAATTCTGAAATTTTTTGCTTTTTCCTGCTCCTCTTAGCATGATAAAGAAGATTCAAAGAGAGTGAGATGCCAGCTCCTTTCATTCAGTCAGTAGCTTCAATCATTTCTGGACATTTTTCAATGGCAAAAATCAATGAATATTGTAAATGCACAAACAGTAATTTCTCCGCATTGCAAGGTGCAATTCTGAAATTTTTTGCTTTTTCCTGCTCCTCTTAGCATGATAAAGAAGATTCAAAGAGAGTGAGATGCCAGCTCCTTTCATTCAGTCAGTAGCTTCAAACATTTCTGGTATATGAATAACATGATGTTTTTCAATGGCAAAAATCAATGAATATTGTAAATGCACAAACAGTAATTTCTCCGCATTGCAAGGTGTAATTCTGAAATTTTTTGCTTTTTCCTGCTCCTCTTAGCATGATAAAGAAGATTCATAGAGAGTGAGATGCCAGCTCCTTTCATTCAGTCAGTAGCTTCAAACATTTCTGGACGTTTTTCAATGGCAAAAATCAATGAATATTGTAAATGCACAAACAGTAATTTCTCCGCATTGCAAGGTGCAATTCTGAAATTTTTTGCTTTTTCCTGCTCCGCTTAGCATGATAAAGAAGATTCAAAGAGAGTGAGATGCCAGCTCCTTTCATTCAGTCAGTAGCTTCAAACATTTCTGGTATATGAATAACATGATGTTTTTCAATGGCAAAAATCAATGAATATTGTAAATGCACAAACAGTAATTTCTCCGCATTGCAAGGTGCAATTCTGAAATTTTTTGCTTTTTCCTGCTCCTCTTAGCATGATAAAGAAGATTCAAAGAGAGTGAGATGCCAGCTCCTTTCATTCAGTCAGTAGCTTCAAACATTTCTGGTATATGAATAACATGATGTTTTTCAATGGCAAAAATCAATGAATATTGTAAATGCACAAACAGTAATTTCTCCGCATTGCAAGGTGCAATTCTGAAATTTTTTGCTTTTTCCTGCTCCTCTTAGCATGATAAAGAAGATTCAAAGAGAGTGAGATGCCAGCTCCTTTCATTCAGTCAGTAGCTTCAAACATTTCTGGTATATGAATAACATGATGTTTTTCAATGGGAAAAATCAATGAATATTGTAAATGCACAAACAGTAATTTCTCCGCATTGCAAGGTGAAATTCTGAAATTTTTTGCTTTTTCCTGCTCCTCTTAGCATGATAAAGAAGATTCAAAGAGAGTGAGATGCCAGCTCCTTTCATTCAGTCAGTAGCTTCAATCATTTCTGGACGTTTTTCAATGGCAAAAATCAATGAATATTGTAAATGCACAAACAGTAATTTCTCCGCATTGCAAGGTGCAATTCTGAAATTTTTTGCTTTTTCCTGCTCCTCTTAGCATGATAAAGAAGATTCAAAGAGAGTGAGATGCCAGCTCCTTTCATTCAGTCAGTAGCTTCAATCATTTCTGGACGTTTTTCAATGGCAAAAATCAATGAATATTGTAAATGCACAAACAGTAATTTCTCCGCATTGCAAGGTGCAATTCTGAAATTTTTTGCTTTTTCCTGCTCCTCTTAGCATGATAAAGAAGATTCAAAGAGAGTGAGATGCCAGCTCCTTTCATTCAGTCAGTAGCTTCAATCATTTCTGGACGTTTTTCAATGGCAAAAATCAATGAATATTGTAAATGCACAAACAGTCATTTCTCCGCATTGCAAGGTGCAATTCTGAAATTTTTTGCTTTTTCCTGCTCCTCTTAGCATGATAAAGAAGATTCAAAGAGAGTGAGATGCCAGCTCCTTTCATTCAGTCAGTAGCTTCAAACATTTCTGGACGTTTATCAATGGCAAAAATCAATGAATATTGTAAATGCACAAACAGTAATTTCTCCGCATTGCAAGGTGCAATTCTGAAATTTTTTGCTTTTTCCTGCTCCTCTTAGCATGATAAAGAAGATTCAAAGAGAGGGAGATGCCAGCTCCTTTCATTCAGTCAGTAGCTTCAATCATTTCTGGACGTTTTTCAATGGCAAAAATCAATGAATATTGTAAATGCACAAACAGTAATTTCTCCGCATTGCAAGGTGCAATTCTGAAATTTTTTCTTTTTCCTGCTCCTCTTAGCATGATAAAGAAGATTCAAAGAGAGTGAGATGCCAGCTCCTTTCATTCAGTCAGTAGCTTTAATCATTTCTGGACGTTTTTCAATGGCAAAAATCAATGAATATTGTAAATGCACAAACAGTCATTTCTCCGCATTGCAAGGTGCAATTCTGAAATTTTTTGCTTTTTCCTGCTCCTCTTAGCATGATAAAGAAGATTCAAAGAGAGTGAGATGCCAGCTCCTTTCATTCAGTCAGTAGCTTCAAACATTTCTGGACGTTTATCAATGGCAAAAATCAATGAATATTGTAAATGCACAAACAGTAATTTCTCCGCATTGCAAGGTGCAATTCTGAAATTTTTTGCTTTTTCCTGCTCCTCTTAGCATGATAAAGAAGATTCAAAGAGAGGGAGATGCCAGCTCCTTTCATTCAGTCAGTAGCTTCAATCATTTCTGGACGTTTTTCAATGGCAAAAATCAATGAATATTGTAAATGCACAAACAGTAATTTCTCCGCATTGCAAGGTGCAATTCTGAAATTTTTTGCTTTTTCCTGCTCCTCTTAGCATGATAAAGAAGATTCAAAGAGAGTGAGATGCCAGCTCCTTTCATTCAGTCTGTAGCTTCAAACATTTCTGGTATATGAAGAACATGATGTTTTTCAATGGCAAAAATCAATGAATATTGTAAATGCACAAACAGTAATTTCTCGACATTGCAAGGTGCAATTCTGAATTTTTTTGCTTTTTCCTGCTCCTCTTAGCATGATAAAGAAGACTCAAAGAGAGTGAGATGCCATCTCCTTTCATTCAGTCAGTAGCTTCAATCATTTCTGGACGTTTTTCAATGGCAAAAATCAATGAATATTGTAAATGCACAAACAGTAATTTCTCCGCATTGCAAAGTGCAATTCTGAATTTTTTTGCTTTTTCTTGCTCCTCTTAGCATGATGAAGATTCAAATAGAGTGAGATGCCAGGTCCTTTCATTCAGTCAGTAGCTTCAATCATTTCTGGACGTTTTTCAATGGCAAAAATCAATGAATATTGTAAATGCACAAACAGTGATTTCTCCGCATTGCAAGGTGCAATTCTGAAATTTTTTGCTTTTTCCTGCTCCTCTTAGCATGATAAAAAAGATTCAAAGAGAGTGAGATGCCAGCTCCTTTCATTCAGTCAGTAGCTTCAAACATTTCTGGTATATGAATAACATGATGTTTTTCAATGGCAAAAATCAATGAATATTGTAAATGCACAAACAGCAATTTCTCCGCATTGCAAGGTGCAATTCTGAAATTTTTTGCTTTTTCCTGCTCCTCTTAGCATGATAAAGAAGATTCAAAGAGAGTGAGATGCCAGCTCCTTTCATTCAGTCAGTAGCTTCAAACATTTCTGGACGTTTTTCAATGGCAAAAATCAATGAATATTGTAAATGCACAAACAGTAATTTCTCCGCATTGCAAGGTGCAATTCTGAAATTTTTTGCTTTTTCCTGCTCCTCTTAGCATGATAAAGAAGATTCAAAGAGAGTGAGATGCCAGCTCCTTTCATTCAGTCAGTAGCTTCAAACATTTCTGGTATATGAATAACATGATGTTTTTCAATTGCAAAAATCAATGAATATTGTAAATGCACAAACAGTCATTTCTCCGCATTGCAAGGTGCAATTCTGAAATTTTTTGCTTTTTCCTGCTCCTCTTAGCATGATAAAGAAGATTCAAAGAGAGTGAGAAGCCAGCTCCTTTCATTCAGTCAGTAGCTTCAAACATTTCTGGACGTTTTTCAATGGCAAAAATCAATGAATATTGTAAATGCACAAACAGTAATTTCTCCGCATTGCAAGGTGCAATTCTGAAATTTTTTGCTTTTTCCTGCTCCTCTTAGCATGATAAAGAAGATTCAAAGAGAGTGAGATGCCAGCTCCTTTCATTCAGTCAGTAGCTTCAAACATTTCTGGTATATGAATAACATGATGTTTTTCAATGGCAAAAATCAATGAATATTGTAAATGCACAAACAGTAATTTCTCCGCATTGCAAGGTGCAATTCTGAAATGTTTTGCTTTTTCCTGCTCCTCTTAGCATGATAAAGAAGATTCAAAGAGAGTGAGATGCCAGCTCCTTTCATTCAGTCAGTAGCTTCAATCATTTCTGGACGTTTTTCAATGGCAAAAATCAATGAATATTGTAAATGCACAAACAGTAATTTCTCCGCATTGCAAGGTGCAATTCTGAAATTTTTTGCTTTATCCTGCTCCTCTTAGCATGATAAAGAAGATTCAAAGAGAGTGAGATGCCAGCTCCTTTCATTCAGTCAGTAGCTTCAAACATTTCTGGTATATGAATAACATGATGTTTTTCAATGGCAAAAATCAATGAATATTAAAAATGCACAAACAGTAATTTCTCCGCATTGCAAGGTGCAATTCTGAAATTTTTTGCTTTTTCCTGCTCCTCTTAGCATGATAAAGAAGACTCAAAGAGAGTGAGATGCCAGCTCCTTTCATTCAGTCAGTAGCTTCAATCATTTCTGGACGTTTTTCAATGACAAAAATCAATGAATATTGTAAATGCACAAACAGTAATTTCTCCGCATTGCAAGGTGCAATTCTGAAATTTTTTGCTTTTTCCTGCTCCTCTTAGCATGATAAAGAAGATTCAAAGAGAGTGAGATGCCAGCTCCTTTCATTCAGTCAGTAGCTTCAAAGATTTCTGGTATATGAATAACATGATGTTTTTCAATGGCAAAAATCAATGAATATTGTAAATGCACAAACAGTAATTTCTCCGCATTGCAATGAGCAATTCTGAAATTTTTTGCTTTTTCCTGCTCATCTTAGCATGATAAAGAAGATTCAAAGAGAGTGAGATGCCAGCTCCTTTCATTCAGTCAGTAGCTTCAAACTTTTCTGGTATATGAATAACATGATGTTTTTCAATGGCAAAAATCAATGAATATTGTAAATGCACAAACAGTAATTTCTCCGCATTGCAAGGTGCAATTTTGAAATTTTTTGCTTTTTCCTGCTCCTCTCAGCATGATAAAGAAGATTCAAAGAGAGTGAGATGCCAGCTTCTTTCATTCAGTCAGTAGCTTCAAACATTTCTGGACGTTTTTCAATGGCAAAAATCAATGAATATTGTAAATGCACAAACAGTAATTTCTCCGCATTGCAAGGTGCAATTCTGAAATTTTATGCTTTTTCCTGCTCCTCTTAGCATGATAAAGAAGATTAAAAGAGAGTGAGATGCCAGCTCCTTTCATTCAGTCAGTAGCTTCAAACATTTCTGGTATATGAATAACATGATGTTTTTCAATGGCAAAAATCAATGAATATTAAAAATGCACAAACAGTAATTTCTCCGCATTGCAAGGTGCAATTCTGAAATTTTTTGCTTTTTCCTGCTCCTCTTAGCATGATAAAGAAGACTCAAAGAGAGTGAGATGCCAGCTCCTTTCATTCAGTCAGTAGCTTCAATCATTTTTGGACGTTTTTCAATGACAAAAATCAATGAATATTGTAAATGCACAAACAGTAATTTCTCCGCATTGCAAGGTGCAATTCTGAAATTTTTTGCTTTTTCCTGCTCCTCTTAGCATGATAAAGAAGATTCAAAGAGAGTGAGATGCCAGCTCCTTTCATTCAGTCAGTAGCTTCAAACATTTCTGGTATATGAATAACATGATGTTTTTCAATGGCAAAAATCAATGAATATTGTAAATGCACAAACAGTAATTTCTCCGCATTGCAAGGTGCAATTCTGAAATTTTTTGCTTTTTCCTGCTCCTCTTAGCATGATAAAGAAGATTCAAAGAGAGTGAGATGCCAGCTCCTTTCATTCAGTCAGTAGCTTCAATCATTTCTGGACATTTTTCAATTGCAAAAATCAATGAATATTGTAAATGCACAAACAGGAATTTCTCCGCATTGCAAGGTGCAATTCTGAAATTTTTTGCTTTTTCCTGCTCCTCTTAGCATGATAAAGAAGATTCAAAGAGAGTGAGATGCCAGCTCCTTTCATTCAGTCAGTAGCTTCAAACATTTCTGGTATATGAATAACGTGATGTTTTTCAATGGCAAAAATCAATGAATATTGTAAATGCACAAACAGTAATTTCTCCGCATTGCAAGGTGCAATTCTGAAATTTTTTGCTTTTTCCTGCTCCTCTTAGCATGATAAAGAAGATTCAAAGAGAGTGAGATGCCAGCTCCTTTCATTCAGTCAGTAGCTTCAAACATTTCTGGACATTTTTCAATGGCAAAAATCAATGAATATTGTAAATGCACAAACAGTAATTTCTCCGCATTGCAAGGTGCAATTCTGAAATTTTTTGCTTTTTCCTGCTCCGCTTAGCATGATAAAGAAGATTCAAAGAGAGTGAGATGCCAGCTCCTTTCATTCAGTCAGTAGCTTCAAACATTTCTGGTATATGAATAACATGATGTTTTTCAATGGCAAAAATCAATGAATATTGTAAATGCACAAACAGTAATTTCTCCGCATTGCAAGGTGCAATTCTGAAATTTTTTGCTTTTTCCTGCTCCTCTTAGCATGATAAAGAAGATTCAAAGAGAGTGAGATGCCAGCTCCTTTCATTCAGTCAGTAGCTTCAAACATTTCTGGTATATGAATAACATGATGTTTTTCAATGGCAAAAATCAATGAATATTGTAAATGCACAAACAGTAATTTCTCCGCATTGCAAGGTGCAATTCTGAATTTTTTTGCTTTTTCCTGCTCCTCTTAGCATGATAAAGAAGATTCAAAGAGAGTGAGATGCCAGCTCCTTTCATTCAGTCAGTAGCTTCAAACATTTCTGGTATATGAATAACATGATGTTTTTCAATGGGAAAAATCAATGAATATTGTAAATGCACAAACAGTAATTTCTCCGCATTGCAAGGTGCAATTCTGAAATTTTTTGCTTTTTCCTGCTCCTCTTAGCATGATAAAGAAGATTCAAAGAGAGTGAGATGCCAGCTCCTTTCATTCAGTCAGTAGCTTCAATCATTTCTGGACGTTTTTCAATGGCAAAAATCAATGAATATTGTAAATGCACAAACAGTAATTTCTCCGCATTGCAAGGTGCAATTCTGAAATTTTTTGCTTTTTCCTGCTCCTCTTAGCATGATAAAGAAGATTCAAAAAGAGTGAGATGCCAGCTCCTTTCATTCAGTCAGTAGCTTCAATCATTTCTGGATGTTTTTCAATGGCATAAATCAATGAATATTGTAAATGCACAAACAGTAATTTCTCCGCATTTCAAGGTGCAATTCTGAAATTTTTTGCTTTTTCCTGCTCCTCTTAGCATGATAAAGAAGATTCAAAGAGAGTGAGATGCCAGCTCCTTTCATTCAGTCAGTAGCTTCAAACATTTCTGGTATATGAATAACATGATGTTTTCCAATGGCAAAAATCAATGAATATTGTAAATGCACAAACAGTAATTTCTCCGCATTGCAAGGTGCAATTCTGAAATTTTTTGCTTTTTCCTGCTCCTCTTAGCATGATAAAGAAGATTCAAAGAGAGTGAGATGCCAGCTCCTTTCATTCAGTCAGTAGCTTCAAACATTTCTGGACGTTTTTCAATGGCAAAAATCAATGAATATTGTAAATGCACAAACAGTAATTTCTCCGCATTGCAAGGTGCAATTCTGAAATTTCTTGCTTTTTCCTGCTCCTCTTAGCATGATAAGAAGATTCAAAGAGAGTGAGATGTCAGCTCCTTTCATTCAGTCAGTAGCTTCAATCATTTCTGGACGTTTTTCAATGGCAAAAATCAATGAATATTGTAAATGCACAAACAGTAATTTCTCCGCATTGCAAGGAGCAATTCTGAAATTTTTTGCTTTTTCCTGCTCCTATTAGCATGATAAAGAAGATTCAAAGAGAGTGAGATGCCAGCTCCTTTCATTCAGTCAGTAGCTTCAATCATTTCTGGACGTTTTTCAAAGGCAAAAATCAATGAATATTGTAAATGCACAAACAGTAATTTCTCCGCATTGCAAGGTGCAATTCTGAAATTTTTTGCTTTTTCCTGCTCCTCTTAGCATGATAAAGAAGATTCAAAGAGAGTGAGATGCCAGCTCCTTTCATTCAGTCAGTAGCTTCAAACATTTCTGGTATATGAATAACATGATGTTTTTCAATGGCAAAAATCAATGAATATTGTAAATGCACAAACAGTAATTTCTCCGCATTGCAAGGTGCAATTCTGAAATTTTTTGCTTTTTCCTGCTCCTCTTAGCATGATAAAGAAGATTCAAAGAGAGTGAGATGCCAGCTCCTTTCATTCAGTCAGTAGCTTCAAACATTTCTGGACGTTTTTCAATGGCAAAAATCAATGACTATTGTAAATGCACAAACAGTAATTTCTCCGCATTGCAAGGTGCAATTCTGAAATTTTTTGCTTTTTCCTGCTCCTCTTAGCATGATAAAGAAGATTCAAAGAGAGTGAGATGCCAGCTCCTTTCATTCAGTCAGTAGCTTCAAACATTTCTGGTATATGAATAACATGATGTTTTTCAATGGCAAAAATCAATGAATATTGTAAATGCACAAACAGTAATTTCTCCGCATTGCAAGGTGCAATTCTGAAATTTTTTGCTTTTTCCTGCTCCTCTTAGCATGATAAAGAAGATTCAAAGAGAGTGAGATGCCAGCTCCTTTCATTCAGTCAGTAGCTTCAAACATTTCTGGTATATGAATAACATGATGTTTTTCAATGGCAAAAATCAATGAATATTGTAAATGCACAAACAGTAATTTCTCCGCATTGCAAGGTGCAATTCTGAAATTTTTTGCTTTTTCCTGCTCCTCTTAGCATGATAAAGAAGATTCAAAGAGAGTGAGATGCCAGCTCCTTTCATTCAGTCAGTAGCTTCAATCATTTCTGGACTTTTTTCAATGGCAGAAATCAATGAATATTGTAAATGCACAAACAGTAATTTCTCCGCATTGCAAGGTGCAATTCTGAAATTTTTTGCTTTTTCCTGCTCGTCTTAGCATGACAAAGAAGAATCAAAGAGAGTGAGATGCCAGCTCCTTTCATTCAGTCAGTAGCTTCAATCATTTCTGGACGTTTTTCAATGGCAAAAATCAATGAATATTGTAAATGCACAAACAATAATTTCTCCGCATTGCAAGGTGCAATTCTGAAATTTTTTGCTTTTTCCTGCTCCTCTTAGCATGATAAAGAAGATTCAAAGAGAGTGAGATGCTAGCTCCTTTCATTCAGTCAGTAGCTTCAAACATTTCTGGACGTTTTTCAATGGCAAAAATCAATGAATATTGTAAATGCACAAACAGTAATTTCTCCGCATTGCAAGGTGCAATTCTGAAATTTTTTGCTTTTTCCTGCTCCTCTTAGCATGATAAAGAAGATTCAAAGAGAGTGAGATGCCAGCTCCTTTCATTCAGTCAGTAGCTTCAATCATTTCTGGACGTTTTTCAATGGCAAAAATCAATGAATATTGTAAATGCACAAACAGTAATTTCTCCGCATTGCAAGGTGCAATTCTGAAATTTTTTGCTTTTTCCTGCTCCTCTTAGCATGATAAAGAAGATTCAAAGAGAGTGAGATGCCAGCTCCTTTCATTCAGTCAGTAGCTTCAAACATTTCTGGACGTTTTTCAATGGCAAAAATCAATGAATATTGTAAATGCACAAACAGTAATTTCTCCACATTGCAAGGAGCAATTCTGAAATTTTTTGCTTTTTCCTGCTCCTCTTAGCATGATAAAGAAGATTCAAAGAGAGTGAGATGCCAGCTCCTTTCATTCAGTCAGTAGCTTCAAACATTTCTGGTATATGAATAACATGATGTTTTTCAATGGCAAAAATCAATGAATATTGTAAATGCACAAACAGTAATTTCTCCGCATTGCAAGGTGCAATTCTGAAATTTTTTGCTTTTTCCTGCTCCTCTTAACATGATAAAGAAGATTCAAAGAGAGTGAGATGCCAGCTCCTTTCATTCAGTCAGTAGCTTCAATCATTTCTGGACGTTTTTCAATGGCAAAAATCAATGAATATTGTAAATGCACAAACAGTCATTTCTCCGCATTGCAAGGTGCAATTCTGAAATTTTTTGCTTTCTCCTGCTCCTCTTAGCATGATAAAGAAGATTCAAAGAGAGTGAGATGCCAGCTCCTTTCATTCAGTCAGTAGCTTCAAACATTTCTGGTGTATGAATAACATGATGTTTTTCAATGCCAAAAATCAATGAATATTGTAAATGCACAAACAGTAATTTCTCCGCATTGCTAGGTGCAATTCTGACATTTTTTTTGTTTTTTCCTGCTCCTCTTAGCATGATAAAGAAGATTCAAAGAGAGTGAGTTGCCAGCTCCTTTCATTCAGTCAGTAGCTTCAAACATTTCTGGACTTTTTTCAATGGCAAAAATCAATGAATATTGTAAATGCACAAACTGTAATTTCTCCGCATTGCAAGGTGCAATTCTGAAATTTTTTGCTTTTTCCTGCTCCTCTTAGCATGATAAAGAAGATTCAAAGAGAGTGAGATGCCAGCTCCTTTCATTCAGTCAGTAGCTTCAAACATTTCTGGTATATGAATAACATGATGTTTTTCAATGGCAAAAATCAATGAATATTGTAAATGCACAAACAGTCATTTCTCCGCATTGCAAGGTGCAATTCTGAAATTTTTTGCTTTTTCCTGCTCATCTTAGCATGATAAAGAAGATACAAAGAGAGTGAGATGCCAGCTCCTTTCATTCAGTCAGTAGCTTCAAACATTTCTGGTGTATGAATAACATGATGTTTTTCAATGGCAAAAATCAATGAATATTGTAAATGCACAAACAGTAATTTCTCCGCATTGCAAGGTGCAATTCTGAAATTTTTTGCTTTTTCCTGCTCCTCTTAGCATGATAAAGAAGATTCAAAGAGAGTGAGATGCTAGCTCCTTTCATTCAGTCAGTAGCTTCAAACATTTCTGGACGTTTTTCAATGGCAAAAATCAATGAATATTGTAAATGCACAAACAGTAATTTCTCCGCATTGCAAGGTGCAATTCTGAAATTTTTTGCTTTTTCCTGCTCCTCTTAGCATGATAAAGAAGATTCAAAGAGAGTGAGATGCCAGCTCCTTTCATTCAGTCAGTAGCTTCAATCATTTCTGGACGTTTTTCAATGGCAAAAATCAATGAATATTGTAAATGCACAAACAGTAATTTCTCCGCATTGCAAGGTGCAATTCTGAAATTTTTTGCTTTTTCCTGCTCCTCTTAGCATGATAAAGAAGATTCAAAGAGAGTGAGATGCCAGCTCCTTTCATTCAGTCAGTAGCTTCAAACATTTCTGGACGTTTTTCAATGGCAAAAATCAATGAATATTGTAAATGCACAAACAGTAATTTCTCCACATTGCAAGGAGCAATTCTGAAATTTTTTGCTTTTTCCTGCTCCTCTTAGCATGATAAAGAAGATTCAAAGAGAGTGAGATGCCAGCTCCTTTCATTCAGTCAGTAGCTTCAATCATTTCTGGACGTTTTTCAATGGCAAAAATCAATGAATATTGTAAATGCACAAACAGTAATTTCTCCGCATTGCAAAGTGCAATTCTGAAATTTTTTGCTTTTTCTTGCTCCTCTTAGCATGATAAAGAAGATTCAAAGAGAGTGAGATGCCAGCTCCTTTCATTCAGTCAGTAGCTTCAATCATTTCTGGACGTTTTTCAATGGCAAAAATCAATGAGTATTGTAAATGCACAAACAGTAATTTCTCCGCATTGCAAGGTGCAATTCTGAAATTTTTTGCTTTTTCCTGCTCCTCTTAGCATGATAAAGAAGATTCAAAGAGAGTGAGATGCCAGATCCTTTCATTCAGTCAGTAGCTTCAAACATTTCTGGTATATGAATAACATGATGTTTTTCAATGGCAAAAATCAATGAATATTGTAAATGCACAAACAGTAATTTCTCCGCATTGCAAGGTGCAATTCTGAAATTTTTTGCTTTTTCCTGCTCCTCTTAACATGATAAAGAAGATTCAAAGAGAGTGAGATGCCAGCTCCTTTCATTCAGTCAGTAGCTTCAATCATTTCTGGACGTTTTTCAAAGGCAAAAATCAATGAATATTGTAAATGCACAAACAGTAATTTCTCCGCATTGCAAGGTGCAATTCTGAAATTTTTTGCTTTTTCCTGCTCCTCTTAGCATGATAAAGAAGATTCAAAGAGAGTGAGATGCCAGCTCCTTTCATTCAGTCAGTAGCTTCAAACATTTCTGGTATATGAATAACATGATGTTTTTCAATGGCAAAAATCAATGAATATTGTAAATGCACAAACAGTAATTTCTCCGCATTGCAAGGTGCAATTCTGAAATTTTTTGCTTTTTCCTGCTCCTCTTAGCATGATAAAGAAGATTCAAAGAGAGTGAGATGCCAGCTCCTTTCATTCAGTCAGTAGCTTCAAACATTTCTGGACGTTTTTCAATGGCAAAAATCAATGACTATTGTAAATGCACAAACAGTAATTTCTCCGCATTGCAAGGTGCAATTCTGAAATTTTTTGCTTTTTCCTGCTCCTCTTAGCATGATAAAGAAGATTCAAAGAGAGTGAGATGCCAGCTCCTTTCATTCAGTCAGTAGCTTCAAACATTTCTGGTATATGAATAACATGATGTTTTTCAATGGCAAAAATCAATGAATATTGTAAATGCACAAACAGTAATTTCTCCGCATTGCAAGGTGCAATTCTGAAATTTTTTGCTTTTTCCTGCTCCTCTTAGCATGATAAAGAAGATTCAAAGAGAGTGAGATGCCAGCTCCTTTCATTCAGTCAGTAGCTTCAAACATTTCTGGTATATGAATAACATGATGTTTTTCAATGGCAAAAATCAATGAATATTGTAAATGCACAAACAGTAATTTCTCCACATTGCAAGGTGCAATTCTGAAATTTTTTGCTTTTTCCTGCTCCTCTTAGCATGATAAAGAAGATTCAAAGAGAGTGAGATGCCAGCTCCTTTCATTCAGTCAGTAGCTTCAATCATTTCTGGACTTTTTTCAATGGCAGAAATCAATGAATATTGTAAATGCACAAACAGTAATTTCTCCGCATTGCAAGGTGCAATTCTGAAATTTTTTGCTTTTTCCTGCTCGTCTTAGCATGACAAAGAAGAATCAAAGAGAGTGAGATGCCAGCTCCTTTCATTCAGTCAGTAGCTTCAATCATTTCTGGACGTTTTTCAATGGCAAAAATCAATGAATATTGTAAATGCACAAACAATAATTTCTCCGCATTGCAAGGTGCAATTCTGAAATTTTTTGCTTTTTCCTGCTCCTCTTAGCATGATAAAGAAGATTCAAAGAGAGTGAGATGCTAGCTCCTTTCATTCAGTCAGTAGCTTCAAACATTTCTGGACGTTTTTCAATGGCAAAAATCAATGAATATTGTAAATGCACAAACAGTAATTTCTCCGCATTGCAAGGTGCAATTCTGAAATTTTTTGCTTTTTCCTGCTCCTCTTAGCATGATAAAGAAGATTCAAAGAGAGTGAGATGCCAGCTCCTTTCATTCAGTCAGTAGCTTCAATCATTTCTGGACGTTTTTCAATGGCAAAAATCAATGAATATTGTAAATGCACAAACAGTAATTTCTCCGCATTGCAAGGTGCAATTCTGAAATTTTTTGCTTTTTCCTGCTCCTCTTAGCATGATAAAGAAGATTCAAAGAGAGTGAGATGCCAGCTCCTTTCATTCAGTCAGTAGCTTCAAACATTTCTGGACGTTTTTCAATGGCAAAAATCAATGAATATTGTAAATGCACAAACAGTAATTTCTCCACATTGCAAGGAGCAATTCTGAAATTTTTTGCTTTTTCCTGCTCCTCTTAGCATGATAAAGAAGATTCAAAGAGAGTGAGATGCCAGCTCCTTTCATTCAGTCAGTAGCTTCAAACATTTCTGGTATATGAATAACATGATGTTTTTCAATGGCAAAAATCAATGAATATTGTAAATGCACAAACAGTAATTTCTCCGCATTGCAAGGTGCAATTCTGAAATTTTTTGCTTTTTCCTGCTCCTCTTAACATGATAAAGAAGATTCAAAGAGAGTGAGATGCCAGCTCCTTTCATTCAGTCAGTAGCTTCAATCATTTCTGGACGTTTTTCAATGGCAAAAATCAATGAATATTGTAAATGCACAAACAGTCATTTCTCCGCATTGCAAGGTGCAATTCTGAAATTTTTTGCTTTCTCCTGCTCCTCTTAGCATGATAAAGAAGATTCAAAGAGAGTGAGATGCCAGCTCCTTTCATTCAGTCAGTAGCTTCAAACATTTCTGGTGTATGAATAACATGATGTTTTTCAATGCCAAAAATCAATGAATATTGTAAATGCACAAACAGTAATTTCTCCGCATTGCTAGGTGCAATTCTGACATTTTTTTTGTTTTTTCCTGCTCCTCTTAGCATGATAAAGAAGATTCAAAGAGAGTGAGTTGCCAGCTCCTTTCATTCAGTCAGTAGCTTCAAACATTTCTGGACTTTTTTCAATGGCAAAAATCAATGAATATTGTAAATGCACAAACTGTAATTTCTCCGCATTGCAAGGTGCAATTCTGAAATTTTTTGCTTTTTCCTGCTCCTCTTAGCATGATAAAGAAGATTCAAAGAGAGTGAGATGCCAGCTCCTTTCATTCAGTCAGTAGCTTCAAACATTTCTGGTATATGAATAACATGATGTTTTTCAATGGCAAAAATCAATGAATATTGTAAATGCACAAACAGTCATTTCTCCGCATTGCAAGGTGCAATTCTGAAATTTTTTGCTTTTTCCTGCTCATCTTAGCATGATAAAGAAGATACAAAGAGAGTGAGATGCCAGCTCCTTTCATTCAGTCAGTAGCTTCAAACATTTCTGGTGTATGAATAACATGATGTTTTTCAATGGCAAAAATCAATGAATATTGTAAATGCACAAACAGTAATTTCTCCGCATTGCAAGGTGCAATTCTGAAATTTTTTGCTTTTTCCTGCTCCTCTTAGCATGATAAAGAAGATTCAAAGAGAGTGAGATGCTAGCTCCTTTCATTCAGTCAGTAGCTTCAAACATTTCTGGACGTTTTTCAATGGCAAAAATCAATGAATATTGTAAATGCACAAACAGTAATTTCTCCGCATTGCAAGGTGCAATTCTGAAATTTTTTGCTTTTTCCTGCTCCTCTTAGCATGATAAAGAAGATTCAAAGAGAGTGAGATGCCAGCTCCTTTCATTCAGTCAGTAGCTTCAATCATTTCTGGACGTTTTTCAATGGCAAAAATCAATGAATATTGTAAATGCACAAACAGTAATTTCTCCGCATTGCAAGGTGCAATTCTGAAATTTTTTGCTTTTTCCTGCTCCTCTTAGCATGATAAAGAAGATTCAAAGAGAGTGAGATGCCAGCTCCTTTCATTCAGTCAGTAGCTTCAAACATTTCTGGACGTTTTTCAATGGCAAAAATCAATGAATATTGTAAATGCACAAACAGTAATTTCTCCACATTGCAAGGAGCAATTCTGAAATTTTTTGCTTTTTCCTGCTCCTCTTAGCATGATAAAGAAGATTCAAAGAGAGTGAGATGCCAGCTCCTTTCATTCAGTCAGTAGCTTCAATCATTTCTGGACGTTTTTCAATGGCAAAAATCAATGAATATTGTAAATGCACAAACAGTAATTTCTCCGCATTGCAAAGTGCAATTCTGAAATTTTTTGCTTTTTCTTGCTCCTCTTAGCATGATAAAGAAGATTCAAAGAGAGTGAGATGCCAGCTCCTTTCATTCAGTCAGTAGCTTCAATCATTTCTGGACGTTTTTCAATGGCAAAAATCAATGAGTATTGTAAATGCACAAACAGTAATTTCTCCGCATTGCAAGGTGCAATTCTGAAATTTTTTGCTTTTTCCTGCTCCTCTTAGCATGATAAAGAAGATTCAAAGAGAGTGAGATGCCAGATCCTTTCATTCAGTCAGTAGCTTCAAACATTTCTGGTATATGAATAACATGATGTTTTTCAATGGCAAAAATCAATGAATATTGTAAATGCACAAACAGTAATTTCTCCGCATTGCAAGGTGCAATTCTGAAATTTTTTGCTTTTTCCTGCTCCTCTTAACATGATAAAGAAGATTCAAAGAGAGTGAGATGCCAGCTCCTTTCATTCAGTCAGTAGCTTCAATCATTTCTGGACGTTTTTCAATGGCAAAAATCAATGAATATTGTAAATGCACAAACAGTCATTTCTCCGCATTGCAAGGTGCAATTCTGAAATTTTTTGCTTTCTCCTGCTCCTCTTAGCATGATAAAGAAGATTCAAAGAGAGTGAGATGCCAGCTCCTTTCATTCAGTCAGTAGCTTCAAACATTTCTGGTGTATGAATAACATGATGTTTTTCAATGGCAAAAATCAATGAATATTGTAAATGCACAAACAGTAATTTCTCCGCATTGCTAGGTGCAATTCTGACATTTTTTTTGTTTTTTCCTGCTCCTCTTAGCATGATAAAGAAGATTCAAAGAGAGTGAGTTGCCAGCTCCTTTCATTCAGTCAGTAGCTTCAAACATTTCTGGACTTTTTTCAATGGCAAAAATCAATGAATATTGTAAATGCACAAACTGTAATTTCTCCGCATTGCAAGGTGCAATTCTGAAATTTTTTGCTTTTTCCTGCTCCTCTTAGCATGATAAAGAAGATTCAAAGAGAGTGAGATGCCAGCTCCTTTCATTCAGTCAGTAGCTTCAAACATTTCTGGTATATGAATAACATGATGTTTTTCAATGGCAAAAATCAATGAATATTGTAAATGCACAAACAGTCATTTCTCCGCATTGCAAGGTGCAATTCTGAAATTTTTTGCTTTTTCCTGCTCATCTTAGCATGATAAAGAAGATACAAAGAGAGTGAGATGCCAGCTCCTTTCATTCAGTAGGTAGCTTCAAACATTTCTGGTGTATGAATAACATGATGTTTTTCAATGGCAAAAATCAATGAATATTGTAAATGCACAAACAGTAATTTCTCCGCATTGCAAGGTGCAATTCTGAAATTTTTTGCTTTTTCCTGCTCCTCTTAGCATGATAAAGAAGATTCAAAGAGAGTGAGATGCCAGCTCCTTTCATTCAGTCAGTAGCTTCAAACATTTCTGGTATATGAATAACATGATGTTTTTCAATGGCAAAAATCAATGAATATTGTAAATGCACAAACAGTAATTTCTCCGCATTGCAAGGTGCGATTCTGAAATTTTTTGCTTTCTCCTGCTCCTCTTAGCAGGATAAGGAAGATTCAAAGAGAGTGAGATGCCAGCTCCTTTCATTCAGTCAGTAGCTTCAATCATTTCTGGACGTTTTTCAATGGCAAAAATCAATGAATATTGTAAATGCACAAACAGTAATTTCTCCGCATTGCAAGGTGCAATTCTGAAATTTTTTGCTTTTTCCTGCTCCTCTTAGCATGATAAAGAAGATTCAAAGAGATTGAGATGCCAGCTCCTTTCATTCAGTCAGTAGCTTCAATCATTTCTGGACGTTTTTCAATGGCAAAAATCAATGAATATTGTAAATGCACAAACAGTAATTTCTCCGCATTGCAAGGTGCAATTCTGAAATTTTTTGCTTTTTCCTGCTCCTCTTAGCATGATAAAGAAGAATCAAAGAGAGTGAGATGTCAGCTCCTTTCATTCAGTCAGTAGCTTCAATCATTTCTGGACGTTTTTCAATGGCAAAAATCAATGAATATTGTAAATGCACAAACAGTAATTTCTCCGCATTGCAAGGTGCAATTCTGAAATTTTTTGCTTTTTCCTGCTCCTCTTAGCATGATAAAGAAGATTCAAAGAGAGTGAGATGCCAGCTCCTTTCATTCAGTCAGCAGCTTCAATCATTTCTGGACGTTTTTCAATGGCAAAAATCAATGAATATTGTAAATGCACAAACAGTAATTTCTCCGCATTGCAAGGTGCAGTTCTGAAATTTTTTGCTTTTTCCTGCTCCTCTTAGCATGATAAAGAAGATTCAAAGAGAGTGAGATGCCAGCTCCTTTCATTCAGTCAGTAGCTTCAATCATTTCTGGACGTTTTTCAAAGGCAAAAATCAATGAATATTGTAAATGCACAAACAGTAATTTCTCCGCATTGCAAGGTGCAATTCTGAAATTTTTTGCTTTTTCCTGCTCCTCTTAGCATGATAAGGAAGATTCAAAGAGAGTGAGATGCCAGCTCCTTTCATTCAGTCAGTAGCTTCAAACATTTCTGGACGTATTTCAATGGCAAAAATCAATGAATATTGTAAATGCACAAACAGTAATTTCTCCGCATTGCAAGGTGCAATTCTGAAATTTTTTGCTTTTTCCTGCTCCTCTTAGTATGATAAACAAGATTCAAAGAGAGTGAGATGCCAGCTCCTTTCATTCAGTCAGTAGCTTCAATCATTTCTGGACGTTTTTCAATGGCAAAAATCAATGAATATTGTAAATGCACAAACAGTAATTTCTCCGCATTGCAAGGTGCAATTCTGAAATTTTTTGCTTTTTCCTGCTCCTCTTAGCATGATAAAGAAGATTCAAAGAGAGTGAGATGCCAGCTCCTTTCATTCAGTCAGTAGCTTCAATCATTTCTGGACGTTTTTCAATGGCAAAAATCAATGAATATTGTAAATGCACAAACAGTAATTTCTCCGCATTGCAAGGTGCAATTCTGAAATTTTTTGCTTTTTCCTGCTCCTCTTAGCATGATAAAGAAGATTCAAAGAGAGTGAGATGCCAGCTCCTTTCATTCAGTCAGTAGCTTCAAACATTTCTGGTATATGAATAACATGATGTTTTTCAATGGCAAAAATCAATGAATATCGTAAATGCACAAACAGTAATTTCTCCGCATTGCAAGGTGCAATTCTGAAATTTTTTGCTTTTTCCTGCTCCTCTTAGCATGATAAAGAAGATTCAAAGAGAGTGAGATGCCAGCTCCTTTCATTCAGTCAGTAGCTTCAAACATTTCTGGACGTTTTTCAATGGCAAAAATCAATGAATTTTGTAAATGCACAAACAGTAATTTCTCCGCATTGCAAGGTGCAATTCTGAAATTTTTTGCTTTTTCCTGCTCCTCTTAGCATGATAAAGAAGATTCAAAGAGAGTGAGGTGCCAGCTCCTTTCATTCAGTCAGTAGCTTCAAACATTTCTGGTATATGAATAACATGATGTTTTTCAATGGCAAAAATCAATGAATATTGTAAATGCACAAACAGTAATTTCTCCGCATTGCAAGGTGCAATTCTGAAATTTTTTGCTTTTTCCTGCTCCTCTTAGCATGATAAAGAAGATTCAAAGAGAGTGAGATGCCAGCTCCTTTCATTCAGTCAGTAGCTTCAATCATTTCTGGACGTTTTTCAAAGGCAAAAATCAATGAATATTTTAAATGCACAAACAGTAATTTCTCCGCATTGCAAGGTGCAATTCTGAAATTTTTTGCTTTTTCCTGCTCTTCTTAGCATGATAAAGAAGATTCAAAGAGAGTGAGATGAGAGCTCCTTTCATTCAGTCAGTAGCTTCAATCATTTCTGGACTTTTTTCAATGGCAAAAATCAATGAATATTGTAAATGCACAAACAGTAATTTCTCCGCATTGCAAGGTGCAATTCTGAAATTTTTTGCTTTTTCCTGTTCCTCTTAGCATGATAAAGAAGATTCAAAGAGAGTGAGATGCCAGCTCCTTTCATTCAGTCAGTAGCTTCAATCATTTCTGGACGTTTTTCAATGGCAAAAATCAATGAATATTGTAAATGCACAAACAGTAATTTCTCCGCATTGCAAGGTGCAATTCTGAAATTTTTTGCTTTTTCCTGCTCCTCTTAGCATGATAAAGAAGATTCAAAGAGAGTGAGATGCCAGCTCCTTTCATTCAGTCAGTAGCTTCAATCATTTCTGGACGTTTTTCAATGGCAAAAATCAATGAATATTGTAAATGCACAAACAGTAATTTCTCCGCATTGCAAGGTGCAATTCTGAAATTTTTTGCTTTTTCCTGCTCCTCTTAGCATGATAAAGAAGATTCAAAGAGAGTGAGATGCCAGCTCCTCTCATTCAGTCAGTAGCTTCAAACATTTCTGGACGTTTTTCAATGGCAAAAATCAATGAATATTGTAAATGCACAAACAGTAATTTCTCCGCATTGCAAGGTGCAATTCTGAAATTTTTTGCTTTTTCCTGCTCCTCTTAGCATGATAAAGAAGATTCAAAGAGAGTGAGATGCCAGCTCCTTTCATTCAGTCAGTAGCTTCAAACATTTCTGGTATATGAATAACATGATGTTTTTCAATGGCAAAAATCAATGAATATTGTAAATGCACAAACAGTAATTTCTCCGCATTGCAAGGTGCAATTCTGAAATTTTTTGCTTTTTCCTGCTCCTCTTAGCATGATAAAGAAGATTCAAAGAGAGTGAGATACCAGCTCCTTTCATTCAGTCAGTAGCTTCAATAATTTCTGGACGTTTTTCAATGGCAAAAATCAATGAATATTGAAAATGCACAAACAGTAATTTCTCCGCATTGCAAGGTGCAATTCTGAAATTTTTTGCTTTTTCCTGCTCCTCTTAGCATGATAAGGAAGATTCAAAGAGAGTGAGATGCCAGCTCCTTTCATTCAGTCAGTAGCTTCAAACATTTCTGGACGTTTTTCAATGGCAAAAATCAATGAATATTGTAAATGCACAAACAGTAATTTCTCCGCATTGCAAGGTGCAATTCTGAAATTTTTTGCTTTTTCCTGCTCCTCTTAGTATGATAAAGAAGATTCAAAGAGAGTGAGATGCCAGCTCCTTTCATTCAGTCAGTAGCTTCAATCATTTCTGGACGTTTTTCAATGGCAAAAATCAATGAATATTGTAAATGCACAAACAGTAATTTCTCCGCATTGCAAGGTGCAATTCTGAAATTTTTTGCTTTTTCCTGCTCCTCTTAGCATGATAAAGAAGATTCAAAGAGAGTGAGATGCCAGCTCCTTTCATTCAGTCAGTAGCTTCAATCATTTCTGGACGTTTTTCAATGGCAAAAATCAATGAATATTGTAAATGCACAAACAGTAATTTCTCCGCATTGCAAGGTGCAATTCTGAAATTTTTTGCTTTTTCCTGCTCTTCTTAGCATGATAAAGAAGATTAAAAGAGAGTGAGATGCCAGCTCCTTTCATTCAGTCAGTAGCTTCAAACATTTCTGGACGTTTTTCAATGGCAAAAATCAATGAATTTTGTAAATGCACAAACAGTAATTTCTCCGCATTGCAAGGTGCAATTCTGAAATTTTTTGCTTTTTCCTGCTCCTCTTAGCATGATAAAGAAGATTCAAAGAGAGTGAGATGCCAGCTCCTTTCATTCAGTCAGTAGCTTCAAACATTTCTGGTATATGAATAACATGATGTTTTTCAATGGCAAAAATCAATGAATATTGTAAATGCACAAACAGTAATTTCTCCGCATTGCAAGGTGCAATTCTGAAATTTTTTGCTTTTTCCTGCTCCTCTTAGCATGATAAAGAAGATTCAAAGAGAGTGAGATGCCAGCTCCTTTCATTCAGTCAGTAGCTTCAATCATTTCTGGACATTTTTCAATTGCAAAAATCAATGAATATTGTAAATGCACAAACAGGAATTTCTCCGCATTGCAAGGTGCAATTCTGAAATTTTTTGCTTTTTCCTGCTCCTCTTAGCATGATAAAGAAGATTCAAAGAGAGTGAGATGCCAGCTCCTTTCATTCAGTCAGTAGCTTCAAACATTTCTGGTATATGAATAACGTGATGTTTTTCAATGGCAAAAATCAATGAATATTGTAAATGCACAAACAGTAATTTCTCCGCATTGCAAGGTGCAATTCTGAAATTTTTTGCTTTTTCCTGCTCCTCTTAGCATGATAAAGAAGATTCAAAGAGAGTGAGATGCCAGCTCCTTTCATTCAGTCAGTAGCTTCAAACATTTCTGGACATTTTTCAATGGCAAAAATCAATGAATATTGTAAATGCACAAACAGTAATTTCTCCGCATTGCAAGGTGCAATTCTGAAATTTTTTGCTTTTTCCTGCTCCGCTTAGCATGATAAAGAAGATTCAAAGAGAGTGAGATGCCAGCTCCTTTCATTCAGTCAGTAGCTTCAAACATTTCTGGTATATGAATAACATGATGTTTTTCAATGGCAAAAATCAATGAATATTGTAAATGCACAAACAGTAATTTCTCCGCATTGCAAGGTGCAATTCTGAAATTTTTTGCTTTTTCCTGCTCCTCTTAGCATGATAAAGAAGATTCAAAGAGAGTGAGATGCCAGCTCCTTTCATTCAGTCAGTAGCTTCAAACATTTCTGGTATATGAATAACATGATGTTTTTCAATGGCAAAAATCAATGAATATTGTAAATGCACAAACAGTAATTTCTCCGCATTGCAAGGTGCAATTCTGAATTTTTTTGCTTTTTCCTGCTCCTCTTAGCATGATAAAGAAGATTCAAAGAGAGTGAGATGCCAGCTCCTTTCATTCAGTCAGTAGCTTCAAACATTTCTGGTATATGAATAACATGATGTTTTTCAATGGGAAAAATCAATGAATATTGTAAATGCACAAACAGTAATTTCTCCGCATTGCAAGGTGCAATTCTGAAATTTTTTGCTTTTTCCTGCTCCTCTTAGCATGATAAAGAAGATTCAAAGAGAGTGAGATGCCAGCTCCTTTCATTCAGTCAGTAGCTTCAATCATTTCTGGACGTTTTTCAATGGCAAAAATCAATGAATATTGTAAATGCACAAACAGTAATTTCTCCGCATTGCAAGGTGCAATTCTGAAATTTTTTGCTTTTTCCTGCTCCTCTTAGCATGATAAAGAAGATTCAAAAAGAGTGAGATGCCAGCTCCTTTCATTCAGTCAGTAGCTTCAATCATTTCTGGATGTTTTTCAATGGCATAAATCAATGAATATTGTAAATGCACAAACAGTAATTTCTCCGCATTTCAAGGTGCAATTCTGAAATTTTTTGCTTTTTCCTGCTCCTCTTAGCATGATAAAGAAGATTCAAAGAGAGTGAGATGCCAGCTCCTTTCATTCAGTCAGTAGCTTCAAACATTTCTGGTATATGAATAATATGATGTTTTCCAATGGCAAAAATCAATGAATATTGTAAATGCACAAACAGTAATTTCTCCGCATTGCAAGGTGCAATTCTGAAATTTTTTGCTTTTTCCTGCTCCTCTTAGCATGATAAAGAAGATTCAAAGAGAGTGAGATGCCAGCTCCTTTCATTCAGTCAGTAGCTTCAAACATTTCTGGACGTTTTTCAATGGCAAAAATCAATGAATATTGTAAATGCACAAACAGTAATTTCTCCGCATTGCAAGGTGCAATTCTGAAATTTCTTGCTTTTTCCTGCTCCTCTTAGCATGATAAAGAAGATTCAAAGAGAGTGAGATGTCAGCTCCTTTCATTCAGTCAGTAGCTTCAATCATTTCTGGACGTTTTTCAATGGCAAAAATCAATGAATATTGTAAATGCACAAACAGTAATTTCTCCGCATTGCAAGGAGCAATTCTGAAATTTTTTGCTTTTTCCTGCTCCTATTAGCATGATAAAGAAGATTCAAAGAGAGTGAGATGCCAGCTCCTTTCATTCAGTCAGTAGCTTCAATCATTTCTGGACGTTTTTCAAAGGCAAAAATCAATGAATATTGTAAATGCACAAACAGTAATTTCTCCGCATTGCAAGGTGCAATTCTGAAATTTTTTGCTTTTTCCTGCTCCTCTTAGCATGATAAAGAAGATTCAAAGAGAGTGAGATGCCAGCTCCTTTCATTCAGTCAGTAGCTTCAAACATTTCTGGTATATGAATAACATGATGTTTTTCAATGGCAAAAATCAATGAATATTGTAAATGCACAAACAGTAATTTCTCCGCATTGCAAGGTGCAATTCTGAAATTTTTTGCTTTTTCCTGCTCCTCTTAGCATGATAAAGAAGATTCAAAGAGAGTGAGATGCCAGCTCCTTTCATTCAGTCAGTAGCTTCAAACATTTCTGGACGTTTTTCAATGGCAAAAATCAATGACTATTGTAAATGCACAAACAGTAATTTCTCCGCATTGCAAGGTGCAATTCTGAAATTTTTTGCTTTTTCCTGCTCCTCTTAGCATGATAAAGAAGATTCAAAGAGAGTGAGATGCCAGCTCCTTTCATTCAGTCAGTAGCTTCAAACATTTCTGGTATATGAATAACATGATGTTTTTCAATGGCAAAAATCAATGAATATTGTAAATGCACAAACAGTAATTTCTCCGCATTGCAAGGTGCAATTCTGAAATTTTTTGCTTTTTCCTGCTCCTCTTAGCATGATAAAGAAGATTCAAAGAGAGTGAGATGCCAGCTTCTTTCATTCAGTCAGTAGCTTCAAACATTTCTGGTATATGAATAACATGATGTTTTTCAATGGCAAAAATCAATGAATATTGTAAATGCACAAACAGTAATTTCTCCGCATTGCAAGGTGCAATTCTGAAATTTTTTGCTTTTTCCTGCTCCTCTTAGCATGATAAAGAAGATTCAAAGAGAGTGAGATGCCAGCTCCTTTCATTCAGTCAGTAGCTTCAATCATTTCTGGACTTTTTTCAATGGCAGAAATCAATGAATATTGTAAATGCACAAACAGTAATTTCTCCGCATTGCAAGGTGCAATTCTGAAATTTTTTGCTTTTTCCTGCTCGTCTTAGCATGACAAAGAAGAATCAAAGAGAGTGAGATGCCAGCTCCTTTCATTCAGTCAGTAGCTTCAATCATTTCTGGACGTTTTTCAATGGCAAAAATCAATGAATATTGTAAATGCACAAACAATAATTTCTCCGCATTGCAAGGTGCAATTCTGAAATTTTTTGCTTTTTCCTGCTCCTCTTAGCATGATAAAGAAGATTCAAAGAGAGTGAGATGCTAGCTCCTTTCATTCAGTCAGTAGCTTCAAACATTTCTGGACGTTTTTCAATGGCAAAAATCAATGAATATTGTAAATGCACAAACAGTAATTTCTCCGCATTGCAAGGTGCAATTCTGAAATTTTTTGCTTTTTCCTGCTCCTCTTAGCATGATAAAGAAGATTCAAAGAGAGTGAGATGCCAGCTCCTTTCATTCAGTCAGTAGCTTCAATCATTTCTGGACGTTTTTCAATGGCAAAAATCAATGAATATTGTAAATGCACAAACAGTAATTTCTCCGCATTGCAAGGTGCAATTCTGAAATTTTTTGCTTTTTCCTGCTCCTCTTAGCATGATAAAGAAGATTCAAAGAGAGTGAGATGCCAGCTCCTTTCATTCAGTCAGTAGCTTCAAACATTTCTGGACGTTTTTCAATGGCAAAAATCAATGAATATTGTAAATGCACAAACAGTAATTTCTCCACATTGCAAGGAGCAATTCTGAAATTTTTTGCTTTTTCCTGCTCCTCTTAGCATGATAAAGAAGATTCAAAGAGAGTGAGATGCCAGCTCCTTTCATTCAGTCAGTAGCTTCAATCATTTCTGGACGTTTTTCAATGGCAAAAATCAATGAATATTGTAAATGCACAAACAGTAATTTCTCCGCATTGCAAAGTGCAATTCTGAAATTTTTTGCTTTTTCTTGCTCCTCTTAGCATGATAAAGAAGATTCAAAGAGAGTGAGATGCCAGCTCCTTTCATTCAGTCAGTAGCTTCAATCATTTCTGGACGTTTTTCAATGGCAAAAATCAATGAGTATTGTAAATGCACAAACAGTAATTTCTCCGCATTGCAAGGTGCAATTCTGAAATTTTTTGCTTTTTCCTGCTCCTCTTAGCATGATAAAGAAGATTCAAAGAGAGTGAGATGCCAGATCCTTTCATTCAGTCAGTAGCTTCAAACATTTCTGGTATATGAATAACATGATGTTTTTCAATGGCAAAAATCAATGAATATTGTAAATGCACAAACAGTAATTTCTCCGCATTGCAAGGTGCAATTCTGAAATTTTTTGCTTTTTCCTGCTCCTCTTAACATGATAAAGAAGATTCAAAGAGAGTGAGATGCCAGCTCCTTTCATTCAGTCAGTAGCTTCAATCATTTCTGGACGTTTTTCAATGGCAAAAATCAATGAATATTGTAAATGCACAAACAGTCATTTCTCCGCATTGCAAGGTGCAATTCTGAAATTTTTTGCTTTCTCCTGCTCCTCTTAGCATGATAAAGAAGATTCAAAGAGAGTGAGATGCCAGCTCCTTTCATTCAGTCAGTAGCTTCAAACATTTCTGGTGTATGAATAACATGATGTTTTTCAATGGCAAAAATCAATGAATATTGTAAATGCACAAACAGTAATTTCTCCGCATTGCTAGGTGCAATTCTGACATTTTTTTTGTTTTTTCCTGCTCCTCTTAGCATGATAAAGAAGATTCAAAGAGAGTGAGTTGCCAGCTCCTTTCATTCAGTCAGTAGCTTCAAACATTTCTGGACTTTTTTCAATGGCAAAAATCAATGAATATTGTAAATGCACAAACAGTAATTTCTCCGCATTGCAAGGTGCAATTCTGAAATTTTTTGCTTTTTCCTGCTCCTCTTAGCATGATAAAGAAGATTCAAAGAGAGTGAGATGCCAGCTCCTTTCATTCAGTCAGTAGCTTCAAACATTTCTGGTATATGAATAACATGATGTTTTTCAATGGCAAAAATCAATGAATATTGTAAATGCACAAACAGTCATTTCTCCGCATTGCAAGGTGCAATTCTGAAATTTTTTGCTTTTTCCTGCTCATCTTAGCATGATAAAGAAGATACAAAGAGAGTGAGATGCCAGCTCCTTTCATTCAGTCAGTAGCTTCAAACATTTCTGGTGTATGAATAACATGATGTTTTTCAATGGCAAAAATCAATGAATATTGTAAATGCACAAACAGTAATTTCTCCGCATTGCAAGGTGCAATTCTGAAATTTTTTGCTTTTTCCTGCTCCTCTTAGCATGATAAAGAAGATTCAAAGAGAGTGAGATGCCAGCTCCTTTCATTCAGTCAGTAGCTTCAAACATTTCTGGTATATGAATAACATGATGTTTTTCAATGGCAAAAATCAATGAATATTGTAAATGCACAAACAGTAATTTCTCCGCATTGCAAGGTGCGATTCTGAAATTTTTTGCTTTCTCCTGCTCCTCTTAGCAGGATAAGGAAGATTCAAAGAGAGTGAGATGCCAGCTCCTTTCATTCAGTCAGTAGCTTCAATCATTTCTGGACGTTTTTCAATGGCAAAAATCAATGAATATTGTAAATGCACAAACAGTAATTTCTCCGCATTGCAAGGTGCAATTCTGAAATTTTTTGCTTTTTCCTGCTCCTCTTAGCATGATAAAGAAGATTGAAAGAGATTGAGATGCCAGCTCCTTTCATTCAGTCAGTAGCTTCAATCATTTCTGGACGTTTTTCAATGGCAAAAATCAATGAATATTGTAAATGCACAAACAGTAATTTCTCCGCATTGCAAGGTGCAATTCTGAAATTTTTTGCTTTTTCCTGCTCCTCTTAGCATGATAAAGAAGAATCAAAGAGAGTGAGATGTCAGCTCCTTTCATTCAGTCAGTAGCTTCAATCATTTCTGGACGTTTTTCAATGGCAAAAATCAATGAATATTGTAAATGCACAAACAGTAATTTCTCCGCATTGCAAGGTGCAATTCTGAAATTTTTTGCTTTTTCCTGCTCCTCTTAGCATGATAAAGAAGATTCAAAGAGAGTGAGATGCCAGCTCCTTTCATTCAGTCAGCAGCTTCAATCATTTCTGGACGTTTTTCAATGGCAAAAATCAATGAATATTGTAAATGCACAAACAGTAATTTCTCCGCATTGCAAGGTGCAGTTCTGAAATTTTTTGCTTTTTCCTGCTCCTCTTAGCATGATAAAGAAGATTCAAAGAGAGTGAGATGCCAGCTCCTTTCATTCAGTCAGTAGCTTCAATCATTTCTGGACGTTTTTCAAAGGCAAAAATCAATGAATATTGTAAATGCACAAACAGTAATTTCTCCGCATTGCAAGGTGCAATTCTGAAATTTTTTGCTTTTTCCTGCTCCTCTTAGCATGATAAGGAAGATTCAAAGAGAGTGAGATGCCAGCTCCTTTCATTCAGTCAGTAGCTTCAAACATTTCTGGACGTTTTTCAATGGCAAAAATCAATGAATATTGTAAATGCACAAACAGTAATTTCTCCGCATTGCAAGGTGCAATTCTGAAATTTTTTGCTTTTTCCTGCTCCTCTTAGTATGATAAACAAGATTCAAAGAGAGTGAGATGCCAGCTCCTTTCATTCAGTCAGTAGCTTCAATCATTTCTGGACGTTTTTCAATGGCAAAAATCAATGAATATTGTAAATGCACAAACAGTAATTTCTCCGCATTGCAAGGTGCAATTCTGAAATTTTTTGCTTTTTCCTGCTCCTCTTAGCATGATAAAGAAGATTCAAAGAGAGTGAGATGCCAGCTCCTTTCATTCAGTCAGTAGCTTCAATCATTTCTGGACGTTTTTCAATGGCAAAAATCAATGAATATTGTAAATGCACAAACAGTAATTTCTCCGCATTGCAAGGTGCAATTCTGAAATTTTTTGCTTTTTCCTGCTCCTCTTAGCATGATAAAGAAGATTCAAAGAGAGTGAGATGCCAGCTCCTTTCATTCAGTCAGTAGCTTCAAACATTTCTGGTATATGAATAACATGATGTTTTTCAATGGCAAAAATCAATGAATATCGTAAATGCACAAACAGTAATTTCTCCGCATTGCAAGGTGCAATTCTGAAATTTTTTGCTTTTTCCTGCTCCTCTTAGCATGATAAAGAAGATTCAAAGAGAGTGAGATGCCAGCTCCTTTCATTCAGTCAGTAGCTTCAAACATTTCTGGACGTTTTTCAATGGCAAAAATCAATGAATATTGAAAATGCACAAACAGTAATTTCTCCGCATTGCAAGGTGCAATTCTGAAATTTTTTGCTTTTTCCTGCTCCTCTTAGCATGATAAGGAAGATTCAAAGAGAGTGAGATGCCAGCTCCTTTCATTCAGTCAGTAGCTTCAAACATTTCTGGACGTTTTTCAATGGCAAAAATCAATGAATATTGTAAATGCACAAACAGTAATTTCTCCGCATTGCAAGGTGCAATTCTGAAATTTTTTGCTTTTTCCTGCTCCTCTTAGCATGATAAAGAAGATTCAAAGAGAGTGAGATGCCAGCTCCTTTCATTCAGTCAGTAGCTTCAATCATTTCTGGACGTTTTTCAATGGCAAAAATCAATGAATATTGTAAATGCACAAACAGTAATTTCTCCGCATTGCAAGGTGCAATTCTGAAATTTTTTGCTTTTTCCTGCTCCTCTTAGCATGATAAAGAAGATTAAAAGAGAGTGAGATGCCAGCTCCTTTCATTCAGTCAGTAGCTTCAAACATTTCTGGACGTTTTTCAATGGCAAAAATCAATGAATTTTGTAAATGCACAAACAGTAATTTCTCCGCATTGCAAGGTGCAATTCTGAAATTTTTTGCTTTTTCCTGCTCCTCTTAGCATGATAAAGAAGATTCAAAGAGAGTGAGATGCCAGCTCCTTTCATTCAGTCAGTAGCTTCAAACATTTCTGGTATATGAATAACATGATGTTTTTCAATGGCAAAAATCAATGAATATTGTAAATGCACAAACAGTAATTTCTCCGCATTGCAAGGTGCAATTCTGAAATTTTTTGCTTTTTCCTGCTCCTCTTAGCATGATAAAGAAGATTAAAAGAGAGTGAGATGCCAGCTCCTTTCATTCAGTCAGTAGCTTCAAACATTTCTGGACGTTTTTCAATGGCAAAAATCAATGAATTTTGTAAATGCACAAACAGTAATTTCTCCGCATTGCAAGGTGCAATTCTGAAATTTTTTGCTTTTTCCTGCTCCTCTTAGCATGATAAAGAAGATTCAAAGAGAGTGAGATGCCAGCTCCTTTCATTCAGTCAGTAGCTTCAAACATTTCTGGTATATGAATAACATGATGTTTTTCAATGGCAAAAATCAATGAATATTGTAAATGCACAAACAGTAATTTCTCCGCATTGCAAGGTGCAATTCTGAAATTTTTTGCTTTTTCCTGCTCCTCTTAGCATGATAAAGAAGATTCAAAGAGAGTGAGATGCCAGCTCCTTTCATTCAGTCAGTAGCTTCAATCATTTCTGGATGTTTTTCAAAGGCAAAAATCAATGAATATTTTAAATGCACAAACAGTAATTTCTCCGCATTGCAAGGTGCAATTCTGAAATTTTTTGCTTTTTCCTGCTCCTCTTAGCATGATAAAGAATATTCAAAGAGAGTGAGATGCCAGCTCCTTTCATTCAGTCAGTAGCTTCAATCATTTCTGGACGTTTTTCAATGGCAAAAATCAATGAATATTGTAAATGCACAAACAGTAATTTCTCCGCATTGCAAGGTGCAATTCTGAAATTTTTTGCTTTTTCCTGCTCCTCTTAGCATGATAAAGAAGATTCAAAGAGAGTGAGATGCCAGCTCCTTTCATTCAGTCAGTAGCTTCAATCATTTCTGGACGTTTTTCAATGGCAAAAATCAATGAATATTGTAAATGCACAAACAGTAATTTCTCCGTATTGCAAGGTGCAATTCTGAAATTTTTTGCTTTTTCCTGCTACTCTTAGCATGATAAAGAAGATTCAAAGAGAGTGAGATGCCAGCTCCTCTCATTCAGTCAGTAGCTTCAAACATTTCTGGACGTTTTTCAATGGCAAAAATCAATGAATATTGTAAATGCACAAACAGTAATTTCTCCGCATTGCAAGGTGCAATTCTGAATTTTTTTGCTTTTTCCTGCTCCTCTTAGCATGATAAAGAAGATTAAAAGAGAGTGAGATGCCAGCTCCTTTCATTCAGGCAGTAGCTTCAAACATTTCTGGACGTTTTTCAATGGCAAAAATCAATGAATATTGTAAATGCACAAACAGTAATTTCTCCGCATTGCAAGGTGCAATTCTGAAATTTTTTGCTTTTTCCTGCTCCTCTTAGCATGATAAAGAAGATTCAAAGAGAGTGAGATGCCAGCTCCTTTCATTCAGTCAGTAGCTTCAAACATTTCTGGTATATGAATAACATGATGTTTTTCAATGGCAAAAATCAATGAATATTGTAAATGCACAAACAGTAATTTCTCCGCATTGCAAGGTGCAATTCTGAAATTTTTTGCTTTTTCCTGCTCCTCTTAGCATGATAAAGAAGATTCAAAGAGAGTGAGAAACCAGCTCCTTTCATTCAGTCAGTAGCTTCAATAATTTCTGGACGTTTTTCAATGGCAAAAATCAATGAATATTGTAAATGCACAGACAGTAATTTCTCCGCATTGCAAGGTGCAATTCTGAAATTTTTTGCTTTTTCCTGCTCCTCTTAGCATGATAAAGAAGATTCAAAGAGAGTGAGATGTCAGCTCCTTTCATTCAGTCAGTAGCTTCAAACATTTCTGGTATATGAATAACATGATGTTTTTTAATGGCAAAAATCAATGAATATTGTAAATGCACAAACAGTAATTTCTCCGCATTGCAAGGTGAAATTCTGAAATTTTTTGCTTTTTCCTGCTCCTCTTAGCATGATAAAGAAGATTCAAAGAGAGTGAGATGCCAGCTCCTTACATTCAGTCAGTAGCTTCAATCATTTCTGGACGTTTTTCAATGGCAAAAATCAATGAATATTGTAAATGCACAAACAGTAATTTCTCCGCATTGCAAGGTGCAATTCTGAAATTTTTTGCTTTTTCCTGCTCCTCTTAGCATGATAAAGAAGATTCAAAGAGAGTGAGATGCCAGCTCCTTTCATTCAGTCAGTAGCTTCAATCATTTCTGGACATTTTTCAAAGGCAAAAATCAATGAATATTTTAAATGCACAAACAGTAATTTCTCCGCATTGCAAGGTGCAATTCTGAAATTTTTTGCTTTTTCCTGCTCCTCTTAGCATGATAAAGAAAATTCAAAGAGAGTGAGATGCCAGCTCCTTTCATTCAGTCAGTAGCTTCAATCATTTCTGGACTTTTTTCAATGGCAAAAATCAATGAATATTGTAAATGCACAAACAGTAATTTCTCCGCATTGCAAGGTGCAATTCTGAAATTTTTTGCTTTTTCCTGCTCCTCTTAGCATGATAAAGAAGATTCAAAGAGAGTGAGATGTCAGCTCCTTTCATTCAGTCAGTAGCTTCAAACATTTCTGGTATATGAATAACAAGATGTTTTTTAATGGCAAAAATCAATGAATATTGTAAATGCACGAACAGTAATTTCTCCGCATTGCAAGGTGTAATTCTGAAATTTTTTGCTGTTTCCTGCTCCTCTTAGCATGATAAAGAAGATTCAAAGAGAGTGAGATGCCAGCTCCTTACATGCAGTCAGTAGCTTCAATCATTTCTGGACGTTTTTCAATGGCAAAAATCAATGAATATTGTAAATGCACAAACAGTAATTTCTCCGCATTGCAAGGTGCAATTCTGAAATTTTTTGCTTTTTCCTGCTCCTCTTAGCATGATAAAGAAGATTCAAAGAGAGTGAGATGCCAGCTCCTTTCATTCAGTCAGTAGCTTCAATCATTTCTGGACGTTTTTCAAAGGCAAAAATCAATGAATATTTTAAATGCACAAACAGTAATTTCTCCGCATTGCAAGGTGAAATTCTGAAATTTTTTGCTTTTTCCTGCTCCTCTTAGCATGATAAAGAAGATTCAGAGAGAGTGAGATGCCAGCTCCTTTCATTCAGTCAGTAGCTTCAATCATTTCTGGACTTTTTTCAAAGGCAAAAATCAATGAATATTGTAAATGCACAAACAGTAATTTCTCCGCATTGCAAGGTGCAATTCTGAAATTTTATGCTTTTTCCTGCTCCTCTTAGCATGATAAAGAAGATTCAAAGAGAGTGAGATGCCAGCTCCTTTCATTCAGTCAGTAGCTTCAATCATTTCTGGACGTTTTTCAATGGCAAAAATCAATGAATATTGTAAATGCACAAACAGTAATTTCTCCACATTGCAAGGTGCAATTCTGAAATTTTTTGCTTTTTCCTGCTCCTCTTAGCATGATAAAGAAGATTCAAAGAGAGTGAGATGCCAGCTCCTTTCATTCAGTCAGTAGCTTCAATCATTTCTGGACATTTTTCAATGGCAAAAATCAATGAATATTGTAAATGCACAAACAGTAATTTCTCCGCATTGCAAGGTGCAATTCTGAAATTTTTTGCTTTTTCCTGCTCCTCTTAGCATGATAAAGAAGATTCAAAGAGAGTGAGATGCCAGCTCCTCTCATTCAGTCAGTAGCTTCAAACATTTCTGGACGTTTTTCAATGGCAAAAATCAATGAATATTGTAAATGCACAAACAGTAATTTCTCCGCATTGCAAGGTGCAATTCTGAAATTTTTTGCTTTTTCCTGCTCCTCTTAGCATGATAAAGAAGATTCAAAGAGAGTGAGATGCCAGCTCCTTTCATTCAGTCACTAGCTTCAATCATTTCTGGATGTTTTTCAAAGGCAAAAATCAATGAATATTTTAAATGCACAAACAGTAATTTCTCCGCATTGCAAGGTGCAATTCTGAAATTTTTTGCTTTTTCCTGCTCCTCTTAGCATGATAAAGAAGATTCAAAGAGAGTGAGATGCCAGCTCCTTTCATTCAGTCAGTAGCTTCAATCATTTCTGGACTTTTTTCAATGGCAAAAATCAATGAATATTGTAAATGCACAAACAGTAATTTCTCCGCATTGCAAGATGCAATTCTGAAATTTTTTGCTTTTTCCTGCTCCTCTTAGCATGATAAAGAAGATTCAAAGAGAGTGAGATGTCAGCTCCTTTCATTCAGTCAGTAGCTTCAAACATTTCTGGTATATGAATAACATGATGTTTTTTAATGGCAAAAATCAATGAATATTGTAAATGCACAAACAGTAATTTCTCCGCATTGCAAGGTGCAATTCTGAAATTTTTTGCTTTTTCCTGCTCCTCTTAGCATGATAAAGAAGATTCAAAGAGAGTGAGATGCCAGCTCCTTACATTCAGTCAGTAGCTTCAATCATTTCTGGACGTTTTTCAATGGCAAAAATCAATGAATACTGCAAATGCACAAACAGTAATTTCTCCGCATTGCAAGGTGCAATTCTGAAATTTTTTGCTTTTTCCTGCTCCTCTTAGCATGATAAAGAAGATTCAAAGAGAATGAGATGCCAGCTCCTTTCATTCAGTCAGTAGCTTCAAACATTTCTGGACGTTTTTCAATGGCAAAAATCAATGAATATTTTAAATGCACAAACAGTAATTTCTCCGCATTGCAAGGTGCAATTCTGAAATTTTTTGCTTTTTCCTGCTCCTCTTAGCATGATAAAGAAGATTCAAAGAGAGTGAGATGCCAGCTCCTTTCATTCAGTCAGTAGCTTCAATCATTTCTGGACTTTTTTCAATGGCAAAAATCAATGAATATTGTAAATGCACAAACAGTAATTTCTCCGCATTGCAAGGTGCAATTCTGAAATTTTTTGCTTTTTCCTGCTCCTCTTAGCATGATAAAGAAGATTCAAAGAGAGTGAGATGCCAGCTCCTTTCATTCAGTCAGTAGCTTCAATCATTTCTGGACGTTTTTCAATGGCAAAAATCAATGAACATTGTAAATGCACAAACAGTAATTTCTCCGCATTGCAAGGTGCAATTCTGAAATTTTTTGCTTTTTCCTGCTCCTCTTAGCATGATAAAGAAGATTCAAAGAGAGTGAGATGCCAGCTCCTTTCATTCAGTCAGTAGCTTCAATCATTTCTGGACGTTTTTCAATGGCAAAAATCAATGAATATTGTAAATGCACAAACAGTAATTTCTCCGCATTGCAAGGTGCAATTCTGAAATTTTTTGCTTTTTCCTGCTCCTCTTAGCATGATAAAGAAGATTCAGAGAGAGTGAGATGCCAGCTCCTTTCATTCAGTCAGTAGCTTCAAACATTTCTGGTATATGAATAACATGATGTTTTTCAATGGCAAAAATCAATGAATATTTTAAATGCACAAACAGTAATTTCCCCGCATTGCAAGGTGCAATTCTGAAATTTTTTGCTTTTCCTGCTCCTCTTAGCATGATAAAGAAGATTCAAAGAGAGTGAGATACCAGCTCCTTTCATTCAGTCAGTAGCTTCAATCATTTCTGGACGTTTTTCAATGGCAAAAATCAATGAATATTGTAAATGCACAAACAGTAATTTCTCCGCATTGCAAGGTGCAATTCTGAAATTTTTTGCTTTTTCCTGCTCCTCTTAGCATGATAAAGAAGATTCAAAGAGAGTGAGATACCAGCTCCTTTCATTCAGTCAGTAGCTTCAATCATTTCTGGACGTTTTTCAATGGCAAAAATCAATGAATATTGTAAATGCACAAACAGTAATTTCTCCGCATTGCAAGGTGCAATTCTGAAATTTTTTGCTTTTTCCTGCTCCTCTTAGCATGATAAAGAAGATTCAAAGAGAGTGAGATGCCAGCTCCTTTCATTCAGTCAGTAGCTTCAATCATTTCTGGACGTTGTTCAATGGCAAAAATCAATGAATATTGTAAATGCACAGACAGTAATTTCTCCGCATTGCAAGGTGCAATTCTGAAATTTTTTGCTTTTTCCTGCTCCTCTTAGCATGATAAAGAAGATTCAAAGAGAGGGAGATGTCAGCTCCTTTCATTCAGTCAGTAGCTTCAAACATTTCTGGTATATGAATAACATGATGTTTTTCAATGGCAAAAATCAATGAATATTGTAAATGCACAAACAGTAATTTCTCCGCATTGCAAGGTGCAATTCTGAAATTTTTTGCTTTTTCCTGCTCCTCTTAGCATGATAAAGAAGATTCAAAGAGAGTGAGATGCCAGCTCCTTTCATTCAGTCAGTAGCTTCAATCATTTCTGGACGTTTTTCAATGGCAAAAATCAATGAATATTGTAAATGCACAAACAGTAATTTCTCCGCATTGCAAGGTGCAATTCTGAAATTTTTTGCTTTTTCCTGCTCCTCTTAGCATGATAAAGAAGATTCAAAGAGAGTGAGATGCCAGCTCCTTTCATTCAGTCAGTAGCTTCATTCATTTCTGGACGTTTTTCAATGGCAAAAATCAATGAATATTGTAAATGCACAAACAGTAATTTCTCCGCATTGCAAGGTGCAATTCTGAAATTTTTTGCTTTTTCCTGCTCCTCTTAGCATGATAAAGAAGATTCAAAGAGAGTGAGATGCCAGCTCCTTTCATTCAGTCAGTAGCTTCAAACATTTCTGGTATATGAATAACATGATGTTTTTCAATGGCAAAAATCAATGAATATTGTAAATGCACAAACAGTAATTTCTCCGCATTGCAAGGTGCAATTCTGAAATTTTTTGCTTTTTCCTGCTCATCTTAGCATGATAAAAAAGATTCAAGGAGAGTGAGATGCCAGCTCCTTTCATTCAGTCAGTAGCTTCAATCATTTCTGGACGTTTTTCAATGGCAAAAATCAATGAATATTGTAAATGCACAAACAGTAATTTCTCCGCATTGCAAGGTGCAATTCTGAAATTTTTTGCTTTTTCCTGCTCCTCTTAGCATGATAAAGAAGATTCAAAGACAGTGAGATGCCAGCTCCTTTCATTCAGTCAGCAGCTTCAATCATTTCTGGTATATGAATAACATGATGTTTTTCAATGGCAAAAATCAATGAATATTGTAAATGCACAAACAGTAATTTCTCCGCATTGCAAGGTGCAATTCTGAAATTTTTTGCTTTTTCCTGCTCCTCTTAGCATGATAAAGAAGATTCAAAGAGAGTGAGATGCCAGCTCCTTTCATTCAGTCAGTAGCTTCAAACATTTCTGGTATATGAATAACATGATGTTTTTCAATGGGAAAAATCAATGAATATTGTAAATGCACAAACAGTAATTTCTCCGCATTGCAAGGTGCAATTCTGAAATTTTTTGCTTTTTCCTGCTCCTCTTAGCATGATAAAGAAGATTCAAAGAGAGTGAGATGCCAGCTCCTTTCATTCAGTCAGTAGCTTCAATCATTTCTGGACGTTTTTCAATGGCAAAAATCAATGAATATTGTAAATGCACAAACAGTAATTTCTCCGCATTGCAAGGTGCAATTCTGAAATTTTTTGCTTTTTCCTGCTCCTCTTAGCATGATAAAGAAGATTCAAAGAGAGTGAGATGCCAGCTCCTTTCATTCAGTCAGTAGCTTCAATCATTTCTGGACTTTTTTCAATGGCAAAAATCAATGAATATTGTAAATGCACAAACAGTAATTTCTCCGCATTGCAAGGTGCAATTCTGAAATTTTTTGCTTTTTCCTGCTCCTCTTAGCATGATAAAGAAGATTCAAAGAGAGTGAGATGCCAGCTCCTTTCATTCAGTCAGTAGCTTCAATCATTTCTGGACGTTTTTCAATGGCAAAAATCAATGAATATTGTAAATGCACAAACAGTAATTTCTCCGCATTGCAAGGTGCAATTCTGAAATTTTTTGCTTTTTCCTGCTACTCTTAGCATGATAAAGAAGATTCAAAGAGAGTGAGATGCCAGCTCCTTTCATTCAGTCAGTAGCTTCAAACATTTCTGGACGTTTTTCAATGGCAAAAATCAATGAATATTGTAAATGCACAAACAGTAATTTCTCCGCATTGCAAGGTGCAATTCTGAAATTTTTTGCTTTTTCCTGCTCCTCTTAGCATGATAAAGAAGATTCAAAGAGAGGGAGATGCCAGCTCCTTTCATTCAGTCAGTAGCTTCAATCATTTCTGGACGTTTTTCAATGGCAAAAATCAATGAAGATTGTAAATGCACAAACAGTAATTTCTCCGCATTGCAAGGTGCAATTCTGAAATTTTTTGCTTTTTCCTGCTCCTCTTAGCATGATAAAGAAGATTCAAAGAGAGTGAGATGCCAGCTCCTTTCATTCAGTCAGTAGCTTCAATCATTTCTGGACGTTTTTCAATGGCAAAAATCAATGAATATTGTAAATGCACAAACAGTAATTTCTCCGCATTGCAAGGTGCAATTCTGAAATTTTTTGCTTTTTCCTGCTCCTCTTAGCATGATAAAGAAGATTCAAAGAGAGTGAGATGCCAGCTCCTTTCATTCAGTCAGTAGCTTCAAACATTTCTGGACGTTTTTCAATGGCAAAAATCAATGAATACTGTAAATGCACAAACAGTAATTTCTCCGCATTGAAAGGTGCAATTCTGAAATTTTTTGCTTTTTCCTGCTCCTCTTAGCATGATAAAGAAGATTCAAAGAGAGTGAGATGCCAGCTCCTTTCATTCAGTCAGTAGCTTCAAACATTTCTGGACATTTTTCAATGGCAAAAATCAATGAATATTGTAAATGCACAAACAGTAATTTCTCCACATTGCAAGGTGCAATTCTGAAATTTTTTGCTTTTTCCTGCTCCTCTTAGCATGATAAAGAAGATTCAAAGAGAGTGAGATGCCAGCTCCTTTCATTCAGTCAGTAGCTTCAATCATTTCTGGACGTTTTTCAATGGCAAAAATCAATGAATATTGTAAATGCACAAACAGTAATTTCTCTGCATTGCAAAGTGCAATTCTGAAATTTTTTGCTTTTTCTTGCTCCTCTTAGCATGATAAAGAAGATTCAAAGAGAGTGAGATGCCAGCTCCTTTCATTCAGTCAGTAGCTTCAATCATTTCTGGACGTTTTTCAATGGCAAAAATCAATGAATATTGTAAATGCACAAACAGTAATTTCTCCGCATTGCAAGGTGCAATTCTGAAATTTTTTGCTTTTTCCTGCTCCTCTTAGCATGATAAAGAAGATTCAAAGAGAGTGAGATGCCAGCTCCTTTCATTCAGTCAGTAGCTTCAAACATTTCTGGTATATGAATAACATGATGTTTTTCAATGGCAAAAATCAATGAATATTGTAAATGCACAAACAGTAATTTCTCCGCATTGCAAGGTGCAATTCTGAAATTTTTTGCTTTTTCCTGCTCCTCTTAGCATGATAAAGAAGATTCAAAGAGAGTGAGATGCCAGCTCCTTTCATTCAGTCAGTAGCTTCAAACATTTCTGGAATATGAATAACATGGTGTTTTTCAATGGCAAAAATCAATGAATATTGTAAATGCACAAACAGTAATTTCTCCGCATTGCAAGGTGCAATTCTGAAATTTTTTGCTTTTTCCTGCTCCTCTTAGCATGATAAAGAAGATTCAAAGAGAGGGAGATGCCAGCTCCTTTCCTTCAGTCAGTAGCTTCAATCATTTCTGGACGTTTTTCAATGGCAAAAATCAATGAATATTGTAAATGCACAAACAGTAATTTCTCCGCATTGCAAGGTGCAATTCTGAAATTTTTTGCTTTTTCCTGCTCCTCTTAGCATGATAAAGAAGATTCAAAGAGAGTGAGATGCCAGCTCCTTTCATTCAGTCAGTAGCTTCAATCATTTCTGGACGTTTTTCAATGTCAAAAATCAATGAATATTGTAAATGCATAAACAGTAATTTCTCCGCATTGCAAGGTGCAATTCTGAAATTTTTTGCTTTTTCCTGCTCCTCTTAGCATGATAAAGAAGATTCAAAGAGAGTGAGATGCCAGCTCCTTTCATTCAGTCAGTAGCTTCAAAAATTTCTGGACATTTTTCAATGGCAAAAATCAATGAATATTGTAAATGCACAAACAGTAATTTCTCCGCATTGCAAGGTGCAATTCTGAAATTTTTTGCTTTTTCCTGCTCCTCTTAGCATGATAAAGAAGATTCAAAGAGAGTGAGATGCCAGCTCCGTTCATTCAGTCAGTAGCTTCAAACATTTCTGGACGTTTTTCAATGGCAAAAATCAATGAATATTGTAAATGCACAAACAGTAATTTCTCCACATTGCAAGGTGCAATTCTGAAATTTTTTGCTATTTCCTGCTCCTCTTAGCATGATAAAGAAGATTCAAAGAGAGTGAGATGCCAGCTCCTTTCATTCAGTCAGTAGCTTCAATCATTTCTGGACGTTTTTCAATGGCAAAAATCAATGAATATTGTAAATACACAAACAGTAATTTCTCCGCATTGCAAGGTGCAATTCTGAAATTTTTTGCTTTTTCCTGCTCCTCTTAGCATGATAAAGAAGATTCAAAGAGAGTGAGATGCCAGCTCCTTTCATTCAGTCAGTAGCTTCAAACATTTCTGGTATATGAATAACATGATGTTTTTCAATGGCAAAAATCAATGAATATTGTAAATGCACAAACAGTAATTTCTCCGCATTGCAAGGTGCAATTCTGAAATTTTTTGCTTTTTCCTGCTCCTCTTAGCATGATAAAGAAGATTCAAAGAGAGTGAGATGCCAGCTCCTTTCATTCAGTCAGTAGCTTCAAACATTTCTGGACGTTTTTCAATGGCAAAAATCAATGAATATTGTAAATGCACAAACAGTAATTTCTCCGCATTGCAAGGTGCAATTCTGAAATTTTTTGCTTTTTCCTGCTCCTCTTAGCATGATAAAGAAGATTCAAAGAGAGTGAGATGCCAGCTCCTTTCATTCAGTCAGTAGCTTCAAACATTTCTGGTATATGAATAACATGATGTTTTTCAATGGCAAAAATCAATGAATATTGTAAATGCACAAACAGTCATTTCTCCGCATTGCAAGGTGCAATTCTGAAATTTTTTGCTTTTTCCTGCTCATCTTAGCATGATAAAGAAGATTCAAAGAGAGTGAGATGCCAGCTCCTTTCATTCAGTCAGTAGCTTCAAACATTTCTGGTATATGAATAACATGATGTTTTTCAATGGCAAAAATCAATGAATATTGTAAATGCACAAACAGTAATTTCTCCGCATTGCAAGGTGCAATTCTGAAATTTTTTGCTTTTTCCTGCTCCACTTAGCATGATAAATAAGATTCAAAGAGAGTGAGATGCCAGCTCCTTTCATTCAGTCAGTAGCTTCAAACATTTCTGGTATATGAATAACATGATGTTTTTCAATGGCAAAAATCAATGAATATTGTAAATGCACAAACAGTAATTTCTCCGCATTGCAAGGTGCAATTCTGAAATTTTTTGCTTTTTCCTGCTCCTCTTAGCATGATAAAGAAGATTCAAAGAGAGTGAGATGTCAGCTCCTTTCATTCAGTCAGTAGCTTCAATCATTTCTGGACGTTTTTCAATGGCAAAAATCAATGAATATTGTAAATGCACAAACAGTAATTTATCCGCATTGCAAGGTGCAATTCTGAAATTTTTTGCTTTTTCCTGCTCCTCTTAGCATGATAAAGAAGATTCAAAGAGAGTGAGATGCCAGCTCCTTTCATTCAGTCAGCAGCTTCAATCATTTCTGGACGTTTTTCAATGGCAAAAATCAATGAATATTGTAAATGCACAAACAGTAATTTCTCCGCATTGCAAGGTGCAATTCTGAAATTTTTTGCTTTTTCCTGCTCCTCTTAGCATGATAAAGAAGATTCAAAGAGAGTGAGATGCCAGCTCCTTTCATTCAGTCAGTAGCTTCAATCATTTCAGGACGTTTTTCAAAGGCAAAAATCAATGAATATTGTAAATGCACAAACAGTAATTTCTCCGCATTGCAAGGTGCAATTCTGAAATTTTTTGCTTTTTCCTGCTCCTCTTAGCATGATAAGGAAGATTCAAAGAGAGTGAGATGCCAGCTCCTTTCATTCAGTCAGTAGCTTCAATCATTTCTGGACGTTTTTCAATGGCAAAAATCAATGAATATTGTAAATGCACAAACAGTAATTTCTCCGCATTGCAAGGTGCAATTCTGAAATTTTTTGCTTTTTCCTGCTCCTCTTAGCATGATAAAGAAGATTCAAAGAGAGTGAGATGCCAGCTCCTTTCATTCAGTCAGTAGCTTCAAACATTTCTGGTATATGAATAACATGATGTTTTTCAATGGCAAAAATCAATGAATATTGTAAATGCACAAACAGTCATTTCTCCGCATTGCAAGGTGCAATTCTGAAATTTTTTGCTTTTTCCTGCTCATCTTAGCATGATAAAAAGATTCAAAGAGAGTGAGATGCCAGCTCCTTTCATTCAGTCAGTAGCTTCAAACATTTCTGGTATATGAATAACATGATGTTTTTCAATGGCAAAAATCAATGAATATTGTAAATGCACAAACAGTAATTTCTCCGCATTGCAAGGTGCAATTTTGAAATTTTTTGCTTTTTCCTGCTCCACTTAGCATGATAAATAAGATTCAAAGAGAGTGAGATGCCAGCTCCTTTCATTCAGTCAGTAGCTTCAAACATTTCTGGTATATGAATAACATGATGTTTTTCAATGGCAAAAATCAATGAATATTGTAAATGCACAAACAGTAATTTCTCCGCATTGCAAGGTGGAATTCTGAAATTTTTTGCTTTTTCCTGCTCCTCTTAGCATGATAAAGAAGATTCAAAGAGAGTGAGATGTCAGCTCCTTTCATTCAGTCAGTAGCTTCAATCATTTCTGGACGTTTTTCAATGGCAAAAATCAATGAATATTGTAAATGCACAAACAGTAATTTATCCGCATTGCAAGGTGCAATTCTGAAATTTTTTGCTTTTTCCTGCTCCTCTTAGCATGATAAAGAAGATTCAAAGAGAGTGAGATGCCAGCTCCTTTCATTCAGTCAGCAGCTTCAATCATTTCTGGACGTTTTTCAATGGCAAAAATCAATGAATATTGTAAATGCACAAACAGTAATTTCTCCGTATTGCAAGGTGCAATTCTGAAATTTTTTGCTTTTTCCTGCTCCTCTTAGCATGATAAAGAAGATTCAAAGAGAGTGAGATGCCAGCTCCTTTCATTCAGTCAGTAGCTTCAATCATTTCAGGACGTTTTTCAAAGGCAAAAATCAATGAATATTGTAAATGCACAAACAGTAATTTCTCCGCATTGCAAGGTGCAATTCTGAAATTTTTTGCTTTTTCCTGCTCCTCTTAGCATGATAAGGAAGATTCAAAGAGAGTGAGATGCCAGCTCCTTTCATTCAGTCAGTAGCTTCAATCATTTCTGGACGTTTTTCAATGGCAAAAATCAATGAATATTGTAAATGCACAAACAGTAATTTCTCCGCATTGCAAGGTGCAATTCTGAAATTTTTTGCTTTTTCCTGCTCCTCTTAGCATGATAAAGAAGATTCAAAGAGAGTGAGATGCCAGCTCCTTTCATTCAGTCAGTAGCTTCAATCATTTCCGGACGTTTTTCAATGGCAAAAATCAATGAATATTGTAAATGCACAAACAGTAATTTCTCCGCATTGCAAGGTGCAATTCTGAAATTTTTTGCTTTTTCCTGCTCCTCTTAGCATGATAAAGAAGATTCAAAGAGAGTGAGATGCCAGCTCCTTTCATTCAGTCAGTAGCTTCAATCATTTCTGGACGTTTTTCAAAGGCAAAAATCAATGAATATTTTAAATGCACAAACAGTAATTTCTCCGCATTGCAAGGTGCAATTCTGAAATTTTTTGCTTTTTCCTGCTCCTCTTAGCATGATAAAGAAGATTCAAAGAGAGTGAGATGCCAGCTCCTTTCATTCAGTCAGTAGCTTCAATCATTTCTGGACGTTTTTCAATGGCAAAAATCAATGAATATTGTAAATGCACAAATAGTAATTTCTCCGCATTGTAAGGTGCAATTCTGAAATTTTTTGCTTTTTCCTGCTCCTCTTAGCATGATAAAGAAGATTCAAAGAGAGTGAGATGCCAGCTCCTTTCATTCAGTCAGTAGCTTCAATCATTTCTGGACGTTTTTCAATGGCAAAAATCAATGAATATTGTAAATGCACAAACAGTAATTTCTCCGCATTGCAAGGTGCAATTCTGAAATTTTTTGCTTTTTCCTGCTCCTCTTAGCATGATAAAGAAGATTCAAAGAGAATGAGATGCCAGCTCCTTTCATTCAGTCAGTAGCTTCAAACATTTCTGGACGTTTTTCAATGGCAAAAATCAATGAATATTGTAAATGCACAAACAGTAATTTCTCCGCATTGCAAGGTGCAATTCTGAAATTTTTTGCTTTTTCCTGCTCCTCTTAGTATGATAAAGAAGATTCAAAGAGAGTGAGATGCCAGCTCCTTTCATTCAGTCAGTAGCTTCAATCATTTCTGAACGTTTTTCAATGGCAAAAATCAATGAATATTGTAAATGCACAAACAGTAATTTCTCCGCATTGCAAGGTGCAATTCTGAAATTTTTTGCTTTTTCCTGCTCCTCTTAGCATGATAAAGAAGATTCAAAGAGAGTGAGATGCCAGCTCCTTTCATTCAGTCAGTAGCTTCAAACATTTCTGGACGTTTTTCAATGGCAAAAATCAATGAATATTGTAAATGCACAAACAGTAATTTCTCCGCATTGCAAGGTGCAATTCTGAAATTTTTTGCTTTTTCCTGCTCCTCTTAGCATGATAAAGAAGATTCAAAGAGAGTGAGATGCCAGCTTCTTTCATTCAGTCAGTAGCTTCAATCATTTCTGGACGTTTTTCAATGGCAAAAATCAATGAATATTGTAAATGCACAAACAGTAATTTCTCCGCATTGCAAGGTGCAATTCTGAAATTTTTTGCTTTTTCCTGCTCCTCTTAGCATGATAAAGAAGATTCAAAGAGAGTGAGATGCCAGCTCCTTTCATTCAGTCAGTAGCTTCAATCATTTCTGGACGTTTTTCAATGGCAAAAATCAAAGAATATTGTAAATGCACAAACAGTAATTTCTCCGCATTGCAAGGTGCAATTCTGAAATTTTTTGCTTTTTCCTGCTCCTCTTAGCATGATAAAGAAGATTCAAAGAGAGTGAGATGCCAGCTTCTTTCATTCAGTCAGTAGCTTCAAACATTTCTGGACGTTTTTCAATGGCAAAAATCAATGAATATTGTAAATGCACAAACAGTAATTTCTCCGCATTGCAAGGTGCAATTCTGAAATTTTTTGCTTTTTCCTGCTCCTCTTAGCATGATAAAGAAGATTCAAAGAGAGTGAGATGCCATCTCCTTTCATTCAGTCAGTAGCTTCAAACATTTCTGGTATATGAATAACATGATGTTTTTCAATGGCAAAAATCAATGAATATTGTAAATGCACAAACAGTAATTTCTCCGCATTGCAAGGTGCAATTCTGAAATTTTTTGCTTTTTCCTGCTCCTCTTAGCATGATAAAGAAGATTCAAAGAGAGTGAGATGCCAGCTCCTTTCATTCAGTCAGTAGCTTCAATCATTTCTGGACGTTTTTCAAAGGCAAAAATCAATGAATATTTTAAATGCACAAACAGTAATTTCTCCGCATTGCAAGGTGCAATTCTGAAATTTTTTGCTTTTTCCTGCTCCTCTTAGCATGATAAAGAAGATTCAAAGAGAGTGAGATGCCAGCTCCTTTCATTCAGTCAGTAGCTTCAATCATTTCTGGACGTTTTTCAATGGCAAAAATCAATGAATATTGTAAATGCACAAATAGTAATTTCTCCGCATTGCAAGGTGCAATTCTGAAATTTTTTGCTTTTTCCTGCTCCTCTTAGCATGATAAAGAAGATACAAAGAGAGTGAGATGCCAGCTCCTTTCATTCAGTCAGTAGCTTCAAACATTTCTGGACGTTTTTCAATGGCAAAAATCAATGAATATTGTAAATGCACAAACAGTAATTTCTCCGCATTGCAAGGTGCAATTCTGAAATTTTTTGCTTTTTCCTGCTCCTCTTAGTATGATAAAGAAGATTCAAAGAGAGTGAGATGCCAGCTCCTTTCATTCAGTCAGTAGCTTCAATCATTTCTGGACGTTTTTCAATGGCAAAAATCAATGAATATTGTAAATGCACAAACAGTAATTTCTCCGCATTGCAAGGTGCAATTCTGAAATTTTTTGCTTTTTCCTGCTCCTCTTAGCATGATAAAGAAGATTCAAAGAGAGTGAGATGCCAGCTCCTTTCATTCAGTCAGTAGCTTCAATCATTTCTGGACGTTTTTCAATGGCAAAAATCAATGAATATTGTAAATGCACAAACAGTAATTTCTCCGCATTGCAAGGTGCAATTCTGAAATTTTTTGCTTTTTCCTGCTCCCCTTAGCATGATAAAGAAGATTCAAAGAGAGTGAGATGCCAGCTTCTTTCATTCAGTCAGTAGCTTCAAACATTTCTGGACGTTTTTCAATGGCAAAAATCAATGAATATTGTAAATGCACAAACAGTAATTTCTCCGCATTGCAAGGTGCAATTCTGAAATTTTTTGCTTTTTCCTGCTCCTCTTAGCATGATAAAGAAGATTCAAAGAGAGTGAGATGCCATCTCCTTTCATTCAGTCAGTAGCTTCAATCATTTCTGGACGTTTTTCAATGGCAAAAATCAATGAATATTGTAAATGCACAAACAGTAATTTCTCCGCATTGCAAGGTGCAATTCTGAAATTTTTTTGCTTTTTCCTGCTCTTCTTAGCATGATAAAGAAGATTCAAAGAGAGTGAGATGCCAGCTCCTTTCATTCAGTCAGTAGCTTCAATCATTTCTGGACGTTTTTCAATGGCAAAAATCAATGAATATTGTAAATGCACAAACAGTAATTTCTCCGCATTGCAAGGTGCAATTCTGAAATTTTTTGCTTTTTCCTGCTCCTCTTAGCATGATAAAGAAGATTCAAAGAGAGTGAGATGCCAGCTCCTTTCATTCAGTCAGTAGCTTCAAACATTTCTGGACGTTTTTCAATGGCAAAAATCAATGAATGTTGTAAATGCACAAACAGTAATTTCTCCGCATTGCAAGGTGCAATTCTGAAATTTTTTGCTTTTTCCTGCTCCTCTTAGCATGATAAAGAAGATTCAAAGAGAGTGAGATGCCAGCTTCTTTCATTCAGTCAGTAGCTTCAAACATTTCTGGACGTTTTTCAATGGCAAAAATCAATGAATATTGTAAATGCACAAACAGTAATTTCTCCGCATTGCAAGGTGCAATTCTGAAATTTTTTGCTTTTTCCTGCTCCTCTTAGCATGATAAAGAAGATTCAAAGAGAGTGAGATGCCAGCTTCTTTCATTCAGTCAGTAGCTTCAAACATTTCTGGACGTTTTTCAATGGCAAAAATCAATGAATATTGTAAATGCACAAACAGTAATTTCTCCGCATTGCAAGGTGCAATTCTGAAATTTTTTGATTTTTCCTGCTCCTCTTAGCATGATAAAGAAGATTCAAAGAGAGTGTGATGCCAGCTCCTTTCATTCAGTCAGTAGCTTCATACATTTCTGGTATATGAATAACATGATGTTTTTCAATGGCAAAAATCAATGAATATTGTAAATGCACAAACAGTAATTTCTCCGCATTGCAAGGTGCAATTCTGAAATTTTTTGCTTTTTCCTGCTCCTCTTAGCATGATAAAGAAGTTTCAAAGAGAGTGAGATGCCAGCTCCTTTCATTCAGTCAGTAGCTTCAATCATTTCTGGACGTTTTTCAATGGCAAAAATCAATGAATATTGTAAATGCACAAACAGTAATTTCTCCGCATTGCAAGGTGCAATTCTGAAATTTTTTGCTTTTTCCTGCTCCTCTTACCATGATAAAGAAGATTAAAAGAGAGTGAGATGCCAGCTCCTTTCATTCAGTCAGTAGCTTCAAACATTTCTGGACGTTTTTCAATGGCAAAAATCAATGAATATTGTAAATGCACAAACAGTAATTTCTCCGCATTGCAAGGTGCAATTCTGGAATTTTTTGCTTTTTCCTGCTCCTCTTAGCATGATAAAGAAGATTCAAAGAGAGTGAGATGCCAGCTCCTTTCATTCAGTCAGTAGCTTCAAACATTTCTGGTATATGAATAACATGATGTTTTTCAATGGCAAAAATCAATGAATATTGTAAATGCACAAACAGTAATTTCTCCGCATTGCAAGGTGCAATTCTGAAATTTTTTGCCTTTTCCTGCTCCTCTTAGCATGGTAAAGAAGATTCAAAGAGAGTGAGATGCCAGCTCCTTTCATTCAGTCAGTAGCTTCAATCATTTCTGGACGTTTTTCAAAGGCAAAAATCAATGAATATTTTAAATGCACAAACAGTAATTTCTCCGCATTGCAAGGTGCAATTCTGAAATTTTTTGCTTTTTCCTGCTCCTCTTAGCATGATAAAGAAGTTTCAAAGAGAGTGAGATGCCAGCTCCTTTCATTCAGTCAGTAGCTTCAATCATTTCTGGACGTTTTTCAATGGCAAAAATTAATGAATATTGTAAATGCACAAATAGTAATTTCTCCGCATTGCAAGGTGCAATTCTGAAATTTTTTGCTTTTTCCTGCTCCTCTTAGCATGATAAAGAAGATTCAAAGAGAGTGAGATGCCAGCTCCTTTCATTCAGTCAGTAGCTTCAATCATTTCTGGACGTTTTTCAATGGCAAAAATCAATGAATATTGTAAATGCACAAACAGTAATTTCTCCGCATTGCAAGGTGCAATTCTGAAATTTTTTGCTTTTTCCTGCTCCTCTTAGCATGATAAAGAAGATTCAAAGAGAGTGAGATGCCAGCTCCTTTCATTCAGTCAGTAGCTTCAAACATTTCTGGACGTTTTTCAATGGCAAAAATCAATGAATATTGTAAATGCACAAACAGTAATTTCTCCGCATTGCAAGGTGCAATTCTGAAATTTTTTGCTTTTTCCTGCTCCTCTTAGTATGATAAAGAAGATTCAAAGAGAGTGAGATGCCAGCTCCTTTCATTCAGTCAGTAGCTTCAATCATTTCTGGACGTTTTTCAATGGCAAAAATCAATGAATATTGTAAATGCACAAACAGTAATTTCTCCGCATTGCAAGGTGCAATTCTGAAATTTTTTGCTTTTTCCTGCTCCTCTTAGCATGATAAAGAAGATTCAAAGAGAGTGAGATGCCAGCTCCTTTCATTCAGTCAGTAGCTTCAATCATTTCTGGACGTTTTTCACTGGCAAAAATCAATGAATATTGTAAATGCAGAAACAGTAATTTCTCCGCATTGCAAGGTGCAATTCTGAAATTTTTTGCTTTTTCCTGCTCCTCTTAGCATGATAAAGAAGATTCAAAGAGAGTGATATGCCAGCTCCTTTCATTCAGTCAGTAGCTTCAAACATTTCTGGACGTTTTTCAATGGCAAAAATCAATGAATATTGTAAATGCACAAACAGTAATTTCTCCGCATTGCAATGTGCAATTCTGAAATTTTTTGCTTTTTCCTGCTCCTCTTAGCATGATAAAGAAGATTCAAAGAGAGTGTGATGCCAGCTCCTTTCATTCAGTCAGTAGCTTCAAACATTTCTGGTATATGAATAACATGATGTTTTTCAATGGCAAAAATCAATGAATATTGTAAATGCACAAACAGTAATTTCTCCGCATTGCAAGGTGCAATTCTGAAATTTTTTGCTTTTTCCTGCTCCTCTTAGCATGATAAAGAAGATTCAAAGAGAGTGAGATGCCAGCTCCTTTCATTCAGTCAGTAGCTTCAATCATTTCTGGACGTTTTTCAATGGCAAAAATCAATGAATATTGTAAATGCACAAACAGTAATTTCTCCGCATTGCAAGGTGCAATTCTGAAGTTTTTTGCTTTTTCCTGCTCCTCTTAGCATGATAAAGAAGATTAAAAGAGAGTGAGATGCCAGCTCCTTTCATTCAGTCAGTAGCTTCAAACATTTCTGGACGTTTTTCAATGGCAAAAATCAATGAATATTGTAAATGCACAAACAGTAATTTCTCCGCATTGCAAGGTGCAATTCTGAAATTTTTTGCTTTTTCCTGCTCCTCTTAGCATGATAAAGAAGATTCAAAGAGAGTGAGATGCCAGCTCCTTTCATTCAGTCAGTAGCTTCAAACATTTCTGGACGTTTTTCAATGGCAAAAATCAATGAATATTGTAAATGCACAAACAGTAATTTCTCCGCATTACAAGGTGCAATTCTGAAATTTTTTGCTTTTTCCTGCTCCTCTTAGTATGATAAAGAAGATTCAAAGAGAGTGAGATGCCAGCTCTTTTCATTCAGTCAGTAGCTTCAATCATTTCTGGACGTTTTTCAATGGCAAAAATCAATGAATATTGTAAATGCACAAACAGTAATTTCTCCGCATTGCAAGGTGCAATTCTGAAATTTTTTGCTTTTTCCTGCTCCTCTTAGCATGATAAAGAAGATTCAAAGAGAGTGAGATGCCAGCTCCTTTCATTCAGTCAGTAGCTTCAATCATTTCTGGACGTTTTTCACTGGCAAAAATCAATGAATATTGTAAATGCAGAAACAGTAATTTCTCCGCATTGCAAGGTGCAATTCTGAAATTTTTTGCTTTTTCCTGCTCCTCTTAGCATGATAAAGAAGATTCAAAGAGAGTGATAAGCCAGCTCCTTTCATTCAGTCAGTAGCTTCAAACATTTCTGGACATTTTTCAATGGCAAAAATCAATGAATATTGTAAATGCACAAACAGTAATTTCTCCGCATTGCAAGGTGCAATTCTGAAATTTTTTGCTTTTTCCTGCTCCTCTTAGCATGATAAAGAAGATTCAAAGAGAGTGAGATGCCAGCTTCTTTCATTCAGTCAGTAGCTTCAAACATTTCTGGACGTTTTTCAATGGCAAAAATCAATGAATATTGTAAATGCACAAACAGTAATTTCTCCGCATTGCAATGTGCAATTCTGAAATTTTTTGCTTTTTCCTGCTCCTCTTAGCATGATAAAGAAGATTCAAAGAGAGTGTGATGTCAGCTCCTTTCATTCAGTCAGTAGCTTCAAACATTTCTGGTATATGAATAACATGATGTTTTTCAATGGCAAAAATCAATGAATATTGTAAATGCACAAACAGTAATTTCTCCGCATTGCAAGGTGCAATTCTGAAATTTTTGGCTTTTTCCTGCTCCTCTTAGCATGATAAAGAAGATTCAAAGAGAGTGAGATGCCAGATCCTTTCATTCAGTCAGTAGCTTCAAACATTTCTGGACGTTTTTCAATGGCAAAAATCAATGAATATTGTAAATGCACAAACAGTAATTTCTCCGCATTGCAAGGTGCAATTCTTAAATTTTTTGCTTTTTCCTGCTCCTCTTAGCATGATAAAGAAGATTCAAAGAGAGTGAGATGCCAGCTCCTTTCATTCAGTCAGTAGCTTCAAACATTTCTGGACGTTTTTCAATGGCAAAAATCAATGAATATTGTAAATGCACAAACAGTAATTTCTCCGCATTGCAAGGTGCAATTCTGAAATTTTTTGCTTTTTCCTGCTCCTCTTAGTTTGATAAAGAAGATTCAAAGAGAGTGAGATGCCAGCTCCTTTCATTCAGTCAGTAGCTTCAATCATTTCTGGACGTTTTTCAATGGCAAAAATCAATGAATATTGTAAATGCACAAACAGTAATTTCTCCGCATTGCAAGGTGCAATTCTGAAATTTTTTGCTTTTTCCTGCTCCTCTTAGCATTATAAAGAAGATTCAAAGAGAGTGAGATGCCAGCTCCTTTCATTCAGTCAGTAGCTTCAATCATTTCTGGACGTTTTTCACTGGCAAAAATCAATGAATATTGTAAATGCAGAAACAGTAATTTCTCCGCATTGCAAGGTGCAATTCTGAAATTTTTTGCTTTTTCCTGCTCCTCTTAGCATGATAAAGAAGATTCAAAGAGAGTGATATGCCAGCTCCTTTCATTCAGTCAGTAGCTTCAAACATTTCTGGACGTTTTTCAATGGCAAAAATCAATGAATATTGTAAATGCACAAACAGTAATTTCTCCGCATTGCAAGGTGCAATTCTGAAATTTTTTGCTTTTTCCTGCTCCTCTTAGCATGATAAAGAAGATTCAAAGAGAGTGAGATGCCAGCTTCTTTCATTCAGTCAGTAGCTTCAAACATTTCTGGACGTTTTTCAATGGCAAAAATCAATGAATATTGTAAATGCACAAACAGTAATTTCTCCGCATTGCAATGTGCAATTCTGAAATTTTTTGCTTTTTCCTGCTCCTCTTAGCATGATAAAGAAGATTCAAAGAGAGTGTGATGCCAGCTCCTTTCATTCAGTCAGTAGCTTCAAACATTTCTGGTATATGAATAACATGATGTTTTTCAATGGCAAAAATCAATGAATATTGTAAATGCACAAACAGTAATTTCTCCGCATTGCAAGGTGCAATTCTGAAATTTTTTGCTTTTTCCTGCTCCTCTTAGCATGATAAAGAAGATTCAAAGAGAGTGAGATGCCAGCTCCTTTCATTCAGTCAGTAGCTTCAATCATTTCTGGACGTTTTTCAATGGCAAAAATCAATGAATATTGTAAATGCACAAACAGTAATTTCTCCGCATTGCAAGGTGCAATTCTGAAATTTTTTGCTTTTTCCTGCTCCTCTTAGCATGATAAAGAAGATTCAAAGAGAGTGAGATGCCAGCTCCTTTCATTCAGTCAGTAGCTTCAATCATTTCTGGACGTTTTTCACTGGCAAAAATCAATGAATATTGTAAATGCAGAAACAGTAATTTCTCCGCATTGCAAGGTGCAATTCTGAAATTTTTTGCTTTTTCATGCTCCTCTTAGCATGATAAAGAAGATTCAAAGAGAGTGATATGCCAGCTCCTTTCATTCAGTCAGTAGCTTCAAACATTTCTGGACGTTTTTCAATGGCAAAAATCAATGAATATTGTAAATGCACAAACAGTAATTTCTCCGCATTGCAAGGTGCAATTCTGAAATTTTTTGCTTTTTCCTGCTCCTCTTAGCATGATAAAGAAGATTCAAAGAGAGTGAGATGCCAGCTTCTTTCATTCAGTCAGTAGCTTCAAACATTTCTGGACGTTTTTCAATGGCAAAAATCAATGAATATTGTAAATGCACAAACAGTAATTTCTCCGCATTGCAATGTGCATTTCTGAAATTTTTTGCTTTTTCCTGCTCCTCTTAGCATGATAAAGAAGATTCAAAGAGAGTGTGATGCCAGCTCCTTTCATTCAGTCAGTAGCTTCAAACATTTCTGGTATATGAATAACATGATGTTTTTCAATGGCAAAAATCAATGAATATTGTAAATGCACAAACAGTAATTTCTCCGCATTGCAAGGTGCAATTCTGAAATTTTTTGCTTTTTCCTGCTCCTCTTAGCATGATAAAGAAAATTCAAAGAGAGTGAGATGCCAGCTCCTTTCATTCAGTCAGTAGCTTCAATCATTTCTGGACGTTTTTCAATGGCAAAAATCAATGAATATTGTAAATGCACAAACAGTAATTTCTCCGCATTGCAAGGTGCAATTCTGAAATTTTTTGCTTTTTCCTGCTCCTCTTAGCATGATAAAGAAGATTAAAAGAGAGTGAGATGCCAGCTCCTTTCATTCAGTCAGTAGCTTCAAACATTTCTGGACGTTTTTCAATGGCAAAAATCAATGAATATTGTAAATGCACAAACAGTAATTTCTCCGCATTGCAAGGTGCAATTCTGAAATTTTTTGCTTTTTCCTGCTCCTCTTAGCATGATAAAGAAGATTCAAAGAGAGTGAGATGCCAGCTCCTTTCATTCAGTCAGTAGCTTCAAACATTTCTGGACGTTTTTCAATGGCAAAAATCAATGAATATTGTAAATGCACAAACAGTAATTTCTCCGCATTGCAAGGTGCAATTCTGAAATTTTTTGCTTTTTCCTGCTCCTCTTAGTATGATAAAGAAGATTCAAAGAGAGTGAGATGCCAGCTCCTTTCAGTCAGTCAGTAGCTTCAATCATTTCTGGACGTTTTTCAATGGCAAAAATCAATGAATATTGTAAATGCACAAACAGTAATTTCTCCGCATTGCAAGGTGCAATTCTGAAATTTTTTGCTTTTTCCTGCTCCTCTTAGCATGATAAAGAAGATTCAAAGAGAGTGAGATGCCAGCTCCTTTCATTCAGTCAGTAGCTTCAATCATATCTGGACGTTTTTCACTGGCAAAAATCAATGAATATTGTAAATGCAGAAACAGTAATTTCTCCGCATTGCAAGGTGCAATTCTGAAATTTTTTGCTTTTTCCTGCTCCTCTTAGCATGATAAAGAAGATTCAAAGAGAGTGGTATGCCAGCTCCTTTCATTCAGTCAGTAGCTTCAAACATTTCTGGACGTTTTTCAATGGCAAAAATCAATGAATATTGTAAATGCACAAACAGTAATTTCTCCGCATTGCAAGGTGCAATTCTGAAATTTTTTGCTTTTTCCTGCTCCTCTTAGCATGATAAAGAAGATTCAAAGAGAGTGAGATGCCAGCTTCTTTCATTCAGTCAGTAGCTTCAAACATTTCTGGACGTTTTTCAATGGCAAAAATCAATGAATATTGTAAATGCACAAACAGTAATTTCTCCGCATTGCAATGTGCAATTCTGAAATTTTTTGCTTTTTCCTGCTCCTCTTAGCATGATAAAGAAGATTCAAAGAGAGTGTGATGCCAGCTCCTTTCATTCAGTCAGTAGCTTCAAACATTTCTGGTATATGAATAACATGATGTTTTTCAATGGCAAAAATCAATGAATATTGTAAATGCACAAACAGTAATTTCTCCGCATTGCAAGGTGCAATTCTGAAATTTTTTGCTTTTTCCTGCTCCTCTTAGCATGATAAAGAAGATTCAAAGAGAGTGAGATGCCAGCTCCTTTCATTCAGTCAGTAGCTTCAATCATTTCTGGACGTTTTTCAATGGCAAAAATCAATGAATATTGTAAATGCACAAACAGTAATTTCTCCGCATTGCAAGGTGCAATTCTGAAATTTTTTGCTTTTTCCTGCTCCTCTTAGCATGATAAAGAAAATTCAAAGAGAGTGAGATGCCAGCTCCTTTCATTCAGTCAGTAGCTTCAATCATTTCTGGACGTTTTTCAATGGCAAAAATCAATGAATATTGTAAATGCACAAACAGTAATTTCTCCGCATTGCAAGGTGCAATTCTGAAATTTTTTGCTTTTTCCTGCTCCTCTTAGCATGATAAAGAAGATTAAAAGAGAGTGAGATGCCAGCTCCTTTCATTCAGTCAGTAGCTTCAAACATTTCTGGACGTTTTTCAATGGCAAAAATCAATGAATATTGTAAATGCACAAACAGTAATTTCTCCGCATTGCAAGGTGCAATTCTGAAATTTTTTGCTTTTTCCTGCTCCTCTTAGCATGATAAAGAAGATTCAAAGAGAGTGAGATGCCAGCTCCTTTCATTCAGTCAGTAGCTTCAAACATTTCTGGACGTTTTTCAATGGCAAAAATCAATGAATATTGTAAATGCACAAACAGTAATTTCTCCGCATTGCAAGGTGCAATTCTGAAATTTTTTGCTTTTTCCTGCTCCTCTTAGTATGATAAAGAAGATTCAAAGAGAGTGAGATGCCAGCTCCTTTCAGTCAGTCAGTAGCTTCAATCATTTCTGGACGTTTTTCAATGGCAAAAATCAATGAATATTGTAAATGCACAAACAGTAATTTCTCCGCATTGCAAGGTGCAATTCTGAAATTTTTTGCTTTTTCCTGCTCCTCTTAGCATGATAAAGAAGATTCAAAGAGAGTGAGATGCCAGCTCCTTTCATTCAGTCAGTAGCTTCAATCATATCTGGACGTTTTTCACTGGCAAAAATCAATGAATATTGTAAATGCAGAAACAGTAATTTCTCCGCATTGCAAGGTGCAATTCTGAAATTTTTTGCTTTTTCCTGCTCCTCTTAGCATGATAAAGAAGATTCAAAGAGAGTGGTATGCCAGCTCCTTTCATTCAGTCAGTAGCTTCAAACATTTCTGGACGTTTTTCAATGGCAAAAATCAATGAATATTGTAAATGCACAAACAGTAATTTCTCCGCATTGCAAGGTGCAATTCTGAAATTTTTTGCTTTTTCCTGCTCCTCTTAGCATGATAAAGAAGATTCAAAGAGAGTGAGATGCCAGCTTCTTTCATTCAGTCAGTAGCTTCAAACATTTCTGGACGTTTTTCAATGGCAAAAATCAATGAATATTGTAAATGCACAAACAGTAATTTCTCCGCATTGCAATGTGCAATTCTGAAATTTTTTGCTTTTTCCTGCTCCTCTTAGCATGATAAAGAAGATTGAAAGAGAGTGTGATGCCAGCTCCTTTCATTCAGTCAGTAGCTTCAAACATTTCTGGTATATGAATAACATGATGTTTTTCAATGGCAAAAATCAATGAATATTGTAAATGCACAAACAGTAATTTCTCCGCATTGCAAGGTGCAATTCTGAAATTTTTTGCTTTTTCCTGCTCCTCTTAGCATGATAAAGAAGATTCAAAGAGAGTGAGATGCCAGCTCCTTTCATTCAGTCAGTAGCTTCAATCATTTCTGGACGTTTTTCAATGGCAAAAATCAATGAATATTGTAAATGCACAAACAGTAATTTCTCCGCATTGCAAGGTGCAATTCTGAAATTTTTTGCTTTTTCCTGCTCCTCTTAGCATGATAAAGAAGATTAAAAGAGAGTGAGATGCCAGCTCCTTTCATTCAGTCAGTAGCTTCAAACATTTCTGGACGTTTTTCAATGGCAAAAATCAATGAATATTGTAAATGCACAAACAGTAATTTCTCCGCATTGCAAGGTGCAATTCTGAAATTTTTTGCTTTTTCCTGCTCCTCTTAGCATGATAAAGAAGATTCAAAGAGAGTGAGATGCCAGCTCCTTTCATTCAGTCAGTAGCTTCAAACATTTCTGGTATATGAATAACATGATGTTTTTCAATGGCAAAAATCAATGAATATTGTAAATGCACAAACAGTAATTTCTCTGCATTGCAAGGTGCAATTCTGAAATTTTTTGCTTTTTCCTGCTCCTCTTAGCATGATAAAGAAGATTCAAAGAGAGTGAGATGCCATCTCCTTTCATTCAGTCAGTAGCTTCAATCATTTCTGGACGTTTTTCAAAGGCAAAAATCAATGAATATTTTAAATGCACAAACAGTAATTTCTCCGCATTGCAAGGTGCAATTCTGAAATTTTTTGCTTTTTCCTGCTCCTCTTAGCATGATAAAGAAGATTCAAAGAGAGTGAGATGCCAGCTCCTTTCATTCAGTCAGTAGCTTCAATCATTTCTGGACGTTTTTCAATGGCAAAAATCAATGAATATTGTAAATGCACAAATAGTAATTTCTCCGCATTGCAAGGTGCAATACTGAAATTTTTTGCTCTTTCCTGCTCCTCTTAGCATGATAAAGAAGATTCAAAGAGAGTGAGATGCCAGCTCCTTTCATTCAGTCAGTAGCTTCAATCATTTCTGGACGTTTTTCAATGGCAAAAATCAATGAATAGTGTAAAGGCACAAACAGTAATTTCTCCGCATTGCAAGGTGCAATTCTGAAATTTTTTGCTTTTTCCTGCTCCTCTTAGCATGATAAAGAAGACTCAAAGAGAGTGAGATGCCAGCTCCTTTCATTCAGTCAGTAGCTTCAAACATTTCTGGACGTTTTTCAATGGCAAAAATCAATGAATATTATAAATGCACAAACAGTAATTTCTCCGCATTGCAAGGTGCAATTCTGAAATTTTTTGCTTTTTCCTGCTCCTCTTAGTATGATAAAGAAGATTCAAAGAGAATGAGATGCCAGCTCCTTTCATTCAGTCAGTAGCTTCAATCATTTCTGGACGTTTTTCAATGGCAAAAATCAATGAATATTGTAAATGCACAAACAGTAATTTCTCCGCATTGCAAGGTGCAATTCTGAAATTTTTTGCTTTTTCCTGCTCCTCTTAGCATGATAAAGAAGATTCAAAGAGAGTGAGATGCCAGCTCCTTTCATTCAGTCAGTAGCTTCAATCATTTCTGGCCGTTTTTCAAGGGCAAAAATCAATGAATATTGTAAATGCACAAACAGTAATTTCTCCTCATTGCAAGGTGCAATTCTGAAATTTTTTGCTTTTTCCTGCTCCTCTTAGCATGATAAAGAAGATTCAAAGAGAGTGTGATGCCAGCTCCTTTCATTCAGTCAGTAGCTTCAAACATTTCTGGTATATGAATAACATGATGTTTTTCAATGGCAAAAATCAATGAATATTGTAAATGCACAAACAGTAATTTCTCCGCATTGCAAGGTGCAATTCTGAAATTTTTTGCTTTTTCCTGCTCCTCTTAGCATGATAAAGAAGATTCAAAGAGAGTGAGATGCCAGCTCCTTTCATTCAGTCAGTAGCTTCAATCATTTCTGGACGTTTTTCAATGGCAAAATCAATGAATATTGTAAATGCACAAACAGTAATTTCTCCGCATTGCAAGGTGCAATTCTGAAATTTTTTGCTTTTTCCTGCTCCTCTTAGCATGATAAAGAAGATTAAAAGAGAGTGAGATGCCAGCTCCTTTCATTCAGTCAGTAGCTTCAAACATTTCTGGACGTTTTTCAATGGCAAAAATCAATGAATATTGTAAATGCACAAACAGTAATTTCTCCGCATTGCAAGGTGCAATTCTGAAATTTTTTGCTTTTTCCTGCTCCTCTTAGCATGATAAAGAAGATTCAAAGAGAGTGAGATGCCAGCTCCTTTCATTCAGTCAGTAGCTTCAAACATTTCTGGTATATGAATAACATGATGTTTTTCAATGGCAAAAATCAATGAATATTGTAAATGCACAAACAGTAATTTCTCCGCATTGCAAGGTGCAATTCTGAAATTTTTTGCTTTTTCCTGCTCCTCTTAGCATGATAAAGAAGATTAAAAGAGAGTGAGATGCCAGCTCCTTTCATTCAGTCAGTAGCTTCAAACATTTCTGGACGTTTTTCAATGGCAAAAATCAATGAATATTGTAAATGCACAAACAGTAATTTCTCCGCATTGCAAGGTGCAATTCTGAAATTTTTTGCTTTTTCCTGCTCCTCTTAGCATGATAAAGAAGATTCAAAGAGAGTGAGATGCCAGCTCCTTTCATTCAGTCAGTAGCTTCAAACATTTCTGGACGTTTTTCAATGGCAAAAATCAATGAATATTGTAAATGCACAAACAGTAATTTCTCCGCATTGCAAGGTGCAATTCTGAAATTTTTTGCTTTTTCCTGCTCCTCTTAGTATGATAAAGAAGATTCAAAGAGAGTGAGATGCCAGCTCCTTTCAGTCAGTCAGTAGCTTCAATCATTTCTGGACGTTTTTCAATGGCAAAAATCAATGAATATTGTAAATGCACAAACAGTAATTTCTCCGCATTGCAAGGTGCAATTCTGAAATTTTTTGCTTTTTCCTGCTCCTCTTAGCATGATAAAGAAGATTCAAAGAGAGTGAGATGCCAGCTCCTTTCATTCAGTCAGTAGCTTCAATCATTTCTGGACGTTTTTCACTGGCAAAAATCAATGAATATTGTAAATGCAGAAACAGTAATTTCTCTGCATTGCAAGGTGCAATTCTGAAATTTTTTGCTTTTTCCTGCTCCTCTTAGCATGATAAAGAAGATTCAAAGAGAGTGGTATGCCAGCTTCTTTCATTCAGTCAGTAGCTTCAAACATTTCTGGACGTTTTTCAATGGCAAAAATCAATGAATATTGTAAATGCACAAACAGTAATTTCTCCGCATTGCAATGTGCAATTCTGAAATTTTTTGCTTTTTCCTGCTCCTCTTAGCATGATAAAGAAGATTCAAAGAGAGTGTGATGCCAGCTCCTTTCATTCAGTCAGTAGCTTCAAACATTTCTGGTATATGAATAACATGATGTTTTTCAATGGCAAAAATCAATGAATATTGTAAATGCACAAACAGTAATTTCTCCGCATTGCAAGGTGCAATTCTGAAATTTTTTGCTTTTTCCTGCTCCTCTTAGCATGATAAAGAAGATTCAAAGAGAGTGAGATGCCAGCTCCTTTCATTCAGTCAGTAGCTTCAATCATTTCTGGACGTTTTTCAATGGCAAAAATCAATGAATATTGTAAATGCACAAACAGTAATTTCTCCGCATTGCAAGGTGCAATTCTGAAATTTTTTGCTTTTTCCTGCTCCTCTTAGCATGATAAAGAAGATTAAAAGAGAGTGAGATGCCAGCTCCTTTCATTCAGTCAGTAGCTTCAAACATTTCTGGACGTTTTTCAATGGCAAAAATCAATGAATATTGTAAATGCACAAACAGTAATTTCTACGCATTGCAAGGTGCAATTCTGAAATTTTTTGCTTTTTCCTGCTCCTCTTAGCATGATAAAGAAGATTCAAAGAGAGTGAGATGCCAGCTCCTTTCATTCAGTCAGTAGCTTCAAACATTTCTGGTATATGAATAACATGATGTTTTTCAATGGCAAAAATCAATGAATATTGTAAATGCACAAACAGTAATTTCTCCGCATTGCAAGGTGCAATTCTGAAATTTTTTGCTTTTTCCTGCTCCTCTTAGCATGATAAAGAAGATTCAAAGAGAGTGAGATGCCATCTCCTTTCATTCAGTCAGTAGCTTCAATCATTTCTGGACGTTTTTCAAAGGCAAAAATCAATGAATATTTTAAATGCACAAACAGTAATTTCTCCGCATTGCAAGGTGCAATTCTGAAATTTTTTGCTTTTTCCTGCTCCTCTTAGCATGATAAAGAAGATTCAAAGAGAGTGAGATGCCAGCTCCTTTCATTCAGTCAGTAGCTTCAATCATTTCTGGACGTTTTTCAATGGCAAAAATCAATGAATATTGTAAATGCACAAACAGTAATTTCTCCGCATTGCAAGGTGCAATTCTGAAATTTTTTGCTTTTTCCTGCTCCTCTTAGCATGATAAAGAAGATTAAAAGAGAGTGAGATGCCAGCTCCTTTCATTCAGTCAGTAGCTTCAAACATTTCTGGACGTTTTTCAATGGCAAAAATCAATGAATATTGTAAATGCACAAACAGTAATTTCTCCGCATTGCAAGGTGCAATTCTGAAATTTTTTGCTTTTTCCTGCTCCTCTTAGCATGATAAAGAAGATTCAAAGAGAGTGAGATGCCAGCTCCTTTCATTCAGTCAGTAGCTTCAAACATTTCTGGTATATGAATAACATGATGTTTTTCAATGGCAAAAATCAATGAATATTGTAAATGCACAAACAGTAATTTCTCCGCATTGCAAGGTGCAATTCTGAAATTTTTTGCTTTTTCCTGCTCCTCTTAGCATGATAAAGAAGATTCAAAGAGAGTGAGATGCCATCTCCTTTCATTCAGTCAGTAGCTTCAATCATTTCTGGACGTTTTTCAAAGGCAAAAATCAATGAATATTTTAAATGCACAAACAGTAATTTCTCCGCATTGCAAGGTGCAATTCTGAAATTTTTTGCTTTTTCCTGCTCCTCTTAGCATGATAAAGAAGATTCAAAGAGAGTGAGATGCCAGCTCCTTTCATTCAGTCAGTAGCTTCAATCATTTCTGGACGTTTTTCAATGGCAAAAATCAATGAATATTGTAAATGCACAAATAGTAATTTCTCCGCATTGCAAGGTGCAATTCTGAAATTTTTTGCTCTTTCCTGCTCCTCTTAGCATGATAAAGAAGATTCAAAGAGAGTGAGATGCCAGCTCCTTTCATTCAGTCAGTAGCTTCAATCATTTCTGGACGTTTTTCAAAGGCAAAAATCAATGAATAGTGTAAAGGCACAAACAGTAATTTCTCCGCATTGCAAGGTGCAATTCTGAAATTTTTTGCTTTTTCCTGCTCCTCTTAGCATGATAAAGAAGACTCAAAGAGAGTGAGATGCCAGCTCCTTTCATTCAGTCAGTAGCTTCAAACATTTCTGGACGTTTTTCAATGGCAAAAATCAATGAATATTATAAATGCACAAACAGTAATTTCTCCGCATTGCAAGGTGCAATTCTGAAATTTTTTGCTTTTTCCTGCTCCTCTTAGTATGATAAAGAAGATTCAAAGAGAGTGAGATGCCAGCTCCTTTCATTCAGTCAGTAGCTTCAATCATTTCTGGACGTTTTTCAATAGCAAAAATCAATGTATATTGTAAATGCACAAACAGTAATTTCTCCGCATTGCAAGGTGCAATTCTGAAATTTTTTGCTTTTTCCTGCTCCTCTTAGCATGATAAAGAAGATTCAAAGAGAGTGAGATGCCAGCTCCTTTCATTCAGTCAGTAGCTTCAATCATTTCTGGCCGTTTTTCAAGGGCAAAAATCAATGAATATTGTAAATGCACAAACAGTAATTTCTCCTCATTGCAACGTGCAATTCTGAAATTTTTTGCTTTTTCCTGCTCCTCTTAGCATGATAAAGAAGATTCAAAGAGAGTGTGATGCCAGCTCCTTTCATTCAGTCAGTAGCTTCAAACATTTCTGGTATATGAATAACATGATGTTTTTCAATGGCAAAAATCAATGAATATTGTAAATGCACAAACAGTAATTTCTCCGCATTGCAAGGTGCAATTCTGAAATTTTTTGCTTTTTCCTGCTCCTCTTAGCATGATAAAGAAGATTAAAAGAGAGTGAGATGCCAGCTCCTTTCATTCAGTCAGTAGCTTCAAACATTTCTGGACGTTTTTCAATGGCAAAAATCAATGAATATTGTAAATGCACAAACAGTAATTTCTCCGCATTGCAAGGTGCAATTCTGAAATTTTTTGCTTTTTCCTGCTCCTCTTAGCATGATAAAGAAGATTCAAAGAGAGTGAGATGCCAGCTCCTTTCATTCAGTCAGTAGCTTCAAACATTTCTGGTATATGAATAACATGATGTTTTTCAATGGCAAAAATCAATGAATATTGTAAATGCACAAACAGTAATTTCTCCGCATTGCAAGGTGCAATTCTGAAATTTTTTGCTTTTTCCTGCTCCTCTTAGCATGATAAAGAAGATTCAAAGAGAGTGAGATGCCAGCTCCTTTCATTCAGTCAGTAGCTTCAATCATTTCTGGACGTTTTTCAAAGGCAAAAATGAATGAATATTTTAAATGCACAAACAGTAATTTCTCCGCATTGCAAGGTGCAATTCTGAAATTTTTTGCTTTTTCCTGCTCCTCTTAGCATGATAAAGAAGATTCAAAGAGAGTGAGATGCCAGCTCCTTTCATTCAGTCAGTAGCTTCAATCATTTCTGGACGTTTTTCAATGGCAAAAATCAATGAATATTGTAAATGCACAAATAGTAATTTCTCCGCATTGCAAGGTGCAATTCTGAAATTTTTTGCTTTTTCCTGCTCCTCTTAGCATGATAAAGAAGATTCAAAGAGAGTGAGATGCCAGCTCCTTTCATTCAGTCAGTAGCTTCAAACATTTCTGGACGTTTTTCAATGGCAAAAATCAATGAATATTGTAAATGCACAAACAGTAATTTCTCCGCATTGCAAGGTGCAATTCTGAAATTTTTTGCTTTTTCCTGCTCCTCTTAGCATGATAAAGAAGATTCAAAGAGAGTGAGATGCCAGCTCCTTTCATTCAGTCAGTAGCTTCAAACATTTCTGGACGTTTTTCAATGGCAAAAATCAATGAATATTGTAAATGCACAAACAGTAATTTCTCCGCATTGCAAGGTGCAATTCTGAAATTTTTTGCTTTTTCCTGCTCCTCTTAGTATGATAAAGAAGATTCAAAGAGAGTGAGATGCCAGCTCCTTTCATTCAGTCAGTAGCTTCAATCATTTCTGGACGTTTTTCAATGGCAAAAATCAATGAATATTGTAAATGCACAAACAGTAATTTCTCGGCATTGCAAGGTGCAATTCTGAAATTTTTTGCTTTTTCCTGCTCCTCTTAGTATGATAAAGAAGATTCAAAGAGAGTGAGATGCCAGCTCCTTTCATTCAGTCAGTAGCTTCAATCATTTCTGGACGTTTTTCAATGGCAAAAATCAATGAATATTGTAAATGCACAAACAGTAATTTCTCCGCATTGCAAGGTGCAATTCTGAAATTTTTTGCTTTTTCCTGCTCCTCTTAGCATGATAAAGAAGATTCAAAGAGAGTGAGATGCCAGCTCCTTTCATTCAGTCAGTAGCTTCAATCATTTCTGGACGTTTTTCACTGGCAAAAATCAATGAATATTGTAAATGCAGAAACAGTAATTTCTCCGCATTGCAAGGTGCAATTCTGAAATTTTTTGCTTTTTCCTGCTCCTCTTAGCATGATAAAGAAGATTCAAAGAGAGTGATATGCCAGCTCCTTTCATTCAGTCAGTAGCTTCAAACATTTCTGGACGTTTTTCAATGGCAAAAATCAATGAATATTGTAAATGCACAAACAGTAATTTCTCCGCATTGCAAGGTGCAATTCTGAAATTTTTTGCTTTTTCCTGCTCCTCTTAGCATGATAAAGAAGATTCAAAGAGAGTGAGATGCCAGCTTCTTTCATTCAGTCAGTAGCTTCAAACATTTCTGGACGTTTTTCAATGGCAAAAATCAATGAATATTGTAAATGCACAAACAGTAATTTCTCCGCATTGCAATGTGCAATTCTGAAATTTTTTGCTTTTTCCTGCTCCTCTTAGCATGATAAAGAAGATTCAAAGAGAGTGTGATGCCAGCTCCTTTCATTCAGTCAGTAGCTTCAAACATTTCTGGTATATGAATAACATGATGTTTTTCAATGGCAAAAATCAATGAATATTGTAAATGCACAAACAGTAATTTCTCCGCATTGCAATGTGCAATTCTGAAATTTTTTGCTTTTTCCTGCTCCTCTTAGCATAATAAAGAAGATTCAAAGAGAGTGAGATGCCAGCTCCTTTCATTCAGTCAGTAGCTTCAATCATTTCTGGACGTTTTTCAATGGCAAAAATTAATGAATATTGTAAATGCACAAACAGTAATTTCTCCGCATTGCAAGGTGCAATTCTGAAATTTTTAGCTTTTTCCTGCTCCTCTTAGCATGATAAAGAAGATTCAAAGAGAGTGAGATGCCAGCTCCTTTCATTCAGTCAGTAGCTTCAAACATTTCTGGATGTTTTTCAATGGCAAAAATCAATGAATATTATAAATGCACAAACAGTAATTTCTCCGCATTGCAAGGTGCAATTCTGAAATTTTTTGCTTTTTCCTGCTCCTCTTAGTATGATAAAGAAGATTCAAAGAGAGTGAGATGCCAGCTCCTTTCATTCAGTCAGTAGCTTCAATCATTTCTGGACGTTTTTCAATGGCAAAAATCAATGAATATTGTAAATGCACAAACAGTAATTTCTCCACATTGCAAGGTGCAATTCTGAAATTTTTTGCTTTTTCCTGCTCCTCTTAGCATGATAAAGAAGATTCAAAGAGAGTGAGATGCCAGCTCCTTTCATTCAGTCAGTAGCTTCAATCATTTCTGGCCGTTTTTCAAGGGCAAAAATCAATGAATATTGTAAATGCACAAACAGTAATTTCTCCTCATTGCAAGGTGCAATTCTGAAATTTTTTGCTTTTTCCTGCTCCTCTTAGCATGATAAAGAAGATTCAAAGAGAGTGTGATGCCAGCTCCTTTCATTCAGTCAGTAGCTTCAAACATTTCTGGTATATGAATAACATGATGTTTTTCAATGGCAAAAATCAATGAATATTGTAAATGCACAAACAGTAATTTCTCCGCATTGCAAGGTGCAATTCTGAAATTTTTTGCTTTTTCCTGCTCCTCTTAGCATGATAAAGAAGATTAAAAGAGAGTGAGATGCCAGCTCCTTTCATTCAGTCAGTAGCTTCAAACATTTCTGGACGTTTTTCAATGGCAAAAATCAATGAATATTGTAAATGCACAAACAGTAATTTCTCCGCATTGCAAGGTGCAATTCTGAAATTTTTTGCTTTTTCCTGCTCCTCTTAGCATGATAAAGAAGATTCAAAGAGAGTGAGATGCCAGCTCCTTTCATTCAGTCAGTAGCTTCAAACATTTCTGGTATATGAATAACATGATGTTTTTCAATGGCAAAAATCAATGAATATTGTAAATGCACAAACAGTAATTTCTCCGCATTGCAAGGTGCAATTCTGAAATTTTTTGCTTTTTCCTGCTCCTCTTAGCATGATAAAGAAGATTCAAAGAGAGTGAGATACCAGCTCCTTTCATTCAGTCAGTAGCTTCAATAATTTCTGGACGTTTTTCAATGGCAAAAATCAATGAATATTGTAAATGCACAAACAGTAATTTCTCCGCATTGCAAGGTGCAATTCTGAAATTTTTTGCTTTTTCCTGCTCCGCTTAGCATGATAAAGAAGATTCAAAGAGATTGAGATGCCAGCTCCTTTCATTCAGTCAGTAGCTTCAATCATTTCTGGACGTTTTTCAATGGCAAAAATCAATGAATATTGTAAATGCACAAACAGTAATTTCTCCGCATTGCAAGGTGCAATTCTGAAATTTTTTGCTTTTTCCTGCTCCTCTTAGCATGATAAAGAAGATTCAAAGAGAGTGAGATGCCAGCTCCTTTCATTCAGTCAGTAGCTTCAAACATTTCTGGTATATGAATAACATGATGTTTTTCAATGGCAAAAATCATTGAATATTGTAAATGCACAAACAGTAATTTCTCCGCATTGCAAGGTGCAATTCTGAAATTTTTTGCTTTTTCCTGCTCCTCTTAGCATGATAAAGAAGATTCAAAGAGAGTGAGATGCCAGCTCCTTTCATTCAGTCAGTAGCTTCAAACATTTCTGGTATATGAATAACATGTTCTTCAATGGCAAAAATCAATGAATATTGTAAATGCACAAACAGTAATTTCTCCGCATTGCAAGGTGCAATTCTGAAATTTTTTGCTTTTTCCTGCTCCTCTTAGCATGATAAAGAAGATTCAAAGAGAGTGAGATGCCAGCTCCTTTCATTCAGTCAGTAGCTTCAATCATTTCTGGACGTTTTTCAATCGCAAAAATCAATGAATATTGTAAATGCACAAACAGTAATTTCTCCGCATTGCAAGGTGCAATTCTGAAATTTTTTGCTTTTTCCTGCTCCTCTTAGCATGACAAAGAAGATTCAAAGAGAGTGAGATGCCAGCTCCTTTCATTCAGTCAGTAGCTTCAATCATTTCTGGACGTTTTTCAATGGCAAAAATCAATGATTATTTTAAATGCACAAACAGTAATTTCTCCGCATTGCAAGGTGCAATTCTGAAATTTTTTTCTTTTTCCTGCTCCTCTTAGCATGATAAAGAAGATTCAAAGAGAGTGAGATGCCAGCTCCTTTCATTCAGTCAGTAGCTTCAAACATTTCTGGACATTTTTCAATGGCAAAAATCAATGAATATTGTAAATGCACAAACAGTAATTTCTCCGCATTGCAAAGTGCAATTCTGAAATTTTTTGCTTTTTCCTGCTCCTCTTAGCAAGATAAAGAAGATTCAAAGAGAGTGAGATGCCAACTCCTTTCATTCAGTCAGTAGCTTCAAACATTTCTGGTATATGAATAACATGATGTTTTTCAATGGCAAAAATCAATGAATATTGTAAATGCACAAACAGTAATTTCTCCGCATTGCAAGGTGCAATTCTGAAATTTTTTGCTTTTTCCTGCTCCTCTTAGCATGATAAAGAAGATTCAAAGAGAGTGAGATGCCAGCTCCTTTCATTCAGTCAGTAGCTTCAATCATTTCTGGACGTTTTTCAATGGCAAAAATCAATGAATATTGTAAATGCACAAACAGTAATTTCTCCGCATTGCAAGGTGCAATTCTGAAATTTTTTGCTTTTTCCTGCTCCTCTTAGCATGATAAAGAAGATTCAAAGAGAGTGAGATGTCAGCTCCTTTCATTCAGTCAGTAGCTTCAAACATTTCTGGTATATGAATAACATGATGTTTTTCAATGGCAAAAATCAATGAATATTGTAAATGCACAAACAGTAATTTCTCCGCATTGCAAGGTGCAATTCTGAAATTTTTTGCTTTTTCCTGCTCCTCTTAGCATGATCAAGAAGATTCAAAGAGAGTAAGATGCCAGCTCCTTTCATTCAGTCAGTAGCTTCAATCATTTCTGGACGTTTTTCAATGGCAAAAATCAATGAATATTGTAAATGCACAAACAGTAATTTTTCCGCATTGCAAGGTGCAATTCTGAAATTTTTTGCTTTTTCCTGCTCCTCTTAGCATGATAAAGAAGATTCAAAGAGAGTGAGATGCCAGCTCCTTTCATTCAGTCAGTAGCTTCAATCATTTCTGGACGTTTTTCAATGGCAAAAATCAATGAATATTGTAAATGCACAAACAGTAATTTCTCCGCATAGCAAGGTGCAATTCTGAAATTTTTTGCTTTTTCCTGCTCCTCTTAGCATGATAAAGAAGATTCAAAGAGAGTGAGATGCCAGCTCCTTTCATTCAGTCAGTAGCTTCAAACATTTCTGGTATATGAATAACATGATGTTTTTCAATGGCAAAAATCAATGAATATTGTAAATGCACTAACAGTAATTTCTCCGCATTGCAAGGTGCAATTCTGAAATTTTTTGCTTTTTCCTGCTCCTCTTAGCATGATAAAGAAGATTCAAAGAGAGTGAGATGCCAGCTCCTTTCATTCAGTCAGTAGCTTCAAACATTTCTGGTATATGAATAACATGATGTTTTTCAATGGCAAAATTCAATGAATATTGTAAATGCACAAACAGTAATTTCTCCGCATTGCAAGGTGCAATTCTGAAATTTTTTGCTTTTTCCTGCTCCTCTTAGCATGATAATGAAGATTCAAAGAGAGTGAGATGCCTGCTCTTTTCATTCAGTCAGTAGCTTCAAACATTTCTGGTATATGAATAACATGATGTTTTTCAATGGCAAAAATCAATGAATATTGTAAATGCACAAACAGTAATTTCTCCGCATTGCAAGGTGCAATTCTGAAATTTTTTGCTTTTTCCTGCTCCTCTTAGCATGATAAAGAAGATTCAAAGAGAGTGAGATGCCAGCTCCTTTCATTCAGTCAGTAGCTTCAAACATTTCTGGTATATGAATAACATGATGTTTTTCAAAGGCAAAAATCAATGAATATTGTAAATGCACAAACAGTAATTTCTCCGCATTGCAAGGTGCAATTCTGAAATTTTTTGCTTTTTCCTGCTCCTCTTAGCATGATAAAGAAGATTCAAAGAGAGTGAGATGCCAGCTCCTTTCATTCAGTCTGTAGCTTCAAACATTTCTGGACGTTTTTCAATGGCAAAAATCAATGAATATTGTAAATGCACAAACAGTAATTTCTCCGCATTGCAAGGTGCAATTCTGAAATTTTTTGTTTTTCCTGCTCCTCTTAGCATGATAAAGAAGATTCAAAGAGAGTGAGATGCCAGCTCATTTCATTCAGTCAGTAGCTTCAAACATTTCTGGTATATGAATAACATGATGTTTTTCAATGGCAAAAATCAATGAATATTGTAAATGCACAAACAGTAATTTCTCCGCATTGCAAGGTGCAATTCTGAAATTTTTTGCTTTTTCCTGCTCCTCTTAGCATGATAAAGAAGATTCAAAGAGAGTGAGATGCCAGCTCCTTTCATTCAGTCAGTAGCTTCAATCATTTCTGGACGTTTTTCAATGGCAAAAATCAATGATTATTGTAAATGCACAAACAGTAATTTCTCCGCATTGCAAGGTGCAATTCTGAAATTTTTTTCTTTTTCCTGCTCCTCTTAGCATGATAAAGAAGATTCAAAGAGAGTGAGATGCCAGCTCCTTTCATTCAGTCAGTAGCTTCAAACATTTCTGGACGTTTTTCAATGGCAAAAATCAATGAATATTGTAAATGCACAAACAGTAATTTCTCCGCATTGCAAAGTGCAATTCTGAAATTTTTTGCTTTTTCCTGCTCCTCTTAGCAAGATAAAGAAGATTCAAAGAGAGTGAGATGCCAGCTCCTTTCATTCAGTCAGTAGCTTCAAACATTTCTGGTATATGAATAACATGATGTTTTTCAATGGCAAAAATCAATGAATATTGTAAATGCACAAACAGTAATTTCTCCGCATTGCAAGGTGCAATTCTGAAATTTTTTGCTTTTTCCTGCTCCTCTTAGCATGATAAAGAAGATTCAAAGAGAGTGAGATGCCAGCTCCTTTCATTCAGTCAGTAGCTTCAATCATTTCTGGACGTTTTTCAATGGCAAAAATCAATGAATATTGTAAATGCACAAACAGTAATTTCTCCGCATTGCAAGGTGCAATTCTGAAATTTTTTGCTTTTTCCTGCTCCTCTTAGCATGATAAAGAAGATTCAAAGAGAGTGAGATGCCAGCTCCTTTCATTCAGTCAGTAGCTTCAATCATTTCTGGACGTTTTTCAATGGCAAAAATCAATGAATATTGTAAATGCACAAACAGTAATTTCTCCGCATTGCAAGGTGCAATTCTGAAATTTTTTGCTTTTTCCTGCTCCTCTTAGCATGATAAAGAAGATTCAAAGAGAGTGAGATGCCAGCTCCTTTCATTCAGTCAGTAGCTTCAAACATTTCTGGTATATGAATAACATGATGTTTTTCAATGGCAAAAATCAATGAATATTGTAAATGCACAAACAGTAATTTCTCCGCATTGCAAGGTGCAATTCTGAAATTTTTTGCTTTTTCCTGCTCCTCTTAGCATGATAAAGAAGATTCAAAGAGAGTGAGATGCCAGCTCCTTTCATTCAGTCTGTAGCTTCAAACATTTCTGGACGTTTTTCAATGGCAAAAATCAATGAATATTGTAAATGCACAAACAGTAATTTCTCCGCATTGCAAGGTGCAATTCTGAAATTTTTTGTTTTTCCTGCTCCTCTTAGCATGATAAAGAAGATTCAAAGAGAGTGAGATGCCAGCTCATTTCATTCAGTCAGTAGCTTCAAACATTTCTGGTATATGAATAACATGATGTTTTTCAATGGCAAAAATCAATGAATATTGTAAATGCACAAACAGTAATTTCTCCGCATTGCAAGGTGCAATTCTGAAATTTTTTGCTTTTTCCTGCTCCTCTTAGCATGATAAAGAAGATTCAAAGAGAGTGAGATGCCAGCTCCTTTCATTCAGTCAGTAGCTTCAATCATTTCTGGACGTTTTTCAATGGCAAAAATCAATGAATATTGTAAATGCACAAACAGTAATTTCTCCGCATTGCAAGGTGCAATTCTGAAATTTTTTGCTTTTTCCTGCTCCTCTTAGCATGACAAAGAAGATTCAAAGAGAGTGAGATGCCAGCTCCTTTCATTCAGTCAGTAGCTTCAATCATTTCTGGACGTTTTTCAATGGCAAAAATCAATGATTATTTTAAATGCACAAACAGTAATTTCTCCGCATTGCAAGGTGCAATTCTGAAATTTTTTTCTTTTTCCTGCTCCTCTTAGCATGATAAAGAAGATTCAAAGAGAGTGAGATGCCAGCTCCTTTCATTCAGTCAGTAGCTTCAAACATTTCTGGACATTTTTCAATGGCAAAAATCAATGAATATTGTAAATGCACAAACAGTAATTTCTCCGCATTGCAAAGTGCAATTCTGAAATTTTTTGCTTTTTCCTGCTCCTCTTAGCAAGATAAAGAAGATTCAAAGAGAGTGAGATGCCAGCTCCTTTCATTCAGTCAGTAGCTTCAAACATTTCTGGTATATGAATAACATGATGTTTTTCAATGGCAAAAATCAATGAATATTGTAAATGCACAAACAGTAATTTCTCCGCATTGCAAGGTGCAATTCTGAAATTTTTTGCTTTTTCCTGCTCCTCTTAGCATGATAAAGAAGATTCAAAGAGAGTGAGATGCCAGCTCCTTTCATTCAGTCAGTAGCTTCAATCATTTCTGGACGTTTTTCAATGGCAAAAATCAATGAATATTGTAAATGCACAAACAGTAATTTCTCCGCATTGCAAGGTGCAATTCTGAAATTTTTTGCTTTTTCCTGCTCCTCTTAGCATGATAAAGAAGATTCAAAGAGAGTGAGATGTCAGCTCCTTTCATTCAGTCAGTAGCTTCAAACATTTCTGGTATATGAATAACATGATGTTTTTCAATGGCAAAAATCAATGAATATTGTAAATGCACAAACAGTAATTTCTCCGCATTGCAAGGTGCAATTCTGAAAATTTTTGCTTTTTCCTGCTCCTCTTAGCATGATCAAGAAGATTCAAAGAGAGTAAGATGCCAGCTCCTTTCATTCAGTCAGTAGCTTCAATCATTTCTGGACGTTTTTCAATGGCAAAAATCAATGAATATTGTAAATGCACAAACAGTAATTTCTCCGCATTGCAAGGTGCAATTCTGAAATTTTTTGCTTTTTCCTGCTCCTCTTAGCATGATAAAGAAGATTCAAAGAGAGTGAGATGCCAGCTCCTTTCATTCAGTCAGTAGCTTCAATCATTTCTGGACGTTTTTCAATGGCAAAAATCAATGAATATTGTAAATGCACAAACAGTAATTTCTCCGCATTGCAAGGTGCAATTCTGAAATTTTTTGCTTTTTCCTGCTCCTCTTAGCATGATAAAGAAGATTCAAAGAGAGTGAGATGCCAGCTCCTTTCATTCAGTCAGTAGCTTCAAACATTTCTGGTATATGAATAACATGATGTTTTTCAATGGCAAAAATCAATGAATATTGTAAATGCACCAACAGTAATTTCTCCGCATTGCAAGGTGCAATTCTGAAATTTTTTGCTTTTTCCTGCTCCTCTTAGCATGATAAAGAAGATTCAAAGAGAGTGAGATGCCAGCTCCTTTCATTCAGTCAGTAGCTTCAAACATTTCTGGTATATGAATAACATGATGTTTTTCAATGGCAAAATTCAATGAATATTGTAAATGCACAAACAGTAATTTCTCCGCATTGCAAGGTGCAATTCTGAAATTTTTTGCTTTTTCCTGCTCCTCTTAGCATGATAATGAAGATTCAAAGAGAGTGAGATGCCTGCTCTTTTCATTCAGTCAGTAGCTTCAAACATTTCTGGTATATGAATAACATGATGTTTTTCAATGGCAAAAATCAATGAATATTGTAAATGCACAAACAGTAATTTCTCCGCATTGCAAGGTGCAATTCTGAAATTTTTTGCTTTTTCCTGCTCCTCTTAGCATGATAAAGAAGATTCAAAGAGAGTGAGATGCCAGCTCCTTTCATTCAGTCAGTAGCTTCAAACATTTCTGGTATATGAATAACATGATGTTTTTCAATGGCAAAAATCAATGAATATTGTAAATGCACAAACAGTAATTTCTCCGCATTGCAAGGTGCAATTCTGAAATTTTTTGCTTTTTCCTGCTCCTCTTAGCATGATAAAGAAGATTCAAAGAGAGTGAGATGCCAGCTCCTTTCATTCAGTCTGTAGCTTCAAACATTTCTGGACGTTTTTCAATGGCAAAAATCAATGAATATTGTAAATGCACAAACAGTAATTTCTCCGCATTGCAAGGTGCAATTCTGAAATTTTTTGTTTTTCCTGCTCCTCTTAGCATGATAAAGAAGATTCAAAGAGAGTGAGATGCCAGCTCATTTCATTCAGTCAGTAGCTTCAAACATTTCTGGTATATGAATAACATGATGTTTTTCAATGGCAAAAATCAATGAATATTGTAAATGCACAAACAGTAATTTCTCCGCATTGCAAGGTGCAATTCTGAAATTTTTTGCTTTTTCCTGCTCCTCTTAGCATGATAAAGAAGATTCAAAGAGAGTGAGATGCCAGCTCCTTTCATTCAGTCAGTAGCTTCAATCATTTCTGGACGTTTTTCAATGGCAAAAATCAATGAATATTGTAAATGCACAAACAGTAATTTCTCCGCATTGCAAGGTGCAATTCTGAAATTTTTTGCTTTTTCCTGCTCCTCTTAGCATGATAAAGAAGATTCAAAGAGAGTGAGATGCCAGCTCCTTTCATTCAGTCAGTAGCTTCAATCATTTCTGGACGTTTTTCAATGGCAAAAATCAATGAATATTGTAAATGCACAAACAGTAATTTCTCCGCATTGCAAGGTGCAATTCTGAAATTTTTTGCTTTTTCCTGCTCCTCTTAGCATGATAAAGAAGATTCAAAGAGAGTGAGATGCCAGCTCCTTTCATTCAGTCAGTAGCTTCAAACATTTCTGGTATATGAATAACATGATGTTTTTCAATGGCAAAAATCAATGAATATTGTAAATGCACAAACAGTAATTTCTCCGCATTGCAAGGTGCAATTCTGAAATTTTTTGCTTTTTCCTGCTCCTCTTAGCATGATAAAGAAGATTCAAAGAGAGTGAGATGCCAGCTCCTTTCATTCAGTCTGTAGCTTCAAACATTTCTGGACGTTTTTCAATGGCAAAAATCAATGAATATTGTAAATGCACAAACAGTAATTTCTCCGCATTGCAAGGTGCAATTCTGAAATTTTTTGTTTTTCCTGCTCCTCTTAGCATGATAAAGAAGATTCAAAGAGAGTGAGATGCCAGCTCATTTCATTCAGTCAGTAGCTTCAAACATTTCTGGTATATGAATAACATGATGTTTTTCAATGGCAAAAATCAATGAATATTGTAAATGCACAAACAGTAATTTCTCCGCATTGCAAGGTGCAATTCTGAAATTTTTTGCTTTTTCCTGCTCCTCTTAGCATGATAAAGAAGATTCAAAGAGAGTGAGATGCCAGCTCCTTTCATTCAGTCAGTAGCTTCAATCATTTCTGGACGTTATTCAATGGCAAAAATCAATGATTATTGTAAATGCACAAACAGTAATTTCTCCGCATTGCAAGGTGCAATTCTGAAATTTTTTTCTTTTTCCTGCTCCTCTTAGCATGATAAAGAAGATTCAAAGAGAGTGAGATGCCAGCTCCTTTCATTCAGTCAGTAGCTTCAAACATTTCTGGACGTTTTTCAATGGCAAAAATCAATGAATATTGTAAATGCACAAACAGTAATTTCTCCGCATTGCAAAGTGCAATTCTGAAATTTTTTGCTTTTTCCTGCTCCTCTTAGCAAGATAAAGAAGATTCAAAGAGAGTGAGATGCCAGCTCCTTTCATTCAGTCAGTAGCTTCAAACATTTCTGGTATATGAATAACATGATGTTTTTCAATGGCAAAAATCAATGAATATTGTAAATGCACAAACAGTAATTTCTCCGCATTGCAAGGTGCAATTCTGAAATTTTTTGCTTTTTCCTGCTCCTCTTAGCATGATAAAGAAGATTCAAAGAGAGTGAGATGCCAGCTCCTTTCATTCAGTCAGTAGCTTCAATCATTTCTGGACGTTTTTCAATGGCAAAAATCAATGAATATTGTAAATGCACAAACAGTAATTTCTCCGCATTGCAAGGTGCAATTCTGAAATTTTTTGCTTTTTCCTGCTCCTCTTAGCATGATAAAGAAGATTCAAAGAGAGTGAGATGCCAGCTCCTTTCATTCAGTCAGTAGCTTCAATCATTTCTGGACGTTTTTCAATGGCAAAATTCAATGAATATTGTAAATGCACAAACAGTAATTTCTCCGCATTGCAAGGTGCAATTCTGAAATTTTTTGCTTTTTCCTGCTCCTCTTAGCATGATAAAGAAGATTCAAAGAGAGTGAGATGCCAGCTCCTTTCATTCAGTCAGTAGCTTCAATCATTTCTGGACGTTTTTCAATGACAAAAATCAATGAATATTGTAAATGCACAAACAGTAATTTCTCCGCATTGCAAGGTGCAATTCTGAAATTTTTTGCTTTTTCCTGCTCCTCTTAGCATGATAAAGAAGATTCAAAGAGAGTGAGATGCCAGCTCTTTTCATTCAGTCAGTAGCTTCAAACATTTCTGGTATATGAATAACATGATGTTTTTCAATGGCAAAAATCAATGAATATTGTAAATGCACAAACAGTAATTTCTCCGCATTGCAAGGTGCAATTCTGAAATTTTTTGCTTTTTCCTGCTCCTCTTAGCATGATAAAGAAGATTCAAAGAGAGTGAGATGCCAGCTCCTTTCATTCAGTCAGTAGCTTCAAACATTTCTGGTATATGAATAACATGATGTTTTTCAATGGCAAAAATCAATGAATATTGTAAATGCACAAACAGTAATTTCTCCGCATTGCAAGGTGCAATTCTGACATTTTTTGCTTTTTCCTGCTCCTCTTAGCATGATAAAGAAGATTCAAAGAGAGTGAGATGCCAACTCTTTTCATTCAGTCAGTAGCTTCAAACATTTCTGGTATATGAATAACATGATGTTTTTCAATGGCAAAAATCAATGAATATTGTAAATGCACAAACAGTAATTTCTCCGCATTGCAAGGTGCAATTCTGAAATTTTTTGCTTTTTCGTGCTCCTCTTAGCATGATAAAGAAGATTCAAAGAGAGTGAGATGCCAGCTCCTTTCATTCAGTCAGTAGCTTCAATCATTTCTGGACGTTTTTCAATGGCAAAAATCAATGAATATTGTAAATGCACAAACAGTAATTTCTCCGCATTGCAACGTGCAATTCTGAAATTTTTTGCTTTTTCCTGCTCCTCTTAGCATGATAAAGAAGATTCAAAGAGAGTGAGATGCCAGCTCCTTTCATTCAGTCAGTAGCTTCAAACATTTCTGGTATATGAATAACATGATGTTTTTCAATGGCAAAATTCAATGAATATTGTAAATGCACAAACAGTAATTTCTCCGCATTGCAAGGTGCAATTCTGAAATTTTTTGCTTTTTCCTGCTCCTCTTAGCATGATAATGAAGATTCAAAGAGAGTGAGATGCCAGCTCCTTTCAGACAGTAGCTTCAATCATTTCTGGACGTTTTTCAATGGCAAAAATCAATGAATATTGTAAATGCACAAACAGTAATTTCTCCGCATTGCAAGGTGCAATTCTGAAATTTTTTGCTTTTTCCTGCTCCTCTTAGCATGATAAAGAAGATTCAAAGAGTGAGATGCCAGCTCTTTTCATTCAGTCAGTAGCTTCAAACATTTCTGGTATATGAATAACATGATGTTTTTCAATGGCAAAAATCAATGAATATTGTAAATGCACAAACAGTAATTTCTCCGCATTGCAAGGTGCAATTCTGAAATTTTTTGCTTTTTCCTGCTCCTCTTAGCATGATAAAGAAGATTCAAAGAGAGTGAGATGCCAGCTCCTTTCATTCAGTCAGTAGCTTCAAACATTTCTGGTATATGAATAACATGATGTTTTTCAATGGCAAAAATCAATGAATATTGTAAATGCACAAACAGTAATTTCTACGCATTGCAAGGTGCAATTCTGAAATTTTTTGCTTTTTCCTGCTCCTCTTAGCATGATAAAGAAGATTCAAAGAGAGTGAGATGCCAGCTCTTTTCATTCAGTCAGTAGCTTCAAACATTTCTGGTATATGAATAACATGATGTTTTTCAATGGCAAAAATCAATGAATATTGTAAATGCACAAACAGTAATTTCTCCGCATTGCAAGGTGCAATTCTGAAATTTTTTGCTTTTTCATGCTCCTCTTAGCATGATAAAGAAGATTCAAAGAGAGTGAGATGCTAGCTCCTTTCATTCAGTCAGTAGCTTCAATCATTTCTGGACGTTTTTCAATGGCAAAAATCAATGAATATTGTAAATGCACAAACAGTAATTTCTCCGCATTGCAAGGTGCAATTCTGAAATTTTTTGCTTTTTCCTGCTCCTCTTAGCATGATAAAGAAGATTCAAAGAGAGTGAGATGCCAGCTCCTTTCATTCAGTCTGTAGCTTCAAACATTTCTGGACGTTTTTCAATGGCAAAAATCAATGAATATTGTAAATGCACAAACAGTAATTTCTCCGCATTGCAAGGTGCAATTCTGAAATTTTTTGCTTTTTCCTGCTCCTCTTAGCATGATAAAGAAGATTCAAAGAGAGTGAGATGCCAGCTCCTTTCATTCAGTCAGTAGCTTCAAACATTTCTGGTATATGAATAACATGATGTTTTTCAATGGCAAAAATCAATGAATATTGTAAATGCACAAACAGTAATTTCTCCGCATTGCAAGGTGCAATTCTGAAATTTTTTGCTTTTTCCTGCTCCTCTTAGCATGATAAAGAAGATTCAAAGAGAGTGAGATGCCAGCTCCTTTCATTCAGTCAGTAGCTTCAAACATTTCTGGTATATGAATAACATGATGTTTTTCAATGGCAAAATTCAATGAATATTGTAAATGCACAAACAGTAATTTCTCCGCATTGCAAGGTGCAATTCTGAAATTTTTTGCTTTTTCCTGCTCCTCTTAGCATGATAATGAAGATTCAAAGAGAGTGAGATGCCTGCTCTTTTCATTCAGTCAGTAGCTTCAAACATTTCTGGTATATGAATAACATGATGTTTTTCAATGGCAAAAATCAATGAATATTGTAAATGCACAAACAGTAATTTCTCCGCATTGCAAGGTGCAATTCTGAAATTTTTTGCTTTTTCCTGCTCCTCTTAGCATGATAAAGAAGATTCAAAGAGAGTGAGATGCCAGCTCCTTTCATTCAGTCAGTAGCTTCAAACATTTCTGGTATATGAATAACATGATGTTTTTCAATGGCAAAAATCAATGAATATTGTAAATGCACAAACAGTAATTTCTCCGCATTGCAAGGTGCAATTCTGAAATTTTTTGCTTTTTCCTGCTCCTCTTAGCATGATAAAGAAGATTCAAAGAGAGTGAGATGCCAGCTCCTTTCATTCAGTCTGTAGCTTCAAACATTTCTGGACGTTTTTCAATGGCAAAAATCAATGAATATTGTAAATGCACAAACAGTAACTTCTCCGCATTGCAAGGTGCAATTCTGAAATTTTTTGTTTTTCCTGCTCCTCTTAGCATGATAAAGAAGATTCAAAGAGAGTGAGATGCCAGCTCATTTCATTCAGTCAGTAGCTTCAAACATTTCTGGTATATGAATAACATGATGTTTTTCAATGGCAAAAATCAATGAATATTGTAAATGCACAAACAGTAATTTCTCCGCATTGCAAGGTGCAATTCTGAAATTTTTTGCTTTTTCCTGCTCCTCTTAGCATGATAAAGAAGATTCAAAGAGAGTGAGATGCCAGCTCCTTTCATTCAGTCAGTAGCTTCAATCATTTCTGGACGTTTTTCAATGGCAAAAATCAATGAATATTGTAAATGCACAAACAGTAATTTCTCCGCATTGCAAGGTGCAATTCTGAAATTTTTTGCTTTTTCCTGCTCCTCTTAGCATGATAAAGAAGATTCAAAGAGAGTGAGATGCCAGCTCCTTTCATTCAGTCTGTAGCTTCAAACATTTCTGGACGTTTTTCAATGGCAAAAATCAATGAATATTGTAAATGCACAAACAGTAATTTCTCCGCATTGCAAGGTGCAATTCTGAAATTTTTTGCTTTTTCCTGCTCCTCTTAGCATGATAAAGAAGATTCAAAGAGAGTGAGATGCCAGCTCATTTCATTCAGTCAGTAGCTTCAAACATTTCTGGTATATGAATAACATGATGTTTTTCAATGGCAAAAATCAATGAATATTGTAAATGCACAAACAGTAATTTCTCCGCATTGCAAGGTGCAATTCTGAAATTTTTTGCTTTTTCCTGCTCCTCTTAGCATGATAAAGAAGATTCAAAGAGAGTGAGATGCCAGCTCCTTTCATTCAGTCAGTAGCTTCAAACATTTCTGGTATATGAATAACATGATGTTTTTCAATGGCAAAAATCAATGAATATTGTAAATGCACAAACAGTAATTTCTCCGCATTGCAAGGTGCAATTCTGAAATTTTTTGCTTTTTCCTGCTCCTCTTAGCATGATAAAGAAGATTCAAAGAGAGTGAGATGCCAGCTCCTTTCATTCAGTCAGTAGCTTCAATCATTTCTGGACGTTTTTCAATGGCAAAATTCAATGAATATTGTAAATGCACAAACAGTAATTTCTCCGCATTGCAAGGTGCAATTCTGAAATTTTTTGCTTTTTCCTGCTCCTCTTAGCATGATAAAGAAGATTCAAAGAGAGTGAGATGCCAGCTCCTTTCATTCAGTCAGTAGCTTCAATCATTTCTGGACGTTTTTCAATGGCAAAAATCAATGAATATTGTAAATGCACAAACAGTAATTTCTCCGCATTGCAAGGTGCAATTCTGAAATTTTTTGCTTTTTCCTGCTCCTCTTAGCATGATAAAGAAGATTCAAAGAGAGTGAGATGCCAGCTCTTTTCATTCAGTCAGTAGCTTCAAACATTTCTGGTATATGAATAACATGATGTTTTTCAATGGCAAAAATCAATGAATATTGTAAATGCACAAACAGTAATTTCTCCGCATTGCAAGGTGCAATTCTGAAATTTTTTGCTTTTTCCTGCTCCTCTTAGCATGATAAAGAAGATTCAAAGAGAGTGAGATGCCAGCTCCTTTCATTCAGTCAGTAGCTTCAAACATTTCTGGTATATGAATAACATGATGTTTTTCAATGGCAAAAATCAATGAATATTGTAAATGCACAAACAGTAATTTCTCCGCATTGCAAGGTGCAATTCTGACATTTTTTGCTTTTTCCTGCTCCTCTTAGCATGATAAAGAAGATTCAAAGAGAGTGAGATGCCAGCTCTTTTCATTCAGTCAGTAGCTTCAAACATTTCTGGTATATGAATAACATGATGTTTTTCAATGGCAAAAATCAATGAATATTGTAAATGCACAAACAGTAATTTCTCCGCATTGCAAGGTGCAATTCTGAAATTTTTTGCTTTTTCGTGCTCCTCTTAGCATGATAAAGAAGATTCAAAGAGAGTGAGATGCCAGCTCCTTTCATTCAGTCAGTAGCTTCAATCATTTCTGGACGTTTTTCAATGGCAAAAATCAATGAATATTGTAAATGCACAAACAGTAATTTCTCCGCATTGCAAGGTGCAATTCTGAAATTTTTTGCTTTTTCCTGCTCCTCTTAGCATGATAAAGAAGATTCAAAGAGAGTGAGATGCCAGCTCCTTTCATTCAGTCAGTAGCTTCAAACATTTCTGGTATATGAATAACATGATGTTTTTCAATGGCAAAATTCAATGAATATTGTAAATGCACAAACAGTAATTTCTCCGCATTGCAAGGTGCAATTCTGAAATTTTTTGCTTTTTCCTGCTCCTCTTAGCATGATAATGAAGATTCAAAGAGAGTGAGATGCCAGCTCCTTTCAGACAGTAGCTTCAATCATTTCTGGACGTTTTTCAATGGCAAAAATCAATGAATATTGTAAATGCACAAACAGTAATTTCTCCGCATTGCAAGGTGCAATTCTGAAATTTTTTGCTTTTTCCTGCTCCTCTTAGCATGATAAAGAAGATTCAAAGAGTGAGATGCCAGCTCTTTTCATTCAGTCAGTAGCTTCAAACATTTCTGGTATATGAATAACATGATGTTTTTCAATGGCAAAAATCAATGAATATTGTAAATGCACAAACAGTAATTTCTCCGCATTGCAAGGTGCAATTCTGAAATTTTTTGCTTTTTCCTGCTCCTCTTAGCATGATAAAGAAGATTCAAAGAGAGTGAGATGCCAGCTCCTTTCATTCAGTCAGTAGCTTCAAACATTTCTGGTATATGAATAACATGATGTTTTTCAATGGCAAAAATCAATGAATATTGTAAATGCACAAACAGTAATTTCTACGCATTGCAAGGTGCAATTCTGAAATTTTTTGCTTTTTCCTGCTCCTCTTAGCATGATAAAGAAGATTCAAAGAGAGTGAGATGCCAGCTCTTTTCATTCAGTCAGTAGCTTCAAACATATCTGGTATATGAATAACATGATGTTTTTCAATGGCAAAAATCAATGAATATTGTAAATGCACAAACAGTAATTTCTCCGCATTGCAAGGTGCAATTCTGAAATTTTTTGCTTTTTCATGCTCCTCTTAGCATGATAAACGAGATTCAAAGAGAGTGAGATGCCAGCTCCTTTCATTCAGTCAGTAGCTTCAATCATTTCTGGACGTTTTTCAATGGCAAAAATCAATGAATATTGTAAATGCACAAACAGTAATTTCTCCGCATTGCAAGGTGCAATTCTGAAATTTTTTGCTTTTTCCTGCTCCTCTTAGCATGATAAAGAAGATTCAAAGAGAGTGAGATGCCAGCTCCTTTCATTCAGTCTGTAGCTTCAAACATTTCTGGACGTTTTTCAATGGCAAAAATCAATGAATATTGTAAATGCACAAACAGTAATTTCTCCGCATTGCAAGGTGCAATTCTGAAATTTTTTGCTTTTTCCTGCTCCTCTTAGCATGATAAAGAAGATTCAAAGAGAGTGAGATGATAGCTCATTTCATTCAGTCAGTAGCTTCAAACATTTCTGGTATATGAATAACATGATGTTTTTCAATGGCAAAAATCAATGAATATTGTAAATGCACAAACAGTAATTTCTCCGCATTGCAAGGTGCAATTCTGAAATTTTTTGCTTTTTCCTGCTCCTCTTAGCATGATAAAGAAGATTCAAAGAGAGTGAGATGCCAGCTCCTTTCATTCAGTCAGTAGCTTCAAACATTTCTGGTATATGAATACCATGATGTTTTTCAATGGCAAAAATCAATGAATGTTGTAAATGCACAAACAGTAATTTCTCCGCATTGCAAGGTGCAATTCTGAAATTTTTTGCTTTTTCCTGCTCCTCTTAGCATGATAAAGAAGATTCAAAGAGAGTGAGATGCCAGCTCCTTTCATTCAGTCAGTAGCTTCAATCATTTCTGGACGTTTTTCAATGGCAAAATTCAATGAATATTGTAAATGCACAAACAGTAATTTCTCCGCATTGCAAGGTGCAATTCTGAAATTTTTTGCTTTTTCCTGCTCCTCTTAGCATGATAAAGAAGATTCAAAGAGAGTGAGATGCCAGCTCCTTTCATTCAGTCAGTAGCTTCAATAATTTCTGGACGTTTTTCAACGGCAAAAATCAATGAATATTGTAAATGCACAAACAGTAATTTCTCCGCATTGCAAGGTGCAATTCTGAAATTTTTTGCTTTTTCCTGCTCCTCTTAGCATGATAAAGAAGATTCAAAGAGAGTGAGATGCCAGCTCTTTTCATTCAGTCAGTAGCTTCAAACATTTCTGGTATATGAATAACATGATGTTTTTCAATGGCAAAAATCAATGAATATTGTAAATGCACAAACAGTAATTTCTCCGCATTGCAAGGTGCAATTCTGAAATTTTTTGCTTTTTCCTGCTCCTCTTAGCATGATAAAGAAGATTCAAAGAGAGTGAGATGCCAGCTCCTTTCATTCAGTCAGTAGCTTCAAACATTTCTGGTATATGAATAACATGATGTTTTTCAATGGCAAAAATCAATGAATATTGTAAATGCACAAACAGTAATTTCTCCGCATTGCAAGGTGCAATTCTGACATTTTTTGCTTTTTCCTGCTCCTCTTAGCATGATAAAGAAGATTCAAAGAGAGTGAGATGCCAGCTCCTTTCATTCAGTCAGTAGCTTCAAACATTTCTGGTATATGAATAACATGATGTTTTTCAATGGCAAAAATCAATGAATATTGTAAATGCACAAACAGTAATTTCTCCGCATTGCAAGGTGCAATTCTGAAATTTTTTGCTTTTTCCTGCTCCTCTTAGCATGATAAAGAAGATTCAAAGAGAGTGAGATGCCAGCTCCTTTCATTCAGTCAGTAGCTTCAATCATTTCTGGACGTTTTTCAATGGCAAAAATCAATGAATATTGTAAATGCACAAACAGTAATTTCTCCGCATTGCAAGGTGCAATTCTGAAATTTTTTGCTTTTTCCTGCTCCTCTTAGCATGATAAAGAAGATTCAAAGAGAGTGAGATGCCAGCTCCTTTCATTCAGTCAGTAGCTTCAAACATTTCTGGTATATGAATAACATGATGTTTTTCAATGGCAAAATTCAATGAATATTGTAAATGCACAAACAGTAATTTCTCCGCATTGCAAGGTGCAATTCTGAAATTTTTTGCTTTTTCCTGCTCCTCTTAGCATGATAATGAAGATTCAAAGAGAGTGAGATGCCAGCTCCTTTCAGACAGTAGCTTCAATCATTTCTGGACGTTTTTCAATGGCAAAAATCAATGAATATTGTAAATGCACAAACAGTAATTTCTCCGCATTGCAAGGTGCAATTCTGAAATTTTTTGCTTTTTCCTGCTCCTCTTAGCATGATAAAGAAGATTCAAAGAGTGAGATGCCAGCTCTTTTCATTCAGTCAGTAGCTTCAAACATTTCTGGTATATGAATAACATGATGTTTTTCAATGGCAAAAATCAATGAATATTGTAAATGCACAAACAGTAATTTCTCCGCATTGCAAGGTGCAATTCTGAAATTTTTTGCTTTTTCCTGCTCCTCTTAGCATGATAAAGAAGATTCAAAGAGAGTAAGATGCCAGCTCCTTTCATTCAGTCAGTAGCTTCAAACATTTCTGGTATATGAATAACATGATGTTTTTCAATGGCAAAAATCAATGAATATTGTAAATGCACAAACAGTAATTTCTACGCATTGCAAGGTGCAATTCTGAAATTTTTTGCTTTTTCCTGCTCCTCTTAGCATGATAAAGAAGATTCAAAGAGAGTGAGATGCCAGCTCTTTTCATTCAGTCAGTAGCTTCAAACATTTCTGGTATATGAATAACATGATGTTTTTCAATGGCAAAAATCAATGAATATTGTAAATGCACAAACAGTAATTTCTCCGCATTGCAAGGTGCAATTCTGAAATTTTTTGCTTTTTCATGCTCCTCTTAGCATGATAAAGAAGATTCAAAGAGAGTGAGATGCCAGCTCCTTTCATTCAGTCAGTAGCTTCAATCATTTCTGGACGTTTTTCAATGGCAAAAATCAATGAATATTGTAAATGCACAAACAGTAATTTCTCCGCATTGCAAGGTGCAATTCTGAAATTTTTTGCTTTTTCCTGCTCCTCTTAGCATGATAAAGAAGATTCAAAGAGAGTGAGATGCCAGCTCCTTTCATTCAGTCTGTAGCTTCAAACATTTCTGGACGTTTTTCAATGGCAAAAATCAATGAATATTGTAAATGCACAAACAGTAATTTCTCCGCATTGCAAGGTGCAATTCTGAAATTTTTTGCTTTTTCCTGCTCCTCTTAGCATGATAAAGAAGATTCAAAGAGAGTGAGATGATAGCTCATTTCATTCAGTCAGTAGCTTCAAACATTTCTGGTATATGAATAACATGATGTTTTTCAATGGCAAAAATCAATGAATATTGTAAATGCACAAACAGTAATTTCTCCGCATTGCAAGGTGCAATTCTGAAATTTTTTGCTTTTTCCTGCTCCTCTTAGCATGATAAAGAAGATTCAAAGAGAGTGAGATGCCAGCTCCTTTCATTCAGTCAGTAGCTTCAAACATTTCTGGTATATGAATAACATGATGTTTTTCAATGGCAAAAATCAATGAATGTTGTAAATGCACAAACAGTAATTTCTCCGCATTGCAAGGTGCAATTCTGAAATTTTTTGCTTTTTCCTGCTCCTCTTAGCATGATAAAGAAGATTCAAAGAGAGTGAGATGCCAGCTCCTTTCATTCAGTCAGTAGCTTCAATCATTTCTGGACGTTTTTCAATGGCAAAATTCAATGAATATTGTAAATGCACAAACAGTAATTTCTTCGCATTGCAAGGTGCAATTCTGAAATTTTTTGCTTTTTCCTGCTCCTCTTAGCATGATAAAGAAGATTCAAAGAGAGTGAGATGCCAGCTCCTTTCATTCAGTCAGTAGCTTCAATAATTTCTGGACGTTTTTCAACGGCAAAAATCAATGAATATTGTAAATGCACAAACAGTAATTTCTCCGCATTGCAAGGTGCAATTCTGAAATTTTTTGCTTTTTCCTGCTCCTCTTAGCATGATAAAGAAGATTCAAAGAGAGTGAGATGCCAGCTCTTTTCATTCAGTCAGTAGCTTCAAACATTTCTGGTATATGAATAACATGATGTTTTTCAATGGCAAAAATCAATGAATATTGTAAATGCACAAACAGTAATTTCTCCGCATTGCAAGGTGCAATTCTGAAATTTTTTGCTTTTTCCTGCTCCTCTTAGCATGATAAAGAAGATTCAAAGAGAGTGAGATGCCAGCTCCTTTCATTCAGTCAGTAGCTTCAAACATTTCTGGTATATGAATAACATGATGTTTTTCAATGGCAAAAATCAATGAATATTGTAAATGCACAAACAGTAATTTCTCCGCATTGCAAGGTGCAATTCTGACATTTTTTGCTTTTTCCTGCTCCTCTTAGCATGATAAAGAAGATTCAAAGAGAGTGAGATGCCAGCTCTTTTCATTCAGTCAGTAGCTTCAAACATTTCTGGTATATGAATAACATGATGTTTTTCAATGGCAAAAATCAATGAATATTGTAAATGCACAAACAGTAATTTCTCCGCATTGCAAGGTGCAATTCTGAAATTTTTTGCTTTTTCCTGCTCCTCTTAGCATGATAAAGAAGATTCAAAGAGAGTGAGATGCCAGCTCCTTTCATTCAGTCAGTAGCTTCAATCATTTCTGGACGTTTTTCAATGGCAAAAATCAATGAATATTGTAAATGCACAAACAGTAATTTCTCCGCATTGCAAGGTGCAATTCTGAAATTTTTTGCTTTTTCCTGCTCCTCTTAGCATGATAAAGAAGATTCAAAGAGAGTGAGATGCCAGCTCCTTTCATTCAGTCTGTAGCTTCAAACATTTCTGGACGTTTTTCAATGGCAAAAATCAATGAATATTGTAAATGCACAAACAGTAATTTCTCCGCATTGCAAGGTGCAATTCTGAAATTTTTTGCTTTTTCCTGCTCCTCTTAGCATGATAAAGAAGATTCAAAGAGAGTGAGATGCCAGCTCATTTCATTCAGTCAGTAGCTTCAAACATTTCTGGTATATGAATAACATGATGTTTTTCAATGGCAAAAATCAATGAATATTGTAAATGCACAAACAGTAATTTCTCCGCATTGCAAAGTGCAATTCTGAAATTTTTTGCTTTTTCCTGCTCCTCTTAGCATGATAAAGAAGATTCAAAGAGAGTGAGATGCCAGCTCCTTTCATTCAGTCAGTAGCTTCAAACATTTCTGGTATATGAATAACATGATGTTTTTCAAAGGCAAAAATCAATGAATATTGTAAATGCACAAACAGTAATTTCTCCGCATTGCAAGGTGCAATTCTGAAATTTTTTGCTTTTTCCTGCTCCTCTTAGCATGATAAAGAAGATTCAAAGAGAGTGAGATGCCAGCTCCTTTCATTCAGTCAGTAGCTTCAAACATTTCTGGTATATGAATAACATGATGTTTTTCAATGGCAAAAATCAATGAATATTGTAAATGCACAAACAGTAATTTCTCCGCATTGCAAGGTGCAATTCTGAATTTTTTTGCTTTTTCCTGCTCCTCTTAGCATGATAAAGAAGATTCAAAGAGACTGAGATGCCAGCTCCTTTCATTCAGTCAGTAGCTTCAATCATTTCTGGACATTTTTCAATGGCAAAAATCAATGAATATTGTAAATGCACAAACAGTAATTTCTCCGCATTGCAAGGTGCAATTCTGAAATTTTTTGCTTTTAACTGCTCCTCTTAGCATGATAAAGAAGATTCAAAGAGAGTGAGATGCCAGCTCCTTTCATTCAGTCAGTAGCTTCAAACATTTCTGGTATATGAATAACATGATGTTTTTCAATGGCAAAAATCAATGAATATTGTAAATGCACAAACAGTTATTTCTCCGCATTGCAAGGTGCAATTCTGAAATTTTTTGCTTTTTCCTGCTCCTCTTAGCATGATAAAGAAGATTCAAAGAGAGTGAGATGCCAGCTCCTTTCATTCAGTCAGTAGCTTCAAACATTTCTGGTATATGAATAACATGATGTTTTTCAATGGCAAAATTCAATGAATATTGTAAATGCACAAACAGTAATTTCTCCGCATTGCAAGGTGCAATTCTGAAATTTTTTGCTTTTTCCTTCTCCTCTTAGCATGATAAAGAAGATTCAAAGAGAGTGAGATGCCAGCTCCTTTCATTCAGTCAGTAGCTTCAATCATTTCTGGACGTTTTTCAATGGCAAAAATCAATGAATATTGTAAATGCACAAACAGTAATTTCTCCGCATTGCAAGGTGCAATTCTGAAATTTTTTGCTTTTTCCTGCTCCTCTTAGCATGATAAAGAAGATTCAAAGAGAGAGAGATGCCAGCTCTTTTCATTCAGTCAGTAGCTTCAAACATTTCTGGTATATGAATAACATGATGTTTTTCAATGGCAAAAATCAATGAATATTGTAAATGCACAAACAGTAATTTCTCCGCATTGCAAGGTGCAATTCTGAAATTTTTTGCTTTTTCCTGCTCCTCTTAGCATGATAAAGAAGATTCAAAGAGAGTGAGATGCCAGCTCCTTTCATTCAGTCAGTAGCTTCAAACATTTCTGGTATATGAATAACATGATGTTTTTCAATGGCAAAAATCAATGAATATTGTAAATGCACAAACAGTAATTTCTCCGCATTGCAAGGTGCAATTCTGAAATTTTTTGCTTTTTCCTGCTCCTCTTAGAATGATAAAGAAGATTCAAAGAGAGTGAGATGCCAGCTCTTTTCATTCAGTCAGTAGCTTCAAACATTTCTGGTATATGAATAACATGATGTTTTTCAATGGCAAAAATCAATGAATATTGTAAATGCACAAACAGTAATTTCTCCGCATTGCAAGGTGCAATTCTGAAATTTTTTGCTTTTTCCTGCTCCTCTTAGCATGATAAAGAAGATTCAAAGAGAGTGAGATGCCAGCTCCTTTCATTCAGTCAGTAGCTTCAATCATTTCTGGACGTTTTTCAATGGCAAAAATCAATGAATATTGTAAATGCACAAACAGTAATTTCTCCGCATTGCAAGGTGCAATTCTGAAATTTCTTGCTTTTTCCTGCTCCTCTTAGCATGATAAAGAAGATTCAAAGAGAGTGAGATGCCAGCTCCTTTCATTCAGTCAGTAGCTTCAAACATTTCTGGTATATGAATAACATGATGTTTTTCAATGGCAAAAATCAATGAATATTGTAAATGCACAAACAGTAATTTCTCCGCATTGCAAGGTGCAATTCTGAAATTTTTTGCTTTTTCCTGCTCCTCTTAGCATGATAAAGAAGATTCAAAGAGAGTGAGATGCCAGCTCCTTTCATTCAGTCAGTAGCTTCAAACATTTCTGGTATATGAATAACATGATGTTTTTCAATGGCAAAATTCAATGAATATTGTAAATGCACAAACAGTAATTTCTCCGCATTGCAAGGTGCAATTCTGAAATTTTTTGCTTTTTCCTGCTCCTCTTAGCATGATAAAGAAGATTCAAAGAGAGTGAGATGCCAGCTCCTTTCATTCAGTCAGTAGCTTCAATCATTTCTGGACGTTTTTCAATGGCAAAAATCAATGAATATTGTAAATGCACAAACAGTAATTTCTCCGCATTGCAAGGTGCAATTCTGAAATTTTTTGCTTTTTCCTGCTCCTCTTAGCATGATAAAGAAGATTCAAAGAGAGAGAGATGCCAGCTCTTTTCATTCAGTCAGTAGCTTCAAACATTTCTGGTATGTGAATAACATGATGTTTTTCAATGGCAAAAATCAATGAATATTGTAAATGCACAAACAGTAATTTCTCCGCATTGCAAGGTGCAATTCTGAAATTTTTTGCTTTTTCCTGCTCCTCTTAGCATGATAAAGAAGTTTCAAAGAGAGTGAGATGCCAGCTCCTTTCATTCAGTCAGTAGCTTCAAACATTTCTGGTATATGAATAACATGATGTTTTTCAATAGCAAAAATCAATGAATATTGTAAATGCACAAACAGTAATTTCTCCGCATTGCAAGGTGCAATTCTGAAATTTTTTGCTTTTTCCTGCTCCTCTTATCATGATAAAGAAGATTCAAAGAGAGTGAGATGCCAGCTCTTTTCATTCAGTCAGTAGCTTCAAACATTTCTGGTATATGAATAACATGATGTTTTTCAATGGCAAAAATCAATGAATATTGTAAATGCACAGACAGTAATTTCTCCGTATTGCAAGGTGCAATTCTGAAATTTTTTGCTTTTTCCTGCTCCTCTTAGCATGATAAAGAAGATTCAAAGAGAATGAGATGCCAGCTCCTTTCATTCAGTCAGTAGCTTCAATCATTTCTGGACGTTTTTCAATGGCAAAAATCAATGAATATTGTAAATGCACAAACAGTAATTTCTCCGCATTGCAAGGTGCAATTCTGAAATTTTTTGCTTTTTCCTGCTCCTCTTAGCATGATAAAGAAGATTCAAAGAGAGTGAGATGCCAGCTCCTTTCATTCAGTCAGTAGCTTCAAACATTTCTGGTATATGAATAACATGATGTTTTTCAATGGCAAAAATCAATGAATATTGTAAATGCACAAACAGTAATTTCTCCGCATTGCAAGGTGCAATTCTGAAATTTTTTGCTTTTTCCTGCTCCTCTTAGCATGATAAAGAAGATTCAAAGAGAGTGAGATGCCAGCTCCTTTCATTCAGTCAGTAGCTTCAAACATTTCTGGTATATGAATAACATGATGTTTTTCAATGGCAAAATTCAATGAATATTGTAAATGCACAAACAGTAATTTCTCCGCATTGCAAGGTGCAATTCTGAAATTTTTTGCTTTTTCCTGCTCCTCTTAGCATGATAAAGAAGATTCAAAGAGAGTGAGATGCCAGCTCCTTTCATTCAGTCAGTAGCTTCAATCATTTCTGGACGTTTTTCAATGGCAAAAATCAATGAATATTGTAAATGCACAAACAGTAATTTCTCCGCATTGCAAGGTGCAATTCTGAAATTTTTTGCTTTTTCCTGCTCCTCTTAGCATGATAAAGAAGATTCAAAGAGAGAGAGATGCCAGCTCTTTTCATTCAGTCAGTAGCTTCAAACATTTCTGGTATATGAATAACATGATGTTTTTCAATGGCAAAAATCAATGAATATTGTAAATGCACAAACAGTAATTTCTCCGCATTGCAAGGTGCAATTCTGAAATTTTTTGCTTTTTCCTGCTCCTCTTAGCATGATAAAGAAGATTCAAAGAGAGTGAGATGCCAGCTCCTTTCATTCAGTCAGTAGCTTCAAACATTTCTGGTATATGAATAACATGATGTTTTTCAATAGCAAAAATCAATGAATATTGTAAATGCACAAACAGTAATTTCTCCGCATTGCAAGGTGCAATTCTGAAATTTTTTGCTTTTTCCTGCTCCTCTTATCATGATAAAGAAGATTCAAAGAGAGTGAGATGCCAGCTCTTTTCATTCAGTCAGTAGCTTCAAACATTTCTGGTATATGAATAACATGATGTTTTTCAATGGCAAAAATCAATGAATATTGTAAATGCACAAACAGTAATTTCTCCGCATTGCAAGGTGCAATTCTGAAATTTTTTGCTTTTTCCTGCTCCTCTTAGCATGATAAAGAAGATTCAAAGAGAGTGAGATGCCAGCTCCTTTCATTCAGTCAGTAGCTTCAATCATTTCTGGACGTTTTTCAATGGCAAAAATCAATGAATATTGTAAATGCACAAACAGTAATTTCTCCGCATTGCAAGGTGCAATTCTGAAATTTTTTGCTTTTTCCTGCTCCTCTTAGCATGATAAAGAAGATTCAAAGAGAGTGAGATGCCAGCGCCTTTCATTCAGTCAGTAGCTTCAAACATTTCTGGTATATGAATAACATGAAGTTTTTCAATGGCAAAAATCAATGAATATTGTAATGCACAAACAGTAATTTCTCCGCATTGCAAGGTGCAATTCTGAAATTTTTTGCTTTTTCCTGCTCCTCTTAGCATGATAAAGAAGATTCAAAGAGAGTGAGATGCCAGCTCCTTTCATTCAGTCAGTAGCTTCAATCATTTCTGGACGTTTTTCAATGGCAAAAATCAATGAATATTGTAAATGCACAAACAGTAATTTCTCCGTATTGCAAGGTGCAATTCTGAAATTTTTTGCTTTTTCCTGCTCCTCTTAGCATGATAAAGAAGATTCAAAGAGTGTGAGATGCCAGCTCCTTTCATTCAGTCAGTAGCTTCAATCATTTCTGGACATTTTTCAATGGCAAAAATCAATGAATATTGTAAATGCACAAACAGTAATTTCTCCGCATTGCAACGTGCAATTCTGAAATTTTTTGATTTTTCCTGCTCCTCTTAGCATGATAAAGAAGATTCAAAGAGAGTGAGATGCCAGCTCCTTTCATTCAGTCAGTAGCTTCAATCATTTCTGGACGTTTTTCAATGGCAAAAATCAATGAATATTGTAAATGCACAAACAGTAATTTCTCCGCATTGCAAGGTGCAATTCTGAAATTTTTTGCTTTTTCCTGCTCCTCTTAGCATGATAAAGAAGATTCAAAGAGAGTGAGATGCCAGCTCCTTTCATTCAGTCAGTAGCTTCAAACATTTCTGGTATATGAATAACATGATGTTTTTCAAAGGCAAAAATCAATGAATATTGTAAATGCACAAACAGTAATTTCTCCGCATTGCAAGGTGCAATTCTGAAATTTTTTGCTTTTTCCTGCTCCTCTTAGCATGATAAAGAAGATTCAAAGAGAGTGAGATGCCAGCTCCTTTCATTCAGTCAGTAGCTTCAAACATTTCTGGTATATGAATAACATGATGTTTTTCAATGGCAAAAATCAATGAATATTGTAAATGCACAAACAGTAATTTCTCCGCATTGCAAGGTGCAATTCTGAAATTTTTTGCTTTTTCCTGCTCCTCTTAGCATGATAAAGAAGATTCAAAGAGACTGAGATGCCAGCTCCTTTCATTCAGTCAGTAGCTTCAATCATTTCTGGACGTTTTTCAATGGCAAAAATCAATGAATATTGTAAATGCACAAACAGTAATTTCTCCGCATTGCAAGGTGCAATTCTGAAATTTTTTGCTTTTTCCTGCTCCTCTTAGCATGATAAAGAAGATTCAAAGAGTGTGAGATGCCAGCTCTTTTCATTCAGTCAGTAGCTTCAAACATTTCTGGTATATGAATAACATGATGTTTTTCAATGGCAAAAATCAATGAATATTGTAAATGCACAAACAGTAATTTCTCCGCATTGCAAGGTGCAATTCTGAAATTTTTTGCTTTTTCCTGCTCCTCTTAGCATGATAAAGAAGATTCAAAGAGAGTGAGATGCCAGCTCCTTTCATTCAGTCAGTAGCTTCAAACATTTCTGGTATATGAATAACATGATGTTTTTCAATGGCAAAAATCAATGAATATTGTAAATGCACAAACAGTAATTTCTCCGCATTGCAAGGTGCAATTCTGAAATTTTTTGCTTTTTCCTGCTCCTCTTAGCATGATAAAGAAGATTCAAAGAGAGTGAGATGCCAGCTCTTTTCATTCAGTCAGTAGCTTCAAACATTTCTGGTATATGAATAACATGATGTTTTTCAATGGCAAAAATCAATGAATATTGTAAATGCACAAACAGTAATTTCTCCGCATTGCAAGGTGCAATTCTGAAATTTTTTGCTTTTTCCTGCTCCTCTTAGCATGATAAAGAAGATTCAAAGAGAGTGAGATGCCAGCTCTTTTCATTCAGTCAGTAGCTTCAAACATTTCTGGTATATGAATAACATGATGTTTTTCAATGGCAAAAATCAATGAATATTGTAAATGCACAAACAGTAATTTCTCCGCATTGCAAGGTGCAATTCTGAAATTTTTTGCTTTTTCCTGCTCCTCTTAGCATGATAAAGAAGATTCAAAGAGAGTGAGATGCCAGCTCCTTTCATTCAGTCAGTAGCTTCAAACATTTCTGGTATATGAATAACATGATGTTTTTCAATGGCAAAAATCAATGAATATTGTAAATGCACAAACAGTAATTTCTCCGCATTGCAAGGTGCAATTCTGAAATTTTTTGCTTTTTCCTGCTCCTCTTAGCATGATAAAGAAGATTCAAAGAGAGTGAGATGCCAGCTCTTTTCATTCAGTCAGTAGCTTCAAACATTTCTGGTATATGAATAACATGATGTTTTTCAATGGCAAAAATCAATGAATATTGTAAATGCACAAACAGTAATTTCTCCGCATTGCAAGGTGCAATTCTGAAATTTTTTGCTTTTTCCTGCTCCTCTTGCATGATAAAGAAGATTCAAAGAGAGTGAGATGCCAGCTCCTTTCATTCAGTCAGTAGCTTCAATCATTTCTGGACGTTTTTCAATGGCAAAAATCAATGAATATTGTAAATGCACAAACAGTAATTTCTCCGCATTGCAAGGTGCAATTCTGAAATTTTTTGCTTTTTCCTGCTCCTCTTAGCATGATAAAGAAGATTCAAAGAGAGTGAGATGCCAGCTCCTTTCATTCAGTCAGTAGCTTCAAACATTTCTGGTATATGAATAACATGATGTTTTTCAATGGCAAAAATCAATGAATATTGTAAATGCACAAACAGTAATTTCTCCGCATTGCAAGGTGCAATTCTGAAATTTTTTGCTTTTTCCTGCTCCTCTTAGCATGATAATGAAGATTCAAAGAGAGTGAGATGCCAGCTCCTTTCAGTCAGTAGCTTCAATCATTTCTGGACGTTTTTCAATGGCAAAAATCAATGAATATTGTAAATGCACAAACAGTAATTTCTCCGCATTGCAAGGTGCAATTCTGAAATTTTTTGCTTTTTCCTGCTCCTCTTAGCATGATAAAGAAGATTCAAAGAGTGAGATGCCAGCTCTTTTCATTCAGTCAGTAGCTTCAAACATTTCTGGTATATGAATAACATGATGTTTTTCAATGGCAAAAATCAATGAATATTGTAAATGCACAAACAGTAATTTCTCCGCATTGCAAGGTGCAATTCTGAAATTTTTTGCTTTTTCCTGCTCCTCTTGCATGATAAAGAAGATTCAAAGAGAGTGAGATGCCAGCTCCTTTCATTCAGTCAGTAGCTTCAATCATTTCTGGACGTTTTTCAATGGCAAAAATCAATGAATATTGTAAATGCACAAACAGTAATTTCTCCGCATTGCAAGGTGCAATTCTGAAATTTTTTGCTTTTTCCTGCTCCTCTTAGCATGATAAAGAAGATTCAAAGAGAGTGAGATGCCAGCTCCTTTCATTCAGTCAGTAGCTTCAAACATTTCTGGTATATGAATAACATGATGTTTTTCAATGGCAAAAATCAATGAATATTGTAAATGCACAAACAGTAATTTCTCCGCATTGCAAGGTGCAATTCTGAAATTTTTTGCTTTTTCCTGCTCCTCTTAGCATGATAATGAAGATTCAAAGAGAGTGAGATGCCAGCTCCTTTCAGTCAGTAGCTTCAATCATTTCTGGACGTTTTTCAATGGCAAAAATCAATGAATATTGTAAATGCACAAACAGTAATTTCTCTGCATTGCAAGGTGCAATTCTGAAATTTTTTGCTTTTTCCTGCTCCTCTTAGCATGATAAAGAAGATTCAAAGAGAGTGAGATGCCAGCTCCTTTCATTCAGTCAGTAGCTTCAAAAATTTCTGGTATATGAATAACATGATGTTTTTCAATGGCAAAAATCAATGAATATTGTAAATGCACAAACAGTAATTTCTCCGCATTGCAAGGTGCAATTCTGAAATTTTTTGCTTTTTCCTGCTCCTCTTAGCATGATAAAGAAGATTCAAAGAGAGTGAGATGCCAGCTCTTTTCATTCAGTCAGTAGCTTCAAACATTTCTGGTATATGAATAACATGATGTTTTTCAATGGCAAAAATCAATGAATATTGTAAATGCACAAACAGTAATTTCTCCGCATTGCAAGGTGCAATTCTGAAATTTTTTGCTTTTTCCTGCTCCTCTTGCATGATAAAGAAGATTCAAAGAGAGTGAGATGCCAGCTCCTTTCATTCAGTCAGTAGCTTCAATCATTTCTGGACGTTTTTCAATGGCAAAAATCAATGAATATTGTAAATGCACAAACAGTAATTTCTCCGCATTGCAAGGTGCAATTCTGAAATTTTTTGCTTTTTCCTGCTCCTCTTAGCATGATAAAGAAGATTCAAAGAGAGTGAGATGCCAGCTCCTTTCATTCAGTCAGTAGCTTCAAACATTTCTGGTATATGAATAACATGATGTTTTTCAATGGCAAAAATCAATGAATATTGTAAATGCACAAACAGTAATTTCTCCGCATTGCAAGGTGCAATTCTGAAATTTTTTGCTTTTTCCTGCTCCTCTTAGCATGATAATGAAGATTCAAAGAGAGTGAGATGCCAGCTCCTTTCAGTCAGTAGCTTCAATCATTTCTGGACGTTTTTCAATGGCAAAAATCAATGAATATTGTAAATGCACAAACAGTAATTTCTCCGCATTGCAAGGTGCAATTCTGAAATTTTTTGCTTTTTCCTGCTCCTCTTAGCATGATAAAGAAGATTCAAAGAGTGAGATGCCAGCTCTTTTCATTCAGTCAGTAGCTTCAAACATTTCTGGTATATGAATAACATGATGTTTTTCAATGGCAAAAATCAATGAATATTGTAAATGCACAAACAGTAATTTCTCCGCATTGCAAGGTGCAATTCTGAAATTTTTTGCTTTTTCCTGCTCCTCTTGCATGATAAAGAAGATTCAAAGAGAGTGAGATGCCAGCTCCTTTCATTCAGTCAGTAGCTTCAATCATTTCTGGACGTTTTTCAATGGCAAAAATCAATGAATATTGTAAATGCACAAACAGTAATTTCTCCGCATTGCAAGGTGCAATTCTGAAATTTTTTGCTTTTTCCTGCTCCTCTTAGCATGATAAAGAAGATTCAAAGAGAGTGAGATGCCAGCTCCTTTCATTCAGTCAGTAGCTTCAAACATTTCTGGTATATGAATAACATGATGTTTTTCAATGGCAAAAATCAATGAATATTGTAAATGCACAAACAGTAATTTCTCCGCATTGCAAGGTGCAATTCTGAAATTTTTTGCTTTTTCCTGCTCCTCTTAGCATGATAATGAAGATTCAAAGAGAGTGAGATGCCAGCTCCTTTCAGTCAGTAGCTTCAATCATTTCTGGACGTTTTTCAATGGCAAAAATCAATGAATATTGTAAATGCACAAACAGTAATTTCTCTGCATTGCAAGGTGCAATTCTGAAATTTTTTGCTTTTTCCTGCTCCTCTTAGCATGATAAAGAAGATTCAAAGAGAGTGAGATGCCAGCTCCTTTCATTCAGTCAGTAGCTTCAAAAATTTCTGGTATATGAATAACATGATGTTTTTCAATGGCAAAAATCAATGAATATTGTAAATGCACAAACAGTAATTTCTCCGCATTGCAAGGTGCAATTCTGAAATTTTTTGCTTTTTCCTGCTCCTCTTAGCATGATAAAGAAGATTCAAAGAGAGTGAGATGCCAGCTCCTTTCATTCAGTCAGTAGCTTCAAACATTTCTGGTATATGAATAACATGATGTTTTTCAATGGCAAAAATCAATGAATATTGTAAATGCACAAACAGTAATTTCTCCGCATTGCAAGGTGCAATTCTGACATTTTTTGCTTTTTCCTGCTCCTCTTAGCATGATAAAGAAGATTCAAAGAGAGTGAGATGCCAGCTCTTTTCATTCAGTCAGTAGCTTCAAACATTTCTGGTATATGAATAACATGATGTTTTTCAATGGCAAAAATCAATGAATATTGTAAATGCACAAACAGTAATTTCTCCGCATTGCAAGGTGCAATTCTGAAATTTTTTGCTTTTTCCTGCTCCTCTTAGCATGATAAAGAAGATTCAAAGAGAGTGAGATGCCAGCTCCTTTCATTCAGTCAGTAACTTCAATCATTTCTGGACGTTTTTCAATGGCAAAAATCAATGAATATTGTAAATGCACAAACAGTAATTTCTCCGCATTGCAAGGTGCAATTCTGAAATTTTTTGCTTTTTCCTGCTCCTCTTAGCATGATAAAGAAGATTCAAAGAGAGTGAGATGCCAGCTCCTTTCATTCAGTCTGTAGCTTCAAACATTTCTGGACGTTTTTCAATGGCAAAAATCAATGAATATTGTAAATGCACAAACAGTAATTTCTCCGAATTGCAAGGTGCAATTCTGAAATTTTTTGCTTTTTCCTGCTCCTCTTAGCATGATAAAGAAGATTCAAAGAGAGTGAGATGCCAGCTCATTTCATTCAGTCAGTAGCTTCAAACATTTCTGGTATATGAATAACATGATGTTTTTCAATGGCAAAATTCAATGAATATTGTAAATGCACAAACAGTAATTTCTCCGCATTGCAAGGTGCAATTCTGAAATTTTTTGCTTTTTCCTGCTCCTCTTAGCATGATAAAGAAGATTCAAAGAGAGCGAGATGCCAGCTCCTTTCATTCAGTCAGTAGCTTCAAACATTTCTGGTATATGAATAACATGATGTTTTTCAATGGCAAAATTCAATGAATATTGTAAATGCACAAACAGTAATTTCTCCGCATTGCAAGGTGCAATTCTGAAATTTTTTGCTTTTTCCTGCTCCTCTTAGCATGATAAAGAAGATTCAAAGAGAGTGAGATGCCAGCTCCTTTCATTCAGTCAGTAGCTTCAATCATTTCTGGACGTTTTTCAATGGCAAAAATCAATGAATATTGTAAATGCACAAACAGTAATTTCTCCGCATTGCAAGGTGCAATTCTGAAATTTTTTGCTTTTTCCTGCTCCTCTTAGCATGATAAAGAAGATTCAAAGAGAGAGAGATGCCAGCTCTTTTCATTCAGTCAGTAGCTTCAAACATTTCTGGTATATGAATAACATGATGTTTTTCAATGGCAAAAATCAATGAATATTGTAAATGCACAAACAGTAATTTCTCCGCATTGCAAGGTGCAATTCTGACATTTCTTGCTTTTTCCTGCTCCTCTTAGCATGATAAAGAAGATTCAAAGAGAGTGAGATGCCAGCTCTTTTCATTCAGTCAGTAGCTTCAAACATTTCTGGTATATGAATAACATGATGTTTTTCAATGGCAAAAATCAATGAATATTGTAAATGCACAAACAGTAATTTCTCCGCATTGCAAGGTGCAATTCTGAAATTTTTTGCTTTTTCCTGCTCCTCTTAGCATGATAAAGAAGATTCAAAGAGAGTGAGATGCCAGCTCCTTTCATTCAGTCAGTAACTTCAATCATTTCTGGACGTTTTTCAATGGCAAAAATCAATGAATATTGTAAATGCACAAACAGTAATTTCTCCGCATTGCAAGGTGCAATTCTGAAATTTTTTGCTTTTTCCTGCTCCTCTTAGCATGATAAAGAAGATTCAAAGAGAGTGAGATGCCAGCTCCGTTCATTCAGTCTGTAGCTTCAATCATTTCTGGACGTTTTTCAATGGCAAAAATCAATGAATATTGTAAATGCACAAACAGTAATTTCTCCGCATTGCAAGGTGCAATTCTGAAATTTTTTGCTTTTTCCTGCTCCTCTTAGCATGATAAAGAAGATTCAAAGAGAGTGAGATGCCAGCTCATTTCATTCAGTCAGTAGCTTCAAACATTTCTGGTATATGAATAACATGATGTTTTTCAATGGCAAAATTCAATGAATATTGTAAATGCACAAACAGTAATTTCTCCGCATTGCAAGGTGCAATTCTGAAATTTTTTGCTTTTTCCTGCTCCTCTTAGCATGATAAAGAAGATTCAAAGAGTGTGAGATGCCAGCTCCTTTCATTCAGTCAGTAGCTTCAATCATTTCTGGACATTTTTCAATGGCAAAAATCAATGAATATTGTAAATGCACAAACAGTAATTTCTCCGCATTGCAAGGTGCAATTCTGAAATTTTTTGATTTTTCCTGCTCCTCTTAGCATGATAATGAAGATTCAAAGAGAGTGAGAAGCCAGCTCCTTTCAGTCAGTAGCTTCAATCATTTCTGGACGTTTTTCAATGGCAAAAATCAATGAATATTGTAAATGCACAAACAGTAATTTCTCCGCATTGCAAGGTGCAATTCTGAAATTTTTTGCTTTTTCCTGCTCCTCTTAGCATGATAAAGAAGATTCAAAGAGTGAGATGCCAGCTCTTTTCATTCAGTCAGTAGCTTCAAACATTTCTGGTATATGAATAACATGATGTTTTTCAATGGCAAAAATCAATGAATATTGTAAATGCACAAACAGTAATTTCTCCGCATTGCAAGGTGCAATTCTGAAATTTTTTGCTTTTTCCTGCTCCTCTTAGCATGATAAAGAAGATTCAAAGAGAGTGAGATGCCAGCTCCTTTCATTCAGTCAGTAGCTTCAAACATTTCTGGTATATGAATAACATGATGTTTTTCAATGGCAAAAATCAATGAATATTGTAAATGCACAAACAGTAATTTCTCCGCATTGCAAGGTGCAATTCTGAAATTTTTTGCTTTTTCCTGCTCCTCTTAGCATGATAAAGAAGATTCAAAGAGAGTGAGATGCCAGCTCTTTTCATTCAGTCAGTAGCTTCAAACATTTCTGGTATATGAATAACATGATGTTTTTCAATGGCAAAAATCAATGAATATTGTAAATGCACAAACAGTAATTTCTCCGCATTGCAAGGTGCAATTCTGAAATTTTTTGCTTTTTCCTGCTCCTCTTAGCATGATAAAGAAGATTCAAAGAGAGCGAGATGCCAGCTCCTTTCCTTCAGTCAGTAGCTTCAAACATTTCTGGTATATGAATAACATGATGTTTTTCAATGGCAAAATTCAATGAATATTGTAAATGCACAAACAGTAATTTCTCCGCATTGCAAGGTGCAATTCTGAAATTTTTTGCTTTTTCCTGCTCCTCTTAGCATGATAAAGAAGATTCAAAGAGAGTGAGATGCCAGCTCCTTTCATTCAGTCAGTAGCTTCAATCATTTCTGGACGTTTTTCAATGGCAAAAATCAATGAATATTGTAAATGCACAAACAGTAATTTCTCCGCATTGCAAGGTGCAATTCTGAAATTTTTTGCTTTTTCCTGCTCCTCTTAGCATGATAAAGAAGATTCAAAGAGAGAGAGATGCCAGCTCTTTTCATTCAGTCAGTAGCTTCAAACATTTCTGGTATATGAATAACATGATGTTTTTCAATGGCAAAAATCAATGAATATTGTAAATGCACAAACAGTAATTTCTCCGCATTGCAAGGTGCAATTCTGACATTTCTTGCTTTTTCCTGCTCCTCTTAGCATGATAAAGAAGATTCAAAGAGAGTGAGATGCCAGCTCTTTTCATTCAGTCAGTAGCTTCAAACATTTCTGGTATATGAATAACATGATGTTTTTCAATGGCAAAAATCAATGAATATTGTAAATGCACAAACAGTAATTTCTCCGCATTGCAAGGTGCAATTCTGAAATTTTTTGCTTTTTCCTGCTCCTCTTAGCATGATAAAGAAGATTCAAAGAGAGTGAGATGCCAGCTCCTTTCATTCAGTCAGTAACTTCAATCATTTCTGGACGTTTTTCAATGGCAAAAATCAATGAATATTGTAAATGCACAAACAGTAATTTCTCCGCATTGCAAGGTGCAATTCTGAAATTTTTTGCTTTTTCCTGCTCCTCTTAGCATGATAAAGAAGATTCAAAGAGAGTGAGATGCCAGCTCCGTTCATTCAGTCTGTAGCTTCAATCATTTCTGGACGTTTTTCAATGGCAAAAATCAATGAATATTGTAAATGCACAAACAGTAATTTCTCCGCATTGCAAGGTGCAATTCTGAAATTTTTTGCTTTTTCCTGCTCCTCTTAGCATGATAAAGAAGATTCAAAGAGAGTGAGATGCCAGCTCATTTCATTCAGTCAGTAGCTTCAAACATTTCTGGTATATGAATAACATGATGTTTTTCAATGGCAAAATTCAATGAATATTGTAAATGCACAAACAGTAATTTCTCCGCATTGCAAGGTGCAATTCTGAAATTTTTTGCTTTTTCCTGCTCCTCTTAGCATGATAAAGAAGATTCAAAGAGTGTGAGATGCCAGCTCCTTTCATTCAGTCAGTAGCTTCAATCATTTCTGGACATTTTTCAATGGCAAAAATCAATGAATATTGTAAATGCACAAACAGTAATTTCTCCGCATTGCAAGGTGCAATTCTGAAATTTTTTGATTTTTCCTGCTCCTCTTAGCATGATAATGAAGATTCAAAGAGAGTGAGAAGCCAGCTCCTTTCAGTCAGTAGCTTCAATCATTTCTGGACGTTTTTCAATGGCAAAAATCAATGAATATTGTAAATGCACAAACAGTAATTTCTCCGCATTGCAAGGTGCAATTCTGAAATTTTTTGCTTTTTCCTGCTCCTCTTAGCATGATAAAGAAGATTCAAAGAGTGAGATGCCAGCTCTTTTCATTCAGTCAGTAGCTTCAAACATTTCTGGTATATGAATAACATGATGTTTTTCAATGGCAAAAATCAATGAATATTGTAAATGCACAAACAGTAATTTCTCCGCATTGCAAGGTGCAATTCTGAAATTTTTTGCTTTTTCCTGCTCCTCTTAGCATGATAAAGAAGATTCAAAGAGAGTGAGATGCCAGCTCCTTTCATTCAGTCAGTAGCTTCAAACATTTCTGGTATATGAATAACATGATGTTTTTCAATGGCAAAAATCAATGAATATTGTAAATGCACAAACAGTAATTTCTCCGCATTGCAAGGTGCAATTCTGAAATTTTTTGCTTTTTCCTGCTCCTCTTAGCATGATAAAGAAGATTCAAAGAGAGTGAGATGCCAGCTCTTTTCATTCAGTCAGTAGCTTCAAACATTTCTGGTATATGAATAACATGATGTTTTTCAATGGCAAAAATCAATGAATATTGTAAATGCACAAACAGTAATTTCTCCGCATTGCAAGGTGCAATTCTGAAATTTTTTGCTTTTTCCTGCTCCTCTTAGCATGATAAAGAAGATTCAAAGAGAGTGAGATGCCAGCTCCTTTCATTCAGTCAGTAGCTTCAATAATTTCTGGACGTTTTTCAATGGCAAAAATCAATGAATATTGTAAATGCACAAACAGTAATTTCTCCGCATTGCAAGGTGCAATTCTGAAATTTTTTGCTTTTTCCTGCTCCTCTTAGCATGATAAAGAAGATTCAAAGAGAGTGAGATGCCAGCTCTTTTCATTCAGTCAGTAGCTTCAAACATTTCTGGTATATGAATAACATGATGTTTTTCAATGGCAAAAATCAATGAATATTGTAAATGCACAAACAGTAATTTCTCCGCATTGCAAGGTGCAATTCTGAAATTTTTTGCTTTTTCCTGCTCCTCTTAGCATGATAAAGAAGATTCAAAGAGAGTGAGATGCCAGCTCCTTTCATTCAGTCAGTAGCTTCAAACATTTCTGGTATATGAATAACATGATGTTTTTCAATGGCAAAAATCAATGAATATTGTAAATGCACAAACAGTAATTTCTCCGCATTGCAAGGTGCAATTCTGACATTTTTTGCTTTTTCCTGCTCCTCTTAGCATGATAAAGAAGATTCAAAGAGAGTGAGATGCCAGCTCTTTTCATTCAGTCAGTAGCTTCAAACATTTCTGGTATATGAATAACATGATGTTTTTCAATGGCAAAAATCAATGAATATTGTAAATGCACAAACAGTAATTTCTCCGCATTGCAAGGTGCAATTCTGAAATTTTTTGCTTTTTCCTGCTCCTCTTAGCATGATAAAGAAGATTCAAAGAGAGTGAGATGCCAGCTCCTTTCATTCAGTCAGTAACTTCAATCATTTCTGGACGTTTTTCAATGGCAAAAATCAATGAATATTGTAAATGCACAAACAGTAATTTCTCCGCATTGCAAGGTGCAATTCTGAAATTTTTTGCTTTTTCCTGCTCCTCTTAGCATGATAAAGAAGATTCAAAGAGAGTGAGATGCCAGCTCCTTTCATTCAGTCTGTAGCTTCAAACATTTCTGGACGTTTTTCAATGGCAAAAATCAATGAATATTGTAAATGCACAAACAGTAATTTCTCCGAATTGCAAGGTGCAATTCTGAAATTTTTTGCTTTTTCCTGCTCCTCTTAGCATGATAAAGAAGATTCAAAGAGAGTGAGATGCCAGCTCATTTCATTCAGTCAGTAGCTTCAAACATTTCTGGTATATGAATAACATGATGTTTTTCAATGGCAAAATTCAATGAATATTGTAAATGCACAAACAGTAATTTCTCCGCATTGCAAGGTGCAATTCTGAAATTTTTTGCTTTTTCCTGCTCCTCTTAGCATGATAAAGAAGATTCAAAGAGAGCGAGATGCCAGCTCCTTTCATTCAGTCAGTAGCTTCAAACATTTCTGGTATATGAATAACATGATGTTTTTCAATGGCAAAATTCAATGAATATTGTAAATGCACAAACAGTAATTTCTCCGCATTGCAAGGTGCAATTCTGAAATTTTTTGCTTTTTCCTGCTCCTCTTAGCATGATAAAGAAGATTCAAAGAGAGTGAGATGCCAGCTCCTTTCATTCAGTCAGTAGCTTCAATCATTTCTGGACGTTTTTCAATGGCAAAAATCAATGAATATTGTAAATGCACAAACAGTAATTTCTCCGCATTGCAAGGTGCAATTCTGAAATTTTTTGCTTTTTCCTGCTCCTCTTAGCATGATAAAGAAGATTCAAAGAGAGAGAGATGCCAGCTCTTTTCATTCAGTCAGTAGCTTCAAACATTTCTGGTATATGAATAACATGATGTTTTTCAATGGCAAAAATCAATGAATATTGTAAATGCACAAACAGTAATTTCTCCGCATTGCAAGGTGCAATTCTGACATTTCTTGCTTTTTCCTGCTCCTCTTAGCATGATAAAGAAGATTCAAAGAGAGTGAGATGCCAGCTCTTTTCATTCAGTCAGTAGCTTCAAACATTTCTGGTATATGAATAACATGATGTTTTTCAATGGCAAAAATCAATGAATATTGTAAATGCACAAACAGTAATTTCTCCGCATTGCAAGGTGCAATTCTGAAATTTTTTGCTTTTTCCTGCTCCTCTTAGCATGATAAAGAAGATTCAAAGAGAGTGAGATGCCAGCTCCTTTCATTCAGTCAGTAACTTCAATCATTTCTGGACGTTTTTCAATGGCAAAAATCAATGAATATTGTAAATGCACAAACAGTAATTTCTCCGCATTGCAAGGTGCAATTCTGAAATTTTTTGCTTTTTCCTGCTCCTCTTAGCATGATAAAGAAGATTCAAAGAGAGTGAGATGCCAGCTCCGTTCATTCAGTCTGTAGCTTCAATCATTTCTGGACGTTTTTCAATGGCAAAAATCAATGAATATTGTAAATGCACAAACAGTAATTTCTCCGCATTGCAAGGTGCAATTCTGAAATTTTTTGCTTTTTCCTGCTCCTCTTAGCATGATAAAGAAGATTCAAAGAGAGTGAGATGCCAGCTCATTTCATTCAGTCAGTAGCTTCAAACATTTCTGGTATATGAATAACATGATGTTTTTCAATGGCAAAATTCAATGAATATTGTAAATGCACAAACAGTAATTTCTCCGCATTGCAAGGTGCAATTCTGAAATTTTTTGCTTTTTCCTGCTCCTCTTAGCATGATAAAGAAGATTCAAAGAGTGTGAGATGCCAGCTCCTTTCATTCAGTCAGTAGCTTCAATCATTTCTGGACATTTTTCAATGGCAAAAATCAATGAATATTGTAAATGCACAAACAGTAATTTCTCCGCATTGCAAGGTGCAATTCTGAAATTTTTTGATTTTTCCTGCTCCTCTTAGCATGATAATGAAGATTCAAAGAGAGTGAGAAGCCAGCTCCTTTCAGTCAGTAGCTTCAATCATTTCTGGACGTTTTTCAATGGCAAAAATCAATGAATATTGTAAATGCACAAACAGTAATTTCTCCGCATTGCAAGGTGCAATTCTGAAATTTTTTGCTTTTTCCTGCTCCTCTTAGCATGATAAAGAAGATTCAAAGAGTGAGATGCCAGCTCTTTTCATTCAGTCAGTAGCTTCAAACATTTCTGGTATATGAATAACATGATGTTTTTCAATGGCAAAAATCAATGAATATTGTAAATGCACAAACAGTAATTTCTCCGCATTGCAAGGTGCAATTCTGAAATTTTTTGCTTTTTCCTGCTCCTCTTAGCATGATAAAGAAGATTCAAAGAGAGTGAGATGCCAGCTCCTTTCATTCAGTCAGTAGCTTCAAACATTTCTGGTATATGAATAACATGATGTTTTTCAATGGCAAAAATCAATGAATATTGTAAATGCACAAACAGTAATTTCTCCGCATTGCAAGGTGCAATTCTGAAATTTTTTGCTTTTTCCTGCTCCTCTTAGCATGATAAAGAAGATTCAAAGAGAGTGAGATGCCAGCTCTTTTCATTCAGTCAGTAGCTTCAAACATTTCTGGTATATGAATAACATGATGTTTTTCAATGGCAAAAATCAATGAATATTGTAAATGCACAAACAGTAATTTCTCCGCATTGCAAGGTGCAATTCTGAAATTTTTTGCTTTTTCCTGCTCCTCTTAGCATGATAAAGAAGATTCAAAGAGAGTGAGATGCCAGCTCCTTTCATTCAGTCAGTAGCTTCAAACATTTCTGGTATATGAATAACATGATGTTTTTCAATGGCAAAAATCAATGAATATTGTAAATGCACAAACAGTAATTTCTCCGCATTGCAAGGTGCAATTCTGAAATTTTTTGCTTTTTCCTGCTCCTCTTAGCATGATAAAGAAGATTCAAAGAGAGTGAGATGCCAGCTCCTTTCATTCAGTCAGTAGCTTCAATCATTTCTGGACGTTTTTCAATGGCAAAATTCAATGAATATTGTAAATGCACAAACAGTAATTTCTCCGCATTGCAAGGTGCAATTCTGAAATTTTTTGCTTTTTCCTGCTCCTCTTAGCATGATAAAGAAGATTCAAAGAGAGTGAGATGCCAGCTCCTTTCATTCAGTCAGTAGCTTCAATAATTTCTGGACGTTTTTCAATGGCAAAAATCAATGAATATTGTAAATGCACAAACAGTAATTTCTCCGCATTGCAAGGTGCAATTCTGAAATTTTTTGCTTTTTCCTGCTCCTCTTAGCATGATAAAGAAGATTCAAAGAGAGTGAAATGCCAGCTCATTTCATTCAGTCAGTAGCTTCAAACATTTCTGGTATATGAATAACATGATGTTTTTCAATGGCAAAATTCAATGAATATTGTAAATGCACAAACAGTAATTTCTCCGCATTGCAAGGTGCAATTCTGAAATTTTTTGCTTTTTCCTGCTCCTCTTAGCATGATAAAGAAGATTCAAAGAGTGTGAGATGCCAGCTCCTTTCATTCAGTCAGTAGCTTCAATCATTTCTGGACATTTTTCAATGGCAAAAATCAATGAATATTGTAAATGCACAAACAGTAATTTCTCCGCATTGCAAGGTGCAATTCTGAAATTTTTTGATTTTTCCTGCTCCTCTTAGCATGATAATGAAGATTCAAAGAGAGTGAGAAGCCAGCTCCTTTCAGTCAGTAGCTTCAATCATTTCTGGACGTTTTTCAATGGCAAAAATCAATGAATATTGTAAATGCACAAACAGTAATTTCTCCGCATTGCAAGGTGCAATTCTGAAATTTTTTGCTTTTTCCTGCTCCTCTTAGCATGATAAAGAAGATTCAAAGAGTGAGATGCCAGCTCTTTTCATTCAGTCAGTAGCTTCAAACATTTCTGGTATATGAATAACATGATGTTTTTCAATGGCAAAAATCAATGAATATTGTAAATGCACAAACAGTAATTTCTCCGCATTGCAAGGTGCAATTCTGAAATTTTTTGCTTTTTCCTGCTCCTCTTAGCATGATAAAGAAGATTCAAAGAGAGTGAGATGCCAGCTCCTTTCATTCAGTCAGTAGCTTCAAACATTTCTGGTATATGAATAACATGATGTTTTTCAATGGCAAAAATCAATGAATATTGTAAATGCACAAACAGTAATTTCTCCGCATTGCAAGGTGCAATTCTGAAATTTTTTGCTTTTTCCTGCTCCTCTTAGCATGATAAAGAAGATTCAAAGAGAGTGAGATGCCAGCTCTTTTCATTCAGTCAGTAGCTTCAAACATTTCTGGTATATGAATAACATGATGTTTTTCAATGGCAAAAATCAATGAATATTGTAAATGCACAAACAGTAATTTCTCCGCATTGCAAGGTGCAATTCTGAAATTTTTTGCTTTTTCCTGCTCCTCTTAGCATGATAAAGAAGATTCAAAGAGAGTGAGATGCCAGCTCCTTTCATTCAGTCAGTAGCTTCAAACATTTCTGGTATATGAATAACATGATGTTTTTCAATGGCAAAAATCAATGAATATTGTAAATGCACAAACAGTAATTTCTCCGCATTGCAAGGTGCAATTCTGAAATTTTTTGCTTTTTCCTGCTCCTCTTAGCATGATAAAGAAGATTCAAAGAGAGTGAGATGCCAGCTCCTTTCATTCAGTCAGTAGCTTCAATCATTTCTGGACGTTTTTCAATGGCAAAATTCAATGAATATTGTAAATGCACAAACAGTAATTTCTCCGCATTGCAAGGTGCAATTCTGAAATTTTTTGCTTTTTCCTGCTCCTCTTAGCATGATAAAGAAGATTCAAAGAGAGTGAGATGCCAGCTCCTTTCATTCAGTCAGTAGCTTCAATAATTTCTGGACGTTTTTCAATGGCAAAAATCAATGAATATTGTAAATGCACAAACAGTAATTTCTCCGCATTGCAAGGTGCAATTCTGAAATTTTTTGCTTTTTCCTGCTCCTCTTAGCATGATAAAGAAGATTCAAAGAGAGTGAGATGCCAGCTCTTTTCATTCAGTCAGTAGCTTCAAACATTTCTGGTATATGAATAACATGATGTTTTTCAATGGCAAAAATCAATGAATATTGTAAATGCACAAACAGTAATTTCTCCGCATTGCAAGGTGCAATTCTGAAATTTTTTGCTTTTTCCTGCTCCTCTTAGCATGATAAAGAAGATTCAAAGAGAGTGAGATGCCAGCTCCTTTCATTCAGTCAGTAGCTTCAAACATTTCTGGTATATGAATAACATGATGTTTTTCAATGGCAAAAATCAATGAATATTGTAAATGCACAAACAGTAATTTCTCCGCATTGCAAGGTGCAATTCTGACATTTTTTGCTTTTTCCTGCTCCTCTTAGCATGATAAAGAAGATTCAAAGAGAGTGAGATGCCAGCTCTTTTCATTCAGTCAGTAGCTTCAAACATTTCTGGTATATGAATAACATGATGTTTTTCAATGGCAAAAATCAATGAATATTGTAAATGCACAAACAGTAATTTCTCCGCATTGCAAGGTGCAATTCTGAAATTTTTTGCTTTTTCCTGCTCCTCTTAGCATGATAAAGAAGATTCAAAGAGAGTGAGATGCCAGCTCCTTTCATTCAGTCAGTAACTTCAATCATTTCTGGACGTTTTTCAATGGCAAAAATCAATGAATATTGTAAATGCACAAACAGTAATTTCTCCGCATTGCAAGGTGCAATTCTGAAATTTTTTGCTTTTTCCTGCTCCTCTTAGCATGATAAAGAAGATTCAAAGAGAGTGAGATGCCAGCTCCTTTCATTCAGTCTGTAGCTTCAAACATTTCTGGACGTTTTTCAATGGCAAAAATCAATGAATATTGTAAATGCACAAACAGTAATTTCTCCGAATTGCAAGGTGCAATTCTGAAATTTTTTGCTTTTTCCTGCTCCTCTTAGCATGATAAAGAAGATTCAAAGAGAGTGAGATGCCAGCTCATTTCATTCAGTCAGTAGCTTCAAACATTTCTGGTATATGAATAACATGATGTTTTTCAATGGCAAAATTCAATGAATATTGTAAATGCACAAACAGTAATTTCTCCGCATTGCAAGGTGCAATTCTGAAATTTTTTGCTTTTTCCTGCTCCTCTTAGCATGATAAAGAAGATTCAAAGAGAGTGAGATGCCAGCTCCTTTCATTCAGTCAGTAGCTTAAAACATTTCTGGTATATGAATAACATGATGTTTTTCAATGGCAAAAATCAATGAATATTGTAAATGCACAAACAGTAATTTCTCCGCATTGCAAGGTGCAATTCTGAAATTTTTTGCTTTTTCCTGCTCCACTTAGCATGATAAAGAAGATTCAAAGAGTGTGAGATGCCAGCTCCTTTCATTCAGTCAGTAGCTTCAATCATTTCTGGACATTTTTCAATGGCAAAAATCAATGAATATTGTAAATGCACAAACAGTAATTTCTCCGCATTGCAAGGTGCAATTCTGAAATTTTTTGATTTTTACTGCTCGTCTTAGCATGATAAAGAAGATTCAAAGAGAGTGAGATGCCAGCTCCTTTCATTCAGTCAGTAGCTTCAATCATTTCTGGACGTTTTTCAATGGCAAAAATCAATGAATATTGTAAATGCACAAACAGTAATTTCTCCGCATTGCAAGGTGCAATTCTGAAATTTTTTGCTTTTTCCTGCTCCTCTTAGCATGATAAAGAAGATTCAAAGAGAGTGAGATGCCAGCTCCTTTCATTCAGTCAGTAGCTTCAAACATTTCTGGTATATGAATAACATGATGTTTTTCAAAGGCAAAAATCAATGAATATTGTAAATGCACAAACAGTAATTTCTCCGCATTGCAAGGTGCAATTCTGAAATTTTTTGCTTTTTCCTGCTCCTCTTAGCATGATAAAGAAGATTCAAAGAGAGTGAGATGCCAGCTCCTTTCATTCAGTCAGTAGCTTCAAACATTTCTGGTATATGAATAACATGATGTTTTTCAATGGCAAAAATCAATGAATATTGTAAATGCACAAACAGTTATTTCTCCGCATTGCAAGGTGCAATTCTGAAATTTTTTGCTTTTTCCTGCTCCTCTTAGCATGATAAAGAAGATTCAAAGAGAGTGAGATGCCAGCTCCTTTCATTCAGTCAGTAGCTTCAAACATTTCTGGTATATGAATAACATGATGTTTTTCAATGGCAAAAATCAATGAATATTGTAAATGCACAAACAGTAATTTCTCCGCATTGCAAGGTGCAATTCTGAAATTTTTTGCTTTTTCCTGCTCCTCTTAGCATGATAAAGAAGATTCAAAGAGAGTGAGATGCCAGCTCCTTTCATTCAGTCAGTAGCTTCAATCATTTCTGGACGTTTTTCAATGGCAAAATTCAATGAATATTGTAAATGCACAAACAGTAATTTCTCCGCATTGCAAGGTGCAATTCTGAAATTTTTTGCTTTTTCCTGCTCCTCTTAGCATGATAAAGAAGATTCAAAGAGAGTGAGATGCCAGCTCATTTCATTCAGTCAGTAGCTTCAATAATTTCTGGACTTTATTCAATGGCAAAAATCAATGAATATTGTAAATGCACAAACAGTAATTTCTCCGCATTGCAAGGTGCAATTCTGAAATTTTTTGCTTTTTCCTGCTCCTCTTAGCATGATAAAGAAGATTCAAAGAGAGTGAGATGCCAGCTCTTTTCATTCAGTCAGTAGCTTCAAACATTTCTGGTATATGAATAACATGATGTTTTTCAATGGCAAAAATCAATGAATATTTTAAATGCACAAACAGTAATTTCTCCGCATTGCAAGGTGCAATTCTGAAATTTTTTGCTTTTTCCTGCTCCTCTTAGCATGATAAAGAAGATTCAAAGAGAGTGAGATGCCAGCTCCTTTCATTCAGTCAGTAGCTTCAAACATTTCTGGTATATGAATAACATGATGTTTTTCAATGGCAAAAATCAATGAATATTGTAAATGCACAAACAGTAATTTCTCCGCATTGCAAGGTGCAATTCTGAAATTTTTTGCTTTTTCCTGCTCCTCTTAGCATGATAAAGAAGATTCAAAGAGAGTGAGATGCCAGCTTCTTTCATTCAGTCAGTAGCTTCAAACATTTCTGGTATTTGAATAACATGATGTTTTTCAATGGCAAAAATCAATGAATATTGTAAATGCACAAACAGTAATTTCTCCGCATTGCAAGGTGCAATTCTGAAATTTTTTGCTTTTTCCTGCTCCTCTTAGCATGATAAAGAAGATTCAAAGAGAGTGAGATGCCAGCTCCTTTCATTCAGTCAGTAGCTTCAATCATTTCTGGACGTTTTTCAATGGCAAAATTCAATGAATATTGTAAATGCACAAACAGTAATTTCTCCGCATTGCAAGGTGCAATTCTGAAATTTTTTGCTTTTTCCTGCTCCTCTTAGCATGATAAAGAAGATTCAAAGAGAGTGAGATGCCAGCTCATTTCATTCAGTCAGTAGCTTCAATAATTTCTGGACTTTTTTCAATGGCAAAAATCAATGAATATTGTAAATGCACAAACAGTAATTTCTCCGCATTGCAAGGTGCAATTCTGAAATTTTTTGCTTTTTCCTGCTCCTCTTAGCATGATAAAGAAGATTCAAAGAGAGTGAGATGCCAGCTCTTTTCATTCAGTCAGTAGCTTCAAACATTTCTGGTATATGAATAACATGATGTTTTTCAATGGCAAAAATCAATGAATATTGTAAATGCACAAACAGTAATTTCTCCGCATTGCAAGGTGCAATTCTGAAATTTTTTGCTTTTTCCTGCTCCTCTTAGCATGATAAAGAAGATTCAAAGAGAGTGAGATGCCAGCTCCTTTCATTCAGTCAGTAGCTTCAAACATTTCTGGTATATGAATAACATGATGTTTTTCAATGGCAAAAATCAATGAATATTGTAAATGCACAAACAGTAATTTCTCCGCATTGCAAGGTGCAATTCTGAAATTTTTTGCTTTTTCCTGCTCCTCTTAGCATGATAAAGAAGATTCAAAGAGAGTGAGATGCCAGCTCCTTTCATTCAGTCAGTAGCTTCAAACATTTCTGGTATATGAATAACATGATGTTTTTCAATGGCAAAAATCAATGAATATTGTAAATGCACAAACAGTAATTTCTCCGCATTGCAAGGTGCAATTCTGAAATTTTTTGCTTTTTCCTGCTCCTCTTAGCATGATAAAGAAGATTCAAAGAGAGTGAGATGCCAGCTCTTTTCATTCAGTCAGTAGCTTCAAACATTTCTGGTATATGAATAACATGATGTTTTTCAATGACAAAAATCAATGAATATTGTAAATGCACAAACAGTAATTTCTCCGCATTGCAAGGTGCAATTCTGAAATTTTTTGCTTTTTCCTGCTCCTCTTAGCATGATAAAGAAGATTCAAAGAGAGTGAGATGCCAGCTCCTTTCATTCAGTCAGTAGCTTCAATCATTTCTGGACGTTTTTCAATGGCAAAAATCAATGAATATTGTAAATGCACAAACAGTAATTTCTCCGCATTGCAAGGTGCAATTCTGAAATTTTTTGCTTTTTCCTGCTCCTCTTAGCATGATAAAGAAGATTCAAAGAGAGTGAGATGCCAGCTCCTTTCATTCAGTCTGTAGCTTCAAACATTTCTGGACGTTTTTCAATGGCAAAAATCAATGAATATTGTAAATGCACAAACAGTAATTTCTCCGCATTGCAAGGTGCAATTCTGAAATTTTTTGCTTTTTCCTGCTCCTCTTAGCATGATAAAGAAGATTCAAAGAGAGGGAGATGCCAGCTCATTTCATTCAGTCAGTAGCTTCAAACATTTCTGGTTTATGAATAACATGATGTTTTTCAATGGCAAAAATCAATCAATATTGTAAATGCACAAACAGTAATTTCTCCGCATTGCAAGGTGCAATTCTGAAATTTTTTGCTTTTTCCTGCTCCTCTTAGCATGATAAAGAAGATTCAAAGAGAGTGAGATGCCAGCTCCTTTCATTCAGTCAGTAGCTTCAAACATTTCTGGTATATGAATAACATGATGTTTTTCAATGGCAAAAATCAATGAATATTGTAAATGCACAAACAGTAATTTCTCCGCATTGCAAAGTGCAATTCTGAAATTTTTTGCTTTTTCCTGCTCCTCTTAGCATGATAAAGAAGATTCAAAGAGAGTGAGATGCCAGCTCCTTTCATTCAGTCAGTAGCTTCATTCATTTCTGGACGTTTTTCAATGGCAAAATTCAATGAATATTGTAATTGCACAAACAGTAATTTCTCCGCATTGCAAGGTGCAATTCTGAAATTTTTTGCTTTTTCCTGCTCCTCTTAGCATGATAAAGAAGATTCAAAGAGAGTGAGATGCCAGCTCTTTTCATTCAGTCAGTAGCTTCAATCATTTCTGGACGTTTTTCAATGGCAAAATCAATGAATATTGTAAATGCACAAACAGTAATTTCTCCGCATTGCAAGGTGCAATTCTGAAATTTTTTGCTTTTTCCTGATCCTCATAGCATGATAAAGAAGATACAAAGAGAGTGAGATGCCAGCTCTTTTCATTCAGTCAGTAGCTTCAAACATTTCTGGTATATGAATAACATGATGTTTTTCAATGGCAAAAATCAATCAATATTGTAAATGCACAAACAGTAATTTCTCCGCATTGCAAGGTGCAATTCTGAAATTTTTTGCTTTTTCCTGCTCCTCTTAGCATGATAAAGAAGATTCAAAGAGAGTGAGATGCCAGCTCCTTTCATTCAGTCAGTAGCTTCAAACATTTCTGGCATATGAATAACATGATGTTTTTCAATGGCAAAAATCAATGAATATTGTAAATGCACAAACAGTAATTTCTCCGCATTGCAAGGTGCAATTCTGACATTATTTTCTTTTTCCTGCTCCTCTTTGCATGATAAAGAAGATTCAAAGAGAGTGAGATGCCAGCTCTTTTCATTCAGTCAGTAGCTTCAAACATTTCTGGTATATGAATAACATGATGTTTTTCAATGGCAAAAATCAATGAATATTGTAAATGCACAAACAGTAATTTCTCCGCATTGCAAGGTGCAATTCTGAAATTTTTTGCTTTTTCCTGCTCCTCTTAGCATGATAAAGAAGATTCAAAGAGAGTGAGATGCCAGCTACTTTCATTCAGTCAGTAGCTTCAATCATTTCTGGACGTTTTTCAATGGCAAAAATCAATGAATATTGTAAATGCACAAACAGTAATTTCTCCGCATTGCAAGGTGCAATTCTGAAATTTTTTGCTTTTTCCTGCTCCTCTTAGCATGATAAAGAAGATTCAAAGAGAGTGAGATGCCAGCTCCTTTCATTCAGTCTGTAGCTTCAAACATTTCTGGACGTTTTTCAATGGCAAAAATCAATGAATATTGTAAATGCACAAACAGTATTTTCTCCGCATTGCAAGGCGCAATTCTGAAATTTTTTGCTTTTTCCTGCTCCTCTTAGCATGATAAAGAAGATTCAAAGAGAGTGAGATGCCAGCTCATTTCATTCAGTCAGTAGCTTCAAACATTTCTGGTATATGAATAACATGATGTTTTTCAATGGCAAAAATCAATGAATATTGTAAATGCACAAACAGTAATTTCTCCGCATTGCAAGGTGCAATTCTGAAATTTTTTGCTTTTTCCTTCTCCTCTTAGCATGATAAAGAAGATTCAAAGAGAGTGAGATGCCAGCTCCTTTCATTCAGTCAGTAGCTTCAATCATTTCTGGACGTTTTTCAATGGCAAAAATCAATGAATATTGTAAATGCACAAACAGTAATTTCTCCGCATTGCAAGGTGCAATTCTGAAATTTTTTGCTTTTTCCTGCTCCTCATAGCATGATAAAGAAGATTCAAAGAGAGTGAGATGCCAGCTCCTTTCATTCAGTCTGTAGCTTCAAACATTTCTGGACGTTTTTCAATGGCAAAAATCAATGAATATTGTAAATGCACAAACAGTAATTTCTCCGCATTGCAAGGTGCAATTCTGAAATTTTTTGCTTTTTCCTGCTCCTCTTAGCATGATAAAGAAGATTCAAAGAGAGTGAGATGCCAGCTCCTTTCATTCAGTCAGTAGCTTCAAACATTTCTGGTATATGAATAACATGATGTTTTTCAATGGCAAAAATCAATGAATATTGTAAATGCACAAACAGTAATTTCTCCGCATTGCAAGGTGCAATTCTGATATTTTTTGCTTTTTCCTGCTCCTCTTAGCATGATAAAGAAGATTCAAAGAGAGTGAGATGCCAGCTCTTTTCATTCAGTCAGTAGCTTCAAACATTTCTGTATATGAATAACATGATGTTTTTCAATGGCAAAAATCAATGAATATTGTAAATGCACAAACAGTAATTTCTCCGCATTGCAAGGTGCAATTCTGAAATTTTTTGCTTTTTCCTGCTCCTCTTAGCATGATAAAGAAGATTCAAAGAGAGTGAGATGCCAGCTCCTTTCATTCAGTCAGTAGCTTCAATCATTTCTGGACATTTTTCAATGGCAAAAATCAATGAATATTGTAAATGCACAAACAGTAATTTCTCCGCATTGCAAGGTGCAATTCTGAAATTTTTTGCTTTTTCCTGCTCCTCTTAGCATGATAAAGAAGATTCAAAGAGAGTGAGATGCCAGCTCCTTTCATTCAGTCTGTAGCTTCAAACATTTCTGGACGTTTTTCAATGGCAAAAATCAATGAATATTGTAAATGCACAAACAGTAATTTCTCCGCATTGCAAGGTGCAATTCTGAAATTTTTTGCTTTTTCCTGCTCCTCTTAGCATGATAAAGAAGATTCAAAGAGAGTGAGATGCCAGCTCATTTCATTCAGTCAGTAGCTTCAAACATTTCTGGTATATGAATAACATGATGTTTTTCAATGGCAAAAATCAATGAATATTGTAAATGCACAAACAGTAATTTCTCCGCATTGCAAGGTGCAATTCTGAAATTTTTTGCTTTTTCCTGCTCCTCTTAGCATGATAAAGAAGATTCAAAGAGAGTGAGATGCCAGCTCCTTTAATTCAGTCAGTAGCTTCAAACATTTCTGGTATATGAATAACATGATGTTTTTCAATGGCAAAAATCAATGAATATTGTAAATGCACAAACAGTAATTTCTCCGCATTGCAAGGTGCAATTCTGAAATTTTTTGCTTTTTCCTGCTCCTCTTAGCATGATAAAGAAGATTCAAAGAGATTGAGATGCCAGCTCCTTTCATTCAGTCAGTAGCTTCAAACATTTCTGGACGTTTTTCAATGGCAAAAATCAATGAATATTGTAAATGCACAAACAGTAATTTCTCCGCATTGCAAGGTGCAATTCTGAAATTTTTTGCTTTTTCCTGCTCCTCTTAGCATGATAAAGAAGATTCAAAGAGAGTGAGATGCCAGCTCCTTTCATTCAGTCAGTAGCTTCAAACATTTCTGGTATATGAATAACATGATGTTTTTCAGTGGGAAAAATCAATGAATATTGTAAATGCACAAACAGTAATTTCTCCGCATTGCAAGGTGCAATTCTGAAATTTTTTGCTTTTTCCTGCTCCTCTTAGCATGATAAAGAAGATTCAAAGAGAGTGAGATGCCAGCTCCTTTCATTCAGTCAGTAGCTTCAAACATTTCTGGTATATGAATAACATGATGTTTTTCAATGGCAAAAATCAATGAATATTGTAAATGCACAAACAGTAATTTCTCCGCATTGCAAGGTGCAATTCTGATATTTTTTGCTTTTTCCTGCTCCTCTTAGCATGATAAAGAAGATTCAAAGAGAGTGAGATGCCAGCTCTTTTCATTCAGTCAGTAGCTTCAAACATTTCTGGTATATGAATAACATGATGTTTTTCAATGGCAAAAATCAATGAATATTGTAAATGCACAAACAGTAATTTCTCCGCATTGCAAGGTGCAATTCTGAAATTTTTTGCTTTTTCCTGCTCCTCTTAGCATGATAAAGAAGATTCAAAGAGAGTGAGATGCCAGCTCCTTTCATTCAGTCAGTAGCTTCAATCATTTCTGGACATTTTTCAATGGCAAAAATCAATGAATATTGTAAATGCACAAACAGTAATTTCTCCGCATTGCAAGGTGCAATTCTGAAATTTTTTGCTTTTTCCTGCTCCTCTTAGCATGATAAAGAAGATTCAAAGAGAGTGAGATGCCAGCTCCTTTCATTCAGTCTGTAGCTTCAAACATTTCTGGACGTTTTTCAATGGCAAAAATCAATGAATATTGTAAATGCACAAACAGTAATTTCTCCGCATTGCAAGGTGCAATTCTGAAATTTTTTGCTTTTTCCTGCTCCTCTTAGCATGATAAAGAAGATTCAAAGAGAGTGAGATGCCAGCTCATTTCATTCAGTCAGTAGCTTCAAACATTTCTGGTATATGAATAACATGATGTTTTTCAATGGCAAAAATCAATGAATATTGTAAATGCACAAACAGTAATTTCTCCGCATTGCAAGGTGCAATTCTGAAATTTTTTGCTTTTTCCTGCTCCTCTTAGCATGATAAAGAAGATTCAAAGAGAGTGAGATGCCAGCTCCTTTAATTCAGTCAGTAGCTTCAAACATTTCTGGTATATGAATAACATGATGTTTTTCAATGGCAAAAATCAATGAATATTGTAAAGGCACAAACAGTAATTTCTCCGCATTGCAAGGTGCAATTCTGAAATTTTTTGCTTTTTCCTGCTCCTCTTAGCATGATAAAGAAGATTCAAAGAGAGTGAGATGCCAGCTCCTTTCATTCAGTCAGTAGCTTCAATCATTTCTGGACATTTTTCAATGGCAAAAATCAATGAATAATGTAAATGCACAAACAGTAATTTCTCCGCATTGCAAGGTGCAATTCTGAAATTTTTTGCTTTTTCCTGCTCCTCTTAGCATGATAAAGAAGATTCAAAGAGAGTGAGATGCCAGCTCCTTTCATTCAGTCTGTAGCTTCAAACATTTCTGGACGTTTTTCAATGGCAAAAATCAATGAATATTGTAAATGCACAAACAGTAATTTCTCCGCATTGCAAGGTGCAATTCTGAAATTTTTTGCTTTTTCCTGCTCTTCTTAGCATGATAAAGAAGATTCAAAGAGAGTGAGATGCCAGCTCATTTCATTCAGTCAGTAGCTTCAAACATTTCTGGTATATGAATAACATGATGTTTTTCAATGGCAAAAATCAATGAATATTGTAAATGCACAAACAGTAATTTCTCCGCATTGCAAGGTGCAATTCTGAAATTTTTTGCTTTTTCCTGCTCCTCTTAGCATGATAAAGAAGATTCAAAGAGAGTGAGATGCCAGCTCCTTTAATTCAGTCAGTAGCTTCAAACATTTCTGGTATATGAATAACATGATGTTTTTCAATGGCAAAAATCAATGAATATTGTAAATGCACAAACAGTAATTTCTCCGCATTGCAAGGTGCAATTCTGAAATTTTTTGCTTTTTCCTGCTCCTCTTAGCATGATAAAGAAGATTCAAAGAGAGTGAGATGCCAGCTCCTTTCATTCAGTCAGTAGCTTCAATCATTTCTGGACATTTTTCAATGGCAAAAATCAATGAATATTGTAAATGCACAAACAGTAATTTCTCCGCATTGCAAGGTGCAATTCTGAAATTTTTTGCTTTTTCCTGCTCCTCTTAGCATGATAAAGAAGATTCAAAGAGAGTGAGATGCCAGCTCCTTTCATTCAGTCTGTAGCTTCAAACATTTCTGGACGTTTTTCAATGGCAAAAATCAATGAATATTGTAAATGCACAAACAGTAATTTCTCCGCATTGCAAGGTGCAATTCTGAAATTTTTTGCTTTTTCCTGCTCCTCTTAGCATGATAAAGAAGATTCAAAGAGAGTGAGATGCCAGCTCATTTCATTCAGTCAGTAGCTTCAAACATTTCTGGTATATGAATAACATGATGTTTTTCAATGGCAAAAATCAATGAATATTGTAAATGCACAAACAGTAATTTCTACGCATTGCAAGGTGCAATTCTGAAATTTTTTGCTTTTTCCTGCTCCTCTTAGCATGATAAAGAAGATTCAAAGAGAGTGAGATGCCAGCTCCTTTAATTCAGTCAGTAGCTTCAAACATTTCTGGTATATGAATAACATGATGTTTTTCAATGGCAAAAATCAATGAATATTGTAAATGCACAAACAGTAATTTCTCCGCATTGCAAGGTGCAATTCTGAAATTTTTTGCTTTTTCCTGCTCCTCTTAGCATGATAAAGAAGATTCAAAGAGAGTGAGATGCCAGCTCCTTTCATTCAGTCAGTAGCTTCAATCATTTCTGGACATTTTTCAATGGCAAAAATCAATGAATAATGTAAATGCACAAACAGTAATTTCTCCGCATTGCAAGGTGCAATTCTGAAATTTTTTGCTTTTTCCTGCTCCTCTTAGCATGATAAAGAAGATTCAAAGAGAGTGAGATGCCAGCTCCTTTCATTCAGTCTGTAGCTTCAAACATTTCTGGACGTTTTTCAATGGCAAAAATCAATGAATATTGTAAATGCACAAACAGTAATTTCTCCGCATTGCAAGGTGCAATTCTGAAATTTTTTGCTTTTTCCTGCTCTTCTTAGCATGATAAAGAAGATTCAAAGAGAGTGAGATGCCAGCTCATTTCATTCAGTCAGTAGCTTCAAACATTTCTGGTATATGAATAACATGATGTTTTTCAATGGCAAAAATCAATGAATATTGTAAATGCACAAACAGTAATTTCTCCGCATTGCAAGGTGCAATTCTGAAATTTTTTGCTTTTTCCTGCTCCTCTTAGCATGATAAAGAAGATTCAAAGAGAGTGAGATGCCAGCTCCTTTCATTCAGTCAGTAGCTTCAATCATTTCTGGACATTTTTCAATGGCAAAAATCAATGAATAATGTAAATGCACAAACAGTAATTTCTCCGCATTGCAAGGTGCAATTCTGAAATTTTTTGCTTTTTCCTGCTCCTCTTAGCATGATAAAGAAGATTCAAAGAGAGTGAGATGCCAGCTCCTTTCATTCAGTCTGTAGCTTCAAACATTTCTGGACGTTTTTCAATGGCAAAAATCAATGAATATTGTAAATGCACAAACAGTAATTTCTCCGCATTGCAAGGTGCAATTCTGAAATTTTTTGCTTTTTCCTGCTCTTCTTAGCATGATAAAGAAGATTCAAAGAGAGTGAGATGCCAGCTCATTTCATTCAGTCAGTAGCTTCAAACATTTCTGGTATATGAATAACATGATGTTTTTCAATGGCAAAAATCAATGAATATTGTAAATGCACAAACAGTAATTTCTCCGCATTGCAAGGTGCAATTCTGAAATTTTTTGCTTTTTCCTGCTCCTCTTAGCATGATAAAGAAGATTCAAAGAGAGTGAGATGCCAGCTCCTTTAATTCAGTCAGTAGCTTCAAACATTTCTGGTATATGAATAACATGATGTTTTTCAATGGCAAAAATCAATGAATATTGTAAATGCACAAACAGTAATTTCTCCGCATTGCAAGGTGCAATTCTGAAATTTTTTGCTTTTTCCTGCTCCTCTTAGCATGATAAAGAAGATTCAAAGAGAGTGAGATGCCAGCTCCTTTCATTCAGTCAGTAGCTTCAATCATTTCTGGAAGTTTTTCAATGGCAAAAATCAATGAATATTGTAAATGCACAAACAGTAATTTCTCCGCATTGCAAGGTGCAATTCTGAAATTTTTTGCTTTTTCCTGCTCCTCTTTGCATGATAAAGAGTATTCAGAGAGTGTGAGATGCCAGCTCCTTTCATTCAGTCAGTAGCTTCAATCATTTCTGGACATTTTTCAATGGCAAAAATCAATGAATATTGTAAATGCACAAACAGTAATTTCTCCGCATTGCAAGGTGCAATTCTGAAATTTTTTGATTTTTCCTGCTCCTCTTAGCATGATAAAGAAGATTCAAAGAGAGTGAGATGCCAGCTCCTTTCATTCAGTCAGTAGCTTCAATCATTTCTGGACGTTTTTCAATGGCAAAAATCAATGAATATTGTAAATACACAAACAGTAATTTCTCCGCATTGCAAGGTGCAATTCTGAAATTTTTTGCTTTTTCCTGCTCCTCTTAGCATGATAAAGAAGATTCAAAGAGAGTGAGATGCCAGCTCCTTTCATTCAGTCAGTAGCTTCAAACATTTCTGGTATATGAATAACATGATGTTTTTCAAAGGCAAAAATCAATGAACATTGTAAATGCACAAACAGTAATTTCTTCGCATTGCAAGGTACAATTCTGAAATTTTTTGCTTTTTCCTGCTCCTCTTAGCATGATAAAGAAGATTCAAAGAGAGTGAGATGCCAGCTCCTTTCATTCAGTCAGTAGCTTCAAACATTTCTGGTATATGAATAACATGATGTTTTTCAATGGCAAAAATCAATGAATATTGTAAATGCACAAACAGTAATTTCTCCGCATTGCAAGGTGCAATTCTGAAATTTTTTGCTTTTTCCTGCTCCTCTTAGCATGATAAAGAAGATTCAAAGAGACTGAGATGCCAGCTCCTTTCATTCAGTCAGTAGCTTCAATCATTTCTGGACGTTTTTCAATGGCAAAAATCAATGAATATTGTAAATGCACAAACAGTAATTTCTCCGCATTGCAAGGTGCAATTCTGAAATTTTTTGCTTTTTCCTGCTCCTCTTAGCATGATAAAGAAGATTCAAAGAGAGTGAGATGCCAGCTCCTTTCATTCAGTCAGTAGCTTCAAACATTTCTGGTATATGAATAACATGATATTTTTCAATGGCAAAAATCAATGAATATTGTAAATGCACAAACAGTAATTTCTACGCATTGCAAGGTGCAATTCTGAAATTTTTTGCTTTTTCCTGCTCCTCTTAGCATGATAAAGATTCAAAGAGAGTGAGATGCCAGCTCCTTTCATTCAGTCAGTAGCTTCAATCATTTCTGGACGTTTTTCAATGGCAAAAATCAATGAATATTGTAAATGCACAAACAGTAATTTCTCCGCATTGCAAGGTGCAATTCTGAAATTTTTTGCTTTTTCCTGCTCCTCTTAGCATGATAAAGAAGATTCAAAGAGAGTGAGATGCCAGCTCCTTTCATTCAGTCTGTAGCTTCAAACATTTCTGGACGTTTTTCAATGGCAAAAATCAATGAATATTGTAAATGCACAAACAGTAATTTCTCCGCATAGCAAGGTGCAATTCTGAAATTTTTTGCTTTTTCCTGCTCCTCTTAGCATGATAAAGAAGATTCAAAGAGAGTGAGATGCCAGCTCCTTTCATTCAGTCAGGAGCTTCAAACATTTCTGGTATATGAATAACATGATGTTTTTCAATGGCAAAAATCAATGAATATTGTAAATGCACAAACAGTAATTTCTCCGCATTGCAAGGTGCAATTCTGAAATTTTTTGCTTTTTCCTGCTCCTCTTAGCATGATAAAGAAGATTCAAAGAGAGTGAGATGCCAGCTCCTTTCATTCAGTCAGTAGCTTCAAACATTTCTGGTATATGAATAACATGATGTTTTTCAATGGCAAAAATCAATGAATATTGTAAATGCACAAACAGTAATTTCTCCGCATTGCAAGGTGCAATTCTGAAATTTTTTGCTTTTTCCTGCTCCTCTTAGAATGATAAAGAAGATTCAAAGAGAGTGAGATGCCAGCTCCTTTCATTCAGTCAGTAGCTTCAATCATTTCTGGACGTTTTTCAATGGCAAAAATCAATGAATATTGTAAATGCGCAAACAGTAATTTCTCCACATTGCAAGGTGCAATTCTGAAATTTTTTGCTTTTTCCTGCTCCTCTTAGCATGATAAAGAAGATTCAAAGAGTGTGAGATGCCAGCTCCTTTCATTCGGTCAGTAGCTTGAATCATTTCTGGACGTTTTTCAATGGCAAAAATCGATGAATATTGTAAATGCACAAACAGTAATTTCTCCGCATTGCAAGGTGCAATTCTGAAATTTTTTGATTTTTCCTGCTCCTCTTAGCATGATAAAGAAGATTCAAAGAGAGTGAGATGCCAGCTCCTTTCATTCAGTCAGTAGCTTCAATCATTTCTGGACGTTTTTCAATGGCAAAAATCAATGAATATTGTAAATGCACAAACAGTAATTTCTCCGCATTGCAAGGTGCAATTCTGAAATTTTTTGCTTTTTCCTGCTCCTCTTAGCATGATAAAGAAGATTCAAAGAGAGTGAGATGCCAGCTCCTTTCATTCAGTCAGTAGCTTCAAACATTTCTGGTATATGAATAACATGATGTTTTTCAATGGCAAAAATCAATGAATATTGTAAATGCACAAACAGTAATTTCTCCACATTGCAAGGTGCAATTCTGAAATTTTTTGCTTTTTCCTGCTCCTCTTAGCATGATAAAGAAGATTCAAAGAGAGTGAGATGCCAGCTCCTTTCATTCAGTCAGTAGCTTCAAACATTTCTGGTATATGAATAACATGATGTTTTTCAATGGCAAAAATCAATGAATATTGTAAATGCACAAACAGTAATTTCTCCGCATTGCAAGGTGCAATTCTGAAATTTTTTGCTTTTTCCTGCTCATCTTAGCATGATAAAGAAGATTCAAAGAGAGTGAGATGCCAGCTCCTTTCATTCACTCAGTAGCTTCAATCATTTCTGGACGTTTTTCAATGGCAAAAATGAATGAATATTGTAAATGCACAAACAGTAATTTCTCCGCATTGCAAGGTGCAATTCTGAAATTTTTTGCTTTTTCCTGCTCCGATTAGCATGATAAAGAAGATTCAAAGACAGTGAGATGCCAGCTCCTTTCATTCAGTCAGTAGCTTCAAACATTTCTGGTATATGAATAACATGATGTTTTTCAATGGCAAAAATCAATGAATATTGTAAATGCACAAACAGTAATTTCTCCGCATTGCAAGGTGCAATTCTGAAATTTTTTGCTTTTTCCTGCTCATCTTAGCATGATAAAGAAGATTCAAAGAAAGTGAGATGCCAGCTCCTTTCATTCAGTCAGTAGCTTCAATCATTTCTGGACGTTTTTCAATGGCAAAAATCAATGAATATTGTAAATGCACAAACAGTAATTTCTCTGCATTGCAAGGTGCAATTCTGAAATTTTTTGCTTTTTCCTGCTCCTCTTAGCATGATAAAGAAGATTCAAAGAGAGTGAGATGCCAGCTCCTTTCATTCAGTCAGTAGCTTCAATCATTTCTGGTATATGAATAACATGATGTTTTTCAATGGCAAAAATCAATGAATATTGTAAATGCACAAACAGTAATTTCTCCGCATTGCAAAGTGCAATTCTGAAATTTTTTGCTTTTTCCTGCTCCTCTTAGCATGATAAAGAAGATTCAAAGAGAGTGAGATGCCAGCTCCTTTCATTCAGTCAGTAGCTTCAAACATTTCTGGTATATGAATAACATGATGTTTTTCAATGGCAAAAATCAATGAATATTGTAAATGCACAAACAGTAATTTCTCCGCATTGCAAGGTGCAATTCTGAAATTTTTTGCTTTTTCCTGCTCCTCTTAGCATGATAAAGAAGATTCAAAGAGAGTGAGATGCCAGCTCCTTTCATTCAGTCAGTAGCTTCAAACATTTCTGGTATATGAATAACATGATGTTTTTCAATGGGAAAAATCAATGAATATTGTAAATGCACAAACAGTAATTTCTCCGCATTGCAAGGTGCAATTCTGAAATTTTTTGCTTTTTCCTGCTCCTCTTAGCATGATAAAGAAGATTCAAAGAGAGTGAGATGCCAGCTCCTTTCATTCAGTCAGTAGCTTCAATCATTTCTGGACGTTTTTCAATGGCAAAAATCAATGAATATTGTAAATGCACAAACAGTAATTTCTCCGCATTGCAAGGTGCAATTCTGAAATTTTTTGCTTTTTCCTGCTCCTCTTAGCATGATAAAGAAGATTCAAAGAGAGTGAGATGCCAGCTCCTTTCATTCAGTCAGTAGCTTCAATCATTTCTGGACTTTTTCAATGGCAAAAATCAATGAATATTGTAAATGCACAAACAGTAATTTCTCCGCATTGCAAGGTGCAATTCTGAAATTTTTTGCTTTTTCCTGCTCCTCTTAGCATGATAAAGAAGATTCAAAGAGAGTGAGATGCCAGCTCCTTTCATTCAGTCAGTAGCTTCAATCATTTCTGGACGTTTTTCAATGGCAAAAATCAATGAATAATGTAAATGCACAAACAGTAATTTCTCGGCATTGCAAGGTGCAATTCTGAAATTTTTTGCTTTTTCCTGCTCCTCTTAGCATGATAAAGAAGATTCAAAGAGAGTGAGATGCCAGCTCCTTTCATTCAGTCAGTAGCTTCAAACATTTCTGGACGTTTTTCAATGGCAAAAATCAATGAATATTGTAAATGCACAAACAGTAATTTCTCCGCATTGCAAGGTGCAATTCTGAAATTTTTTGCTTTTTCCTGCTCCTCTTAGCATGATAAAGAAGATTCAAAGAGAGGGAGATGCCAGCTCCTTTCATTCAGTCAGTAGCTTCAATCATTTCTGGACGTTTTTCAATGGCAAAAATCAATGAATATTGTAAATGCACAAACAGTAATTTCTCCGCATTGCAAGGTGCAATTCTGAAATTTTTTGCTTTTTCCTGCTCCTCTTAGCATGATAAAGAAGATTCAAAGAGAGTGAGATGTCAGCTCCTTTCATTCAGTCAGTAGCTTCAATCATTTCTGGACGTTTTTCAATGGCAAAAATCAATGAATATTGTAAATGCACAAACAGTAATTTCTCCGCATTGCAAGGTGCAATTCTGAAATTTTTTGCTTTTTCCTGCTCCTCTTAGCATGATAAAGAAGATTCAAAGAGAGTGAGATGCCAGCTCCTTTCATTCAGTCAGTAGCTTCAATCATTTCTGGACTTTTTTCAATGGCAAAAATCAATGAATATTGTAAATGCACAAACAGTAATTTCTCCGCATTGCAAGGTGCAATTCTGAAATTTTTTGCTTTTTCCTGCTCCTCTTAGCATGATAAAGAAGATTCAAAGAGAGTGAGATGCCAGCTCCTTTCATTCAGTCAGTAGCTTCAATCATTTCTGGACGTTTTTCAATGGCAAAAATCAATGAATAATGTAAATGCACAAACAGTAATTTCTCCGCATTGCAAGGTGCAATTCTGAAATTTTTTGCTTTTTCCTGCTCCTCTTAGCATGATAAAGAAGATTCAAAGAGAGTGAGATGCCAGCTCCTTTCATTCAGTCAGTAGCTTCAAACATTTCTGGACGTTTTTCAATGGCAAAAATCAATGAATATTGTAAATGCACAAACAGTAATTTCTCCGCATTGCAAGGTGCAATTCTGAAATTTTTTGCTTTTTCCTGCTCCTCTTAGCATGATAAAGAAGATTCAAAGAGAGGGAGATGCCAGCTCCTTTCATTCAGTCAGTAGCTTCAATCATTTCTGGACGTTTTTCAATGGCAAAAATCAATGAATATTGTAAATGCAGAAACAGTAATTTCTCCGCATTGCAAGGTGCAATTCTGAAATTTTTTGCTTTTCCTGCTCCTCTTAGCATGATAAAGAAGATTCAAAGAGAGTGAGATGCCAGCTCCTTTCATTCAGTCAGTAGCTTCAATCATTTATGGACGTTTTTCAATGGCAAAAATCAATGAATATTGTAAATGCACAAACAGTAATTTCTCCGCATTGCAAGGTGCAATTCTGAAATTTTTTGCTTTTTCCTGCTCCTCTTAGCATGATAAAGAAGATTCAAAGAGAGTGAGATGCCAGCTCCTTTCATTCAGTCAGTAGCTTCAATCATTTCTGGACTTTTTCAATGGCAAAAATCAATGAATATTGTAAATGCACAAACAGTAATTTCTCCGCATTGCAAGGTGCAATTCTGAAATTTTTTGATTTTTCCTGCTCCTCTTAGCATGATAAAGAAGATTCAAAGAGAGTGAGATGCCAGCTCCTTTCATTCAGTCAGTAGCTTCAATCATTTCTGGACGTTTTTCAATGGCAAAAATCAATGAATATTGTAAATGCACAAACAGTAATTTCTCCGCATTGCAAGGTGCAATTCTGAAATTTTTTGCTTTTTCCTGCTCCTCTTAGCATGATAAAGAAGATTCAAAGAGAGGGAGATGCCAGCTCCTTTCATTCAGTCAGTAGCTTCAATCATTTCTGGACGTTTTTCAATGGCAAAAATCAATGAATATTGTAAATGCACAAACAGTAATTTCTCCGCATTGCAAGGTGCAATTCTGAAATTTTTTGCTTTTTCCTGCTCCTCTTAGCATGATAAAGAAGATTCAAAGAGAGTGAGATGCCAGCTCCTTTCATTCAGTCAGTAGCTTCAATCATTTCTGGACGTTTTTCAATGGCAAAAATCAATGAATATTGTAAATGCACAAACAGTAATTTCTCCGCATTGCAAGGTGCAATTCTGAAATTTTTTGCTTTTTCCTGCTCCTCTTAGCATGATAAAGAAGATTCAAAGAGAGTGAGATGCCAGCTCCTTTCATTCAGTCAGTAGCTTCAATCATTTCTGGACTTTTTTCAATGGCAAAAATCAATGAATATTGTAAATGCACAAACAGTAATTTCTCCGCATTGCAAGGTGCAATTCTGAAATTTTTTGCTTTTTCCTGCTCCTCTTAGCATGATAAAGAAGATTCAAAGAGAGTGAGATGCCAGCTCCTTTCATTCACTCAGTAGCTTCAATCATTTCTGGACGTTTTTCAATGGCAAAAATCAATGAATAATGTAAATGCACAAACAGTAATTTCTCCGCATTGCAAGGTGCAATTCTGAAATTTTTTGCTTTTTCCTGCTCCTCTTAGCATGATAAAGAAGATTCAAAGAGAGTGAGATGCCAGCTCCTTTCATTCAGTCAGTAGCTTCAAACATTTCTGGACGTTTTTCAATGGCAAAAATCAATGAATATTGTAAATGCACAAACAGTAATTTCTCCGCATTGCAAGGTGCAATTCTGAAATTTTTTGCTTTTTCCTGCTCCTCTTAGCATGATAAAGAAGATTCAAAGAGAGGGAGATGCCAGCTCCTTTCATTCAGTCAGTAGCTTCAATCATTTCTGGACGTTTTTCAATGGCAAAAATCAATGAATATTGTAAATGCAGAAACAGTAATTTCTCCGCATTGCAAGGTGCAATTCTGAAATTTTTTGCTTTTCCTGCTCCTCTTAGCATGATAAAGAAGATTCAAAGAGAGTGAGATGCCAGCTCCTTTCATTCAGTCAGTAGCTTCAATCATTTCTGGACGTTTTTCAATGGCAAAAATCAATGAATATTGTAAATGCACAAACAGTAATTTCTCCGCATTGCAAGGTGCAATTCTGAAATTTTTTGCTTTTTCCTGCTCCTCTTAGCATGATAAAGAAGATTCAAAGAGAGTGAGATGCCAGCTCCTTTCATTCAGTCTGTAGCTTCAAACATTTCTGGACGTTTTTCAATGGCAAAAATCAATGAATATTGTAAATGCACAAACAGTAATTTCTCCGCATTGCAAGGTGCAATTCTGAAATTTTTTGCTTTTTCCTGCTCCTCTTAGCATGATAAAGAAGATTCAAAGAGAGTGAGATGCCAGCTCATTTCATTCAGTCAGTAGCTTCAAACATTTCTGGTATATGAATAACATGATGTTTTTCAATGGCAAAAATCAATGAATATTGTAAATGCACAAACAGTAATTTCTCCGCATTGCAAGGTGCAATTCTGAAATTTTTTGCTTTTTCCTGCTCCTCTTAGCATGATAAAGAAGATTCAAAGAGAGTGAGATGCTAGCTCCTTTCATTCAGTCAGTAGCTTCAATCATTTCTGGACGTTTTTCAATGGCAAAAATCAATGAATATTGTAAATGCACAAACAGTAATTTTTCCGCATTGCAAGGTGCAATTCTGAAATTTTTTGCTTTTTCCTGCTCCTCTTAGCATGATAAAGAAGATTCAAAGAGACTGAGATGCCAGCTCCTTTCATTCAGTCAGTAGCTTCAATCATTTCTGGACGTTTTTCAATGGCAAAAATCAATGAATATTGTAAATGCACAAACAGTAATTTCTCCGCATTGCAAGGTGCAATTCTGAAATTTTTTGCTTTTTCCTGCTCCTCTTAGCATGATAAAGAAGATTCAAAGAGAGTGAGATGCCAGCTCCTTTCATTCAGTCAGTAGCTTCAAACATTTCTGGTATATGAATAACATGATGTTTTTCAATGGCAAAAATCAATGAATATTGTAAATGCACAAACAGTAATTTCTCCGCATTGCAAGGTGCAATTCTGAAATTTTTTGCTTTTTCCTGCTCCTCTTAGCATGATAAAGATTCAAAGAGAGTGAGATGCCAGCTCCTTTCATTCAGTCAGTAGCTTCAATCATTTCTGGACGTTTTTCAATGGCAAAAATCAATGAATATTGTAAATGCACAAACAGTAATTTCTCCGCATTGCAAGGTGCAATTCTGAAATTTTTTGCTTTTTCCTGCTCCTCTTAGCATGATAAAGAAGATTCAAAGAGAGTGAGATGCCAGCTCCTTTCATTCAGTCTGTAGCTTCAAACATTTCTGGACGTTTTTCAATGGCAAAAATCAATGAATATTGTAAATGCACAAACAGTAATTTCTCCGCATAGCAAGGTGCAATTCTGAAATTTTTTGCTTTTTCCTGCTCCTCTTAGCATGATAAAGAAGATTCAAAGAGAGTGAGATGCCAGCTCCTTTCATTCAGTCAGTAGCTTCAAACATTTCTGGTATATGAATAACATGATGTTTTTCAATGGCAAAAATCAATGAATATTGTAAATGCACAAACAGTAATTTCTCCGCATTGCAATTTGAAATTCTGAAATTTTTTGCTTTTTCCTGCTCCTCTTAGCATGATAAAGAAGATTCAAAGAGAGTGAGATGCCAGCTCCTTTCATTCAGTCAGTAGCTTCAAACATTTCTGGTATATGAATAACATGATGTTTTTCAATGGCAAAAATCAATGAATATTGTAAATGCACAAACAGTAATTTCTCCGCATTGCAAGGTGCAATTCTGAAATTTTTTGCTTTTTCCTGCTCCTCTTAGCATGATAAAGAAGATTCAAAGAGAGTGAGATGCCAGCTCCTTTCATTCAGTCAGTAGCTTCAATCATTTCTGGACGTTTTTCAATGGCAAAAATCAATGAATATTGTAAATGCACAAACAGTAATTTCTCCGCATTGCAAGGTGCAATTCTGAAATTTTTTGCTTTTTCCTGCTCCTCTTAGCATGATAAAGAAGATTCAAAGAGTGTGAGATGCCAGCTCCTTTCATTCAGTCAGTAGCTTCAATCATTTCTGGACGTTTTTCAATGGCAAAAATCGATGAATATTGTAAATGCACAAACAGTAATTTCTCCGCATTGCAAGGTGCAATTCTGAAATTTTTAGATTTTTCCTGCTCCTCTTAGCATGATAAAGAAGATTCAAAGAGAGTGAGATGCCAGCTCCTTTCATTCAGTCAGTAGCTTCAATCATTTCTGGACGTTTTTCAATGGCAAAAATCAATGAATATTGTAAATGCACAAACAGTAATTTCTCCGCATTGCAAGGTGCAATTCTGAAATTTTTTGCTTTTTCCTGCTCCTCTTAGCATGATAAAGAAGATTCAAAGAGAGTGAGATGCCAGCTCCTTTCATTCAGTCAGTAGCTTCAAACATTTCTGGTATATGAATAACATGATGTTTTTCAATGGCAAAAATCAATGAATATTGTAAATGCACAAACAGTAATTTCTCTGCATTGCAAGGTGCAATTCTGAAATTTTTTGCTTTTTCCTGCTCCTCTTAGCATGATAAAGAAGATTCAAAGAGAGTGAGATGCCAGCTCCTTTCATTCAGTCAGTAGCTTCAAACATTTCTGATATATGAATTACATGATGTTTTTCAATGGCAAAAATCAATGAATATTGTAAATGCACAAACAGTAATTTCTCCGCATTGCAAGGTGCAATTCTGAAATTTTTTGCTTTTTCCTGCTCATCTTAGCATGATAAAGAAGATTCAAAGAGAGTGAGATGCCAGCTCCTTTTATTCAGTCAGTAGCTTCAATCATTTCTGGACGTTTTTCAATGGCAAAAATCAATGAATATTGTAAATGCACAAACAGTAATTTCTCCGCATTGCAAGGTGCAATTCTGAAATTTTTTGCTTTTTCCTGCTCCTCTTAGCATGATAAAGAAGATTCAAAGAGAGTGAGATGCCAGCTCATTTCATTCAGTCAGTAGCTTCAAACATTTCTGGTATATGAATAACATGTTTTTCAATGGCAAAAATCAATGAATATTGTAAATGCACAAACAGTAATTTCTCCGCATTGCAAGGTGCAATTCTGAAATTTTTTGCTTTTTCCTGCTCCTCTTAGCATGATAAAGAAGATTCAAAGAGAGTGAGATGCCAGCTCCTTTAATTCAGTCAGTAGCTTCAAACATTTCTGGTATATGAATAACATGATGTTTTTCAATGGCAAAAATAAATGAATATTGTAAATGCACAAACAGTAATTTCTCCGCATTGCAAGGTGCAATTCTGAAATTTTTTGCTTTTTCCTGCTCCTCTTAGCATGATAAAGAAGATTCAAAGAGAGTGAGATGCCAGCTCCTTTCATTCAGTCAGTAGCTTCAATCATTTCTGGACATTTTTCAATGGCAAAAATCAATGAATAATGTAAATGCACAAACAGTAATTTCTCCGCATTGCAAGGTGCAATTCTGAAATTTTTTGCTTTTTCCTGCTCCTCTTAGCATGATAAAGAAGATTCAAAGAGAGTGAGATGCCAGCTCCTTTCATTCAGTCTGTAGCTTCAAACATTTCTGGACGTTTTTCAATGGCAAAAATCAATGAATATTGTAAATGCACAAACAGTAATTTCTCCGCATTGCAAGGTGCAATTCTGAAATTTTTTGCTTTTTCCTGCTCCTCTTAGCATGATAAAGAAGATTCAAAGAGAGTGAGATGCCAGCTCCTTTAATTCAGTCAGTAGCTTCAAACATTTCTGGTATATGAATAACATGATGTTTTTCAATGGCAAAAATCAATGAATATTGTAAATGCACAAACAGTAATTTCTCCGCATTGCAAGGTGCAATTCTGAAATTTTTTGCTTTTTCCTGCTCATCTTAGCATGATAAAGAAGATTCAAAGAGAGTGAGATGCCAGCTCCTTTTATTCAGTCAGTAGCTTCAATCATTTCTGGACGTTTTTCAATGGCAAAAATCAATGAATATTGTAAATGCACAAACAGTAATTTCTCCGCATTGCAAGGTGCAATTCTGAAATTTTTTGCTTTTTCCTGCTCCTCTTAGCATGATAAAGAAGATTCAAAGAGAGTGAGATGCCAGCTCATTTCATTCAGTCAGTAGCTTCAAACATTTCTGGTATATGAATAACATGATGTTTTTCAATGGCAAAAATCAATGAATATTGTAAATGCACAAACAGTAATTTCTCCGCATTGCAAGGTGCAATTCTGAAATTTTTTGCTTTTTCCTGCTCCTCTTAGCATGATAAAGAAGATTCAAAGAGAGTGAGATGCCAGATCCTTTAATTCAGTCAGTAGCTTCAAACATTTCTGGTATATGAATAACATGATGTTTTTCAATGGCAAAAATAAATGAATATTGTAAATGCACAAACAGTAATTTCTCCGCATTGCAAGGTGCAATTCTGAAATTTTTTGCTTTTTCCTGCTCCTCTTAGCATGATAAAGAAGATTCAAAGAGAGTGAGATGCCAGCTCCTTTCATTCAGTCAGTAGCTTCAAACATTTCTGGTATATGAATAACATGATGTTTTTCAATGGCAAAAATCAATGAATATTGTAAATGCACAAACAGTAATTTCTCTGCATTGCAAGGTGCAATTCTGAAATTTTTTGCTTTTTCCTGCTCCTCTTAGCATGATAAAGAAGATTCAAAGAGAGTGAGATGCCAGCTCCTTTCATTCAGTCAGTAGCTTCAAACATTTCTGATATATGAATTACATGATGTTTTTCAATGGCAAAAATCAATGAATATTGTAAATGCACAAACAGTAATTTCTCCGCATTGCAAGGTGCAATTCTGAAATTTTTTGCTTTTTCCTGCTCATCTTAGCATGATAAAGAAGATTCAAAGAGAGTGAGATGCCAGCTCCTTTTATTCAGTCAGTAGCTTCAATCATTTCTGGACGTTTTTCAATGGCAAAAATCAATGAATATTGTAAATGCACAAACAGTAATTTCTCCGCATTGCAAGGTGCAATTCTGAAATTTTTTGCTTTTTCCTGCTCCTCTTAGCATGATAAAGAAGATTCAAAGAGAGTGAGATGCCAGCTCATTTCATTCAGTCAGTAGCTTCAAACATTTCTGGTATATGAATAACATGTTTTTCAATGGCAAAAATCAATGAATATTGTAAATGCACAAACAGTAATTTCTCCGCATTGCAAGGTGCAATTCTGAAATTTTTTGCTTTTTCCTGCTCCTCTTAGCATGATAAAGAAGATTCAAAGAGAGTGAGATGCCAGCTCCTTTAATTCAGTCAGTAGCTTCAAACATTTCTGGTATATGAATAACATGATGTTTTTCAATGGCAAAAATAAATGAATATTGTAAATGCACAAACAGTAATTTCTCCGCATTGCAAGGTGCAATTCTGAAATTTTTTGCTTTTTCCTGCTCCTCTTAGCATGATAAAGAAGATTCAAAGAGAGTGAGATGCCAGCTCCTTTCATTCAGTCAGTAGCTTCAATCATTTCTGGACATTTTTCAATGGCAAAAATCAATGAATAATGTAAATGCACAAACAGTAATTTCTCCGCATTGCAAGGTGCAATTCTGAAATTTTTTGCTTTTTCCTGCTCCTCTTAGCATGATAAAGAAGATTCAAAGAGAGTGAGATGCCAGCTCCTTTCATTCAGTCTGTAGCTTCAAACATTTCTGGACGTTTTTCAATGGCAAAAATCAATGAATATTGTAAATGCACAAACAGTAATTTCTCCGCATTGCAAGGTGCAATTCTGAAATTTTTTGCTTTTTCCTGCTCCTCTTAGCATGATAAAGAAGATTCAAAGAGAGTGAGATGCCAGCTCCTTTAATTCAGTCAGTAGCTTCAAACATTTCTGGTATATGAATAACATGATGTTTTTCAATGGCAAAAATCAATGAATATTGTAAATGCACAAACAGTAATTTCTCCGCATTGCAAGGTGCAATTCTGAAATTTTTTGCTTTTTCCTGCTCATCTTAGCATGATAAAGAAGATTCAAAGAGAGTGAGATGCCAGCTCCTTTTATTCAGTCAGTAGCTTCAATCATTTCTGGACGTTTTTCAATGGCAAAAATCAATGAATATTGTAAATGCACAAACAGTAATTTCTCCGCATTGCAAGGTGCAATTCTGAAATTTTTTGCTTTTTCCTGCTCCTCTTAGCATGATAAAGAAGATTCAAAGAGAGTGAGATGCCAGCTCATTTCATTCAGTCAGTAGCTTCAAACATTTCTGGTATATGAATAACATGATGTTTTTCAATGGCAAAAATCAATGAATATTGTAAATGCACAAACAGTAATTTCTCCGCATTGCAAGGTGCAATTCTGAAATTTTTTGCTTTTTCCTGCTCCTCTTAGCATGATAAAGAAGATTCAAAGAGAGTGAGATGCCAGATCCTTTAATTCAGTCAGTAGCTTCAAACATTTCTGGTATATGAATAACATGATGTTTTTCAATGGCAAAAATAAATGAATATTGTAAATGCACAAACAGTAATTTCTCCGCATTGCAAGGTGCAATTCTGAAATTTTTTGCTTTTTCCTGCTCCTCTTAGCATGATAAAGAAGATTCAAAGAGAGTGAGATGCCAGCTCCTTTCATTCAGTCAGTAGCTTCAATCATTTCTGGACATTTTTCAATGGCAAAAATCAATGAATAATGTAAATGCACAAACAGTAATTTCTCCGCATTGCAAGGTGCAATTCTGAAATTTTTTGCTTTTTCCTGCTCCTCTTAGCATGATAAAGAAGATTCAAAGAGAGTGAGATGCCAGCTCCTTTCATTCAGTCTGTAGCTTCAAACATTTCTGGACGTTTTTCAATGGCAAAAATCAATGAATATTGTAAATGCACAAACAGTAATTTCTCTGCATTGCAAGGTGCAATTCTGAAATTTTTTGCTTTTTCCTGCTCTTCTTAGCATGATAAAGAAGATTCAAAGAGAGTGAGATGCCAGCTCATTTCATTCAGTCAGTAGCTTCAAACATTTCTGGTATATGAATAACATGATGTTTTTCAATGGCAAAAATCAATGAATATTGTAAATGCACAAACAGTAATTTCTCCGCATTGCAAGGTGCAATTCTGAAATTTTTTGCTTTTTCCTGCTCCTCTTAGCATGATAAAGAAGATTCAAAGAGAGTGAGATGCCAGCTCCTTTAATTCAGTCAGTAGCTTCAAACATTTCTGGTATATGAATAACATGATGTTTTTCAATGGCAAAAATCAATGAATATTGTAAATGCACAAACAGTAATTTCTCCGCATTGCAAGGTGCAATTCTGAAATTTTTTGCTTTTTCCTGCTCCTCTTAGCATGATAAAGAAGATTCAAAGAGACTGAGATGCCAGCTCCTTTCATTCAGTCAGTAGCTTCAATCATTTCTGGAAGTTTTTCAATGGCAAAAATCAATGAATATTGTAAATGCACAAACAGTAATTTCTCCGCATTGCAAGGTGCAATTCTGAAATTTTTTGCTTTTTCCTGCTCCTCTTTGCATGATAAAGAAGATTCAGAGAGTGTGAGATGCCAGCTCCTTTCATTCAGTCAGTAGCTTCAATCATTTCTGGACATTTTTCAATGGCAAAAATCAATGAATATTGTAAATGCACAAACAGTAATTTCTCCGCATTGCAAGGTGCAATTCTGAAATTTTTTGATTTTTCCTGCTCCTCTTAGCATGATAAAGAAGATTCAAAGAGAGTGAGATGCCAGCTCCTTTCATTCAGTCAGTAGCTTCAATCATTTCTGGACGTTTTTCAATGGCAAAAATCAATGAATATTGTAAATACACAAACAGTAATTTCTCCGCATTGCAAGGTGCAATTCTGAAATTTTTTGCTTTTTCCTGCTCCTCTTAGCATGATAAAGAAGATTCAAAGAGAGTGAGATGCCAGCTCCTTTCATTCAGTCAGTAGCTTCAAACATTTCTGGTATATGAATAACATGATGTTTTTCAAAGGCAAAAATCAATGAACATTGTAAATGCACAAACAGTAATTTCTTCGCATTGCAAGGTGCAATTCTGAAATTTTTTGCTTTTTCCTGCTCCTCTTAGCATAATAAAGAAGATTCAAAGAGAGTGAGATGCCAGCTCCTTTCATTCAGTCAGTAGCTTCAAACATTTCTGGTATATGAATAACATGATGTTTTTCAATGGCAAAAATCAATGAATATTGTAAATGCACAAACAGTATTTTCTCCGCATTGCAAGGTGCAATTCTGAAATTTTTTGCTTTTTCCTGCTCCTCTTAGCATGATAAAGAAGATTCAAAGAGACTGAGATGCCAGCTCCTTTCATTCAGTCAGTAGCTTCAATCATTTCTGGACGTTTTTCAATGGCAAAAATCAATGAATATTGTAAATGCACAAACAGTAATTTCTCCGCATTGCAAGGTGCAATTCTGAAATTTTTTGCTTTTTCCTGCTCCTCTTAGCATGATAAAGAAGATTCAAAGAGAGTGAGATGCAAGCTCCTTTCATTCAGTCAGTAGCTTCAAACATTTCTGGTATATGAATAACATGATATTTTTCAATGGCAAAAATCAATGAATATTGTAAATGCACAAACAGTAATTTCTACGCATTGCAAGGTGCAATTCTGAAATTTTTTGCTTTTTCCTGCTCCTCTTAGCATGATAAAGATTCAAAGAGAGTGAGATGCCAGCTCCTTTCATTCAGTCAGTAGCTTCAATCATTTCTGGATGTTTTTCAATGGCAAAAATCAATGAATATTGTAAATGCACAAACAGTAATTTCTCCGCATTGCAAGGTGCAATTCTGAAATTTTTTACTTTTTCCTGCTCCTCTTAGCATGATAAAGAAGATTCAAAGAGAGTGAGATGCCAGCTCCTTTCATTCAGTCTGTAGCTTCAAACATTTCTGGACGTTTTTCAATGGCAAAAATCAATGAATATTGTAAATGCACAAACAGTAATTTCTCCGCATAGCAAGGTGCAATTCTGAAATTTTTTGCTTTTTCCTGCTCCTCTTAGCATGATAAAGAAGATTCAAAGAGAGTGAGATGCCAGCTCCTTTCATTCAGTCAGTAGCTTCAAACATTTCTGGTATATGAATAACATGATGTTTTTCAAAGGCAAAAATCAATGAACATTGTAAATGCACAAACAGTAATTTCTTCGCATTGCAAGGTGCAATTCTGAAATTTTTTGCTTTTTCCTGCTCCTCTTAGCATGATAAAGAAGATTCAAAGAGAGTGAGATGCCAGCTCCTTTCATTCAGTCAGTAGCTTCAAACATTTCTGGTATATGAATAACATGATGTTTTTCAATGGCAAAAATCAATGAATATTGTAAATGCACAAACAGTAATTTCTCCGCATTGCAAGGTGCAATTCTGAAATTTTTTGCTTTTTCCTGCTCCTCTTAGCATGATAAAGAAGATTCAAAGAGACTGAGATGCCAGCTCCTTTCATTCAGTCAGTAGCTTCAATCATTTCTGGACGTTTTTCAATGGCAAAAATCAATGAATATTGTAAATGCACAAACAGTAATTTCTCCGCATTGCAAGGTGCAATTCTGAAATTTTTTGCTTTTTCCTGCTCCTCTTAGCATGATAAAGAAGATTCAAAGAGAGTGAGATGCCAGCTCCTTTCATTCAGTCAGTAGCTTCAAACATTTCTGGTATATGAATAACATGATATTTTTCAATGGCAAAAATCAATGAATATTGTAAATGCACAAACAGTAATTTCTACGCATTGCAAGGTGCAATTCTGAAATTTTTTGCTTTTTCCTGCTCCTCTTAGCATGATAAAGATTCAAAGAGAGTGAGATGCCAGCTCCTTTCATTCAGTCAGTAGCTTCAATCATTTCTGGACGTTTTTCAATGGCAAAAATCAATGAATATTGTAAATGCACAAACAGTAATTTCTCCGCATTGCAAGGTGCAATTCTGAAATTTTTTGCTTTTTCCTGCTCCTCTTAGCATGATAAAGAAGATTCAAAGAGAGTGAGATGCCAGCTCCTTTCATTCAGTCTGTAGCTTCAAACATTTCTGGACGTTTTTCAATGGCAAAAATCAATGAATATTGTAAATGCACAAACAGTAATTTCTCCGCATAGCAAGGTGCAATTCTGAAATTTTTTGCTTTTTCCTGCTCCTCTTAGCATGATAAAGAAGATTCAAAGAGAGTGAGATGCCAGCTCCTTTCATTCAGTCAGTAGCTTCAAACATTTCTGGTATATGAATAACATGATGTTTTTCAATGGCAAAAATCAATGAATATTGTAAATGCACAAACAGTAATTTCTCCGCATTGCAAGGTGCAATTCTGAAATTTTTTGCTTTTTCCTGCTCCTCTTAGCATGATAAAGAAGATTCAAAGAGAGTGAGATGCCAGCTCCTTTCATTCAGTCAGTAGCTTCAAACATTTCTGGTATATGAATAACATGATGTTTTTCAATGGCAAAAATCAATGAATATTGTAAATGCACAAACAGTAATTTCTCCGCATTGCAAGGTGCAATTCTGAAATTTTTTGCTTTTTCCTGCTCCTCTTAGAATGATAAAGAAGATTCAAAGAGAGTGAGATGCCAGCTCCTTTCATTCAGTCAGTAGCTTCAATCATTTCTGGACGTTTTTCAATGGCAAAAATCAATGAATATTGTAAATGCGCAAACAGTAATTTCTCCGCATTGCAAGGTGCAATTCTGAAATTTTTTGCTTTTTCCTGCTCCTCTTAGCATGATAAAGAAGATTCAAAGAGTGTGAGATGCCAGCTCCTTTCATTCGGTCAGTAGCTTCAATCATTTCTGGACGTTTTTCAATGGCAAAAATCGATGAATATTGTAAATGCACAAACAGTAATTTCTCCGCATTGCAAGGTGCAATTCTGAAATTTTTTGATTTTTCCTGCTCCTCTTAGCATGATAAAGAAGATTCAAAGAGAGTGAGATGCCAGCTCCTTTCATTCAGTCAGTAGCTTCAATCATTTCTGGACGTTTTTCAATGGCAAAAATCAATGAATATTGTAAATGCACAAACAGTAATTTCTCCGCATTGCAAGGTGCAATTCTGAAATTTTTTGCTTTTTCCTGCTCCTCTTAGCATGATAAAGAAGATTCAAAGAGAGTGAGATGCCAGCTCCTTTCATTCAGTCAGTAGCTTCAAACATTTCTGGTATATGAATAACATGATGTTTTTCAATGGCAAAAATCAATGAATATTGTAAATGCACAAACAGTAATTTCTCCGCATTGCAAGGTGCAATTCTGAAATTTTTTGCTTTTTCCTTCTCCTCTTAGCATGATAAAGAAGATTCAAAGAGAGTGAGATGCCAGCTCCTTTCATTCAGTCAGTAGCTTCAAACATTTCTGGTATATGAATAACATGATGTTTTTCAATGGCAAAAATCAATGAATATTGTAAATGCACAAACAGTAATTTCTCCGCATTGCAAGGTGCAATTCTGAAATTTTTTGCTTTTTCCTGCTCATCTTAGCATGATAAAGAAGATTCAAAGAGAGTGAGATGCCAGCTCCTTTCATTCACTCAGTAGCTTCAATCATTTCTGGACGTTTTTCAATGGCAAAAATGAATGAATATTGTAAATGCACAAACAGTAATTTCTCCGCATTGCAAGGTGCAATTCTGAAATTTTTTGCTTTTTCCTGCTCCGCTTAGCATGATAAAGAAGATTCAAAGAGAGTGAGATGCCAGCTCCTTTCATTCAGTCAGTAGCTTCAAACATTTCTGGTATATGAATAACATGATGTTTTTCAATGGCAAAAATCAATGAATATTGAAAATGCACAAACAGTAATTTCTCCGCATTGCAAGGTGCAATTCTGAAATTTTTTGCTTTTTCCTGCTCATCTTAGCATGATAAAGAAGATTCAAAGAGAGTGAGATGCCAGCTCCTTTCATTCAGTCAGTAGCTTCAATCATTTCTGGACGTTTTTCAATGGCAAAAATCAATGAATATTGTAAATGCACAAACAGTAATTTCTCTGCATTGCAAGGTGCAATTCTGAAATTTTTTGCTTTTTCCTGCTCCTCTTAGCATGATAAAGAAGATTCAAAGAGAGTGAGATGCCAGCTCCTTTCATTCAGTCAGTAGCTTCAATCATTTCTGGTATATGAATAACATGATGTTTTTCAATGGCAAAAATCAATGAATATTGTAAATGCACAAACAGTAATTTCTCCGCATTGCAAAGTGCAATTCTGAAATTTTTTGCTTTTTCCTGCTCCTCTTAGCATGATAAAGAAGATTCAAAGAGAGTGAGATGCCAGCTCCTTTCATTCAGTCAGTAGCTTCAAACATTTCTGGTATATGAATAACATGATGTTTTTCAATGGCAAAAATCAATGAATATTGTAAATGCACAAACAGTAATTTCTCCGCATTGCAAGGTGCAATTCTGAAATTTTTTGCTTTTTCCTGCTCCTCTTAGCATGATAAAGAAGATTCAAAGAGAGTGAGATGCCAGCTCCTTTCATTCAGTCAGTAGCTTCAAACATTTCTGGTATATGAATAACATGATGTTTTTCAATGGCAAAAATCAATGAATATTGTAAATGCACAAACAGTAATTTCTCCGCATTGCAAGGTGCAATTCTGAAATTTTTTGCTTTTTCCTGCTCCTCTTAGCATGATAAAGAAGATTCAAAGAGAGTGAGATGCCAGCTCCTTTCATTCAGTCAGTAGCTTCAATCATTTCTGGACGTTTTTCAATGGCAAAAATCAATGAATATTGTAAATGCACAAACAGTAATTTCTCCGCATTGCAAGGTGCAATTCTGAAATTTTTTGCTTTTTCCTGCTCCTCTTAGCATGATAAAGAAGATTCTAAGAGAGTGAGATGCCAGCTCCTTTCATTCAGTCAGTAGCTTCAATCATTTCTGGACTTTTTTCAATGGCAAAAATCAATGAATATTGTAAATGCACAAACTGTAATTTCTCCGCATTGCAAGGTGCAATTCTGAAATTTTTTGCTTTTTCCTGCTCCTCTTAGCATGATAAAGAAGATTCAAAGAGAGTGAGATGCCAGCTCCTTTCATTCAGTCAGTAGCTTCAATCATTTCTGGACGTTTTTCAATGGGAAAAATCAATGAATAATGTAAATGCACAAACAGTAATTTCTCCGCATTGCAAGGTGCAATTCTGAAATTTTTTGCTTTTTCCTGCTCCTCTTAGCATGATAAAGAAGATTCAAAGAGAGTGAGATGCCAGCTCCTTTCATTCAGTCAGTAGCTTCAAACATTTCTGGACGTTTTTCAATGGCAAAAATCAATGAATATTGTAAATGCACAAACAGTAATTTCTCCGCATTGCAAGGTGCAATTCTGAAATTTTTTGCTTTTTCCTGCTCCTCTTAGCATGATAAAGAAGATTCAAAGAGAGGGAGATGCCAGCTCCTTTCATTCAGTCAGTAGCTTCAATCATTTCTGGACGTTTTTCAATGGCAAAAATCAATGAATATTGTAAATGCACAAACAGTAATTTCTCCGCATTGCAAGGTGCAATTCTGAAATTTTTTGCTTTTTCCTGCTCCTCTTAGCATGATAAAGAAGATTCAAAGAGAGTGAGATGCCAGCTCCTTTCATTCAGTCAGTAGCTTCAATCATTTCTGGACGTTTTTCAATGGCAAAAATCAATGAATATTGTAAATGCACAAACAGTAATTTCTCCGCATTGCAAGGTGCAATTCTGAAATTTTTTGCTTTCTCCTGCTCCTCTTAGCATGATAAAGAAGATTCAAAGAGAGTGAGATGCCAGTTCCTTTCATTCAGTCAGTAGCTTCAATCATTTCTGGACTTTTTTCAATGGCAAAAATCAATGAATATTGTAAATGCACAAACAGTAATTTCTCCGCATTGCAAGGTGCAATTCTGAAATTTTTTGCTTTTTCCTGCTCCTCTTAGCATGATAAAGAAGATTCAAAGAGAGTGAGATGCCAGCTCCTTTCATTCAGTCAGTAGCTTCAAACATTTCTGGACGTTTTTCAATGGCAAAAATCAATGAATATTGTAAATGCACAAACAGTAATTTCTCCGCATTGCAAGGTGCAATTCTGAAATTTTTTGCTTTTTCCTGCTCCTCTTAGCATGATAAAGAAGATTCAAAGAGAGGGAGATGCCAGCTCCTTTCATTCAGTCAGTAGCTTCAATCATTTCTGGACGTTTTTCAATGGCAAAAATCAATGAATATTGTAAATGCACAAACAGTAATTTCTCCGCATTGCAAGGTGCAATTCTGAAATTTTTTGCTTTTTCCTGCTCCTCTTAGCATGATAAAGAAGATTCAAAGAGAGTGAGATGCCAGCTCCTTTCATTCAGTCAGTAGCTTCAATCATTTCTGGACGTTTTTCAATGGCAAAAATCAATGAATATTGTAAATGCACAAACAGTAATTTCTCCGCATTGCAAGGTGCAATTCTGAAATTTTTTGCTTTTTCCTGCTCCTCTTAGCATGATAAAGAAGATTCAAAGAGAGTGAGATGCCAGCTCCTTTCATTCAGTCTGTAGCTTCAAACATTTCTGGACGTTTTTCAATGGCAAAAATCAATGAATATTGTAAATGCACAAACAGTAATTTCTCCGCATTGCAAGGTGCAATTCTGAAATTTTTTGCTTTTTCCTGCTCCTCTTAGCATGATAAAGAAGATTCAAAGAGAGTGAGATGCCAGCTCATTTCATTCAGTCAGTAGCTTCAAACATTTCTGGTATATGAATAACATGATGTTTTTCAATGGCAAAAATCAATGAATATTGTAAATGCACAAACAGTAATTTCTCCGCATTGCAAGGTGCAATTCTGAAATTTTTTGCTTTTTCCTGCTCCTCTTAGCATGATAAAGAAGATTCAAAGAGAGTGAGATGCTAGCTCCTTTCATTCAGTCAGTAGCTTCAATCATTTCTGGACGTTTTTCAATGGCAAAAATCAATGAATATTGTAAATGCACAAACAGTAATTTTTCCGCATTGCAAGGTGCAATTCTGAAATTTTTTGCTTTTTCCTGCTCCTCTTAGCATGATAAAGAAGATTAAAAGAGACTGAGATGCCAGCTCCTTTCATTCAGTCAGTAGCTTCAATCATTTCTGGACGTTTTTCAATGGCAAAAATCAATGAATATTGTAAATGCACAAACAGTAATTTCTCCGCATTGCAAGGTGCAATTCTGAAATTTTTTGCTTTTTCCTGCTCCTCTTAGCATGATAAAGAAGATTCAAAGAGAGTGAGATGCCAGCTCCTTTCATTCAGTCAGTAGCTTCAAACATTTCTGGTATATGAATAACATGATGTTTTTCAATGGCAAAAATCAATGAATATTGTAAATGCACAATCAGTAATTTCTCCGCATTGCAAGGTGCAATTCTGAAATTTTTTGCTTTTTCCTGCTCCTCTTAGCATGATAAAGATTCAAAGAGAGTGAGATGCCAGCTCCTTTCATTCAGTCAGTAGCTTCAATCATTTCTGGACGTTTTTCAATGGCAAAAATCAATGAATATTGTAAATGCACAAACAGTAATTTCTCCGCATTGCAAGGTGCAATTCTGAAATTTTTTGCTTTTTCGTGCTCCTCTTAGCATGATAAAGAAGATTCAAAGAGAGTGAGATGCCAGCTCCTTTCATTCAGTCTGTAGCTTCAAACATTTCTGGACGTTTTTCAATGGCAAAAATCAATGAATATTGTAAATGCACAAACAGTAATTTCTCCGCATAGCAAGGTGCAATTCTGAAATTTTTTGCTTTTTCCTGCTCCTCTTAGCATGATAAAGAAGATTCAAAGAGAGTGAGATGCCAGCTCCTTTCATTCAGTCAGTAGCTTCAAACATTTCTGGTATATGAATAACATGATGTTTTTCAATGGCAAAAATCAATGAATATTGTAAATGCACAAACAGTAATTTCTCCGCATTGCAAGGTGAAATTCTGAAATTTTTTGCTTTTTCCTGCTCCTCTTAGCATGATAAAGAAGATTCAAAGAGAGTGAGATGCCAGCTCCTTTCATTCAGTCAGTAGCTTCAAACATTTCTGGTATATGAATAACATGATGTTTTTCAATGGCAAAAATCAATGAATATTGTAAATGCACAAACAGTAATTTCTCCGCATTGCAAGGTGCAATTCTGAAATTTTTTGCTTTTTCCTGCTCCTCTTAGCATGATAAAGAAGATTCAAAGAGAGTGAGATGCCAGCTCCTTTCATTCAGTCAGTAGCTTCAATCATTTCTGGACGTTTCTCAATGGCAAAAATCAATGAATATTGTAAATGCACAAACAGTAATTTCTCCGCATTGCAAGGTGCAATTCTGAAATTTTTTGCTTTTTCCTGCTCCTCTTAGCATGATAAAGAAGATTCAAAGAGAGTGAGATGCCAGCTCCTTTCATTCAGTCAGTAGCTTCAAACATTTCTGGACGTTTTTCAATGGCAAAAATCAATGAATATTGTAAATGCACAAACAGTAATTTCTCCGCATTGCAAGGTGCAATTCTGAAATTTTTTGCTTTTTCCTGCTCCTCTTAGCATGATAAAGAAGATTCAAAGAGAGGGAGATGCCAGCTCCTTTCATTCAGTCAGTAGCTTCAATCATTTCTGGACGTTTTTCAATGGCAAAAATCAATGAATATTGTAAATGCACAAACAGTAATTTCTCCGCATTGCAAGGTGCAATTCTGAAATTTTTTGCTTTTTCCTGCTCCTCTTAGCATGATAAAGAAGATTCAAAGAGAGTGAGATGCCAGCTCCTTTCATTCAGTCAGTAGCTTCAATCATTTCTGGACGTTTTTCAATGGCAAAAATCAATGAATATTGTAAATGCACAAACAGTAATTTCTCCGCATTGCAAGGTGCAATTCTGAAATTTTTTGCTTTTTCCTGCTCCTCTTAGCATGATAAAGAAGATTCAAAGAGAGTGAGATGCCAGCTCCTTTCATTCAGTCTGTAGCTTCAAACATTTCTGGACGTTTTTCAATGGCAAAAATCAATGAATATTGTAAATGCACAAACAGTAATTTCTCCGCATTGCAAGGTGCAATTCTGAAATTTTTTGCTTTTTCCTGCTCCTCTTAGCATGATAAAGAAGATTCAAAGAGAGTGAGATGCCAGCTCATTTCATTCAGTCAGTAGCTTCAAACATTTCTGGTATATGAATAACATGATGTTTTTCAATGGCAAAAATCAATGAATATTGTAAATGCACAAACAGTAATTTCTCCGCATTGCAAGGTGCAATTCTGAAATTTTTTGCTTTTTCCTGCTCCTCTTAGCATGATAAAGAAGATTCAAAGAGAGTGAGATGCTAGCTCCTTTCATTCAGTCAGTAGCTTCAATCATTTCTGGACGTTTTTCAATGGCAAAAATCAATGAATATTGTAAATGCACAAACAGTAATTTTTCCGCATTGCAAGGTGCAATTCTGAAATTTTTTGCTTTTTCCTGCTCCTCTTAGCATGATAAAGAAGATTAAAAGAGACTGAGATGCCAGCTCCTTTCATTCAGTCAGTAGCTTCAATCATTTCTGGACGTTTTTCAATGGCAAAAATCAATGAATATTGTAAATGCACAAACAGTAATTTCTCCGCATTGCAAGGTGCAATTCTGAAATTTTTTGCTTTTTCCTGCTCCTCTTAGCATGATAAAGAAGATTCAAAGAGAGTGAGATGCCAGCTCCTTTCATTCAGTCAGTAGCTTCAAACATTTCTGGTATATGAATAACATGATGTTTTTCAATGGCAAAAATCAATGAATATTGTAAATGCACAATCAGTAATTTCTCCGCATTGCAAGGTGCAATTCTGAAATTTTTTGCTTTTTCCTGCTCCTCTTAGCATGATAAAGATTCAAAGAGAGTGAGATGCCAGCTCCTTTCATTCAGTCAGTAGCTTCAATCATTTCTGGACGTTTTTCAATGGCAAAAATCAATGAATATTGTAAATGCACAAACAGTAATTTCTCCACATTGCAAGGTGCAATTCTGAAATTTTTTGCTTTTTCGTGCTCCTCTTAGCATGATAAAGAAGATTCAAAGAGAGTGAGATGCCAGCTCCTTTCATTCAGTCTGTAGCTTCAAACATTTCTGGACGTTTTTCAATGGCAAAAATCAATGAATATTGTAAATGCACAAACAGTAATTTCTCCGCATAGCAAGGTGCAATTCTGAAATTTTTTGCTTTTTCCTGCTCCTCTTAGCATGATAAAGAAGATTCAAAGAGAGTGAGATGCCAGCTCCTTTCATTCAGTCAGTAGCTTCATTGCCTTTTACCTGCTCCTCCTTAAGCATGATAAAGAAGATTTCATAGAGAGTGAGGATGCCAGCTCCTTTATTCAGTCAGTAGCTTCCAACCAATGTGAAATTCTGAAATTTGCTTTTTCCTGCTCCTCTTAGCATGATAAAGAAGATTCAAAGAGAGTGAGATGCCAGCTCCTTTTCATTCAGTCAGCAGCTTCAAACATTTCTGGTATATGAATAACATGATGTTTTTCAATGGCAAAAATCAATGAATATTGTAAATGCACAAACAGTAATTTCTCCGCATTGCAAGGTGCAATTCTGAAATTTTTTGCTTTTTCCTGCTCCTCTTAGCATGATAAAGAAGATTCAAAGAGAGTGAGATGCCAGCTCCTTTCATTCAGTCAGTAGCTTCAATCATTTCTGGACGTTTCTCAATGGCAAAAATCAATGAATATTGTAAATGCACAAACAGTAATTTCTCCGCATTGCAAGGTGCAATTCTGAAATTTTTTGCTTTTTCCTGCTCCTCTTAGCATGATAAAGAAGATTCAAAGAGTGTGAGATGCCAGCTCCTTTCATTCAGTCAGTAGCTTCAATCATTTCTGGACGTTTTTCAATGGCAAAAATCGATGAATATTGTAAATGCACAAACAGTAATTTCTCCGCATTGCAAGGTGCAATTCTGAAATTTTTTGATTTTTCCTGCTCCTCTTAGCATGATAAAGAAGATTCAAAGAGAGTGAGATGCCAGCTCCTTTCATTCAGTCAGTAGCTTCAATCATTTCTGGACATTTTTCAATGGCAAAAATCAATGAATATTGTAAATGCACAAACAGTAATTTCTCCGCATTGCAAGGTGCAATTCTGAAATTTTTTGCTTTTTCCTGCTCCTCTTAGCATGATAAAGAAGATTCAAAGAGAGTGAGATGCCAGCTCCTTTCATTCAGTCAGTAGCTTCAAACATTTCTGGTATATGAATTACATGATGTTTTTCAATGGCAAAAATCAATGAATATTGTAAATGCACAAACAGTAATTTCTCCGCATTGCAAGGTGCAATTCTGAAATTTTTTGCTTTTTCCTGCTCATCTTAGCATGATAAAGAAGATTCAAAGAGAGTGAGATGCCAGCTCCTTTTATTCAGTCAGTAGCTTCAATCATTTCTGGACGTTTTTCAATGGCAAAAATCAATGAATATTGTAAATGCACAAACAGTAATTTCTCCGCATTGCAAGGTGCAATTCTGAAATTTTTTGCTTTTTCCTGCTCCTCTTAGCATGATAAAGAAGATTCAAAGAGAGTGAGATGCCAGCTCCTTTCATTCAGTCAGTAGCTTCAATCATTTCTGGTATATGAATAACATGATGTTTTTCAATGGCAAAAATCAATGAATATTGTAAATGCACAAACAGTAATTTCTCCGCATTGCAAAGTGCAATTCTGAAATTTTTTCCTTTTTCCTGCTCCTCTTAGCATGATAAAGAAGATTCAAAGAGAGTGAGATGCCAGCTCCTTTCATTCAGTCAGTAGCTTCAAACATTTCTGGTATATGAATAACATGATGTTTTTCAATGGCAAAAATCAATGAATATTGTAAATGCACAAACAGTAATTTCTCCGCATTGCAAGGTGCAATTCTGAAATTTTTTGCTTTTTCCTGCTCCTCTTAGCATGATAAAGAAGATTCAAAGGGAGTGAGATGCCAGCTCCTTTCATTCAGTCAGTAGCTTCAAACATTTCTGGACGTTTTTCAATGGCAAAAATCAATGAATATTGTAAATGCACAAACAGTAATTTCTCCGCATTGCAAGGTGCAATTCTGAAATTTTTTGCTTTTTCCTGCTCCTCTTAGCATGATAAAGAAGATTCAAAGAGAGGGAGATGCCAGCTCCTTTCATTCAGTCAGTAGCTTCAATCATTTCTGGACGTTTTTCAATGGCAAAAATCAGTGAATATTGTAAATGCACAAACAGTAATTTCTCCGCATTGCAAGGTGCAATTCTGAAATTTTTTGCTTTTTCCTGCTCCTCTTAGCATGATAAAGAAGATTCAAAGAGAGTGAGATGCCAGCTCCTTTCATTCAGTCAGTAGCTTCAATCATTTCTGGACGTTTTTCAATGGCAAAAATCAATGAATATTGTAAATGCACAAACAGTAATTTCTCCGCATTGCAAGGTGCAATTCTGAAATTTTTTGCTTTTTCCTGCTCCTCTTAGCATGATAAAGAAGATTCAAAGAGAGTGAGATGCCAGCTCCTTTCATTCAGTCTGTAGCTTCAAACATTTCTGGACGTTTTTCAATGGCAAAAATCAATGAATATTGTAAATGCACAAACAGTAATTTCTCCGCATTGCAAGGTGCAATTCTGAAATTTTTTGCTTTTTCCTGCTCCTCTTAGCATGATAAAGAAGATTCAAAGCGAGTGAGATGCCAGCTCCTTTCATTCAGTCAGTAGCTTCAAACATTTCTGGACGTTTTTCAATGGCAAAAATCAATGAATATTGTAAATGCACAAACAGTAATTTCTCCGCATTGCAAGGTGCAATTCTGAAATTTTTTGCTTTTTCCTGCTCCTCTTAGCATGATAAAGAAGATTCAAAGAGAGGGAGATGCCAGCTCCTTTCATTCAGTCAGTAGCTTCAATCATTTCTGGACGTTTTTCAATGGCAAAAATCAATGAATATTGTAAATGCACAAACAGTAATTTCTCCGCATTGCAAGGTGCAATTCTGAAATTTTTTGCTTTTTCCTGCTCCTCTTAGCATGATAAAGAAGATTCAAAGAGAGTGAGATGCCAGCTCCTTTCATTCAGTCAGTAGCTTCAATCATTTCTGGACGTTTTTCAATGGCAAAAATCAATGAATATTGTAAATGCACAAACAGTAATTTCTCCGCATTGCAAGGTGCAATTCTGAAATTTTTTGCTTTTTCCTGCTCCTCTTAGCATGATAAAGAAGATTCAAAGAGAGTGAGATGCCAGCTCCTTTCATTCAGTCTGTAGCTTCAAACATTTCTGGACGTTTTTCAATGGCAAAAATCAATGAATATTGTAAATGCACAAACAGTAATTTCTCCACATTGCAAGGTGCAATTCTGAAATTTTTTGCTTTTTCCTGCTCCTCTTAGCATGATAAAGAAGATTCAAAGAGAGTGAGATGCCAGCTCATTTCATTCAGTCAGTAGCTTGAAACATTTCTGGTATATGAATAACATGATGTTTTTCAATGGCAAAAATCAATGAATATTGTAAATGCACAAACAGTAATTTCTCCGCATTGCAAGGTGCAATTCTGAAATTTTTTGCTTTTTCCTGCTCCTCTTAGCATGATAAAGAAGATTCAAAGAGAGTGAGATGCTAGCTCCTTTCATTCAGTCAGTAGCTTCAATCATTTCTGGACGTTTTTCAATGGCAAAAATCAATGAATATTGTAAATGCACAAACAGTAATTTTTCCGCATTGCAAGGTGCAATTCTGAAATTTTTTGCTTTTTCCTGCTCCTCTTAGCATGATAAAGAAGATTAAAAGAGACTGAGATGCCAGCTCCTTTCATTCAGTCAGTAGCTTCAATCATTTCTGGACGTTTTTCAATGGCAAAAATCAATGAATATTGTAAATGCACAAACAGTAATTTCTCCGCATTGCAAGGTGCAATTCTGAAATTTTTTACTTTTTCCTGCTCCTCTTAGCATGATAAAGAAGATTCAAAGAGAGTGAGATGCCAGCTCCTTTCATTCAGTCAGTAGCTTCAAACATTTCTGGTATATGAATAACATGATGTTTTTCAATGGCAAAAATCAATGAATATTGTAAATGCACAATCAGTAATTTCTCCGCATTGCAAGGTGCAATTCTGAAATTTTTTGCTTTTTCCTGCTCCTCTTAGCATGATAAAGATTCAAAGAGAGTGAGATGCCAGCTCCTTTCATTCAGTCAGTAGCTTCAATCATTTCTGGACGTTTTTCAATGGCAAAAATCAATGAATATTGTAAATGCACAAACAGTAATTTCTCCGCATTGCAAGGTGCAATTCTGAAATTTTTTGCTTTTTCCTGCTCCTCTTAGCATGATAAAGAAGATTCAAAGAGAGTGAGATGCCAGCTCCTTTCATTCAGTCAGTAGCTTCAATCATTTCTGGACGTTTTTCAATGGCAAAAATCAATGAATATTGTAAATGCACAAACAGTAATTTCTCCGCATTGCAAGGTGCAATTCTGAAATTTTTTGCTTTTTCCTGCTCCTCTTAGCATGATAAAGAAGATTCAAAGAGTGTGAGATGCCAGCTCCTTTCATTCAGTCAGTAGCTTCAATCATTTCTGGACGTTTTTCAATGGCAAAAATCGATGAATATTGTAAATGCACAAACAGTAATTTCTCCGCATTGCAAGGTGCAATTCTGAAATTTTTTGATTTTTCCTGCTCCTCTTAGCATGATAAAGAAGATTCAAAGAGAGTGAGATGCCAGCTCCTTTCATTCAGTCAGTAGCTTCAATCATTTCTGGACGTTTTTCAATGGCAAAAATCAATGAATATTGTAAATGCACAAACAGTAATTTCTCAGCATTGCAAGGTGCAATTCTGAAATTTTTTGCTTTTTCCTGCTCCTCTTAGCATGATAAAGAAGATTCAAAGAGAGTGAGATGCCAGCTCCTTTCATTCAGTCAGTAGCTTCAAACATTTCTGGTATATGAATTACATGATGTTTTTCAATGGCAAAAATCAATGAATATTGTAAATGCACAAACAGTAATTTCTCCGCATTGCAAGGTGCAATTCTGAAATTTTTTGCTTTTTCCTGCTCATCTTAGCATGATAAAGAAGATTCAAAGAGAGTGAGATGCCAGCTCCTTTTATTCAGTCAGTAGCTTCAATCATTTCTGGACGTTTTTCAATGGCAAAAATCAATGAATATTGTAAATGCACAAACAGTAATTTCTCCGCATTGCAAGGTGCAATTCTGAAATTTTTTGCTTTTTCCTGCTCCTCTTAGCATGATAAAGAAGATTCAAAGAGAGTGAGATGCCAGCTCCTTTCATTCAGTCAGTAGCTTCAATCATTTCTGGTATATGAATAACATGATGTTTTTCAATGGCAAAAATCAATGAATATTGTAAATGCACAAACAGTAATTTCTCCGCATTGCAAAGTGCAATTCTGAAATTTTTTCCTTTTTCCTGCTCCTCTTAGCATGATAAAGAAGATTCAAAGAGAGTGAGATGCCAGCTCCTTTCATTCAGTCAGTAGCTTCAAACATTTCTGGTATATGAATAACATGATGTTTTTCAATGGCAAAAATCAATGAATATTGTAAATGCACAAACAGTAATTTCTCCGCATTGCAAGGTGCAATTCTGAAATTTTTTGCTTTTTCCTGCTCCTCTTAGCATGATAAAGAAGATTCAAAGAGAGTGAGATGCCAGCTCCTTTCATTCAGTCAGTAGCTTCAAACATTTCTGGTATATGAATAACATGATGTTTTTCAATGGGAAAAATCAATGAATATTGTAAATGCACAAACAGTAATTTCTCCGCATTGCAAGGTGCAATTCTGAAATTTTTTGCTTTTTCCTGCTCCTCTTAGCATGATAAAGAAGATTCAAAGAGAGTGAGATGCCAGCTCCTTTCATTCAGTCAGTAGCTTCAATCATTTCTGGACGTTTTTCAATGGCAAAAATCAATGAATATTGTAAATGCACAAACAGTAATTTCTCCGCATTGCAAGGTGCAATTCTGAAATTTTTTGCTTTTTCCTGCTCCTCTTAGCATGATAAAGAAGATTCAAAGAGAGTGAGATGCCAGCTCCTTTCATTCAGTCAGTAGCTTCAAACATTTCTGGACGTTTTTCAATGGCAAAAATCAATGAATATTGTAAATGCACAAACAGTAATTTCTCCGCATTGCAAGGTGCAATTCTGAAATTTTTTGCTTTTTCCTGCTTCTCTTAGCATGATAAAGAAGATTCAAAGAGAGGGAGATGCCCGCTCCTTTCATTCAGTCAGTAGCTTCAATCATTTCTGGACGTTTTTCAATGGCAAAAATCAATGAATATTGTAAATGCACAAACATTAATTTCTCCGCATTGCAAGGTGCAATTCTGAAATTTTTTTCCTTTTTCCTGCTCCTCTTAGCATGATAAAGAAGATTCAAAGAGAGTGAGATGCCAGCTCCTTTCATTCAGTCAGTAGCTTCAATCATTTCTGGACGTTTTTCAATGGCAAAAATCAATGAATATTGTAAATGCACAAACAGTGATTTCTCTGCATTGCAAGGTGCAATTCTGAAATTTTTTGCTTTTTCCTGCTCCTCTTAGCATGATAAAGAAGATTCAAAGAGAGTGAGATGCCAGCTCCTTTCATTCAGTCAGTAGCTTCAAACATTTCTGGACGTTTTTCAATGGCAAAAATCAATGAATATTGTAAATGCACAAACAGTAATTTCTCCGCATTGCAAGGTGCAATTCTGAATTTTTTTGCTTTTTCCTGCTCCTCTTAGCATGATAAAGAAGATCAAAGAGAGTGAGATGCCAGCTCCTTTCATTCAGTCAGTAGCTTCAAACATTTCTGGACGTTTTTCAATGGCAAAAATCAATGAATATTGTAAATGCACAAACAGTAATTTCTCCACATTGCAAGGTGCAATTCTGAAATTTTTTGCTTTTTCCTGCTCCTCTTAGCATGATAAAGATTCAAAGAGAGTGAGATGCCAGCTCCTTTCATTCAGTCAGTAGCTTCAATCATTTCTGGACGTTTTTCAATGGCAAAAATCAATGAATATTGTAAATGCACAAACAGTAATTTCTCCGCATTGCAAGGTGAAATTCTGAAATTTTTTGCTTTTTCCTGCTCCTCTTAGCATGATAAAGAAGATTCAAAGAGAGTGAGATGCCAGCTCCTTTCATTCAGTCAGTAGCTTCAAACATTTCTGGTATATGAATAACATGATGTTTTTCAATGGCAAAAATCAATGAATATTGTAAATGCACAAACAGTAATTTCTCCGCATTGCAAGGTGCAATTCTGAAATTTTTTGCTTTTTCCTGCTCCTCTTAGCATGATAAAGAAGATTCAAAGAGAGTGAGATGCCAGCTCCTTTCATTCAGTCAGTAGCTTCAATCATTTCTGGACGTTTTTCAATGGCAAAAATCAATGAATATTGTAAATGCACAAACAGTAATTTCTCCGCATTGCAAGGTGCAATTCTGAAATTTTTTGCTTTTTCCTGCTCCTCTTAGCATGATAAAGAAGATTCAAAGAGTGTGAGATGCCTGCTCCTTTCATTCAGTCAGTAGCTTCAATCATTTCTGGACGTTTTTCAATGGCAAAAATCGATGAATATTGTAAATGCACAAACAGTAATTTCTCCGCATTGCAAGGTGCAATTCTGAAATTTTTTGATTTTTCCTGCTCCTCTTAGCATGATAAAGAAGATTCAAAGAGAGTGAGATGCCAGCTCCTTTCATTCAGTCAGTAGCTTCAATCATTTCTGGACGTTTTTCAATGGCAAAAATCAATGAATATTGTAAATGCACAAACAGTAATTTCTCCGCATTGCAAGGTGCAATTCTGAAATTTTTTGCTTTTTCCTGCTCCTCTTAGCATGATAAAGAAGATTCAAAGAGAGTGAGATGCCAGCTCCTTTCATTCAGTCAGTAGCTTCAAACATTTCTGGTATATGAATTACATGATGTTTTTCAATGGCAAAAATCAATGAATATTGTAAATGCACAAACAGTAATTTCTCCGCATTGCAAGGTGCAATTCTGAAATTTTTTGCTTTTTCCTGCTCATCTTAGCATGATAAAGAAGATTCAAAGAGAGTGAGATGCCAGCTCCTTTTATTCAGTCAGTAGCTTCAATCATTTCTGGACGTTTTTCAATGGCAAAAATCAATGAATATTGTAAATGCACAAACAGTAATTTCTCCGCATTGCAAGGTGCAATTCTGAAATTTTTTGCTTTTTCCTGCTCCTCTTAGCATGATAAAGAAGATTCAAAGAGAGTGAGATGCCAGCTCCTTTCATTCAGTCAGTAGCTTCAATCATTTCTGGTATATGAATAACATGATGTTTTTCAATGGCAAAAATCAATGAATATTGTAAATGCACAAACAGTAATTTCTCCGCATTGCAAAGTGCAATTCTGAAATTTTTTCCTTTTTCCTGCTCCTCTTAGCATGATAAAGAAGATTCAAAGAGAGTGAGATGCCAGCTCCTTTCATTCAGTCAGTAGCTTCAAACATTTCTGGTATATGAATAACATGATGTTTTTCAATGGCAAAAATCAATGAATATTGTAAATGCACAAACAGTAATTTCTCCGCATTGCAAGGTGCAATTCTGAAATTTTTTGCTTTTTCCTGCTCCTCTTAGCATGATAAAGAAGATTCAAAGCGAGTGAGATGCCAGCTCCTTTCATTCAGTCAGTAGCTTCAAACATTTCTGGACGTTTTTCAATGGCAAAAATCAATGAATATTGTAAATGCACAAACAGTAATTTCTCCGCATTGCAAGGTGCAATTCTGAAATTTTTTGCTTTTTCCTGCTCCTCTTAGCATGATAAAGAAGATTCAAAGAGAGGGAGATGCCAGCTCCTTTCATTCAGTCAGTAGCTTCAATCATTTCTGGACGTTTTTCAATGGCAAAAATCAATGAATATTGTAAATGCACAAACAGTAATTTCTCCGCATTGCAAGGTGCAATTCTGAAATTTTTTGCTTTTTCCTGCTCCTCTTAGCATGATAAAGAAGATTCAAAGAGAGTGAGATGCCAGCTCCTTTCATTCAGTCAGTAGCTTCAATCATTTCTGGACGTTTTTCAATGGCAAAAATCAATGAATATTGTAAATGCACAAACAGTAATTTCTCCGCATTGCAAGGTGCAATTCTGAAATTTTTTGCTTTTTCCTGCTCCTCTTAGCATGATAAAGAAGATTCAAAGAGAGTGAGATGCCAGCTCCTTTCATTCAGTCTGTAGCTTCAAACATTTCTGGACGTTTTTCAATGGCAAAAATCAATGAATATTGTAAATGCACAAACAGTAATTTCTCCGCATTGCAAGGTGCAATTCTGAAATTTTTCGCTTTTTCCTGCTCCTCTTAGCATGATAAAGAAGATTCAAAGCGAGTGAGATGCCAGCTCCTTTCATTCAGTCAGTAGCTTCAAACATTTCTGGACGTTTTTCAATGGCAAAAATCAATGAATATTGTAAATGCACAAACAGTAATTTCTCCGCATTGCAAGGTGCAATTCTGAAATTTTTTGCTTTTTCCTGCTCCTCTTAGCATGATAAAGAAGATTCAAAGAGAGGGAGATGCCAGCTCCTTTCAATCAGTCAGTAGCTTCAATCATTTCTGGACGTTTTTCAATGGCAAAAATCAATGAATATTGTAAATGCACAAACAGTAATTTCTCCGCATTGCAAGGTGCAATTCTGAAATTTTTTGCTTTTTCCTGCTCCTCTTAGCATGATAAAGAAGATTCAAAGAGAGTGAGATGCCAGCTCCTTTCATTCAGTCAGTAGCTTCAATCATTTCTGGACGTTTTTCAATGGCAAAAATCAATGAATATTGTAAATGCACAAACAGTAATTTCTCCGCATTGCAAGGTGCAATTCTGAAATTTTTTGCTTTTTCCTGCTCCTCTTAGCATGATAAAGAAGATTCAAAGAGAGTGAGATGCCAGCTCCTTTCATTCAGTCAGTAGCTTCAATCATTTCTGGACGTTTTTCAATGGCAAAAATCAATGAATATTGTAAATGCACAAACAGTGATTTCTCTGCATTGCAAGGTGCAATTCTGAAATTTTTTGCTTTTTCCTGCTCCTCTTAGCATGATAAAGAAGATTCAAAGAGAGTGAGATGCCAGCTCCTTTCATTCAGTCAGTAGCTTCAAACATTTCTGGACGTTTTTCAATGGCAAAAATCAATGAATATTGTAAATGCACAAACAGTAATTTCTCCGCATTGCAAGGTGCAATTCTGAATTTTTTTGCTTTTTCCTGCTCCTCTTAGCATGATAAAGAAGATTCAAAGAGAGTGAGATGCCAGCTCCTTTCATTCAGTCAGTAGCTTCAAACATTTCTGGACGTTTTTCAATGGCAAAAATCAATGAATATTGTAAATGCACAAACAGTAATTTCTCCACATTGCAAGGTGCAATTCTGAAATTTTTTGCTTTTTCCTGCTCCTCTTAGCATGATAAAGATTCAAAGAGAGTGAGATGCCAGCTCCTTTCATTCAGTCAGTAGCTTCAATCATTTCTGGACGTTTTTCAATGGCAAAAATCAATGAATATTGTAAATGCACAAACAGTAATTTCTCCGCATTGCAAGGTGCAATTCTGAAATTTTTTGCTTTTTCCTGCTCCTCTTAGCATGATAAAGAAGATTCAAAGAGAGTGAGATGCCAGCTCCTTTCATTCAGTCTGTAGCTTCAAACATTTCTGGACGTTTTTCAATGGCAAAAATCAATGAATATTGTAAATGCACAAACAGTAATTTCTCCGCATAGCAAGGTGCAATTCTGAAATTTTTTGCTTTTTCCTGCTCCTCTTAGCATGATAAAGAAGATTCAAAGAGAGTGAGATGCCAGCTCCTTTCATTCAGTCAGTAGCTTCAAACATTTCTGGTATATGAATAACATGATGTTTTTCAATGGCAAAAATCAATGAATATTGTAAATGCACAAACAGTAATTTCTCCGCATTGCAAGGTGAAATTCTGAAATTTTTTGCTTTTTCCTGCTCCTCTTAGCATGATAAAGAAGATTCAAAGAGAGTGAGATGCCAGCTCCTTTCATTCAGTCAGTAGCTTCAAACATTTCTGGTATATGAATAACATGATGTTTTTCAATGGCAAAAATCAATGAATATTGTAAATGCACAAACAGTAATTTCTCCGCATTGCAAGGTGCAATTCTGAAATTTTTTGCTTTTTCCTGCTCCTCTTAGCATGATAAAGAAGATTCAAAGAGAGTGAGATGCCAGCTCCTTTCATTCAGTCAGTAGCTTCAATCATTTCTGGACGTTTTTCAATGGCAAAAATCAATGAATATTGTAAATGCACAAACAGTAATTTCTCCGCATTGCAAGGTGCAATTCTGAAATTTTTTGCTTTTTCCTGCTCCTCTTAGCATGATAAAGAAGATTCAAAGAGTGTGAGATGCCAGCTCCTTTCATTCAGTCAGTAGCTTCAATCATTTCTGGACGTTTTTCAATGGCAAAAATCGATGAATATTGTAAATGCACAAACAGTAATTTCTCCGCATTGCAAGGTGCAATTCTGAAATTTTTTGATTTTTCCTGCTCCTCTTAGCATGATAAAGAAGATTCAAAGAGAGTGAGATGCCAGCTCCTTTCATTCAGTCAGTAGCTTCAATCATTTCTGGACGTTTTTCAATGGCAAAAATCAATGAATATTGTAAATGCACAAACAGTAATTTCTCCGCATTGCAAGGTGCAATTCTGAAATTTTTTGCTTTTTCCTGCTCCTCTTAGCATGATAAAGAAGATTCAAAGAGAGTGAGATGCCGGCTCCTTTCATTCAGTCAGTAGCTTCAAACATTTCTGGTATATGAATTACATGATGTTTTTCAATGGCAAAAATCAATGAATATTGTAAATGCACAAACAGTAATTTCTCCGCATTGCAAGGTGCAATTCTGAAATTTTTTGCTTTTTCCTGCTCATCTTAGCATGATAAAGAAGATTCAAAGAGAGTGAGATGCCAGCTCCTTTTATTCAGTCAGTAGCTTCAATCATTTCTGGACGTTTTTCAATGGCAAAAATCAATGAATATTGTAAATGCACAAACAGTAATTTCTCCGCATTGCAAGGTGCAATTCTGAAATTTTTTGCTTTTTCCTGCTCCTCTTAGCATGATAAAGAAGATTCAAAGAGAGTGAGATGCCAGCTCCTTTCATTCAGTCAGTAGCTTCAATCATTTCTGGTATATGAATAACATGATGTTTTTCAATGGCAAAAATCAATGAATATTGTAAATGCACAAACAGTAATTTCTCCGCATTGCAAAGTGCAATTCTGAAATTTTTTCCTTTTTCCTGCTCCTCTTAGCATGATAAAGAAGATTCAAAGAGAGTGAGATGCCAGCTCCTTTCATTCAGTCAGTAGCTTCAAACATTTCTGGTATATGAATAACATGATGTTTTTCAATGGCAAAAATCAATGAATATTGTAAATGCACAAACAGTAATTTCTCCGCATTGCAAGGTGCAATTCTGAAATTTTTTGCTTTTTCCTGCTCCTCTTAGCATGATAAAGAAGATTCAAAGCGAGTGAGATGCCAGCTCCTTTCATTCAGTCAGTAGCTTCAAACATTTCTGGACGTTTTTCAATGGCAAAAATCAATGAATATTGTAAATGCACAAACAGTAATTTCTCCGCATTGCAAGGTGCAATTCTGAAATTTTTTGCCTTTTCCTGCTCCTCTTAGCATGATAAAGAAGATTCAAAGAGAGGGAGATGCCAGCTCCTTTCATTCAGTCAGTAGCTTCAATCATTTCTGGACGTTTTTCAATGGCAAAAATCAATGAATATTGTAAATGCACAAACAGTAATTTCTCCGCATTGCAAGGTGCAATTCTGAAATTTTTTGCTTTTTCCTGCTCCTCTTAGCATGATAAAGAAGATTCAAAGAGAGTGAGATGCCAGCTCCTTTCATTCAGTCTGTAGCTTCAAACATTTCTGGACGTTTTTCAATGGCAAAAATCAATGAATATTGTAAATGCACAAACAGTAATTTCTCCGCATTGCAAGGTGCAATTCTGAAATTTTTTGCTTTTTCCTGCTCCTCTTAGCATGATAAAGAAGATTCAAAGAGAGTGAGATGCCAGCTCCTTTCATTCAGTCAGTAGCTTCAAACATTTCTGGACGTTTTTCAATGGCAAAAATCAATGAATATTGTAAATGCACAAACAGTAATTTCTCCGCATTGCAAGGTGCAATTCTGAAATTTTTTGCTTTTTCCTGCTCCTCTTAGCATGATAAAGAAGATTCAAAGAGAGGGAGATGCCAGCTCCTTTCATTCAGTCAGTAGCTTCAATCATTTCTGGACGTTTTTCAATGGCAAAAATCAATGAATATTGTAAATGCACAAACAGTAATTTCTCCGCATTGCAAGGTGCAATTCTGAAATTTTTTGCTTTTTCCTGCTCCTCTTAGCATGATAAAGAAGATTCAAAGAGAGTGAGATGCCAGCTCCTTTCATTCAGTCAGTAGCTTCAATCATTTCTGGACGTTTTTCAATGGCAAAAATCAATGAATATTGTAAATGCACAAACAGTAATTTCTCCGCATTGCAAGGTGCAATTCTGAAATTTTTTGCTTTTTCCTGCTCCTCTTAGCATGATAAAGAAGATTCAAAGAGAGTGAGATGCCAGCTCCTTTCATTCAGTCTGTAGCTTCAAACATTTCTGGACGTTTTTCAATGGCAAAAATCAATGAATATTGTAAATGCACAAACAGTAATTTCTCCGCATTGCAAGGTGCAATTCTGAAATTTTTTGCTTTTTCCTGCTCCTCTTAGCATGATAAAGATGATTCAAAGAGAGTGAGATGCCAGCTCATTTCATTCAGTCAGTAGCTTCAAACATTTCTGGTATTTGAATAACATGATGTTTTTCAATGGCAAAAATCAATGAATATTGTAAATGCACAAACAGTAATTTCTCCGCATTGCAAGGTGCAATTCTGAAATTTTTTGCTTTTTCCTGCTCCTCTTAGCATGATAAAGAAGATTCAAAGAGAGTGAGATGCTAGCTCCTTTCATTCAGTCAGTAGCTTCAATCATTTCTGGACGTTTTTCAATGGCAAAAATCAATGAATATTGTAAATGCACAAACAGTAATTTTTCCGCATTGCAAGGTGCAATTCTGAAATTTTTTGCTTTTTCCTGCTCCTCTTAGCATGATAAAGAAGATTAAAAGAGACTGAGATGCCAGCTCCTTTCATTCAGTCAGTAGCTTCAATCATTTCTGGACGTTTTTCAATGGCAAAAATCAATGAATATTGTAAATGCACAAACAGTAATTTCTCCGCATTGCAAGGTGCAATTCTGAAATTTTTTGCTTTTTCCTGCTCCTCTTAGCATGATAAAGAAGATTCAAAGAGAGTGAGATGCCAGCTCCTTTCATTCAGTCAGTAGCTTCAAACATTTCTGGTATATGAATAACATGATGTTTTTCAATGGCAAAAATCAATGAATATTGTAAATGCACAATCAGTAATTTCTCCGCATTGCAAGGTGCAATTCTGAAATTTTTTGCTTTTTCCTGCTCCTCTTAGCATGATAAAGATTCAAAGAGAGTGAGATGCCAGCTCCTTTCATTCAGTCAGTAGCTTCAATCATTTCTGGACGTTTTTCAATGGCAAAAATCAATGAATATTGTAAATGCACAAACAGTAATTTCTCCGCATTGCAAGGTGCAATTCTGAAATTTTTTGCTTTTTCCTGCTCCTCTTAGCATGATAAAGAAGATTCTAAGAGAGTGAGATGCCAGCTCCTTTCATTCAGTCTGTAGCTTCAAACATTTCTGGACGTTTTTCAATGGCAAAAATCAATGAATATTGTAAATGCACAAACAGTAATTTCTCCGCATAGCAAGGTGCAATTCTGAAATTTTTTGCTTTTTCCTGCTCCTCTTAGCATGATAAAGAAGATTCAAAGAGAGTGAGATGCCAGCTCCTTTCATTCAGTCAGTAGCTTCAAACATTTCTGGTATATGAATAACATGATGTTTTTCAATGGCAAAAATCAATGAATATTGTAAATGCACAAACAGTAATTTCTCCGCATTCCAAGGTGAAATTCTGAAATTTTTTGCTTTTTCCTGCTCCTCTTAGCATGATAAAGAAGATTCAAAGAGAGTGAGATGCCAGCTCCTTCCATTCAGTCAGTAGCTTCAAACATTTCTGGTATATGAATAACATGATGTTTTTCAATGGCAAAAATCAATGAATATTGTAAATGCACAAACAGTAATTTCTCCGCATTGCAAGGTGCAATTCTGAAATTTTTTGCTTTTTCCTGCTCCTCTTAGCATGATAAAGAAGATTCAAAGAGAGTGAGATGCCAGCTCCTTTCATTCAGTCAGTAGCTTCAATCATTTCTGGACGTTTTTCAATGGCAAAAATCAATGAATATTGTAAATGCACAAACAGTAATTTCTCCGCATTGCAAGGTGCAATTCTGAAATTTTTTGCTTTTTCCTGCTCCTCTTAGCATGATAAAGAAGATTCAAAGAGTGTGAGATGCCAGCTCCTTTCATTCAGTCAGTAGCTTCAATCATTTCTGGACGTTTTTCAATGGCAAAAATCGATGAATATTGTAAATGCACAAACAGTAATTTCTCCGCATTGCAAGGTGCAATTCTGAAATTTTTTGATTTTTCCTGCTCCTCTTAGCATGATAAAGAAGATTCAAAGAGAGTGAGATGCCAGCTCCTTTCATTCAGTCAGTAGCTTCAATCATTTCTGGACATTTTTCAATGGCAAAAATCAATGAATATTGTAAATGCACAAACAGTAATTTCTCCGCATTGCAAGGTGCAATTCTGAAATTTTTTGCTTTTTCCTGCTCCTCTTAGCATGATAAAGAAGATTCAAAGAGAGTGAGATGCCAGCTCCTTTCATTCAGTCAGTAGCTTCAAACATTTCTGGTATATGAATTACATGATGTTTTTCAATGGCAAAAATCAATGAATATTGTAAATGCACAAACAGTAATTTCTCCGCATTGCAAGGTGCAATTCTGAAATTTTTTGCTTTTTCCTGCTCATCTTAGCATGATAAAGAAGATTCAAAGAGAGTGAGATGCCAGCTCCTTTTATTCAGTCAGTAGCTTCAATCATTTCTGGACGTTTTTCAATGGCAAAAATCAATGAATATTGTAAATGCACAAACAGTAATTTCTCCGCATTGCAAGGTGCAATTCTGAAATTTTTTGCTTTTTCCTGCTCCTCTTAGCATGATAAAGAAGATTCAAAGAGAGTGAGATGCCAGCTCCTTTCATTCAGTCAGTAGCTTCAATCATTTCTGGTATATGAATAACATGATGTTTTTCAATGGCAAAAATCAATGAATATTGTAAATGCACAAACAGTAATTTCTCCGCATTGCAAAGTGCAATTCTGAAATTTTTTCCTTTTTCCTGCTCCTCTTAGCATGATAAAGAAGATTCAAAGAGAGTGAGATGCCAGCTCCTTTCATTCAGTCAGTAGCTTCAAACATTTCTGGTATATGAATAACATGATGTTTTTCAATGGCAAAAATCAATGAATATTGTAAATGCACAAACAGTAATTTCTCCGCATTGCAAGGTGCAATTCTGAAATTTTTTGCTTTTTCCTGCTCCTCTTAGCATGATAAAGAAGATTCAAAGAGAGTGAGATGCCAGCTCCTTTCATTCAGTCAGTAGCTTCAATCATTTCTGGACGTTTTTCAATGGCAAAAATCAATGAATATTGTAAATGCACAAACAGTAATTTCTCCGCATTGCAAGGTGCAATTCTGAAATTTTTTGCTTTTTCCTGCTCCTCTTAGCATGATAAAGAAGATTCAAAGAGAGTGAGATGCCAGCTCCTTTCATTCAGTCAGTAGCTTCAAACATTTCTGGACGTTTTTCAATGGCAAAAATCAATGAATATTGTAAATGCACAAACAGTAATTTCTCCGCATTGCAAGGAGCAATTCTGAAATTTTTTGCTTTTTCCTGCTTCTCTTAGCATGATAAAGAAGATTCAAAGAGAGGGAGATGCCCGCTCCTTTCATTCAGTCAGTAGCTTCAATCATTTCTGGACGTTTTTCAATGGCAAAAATCAATGAATATTGTAAATGCACAAACAGTAATTTCTCCGCATTGCAAGGTGCAATTCTGAAATTTTTTGCTTTTTCCTGCTCCTCTTAGCATGATAAAGAAGATTCAAAGAGAGTGAGATGCCAGCTCCTTTCATTCAGTCAGTAGCTTCAATCATTTCTGGACGTTTTTCAATGGCAAAAATCAATGAATATTGTAAATGCACAAACAGTGATTTCTCTGCATTGCAAGGTGCAATTCTGAAATTTTTTGCTTTTTCCTGCTCCTCTTAGCATGATAAAGAAGATTCAAAGAGAGTGAGATGCCAGCTCCTTTCATTCAGTCAGTAGCTTCAAACATTTCTGGACGTTTTTCAATGGCAAAAATCAATGAATATTGTAAATGCACAAACAGTAATTTCTCCGCATTGCAAGGTGCAATTCTGAATTTTTTTGCTTTTTCCTGCTCCTCTTAGCATGATAAAGAAGATTCAAAGAGAGTGAGATGCCAGCTCCTTTCATTCAGTCAGTAGCTTCAAACATTTCTGGACGTTTTTCAATGGCAAAAATCAATGAATATTGTAAATGCACAAACAGTAATTTCTCCACATTGCAAGGTGCAATTCTGAAATTTTTTGCTTTTTCCTGCTCCTCTTAGCATGATAAAGATTCAAAGAGAGTGAGATGCGAGCTCCTTTCATTCAGTCAGTAGCTTCAATCATTTCTGGACGTTTTTCAATGGCAAAAATCAATGAATATTGTAAATGCACAAACAGTAATTTCTCCGCATTGCAAGGTGCAATTCTGAAATTTTTTGCTTTTTCCTGCTCCTCTTAGCATGATAAAGAAGATTCAAAGAGAGTGAGATGCCAGCTCCTTTCATTCAGTCAGTAGCTTCAAACATTTCTGGTATATGAATAACATGATGTTTTTCAATGGCAAAAATCAATGAATATTGTAAATGCACAAACAGTAATTTCTCCGCATTGCAAGGTGCAATTCTGAAATTTTTTGCTTTATCCTGCTCCTCTTAGCATGATAAAGAAGATTCAAAGAGAGTGAGAAGGCAGCTACTTTCATTCAGTCAGTAGCTTCAATCATTTCTGGACGTTTTTCAATGGCAAAAATCAATGAATATAGTAAATTCACAAACAGTAATTTCTCCGCATTGCAAGGTGCAATTCTGAAATTTTTTGCTTTTTCCTGCTCCTCTTAGCATGATAAAGAAGATTCAAAGAGTGTGAGATGCCAGCTCCTTTCATTCAGTCAGTAGCTTCAATCATTTCTGGACGTTTTTCAATGGCAAAAATCGATGAATATTGTAAATGCAGAAACAGTAATTTCTCCGCATTGCAAGGTGCAATTCTGAAATTTTTTGATTTTTCCTGCTCCTCTTAGCATGATAAAGAAGATTCAAAGAGAGTGAGATGCCAGCTCCTTTCATTCAGTCAGTAACTTCAATCATTTCTGGACGTTTTTCAATGGCAAAAATCAATGAATATTGTAAATGCACAAACAGTAATTTCTCCGCATTGCAAGGTGCAATTCTGAAATTTTTTGCTTTTTCCTGCTCCTCTTAGCATGATAAAGAAGATTCAAAGAGAGTGAGATGCCAGCTCCTTTCATTCAGTCAGTTGCTTCAAACATTTCTGGTATATGAATAGCATGATGTTTTTCAATGGCAAAAATCAATGAATATTGTAAATGCACAAACAGTAATTTCTCCGCATTGCAAGGTGCAATTCTGAAATTTTTTTGCTTTTTCCTGCTCCTCTTAGCATGATAAAGAAGATTCAAAGAGAGTGAGATGCCAGCTCCTTTCATTCAGTCAGTAGCTTCAAACATTTCTGGTATATGAATAACATGATGTTTTTCAATGGCAAAAATCAATGAATATTGTAAATGCACAAACAGTAATTTTTCCGCATTGCAAGGTGCAATTCTGAAATTTTTTGCTTTTTCCTGCTCATCTTAGCATGATAAAGAAGATTCAAAGAGAGTGAGATGCCAGCTCCTTTCATTCAGTCAGTAGCTTCAATCATTTCTGGACGTTTTTCAATGGCAAAAATCAATGAATATTGTAAATGCACAAACAGTAATTTCTCCGCATTGCAAGGTGCAATTCTGAAATTTTTTGCTTTTTCCTGCTCCTCTTAGCATGATAAAGAAGATTCAAAGAGAGTGAGATGCCAGCTCCTTTCATTCAGTCAGTAGCTTCAAACTTTTCTGGTATATGAATAACATGATGTTTTTCAATGGGAAAAATCAATGAATATTGTAAATGCACAAACAGTAATTTCTCCGCATTGCAAGGTGCAATTCTGAAATTTTTTGCTTTTTCCTGCTCCTCTTAGCATGATAAAGAAGATTCAAAGAGAGTGAGATGCCAGCTCCTTTCATTCAGTCAGTAGCTTCAAACATTTCTGGTATATGAATAACATGATGTTTTTCAATGGGAAAAATCAATGAATATTGTAAATGCACAAACAGTAATTTCTCCGCATTGCAAGGTGCAATTCTGAAATTTTTTGCTTTTTCCTGCTCCTCTTAGCATGATAAAGAAGATTCAAAGAGAGTGAGATGCCAGCTCCTTTCATTCTGTCAGTAGCTTCAATCATTTCTGGTATATGAATAACATGATGTTTTTCAATGGCAAAAATCAATGAATATTGTAAATGCACAAACAGTAATTTCTCCGCATTGCAAGGTGCAATTCTGAAATTTTTTGCTTTTTCCTGCTCCACTTAGCATGATAAAGAAGATTCATAGAGAGTGAGATGCCAGCTCCTTTCATTCAGTCAGTAGCTTCAATCATTTCTGGACGTTTTTCAATGGCAAAAATCAATGAATATTGTAAATGCACAAACAGTAATTTCTCCGCATTGCAAGGTGCAATTCTGAAATTTTTTGCTTTTTCCTGCTCCTCTTAGCATGATAAAGAAGATTCAAAGAGAGTGAGATGCCAGCTCCTTTCATTCAGTCAGTAGCTTCAATCATTTCTGGACTTTTTTCAATGGCAAAAATCAATGAATATTGTAAATGCACAAACAGTAATTTCTCCGCACTGCAAGGTGCAATTCTGAAATTTTTTGCTTTTTCCTGCTCCTCTTAGCATGATAAAGAAGATTCAAAGAGAGTGAGATGCCAGCTCCTTTCATTCAGTCAGTAGCTTCAATCATTTCTGGACGTTTTTCAATGGCAAAAATCAATGAATATTGTAAATGCACAAACAGTAATTTCTCCGCATTGCAAGGTGCAATTATGAAATTTTTTGCTTTTTCCTGCTCCTCTTAGCATGATAAAGAAGATTCAAAGAGAGTGAGATGCCAGCTCCTTTTATTCAGTCAGTAGCTTCAAACATTTCTGGACGTTTTTCAATGGCAAAAATCAATGAATATTGTAAATGCACAAACAGTAATTTCTCCGCATTGCAAGGTGCAATTCTGAAATTTTTTGCTTTTTCCTGCTCCTCTTAGCATGATAAAGAAGATTCAAAGAGAGGGAGATGCCAGCTCCTTTCATTCAGTCAGTAGCTTCAATCATTTCTGGACGTTTTTCAATGGCAAAAATCAATGAATATTGTAAATGCACAAACAGTAATTTCTCCGCATTGCAAGGTGCAATTCTGAAATTTTTTGCTTTTTCCTGCTCCTCTTAGCATGATAAAGAAGATTCAAAGAGAGTGAGATGCCAGCTCCTTTCATTCAGTCAGTAGCTTCAATCATTTCTGGACGTTTTTCAATGGCAATAATCAATGAATATTGTAAATGCACAAACAGTAATTTCTCCGCATTGCAAGGTGCAATTCTGAAATTTTTTGCTTTTTCCTGCTCCTCTTAGCATGATAAAGAAGATTCAAAGAGAGTGAGATGCCAGCTCCTTTTATTCAGTCAGTAGCTTCAAACATTTCTGGACGTTTTTCAATGGCAAAAATCAATGAATATTGTAAATGCACAAACAGTAATATCTCCGCATTGCAAGGTGCAATTCTGAAATTTTTTGCTTTTTCCTGCTCCTCTTAGCATGATAAAGAAGATTCAAAGAGAGTGAGATGCCAGCTCCTTTCATTCAGTCAGTAGCTTCAAACATTTCTGGACGTTTTTCAATGGCAAAAATCAATGAATATTGTAAATGCACAAACAGTAATTTCTCCACATTGCAAGGTGCAATTCTGAAATTTTTTGCTTTTTCCTGCTCCTCTTAGCATGATAAAGAAGATTCAAAGAGAGTGAGATGCCAGCTCCTTTCATTCAGTCAGTAGCTTCAATCATTTCTGGACGTTTTTCAATGGCAAAAATCAATGAATATTGTAAATGCACAAACAGTAATTTCTCCGCATTGCAAAGTGCAATTCTGAAATTTTTTGCTTTTTCTTGCTCCTCTTAGCATGATAAAGAAGATTCAAAGAGAGTGAGATGCCAGCTCCTTTCATTCAGTCAGTAGCTTCAATCATTTCTGGACGTTTTTCAATGGCAAAAATCAATGAATATTGTAAATGCACAAACAGTAATTTCTCCGCATTGCAAGGAGCAATTCTGAAATTTTTTGCTTTTTCCTGCTCCTCTTAGCATGATAAAGAAGATTCAAAGAGAGTGAGATGCCAGCTCCTTTCATTCAGTCAGTAGCTTCAAACATTTCTGGTATATGAATAACATGATGTTTTTCAATGGCAAAAATCAATGAATATTGTAAATGCACAAACAGTAATTTCTCCGCATTGCAAGGTGCAATTCTGAAATTTTTTGCTTTTTCCTGCTCCTCTTAGCATGATAAAGAAGATTCAAAGAGAGTGAGATGCCAGCTCCTTTCATTCAGTCAGTAGCTTCAATCATTTCTGGACGTTTTTCAATGGCAAAAATCAATGAATATTGTAAATGCACAAACAGTAATTTCTCCGCATTGCAAGGTGCAATTCTGAAATTTTTTGCTTTTTCCTGCTCCTCTTAGCATGATAAAGAAGATTCAAAGAGAGTGAGATGCCAGCTCCTTTCATTCAGTCAGTAGCTTCAATCATTTCTGGACGTTTTTCAATGGCAAAAATCAATGAATATTGTAAATGCACAAACAGTAATTTCTCCGCATTGCAAGGTGCAATTCTGAAATTTTTTGCTTTTTCCTGCTCCTCTTAGCATGATAAAGAAGATTCAAAGAGAGTGAGATGCCAGCTCCTTTCATTCAGTCAGTAGCTTCAATCATTTCTGGACGTTTTTCAATGGCAAAAATCAATGAATATTGTAAATGCACAAACAGTAATTTCTCCGCATTGCAAGGTGCAATTCTGAAATTTTTTGCTTTTTCCTGCTCCTCTTAGCATGATAAAGAAGATTCAAAGAGAGTGAGATGCCAGCTCCTTTTATTCAGTCAGTAGCTTCAAACATTTCTGGACGTTTTTCAATGGCAAAAATCAATGAATATTGTAAATGCACAAACAGTAATTTCTCCGCATTGCAAGGTGCAATTCTGAAATTTTTTGCTTTTTCCTGCTCCTCTTAGCATGATAAAGAAGATTCAAAGAGAGTGAGATGCCAGCTCCTTTCATTCAGTCAGTAGCTTCAAACATTTCTGGACGTTTTTCAATGGCAAAAATCAATGAATATTGTAAATGCACAAACAGTAATTTCTCCACATTGCAAGGTGCAATTCTGAAATTTTTTGCTTTTTCCTGCTCCTCTTAGCATGATAAAGAAGATTCAAAGAGAGTGAGATGCCAGCTCCTTTCATTCAGTCAGTAGCTTCAATCATTTCTGGACGTTTTTCAATGGCAAAAATCAATGAATATTGTAAATGCACAAACAGTAATTTCTCCGCATTGCAAAGTGCAATTCTGAAATTTTTTGCTTTTTCTTGCTCCTCTTAGCATGATAAAGAAGATTCAAAGAGAGTGAGATGCGAGCTCCTTTCATTCAGTCAGTAGCTTCAATCATTTCTGGACGTTTTTCAATGGCAAAAATCAATGAATATTGTAAATGCACAAACAGTAATTTCTCCACATTGCAAGGTGCAATTCTGAAATTTTTTGCTTTTTCCTGCTCCTCTTAGCATGATAAAGAAGATTCAAAGAGAGTGAGATGCCAGCTCCTTTCATTCAGTCAGTAGCTTCAAACATTTCTGGTATATGAATAACATGATGTTTTTCAATGGCAAAAATCAATGAATATTGTAAATGCACAAACAGTAATTTCTCCGCATTGCAAGGTGCAATTCTGAAATTTTTTGCTTTTTCCTGCTCCTCTTAGCATGATAAAGAAGATTCAAAGAGAGTGAGATGCCAGCTCCTTTCATTCAGTCAGTAGCTTCAATCATTTCTGGACGTTTTTCAATGGCAAAAATCAATGAATATTGTAAATGCACAAACAGTAATTTCTCCGCATTGCAAGGTGCAATTCTGAAATTTTTTGCTTTTTCCTGCTCCTCTTAGCATGATAAAGAAGATTCAAAGAGAGTGAGATGCCAGCTCCTTTCATTCAGTCAGTAGCTTCAAACATTTCTGGTATATGAATAACATGATGTTTTTCAATGGCAAAAATCAATGAATATTGTAAATGCACAAACAGTAATTTCTCCGCATTGCAAGGTGCAATTCTGAAATTTTTTGCTTTTTCCTGCTCCTCTTAGCATGATAAAGAAGATTCAAAGAGAGTGAGATGCCAGCTCCTTTCATTCAGTCAGTAGCTTCAAACATTTCTGGTATATGAATAACATGATGTTTTTCAATGGCAAAAATCAATGAATATTGTAAATGCACAAACAGTCATTTCTCCGCATTGCAAGGTGCAATTCTGAAATTTTTTGCTTTTTCCTGCTCATCTTAGCATGATAAAGAAGATTCAAAGAGAGTGAGATGCCAGCTCCTTTCATTCAGTCAGTAGCTTCAAACATTTCTGGTATATGAATAACATGATGTTTTTCAATGGCAAAAATCAATGAATATTGTAAATGCACAAACAGTAATTTCTCCGCATTGCAAGGTGCAATTCTGAAATTTTTTGCTTTTTCCTGCTCCTCTTAGCATGATAAAGAAGATTCAAAGAGAGTGAGATGTCAGCTCCTTTCATTCAGTCAGTAGCTTCAATCATTTCTGGACGTTTTTCAATGGCAAAAATCAATGAATATTGTAAATGCACAAACAGTAATTTATCCGCATTGCAAGGTGCAATTCTGAAATTTTTTGCTTTTTCCTGCTCCTCTTAGCATGATAAAGAAGATTCAAAGAGAGTGAGATGCCAGCTTCTTTCATTCAGTCAGTAGCTTCAAACATTTCTGGACGTTTTTCAATGGCAAAAATCAATGAATATTGTAAATGCACAAACAGTAATTTCTCCGCATTGCAAGGTGCAATTCTGAAATTTTTTGCTTTTTCCTGCTCCTCTTAGTATGATAAAGATTCAAAGAGAGTGAGATGCCAGCTCCTTTCATTCAGTCAGTAGCTTCAATCATTTCTGGACGTTTTTCAATGGCAAAAATCAATGAATATTGTAAATGCACAAACAGTAATTTCTCCGCAATGCAAGGTGCAATTCTGAAATTTTTTGCTTTTTCCTGCTCCTCTTAGCATGATAAAGAAGATTCAAAGAGAGTGAGATGCCAGCTCCTTTCATTCAGTCAGTAGCTTCAAACATTTCTGGTATATGAATAACATGATGTTTTTCAATGGCAAAAATCAATGAATATTGTAAATGCACAAACAGTCATTTCTCCGCATTGCAAGGTGCAATTCTGAAATTTTTTGCTTTTTCCTGCTCATCTTAGCATGATAAAGAAGATTCAAAGAGAGTGAGATGCCAGCTCCTTTCATTCAGTCAGTAGCTTCAAACATTTCTGGTATATGAATAACATGATGTTTTTCAATGGCAAAAATCAATGAATATTGTAAATGCACAAACAGTAATTTCTCCGCATTGCAAGGTGCAATTCTGAAATTTTTTGCTTTTTCCTGCTCCTCTTAGCATGATAAAGAAGATTCAAAGAGAGTGAGATGCCAGCTCCTTTCATTCAGTCAGTAGCTTCAAACATTTCTGGTATATGAATAACATGATGTTTTTCAATGGCAAAAATCAATGAATATTGTAAATGCACAAACAGTCATTTCTCCGCATTGCAAGGTGCAATTCTGAAATTTTTTGCTTTTTCCTGCTCATCTTAGCATGATAAAGAAGATTCAAAGAGAGTGAGATGCCAGCTCCTTTCATTCAGTCAGTAGCTTCAAACATTTCTGGTATATGAATAACATGATGTTTTTCAATGGCAAAAATCAATGAATATTGTAAATGCACAAACAGTAATTTCTCCGCATTGCAAGGTGCAATTCTGAAATTTTTTGCTTTTTCCTGCTCCTCTTAGCATGATAAAGAAGATTCAAAGAGAGTGAGATGTCAGCTCCTTTCATTCAGTCAGTAGCTTCAATCATTTCTGGACGTTTTTCAATGGCAAAAATCAATGAATATTGTAAATGCACAAACAGTAATTTATCCGCATTGCAAGGTGCAATTCTGAAATTTTTTGCTTTTTCCTGCTCCTCTTAGCATGATAAAGAAGATTCAAAGAGAGTGAGATGCCAGCTTCTTTCATTCAGTCAGTAGCTTCAAACATTTCTGGACGTTTTTCAATGGCAAAAATCAATGAATATTGTAAATGCACAAACAGTAATTTCTCCGCATTGCAAGGTGCAATTCTGAAATTTTTTGCTTTTTCCTGCTCCTCTTAGTATGATAAAGAAGATTCAAAGAGAGTGAGATGCCAGCTCCTTTCATTCAGTCAGTAGCTTCAAACATTTCTGGTATATGAATAACATGATGTTTTTCAATGGCAAAAATCAATGAATATTGTAAATGCACAAACAGTCATTTCTCCGCATTGCAAGGTGCAATTCTGAAATTTTTTGCTTTTTCCTGCTCATCTTAGCATGATAAAGAAGATTCAAAGAGAGTGAGATGCCAGCTCCTTTCATTCAGTCAGTAGCTTCAAACATTTCTGGTATATGAATAACATGATGTTTTTCAATGGCAAAAATCAATGAATATTGTAAATGCACAAACAGTAATTTCTCCGCATTGCAAGGTGCAATTCTGAAATTTTTTGCTTTTTCCTGCTCCTCTTAGCATGATAAAGAAGATTCAAAGAGAGTGAGATGTCAGCTCCTTTCATTCAGTCAGTAGCTTCAATCATTTCTGGACGTTTTTCAATGGCAAAAATCAATGAATATTGTAAATGCACAAACAGTAATTTATCCGCATTGCAAGGTGCAATTCTGAAATTTTTTGCTTTTTCCTGCTCCTCTTAGCATGATAAAGAAGATTCAAAGAGAGTGAGATGCCAGCTTCTTTCATTCAGTCAGTAGCTTCAAACATTTCTGGACGTTTTTCAATGGCAAAAATCAATGAATATTGTAAATGCACAAACAGTAATTTCTCCGCATTGCAAGGTGCAATTCTGAAATTTTTTGCTTTTTCCTGCTCCTCTTAGTATGATAAAGATTCAAAGAGAGTGAGAAGCCAGCTCCTTTCATTCAGTCAGTAGCTTCAATCATTTCTGGACGTTTTTCAATGGCAAAAATCAATGAATATTGTAAATGCACAAACAGTAATTTCTCCGCATTGCAAGGTGCAATTCTGAAGTTTTTTGCTTTTTCCTGCTCCTCTTAGCATGATAAAGAAGATTCAAAGAGAGTGAGATGCCAGATCCTTTCATTCAGTCAGTAGCTTCAATCATTTCTGGACGTTTTTCAATGGCAAAAATCAATGAATATTGTAAATGCACAAACAGTAATTTCTCCGCATTGCAAGGTGCAATTCTGAAATTTTTTGCTTTTTCCTGCTCCTCTTAGCATGATGAAGAAGATTCAAAGAGAGTGAGATGCCAGCTCCTTTCATTCAGTCAGTAGCTTCAAACATTTCTGGACGTTTTTCAATTGCAAAAATCAATGAATATTGTAAATGCACAAACAGTAATTTCTCCGCATTGCAAGGTGCAATTCTGAAATTTTTTGCTTTTTCTTGCTCCTCTTAGCATGATAAAGAAGATTCAAAGAGAGTGAGATGCCAGCTCCTTTCATTCAGTCAGTAGCTTCAAACATTTCTGGACGTTTTTCAATGGCAAAAATCAATGAATATTGTAAATGCACAAACAGTAATTTCTCCGCATTGCAAGGTGCAATTCTGAAATTTTTTGCTTTTTCCTGCTCCTCTTAGCATGATAAAGAAGATTCAAAGAGAGTGTGATGCCAGCTCCTTTCATTCAGTCAGTAGCTTCAAACATTTCTGGTATATGAATAACATGATGTTTTTCAATGGCAAAAATCAATGAATATTGTAAATGCACAAACAGTAATTTCTCCGCATTGCAAGGTGCAATTCTGAAATTTTTTGCTTTTTCCTGCTCCTCTTAGCATGATAAAGAAGATTCAAAGAGAGTGAGATGCCAGCTCCTTTCATTCAGTCAGTAGCTTCAATCATTTCTGGACGTTTTTCAATGGCAAAAATCAATGAATATTGTAAATGCACAAACAGTAATTTCTCCGCATTGCAAGGTGCAATTCTGAAATTTTTTGCTTTTTCCTGCTCCTCTTAGCATGATAAAGAAGATTAAAAGAGAGTGAGATGCCAGCCCCTTTCATTCAGTCAGTAGCTTCAAACATTTCTGGACGTTTTTCAATGGCAAAAATCAATGAATATTGTAAATGCACAAACAGTAATTTCTCCGCATTGCAAGGTGCAATTCTGAAATTTTTTGCTTTTTCCTGCTCCTCTTAGCATGATAAAGAAGATTCAAAGAGAGTGAGATGCCAGCTCCTTTCATTCAGTCAGTAGCTTCAAACATTTCTGGTATATGAATAACATGATGTTTTTCAATGGCAAAAATCAATGAATATTGTAAATGCACAAACAGTAATTTCTCCGCATTGCAAGGTGCAATTCTGAAATTTTTTGCTTTTTCCTGCTCCTCTTAGCATGATAAAGAAGATTCAAAGAGAGTGAGATGCCAGCTCCTTTCATTCAGTCAGTAGCTTCAATCATTTCTGGACGTTTTTCAAAGGCAAAAATCAATGAATATTTTAAATGCACAAACAGTAATTTCTCCGCATTGCAAGGTGCAATTCTGAAATTTTTTGCTTTTTCCTGCTCCTCTTAGCATGATAAAGAAGATTCAAAGAAAGTGAGATGCCAGCTCCTTTCATTCAGTCAGTAGCTTCAATCATTTCTGGACGTTTTTCAATGGCAAAAATCAATGAATATTGTAAATGCACAAATAGTAATTTCTCCGCATTGCAAGGTGCAATTCTGAAATTTTTTGCTTTTTCCTGCTCCTCTTAGCATGATAAAGAAGATTCAAAGAGAGTGAGATGCCAGCTCCTTTCATTCAGTCAGTAGCTTCAATCATTTCTGGACGTTTTTCAATGGCAAAAATCAATGAATATTGTAAATGCACAAACAGTAATTTCTCCGCATTGCAAGGTGCAATTCTGAAATTTTTTGCTTTTTCCTGCTCCTCTTAGCATGATAAAGAAGATTCAAAGAGAGTGAGATGCCAGCTCCTTTCATTCAGTCAGTAGCTTCAAACATTTCTGGACGTTTTTCAATGGCAAAAATCAATGAATATTGTAAATGCACAAACAGTAATTTCTCCGCATTGCAAGGTGCAATTCTGAAATTTTTTGCTTTTTCCTGCTCCTCTTAGCATGATAAAGAAGATTCAAAGATAGAGTGATGCCAGCTCCTTTCATTCAGTCAGTAGCTTCAATCATTTCTGGACGTTTTTCAATGGCAAAAATCAATGAATATTGTAAATGCACAAACAGTAATTTCTCCGCATTGCAAGGTGCAATTCTGAAATTTTTTGCTTTTTCCTGCTCCTCTTAGCATGATAAAGAAGACACAAAGAGAGTGAGATGCCAGCTCCTTTCATTCAGTCAGTAGCTTCAAACATTTCTGGACGTTTTTCAATGGCAAAAATCAATGAATATTGTAAATGCACAAACAGTAATTTCTCCGCATTGCAAGGTGCAATTCTGAAATTTTTTGCTTTTTCCTGCTCCTCTTAGCATGATAAAGAAGATTCAAAGAGAGTGAGATGCCAGCTCCTTTCATTCAGTCAGTAGCTTCAAACATTTCTGGACGTTTTTCAATGGCAAAAATCAATGAATATTGTAAATGCACAAACAGTAATTTCTCCGCATTGCAAGGTGCAATTCTGAAATTTTTTGCTTTTTCCTGCTCCTCTTAGCATGATAAAGAAGATTCAAAGAGAGTGAGATGCCAGCTCCTTTCATTCAGTCAGTAGCTTCAAACATTTCTGGTATATGAATAACATGATGTTTTTCAATGGCAAAAATCAATGAATATTGTAAATGCACAAACAGTAATTTCTCCGCATTGCAAGGTGCAATTCTGAAATTTTTTGCTTTTTCCTGCTCCTCTTAGCATGATAAAGAAGATTCAAAGAAAGTGAGATGCCAGCTCCTTTCATTCAGTCAGTAGCTTCAATCATTTCTGGACGTTTTTCAATGGCAAAAATCAATGAATATTGTAAATGCACAAATAGTAATTTCTCCGCATTGCAAGGTGCAATTCTGAAATTTTTTGCTTTTTCCTGCTCCTCTTAGCATGATAAAGAAGATTCAAAGAGAGTGAGATGCCAGCTCCTTTCATTCAGTCAGTAGCTTCAATCATTTCTGGACGTTTTTCAATGGCAAAAATCAATGAATATTGTAAATGCACAAACAGTAATTTCTCCGCATTGCAAGGTGCAATTCTGAAATTTTTTGCTTTTTCCTGCTCCTCTTAGCATGATAAAGAAGATTCAAAGAGAGTGAGATGCCAGCTCCTTTCATTCAGTCAGTAGCTTCAAACATTTCTGGACGTTTTTCAATGGCAAAAATCAATGAATATTGTAAATGCACAAACAGTAATTTCTCCGCATTGCAAGGTGCAATTCTGAAATTTTTTGCTTTTTCCTGCTCCTCTTAGCATGATAAAGAAGATTCAAAGATAGAGTGATGCCAGCTCCTTTCATTCAGTCAGTAGCTTCAATCATTTCTGGACGTTTTTCAATGGCAAAAATCAATGAATATTGTAAATGCACAAACAGTAATTTCTCCGCATTGCAAGGTGCAATTCTGAAATTTTTTGCTTTTTCCTGCTCCTCTTAGCATGATAAAGAAGATTCAAAGAAAGTGAGATGCCAGCTCCTTTCATTCAGTCAGTAGCTTCAATCATTTCTGGACGTTTTTCAATGGCAAAAATCAATGAATATTGTAAATGCACAAATAGTAATTTCTCCGCATTGCAAGGTGCAATTCTGAAATTTTTTGCTTTTTCCTGCTCCTCTTAGCATGATAAAGAAGATTCAAAGAGAGTGAGATGCCAGCTCCTTTCATTCAGTCAGTAGCTTCAATCATTTCTGGACGTTTTTCAATGGCAAAAATCAATGAATATTGTAAATGCACAAACAGTAATTTCTCCGCATTGCAAGGTGCAATTCTGAAATTTTTTGCTTTTTCCTGCTCCTCTTAGCATGATAAAGAAGATTCAAAGAGAGTGAGATGCCAGCTCCTTTCATTCAGTCAGTAGCTTCAAACATTTCTGGACGTTTTTCAATGGCAAAAATCAATGAATATTGTAAATGCACAAACAGTAATTTCTCCGCATTGCAAGGTGCAATTCTGAAATTTTTTGCTTTTTCCTGCTCCTCTTAGCATGATAAAGAAGATTCAAAGATAGAGTGATGCCAGCTCCTTTCATTCAGTCAGTAGCTTCAATCATTTCTGGACGTTTTTCAATGGCAAAAATCAATGAATATTGTAAATGCACAAACAGTAATTTCTCCGCATTGCAAGGTGCAATTCTGAAATTTTTTGCTTTTTCCTGCTCCTCTTAGCATGATAAAGAAGACACAAAGAGAGTGAGATGCCAGCTCCTTTCATTCAGTCAGTAGCTTCAAACATTTCTGGACGTTTTTCAATGGCAAAAATCAATGAATATTGTAAATGCACAAACAGTAATTTCTCCGCATTGCAAGGTGCAATTCTGAAATTTTTTGCTTTTTCCTGCTCCTCTTAGCATGATAAAGAAGATTCAAAGAGAGTGAGATGCCAGCTCCTTTCATTCAGTCAGTAGCTTCAAACATTTCTGGACGTTTTTCAATGGCAAAAATCAATGAATATTGTAAATGCACAAACAGTAATTTCTCCGCATTGCAAGGTGCAATTCTGAAATTTTTTGCTTTTTCCTGCTCCTCTTAGCATGATAAAGAAGATTCAAAGAGAGTGAGATGCCAGCTCCTTTCATTCAGTCAGTAGCTTCAAACATTTCTGGTATATGAATAACATGATGTTTTTCAATGGCAAAAATCAATGAATATTGTAAATGCACAAACAGTAATTTCTCCGCATTGCAAGGTGCAATTCTGAAATTTTTTGCTTTTTCCTGCTCCTCTTAGCATGATAAAGAAGATTCAAAGAAAGTGAGATGCCAGCTCCTTTCATTCAGTCAGTAGCTTCAATCATTTCTGGACGTTTTTCAATGGCAAAAATCAATGAATATTGTAAATGCACAAATAGTAATTTCTCCGCATTGCAAGGTGCAATTCTGAAATTTTTTGCTTTTTCCTGCTCCTCTTAGCATGATAAAGAAGATTCAAAGAGAGTGAGATGCCAGCTCCTTTCATTCAGTCAGTAGCTTCAATCATTTCTGGACGTTTTTCAATGGCAAAAATCAATGAATATTGTAAATGCACAAACAGTAATTTCTCCGCATTGCAAGGTGCAATTCTGAAATTTTTTGCTTTTTCCTGCTCCTCTTAGCATGATAAAGAAGATTCAAAGAGAGTGAGATGCCAGCTCCTTTCATTCAGTCAGTAGCTTCAAACATTTCTGGACGTTTTTCAATGGCAAAAATCAATGAATATTGTAAATGCACAAACAGTAATTTCTCCGCATTGCAAGGTGCAATTCTGAAATTTTTTGCTTTTTCCTGCTCCTCTTAGCATGATAAAGAAGATTCAAAGATAGAGTGATGCCAGCTCCTTTCATTCAGTCAGTAGCTTCAATCATTTCTGGACGTTTTTCAATGGCAAAAATCAATGAATATTGTAAATGCACAAACAGTAATTTCTCCGCATTGCAAGGTGCAATTCTGAAATTTTTTGCTTTTTCCTGCTCCTCTTAGCATGATAAAGAAGATTCAAAGAGAGTGAGATGCCAGCTCCTTTCATTCAGTCAGTAGCTTCAATCATTTCTGGACGTTTTTCAATGGCAAAAATCAATGAATATTGTAAATGCACAAACAGTAATTTCTCCGCATTGCAAGGTGCAATTCTGAAATTTTTTGCTTTTTCCTGCTCCTCTTAGCATGATAAAGAAGATTCAAAGAGAGTGAGATGCCAGCTCCTTTCATTCAGTCAGTAGCTTCAAACATTTCTGGACGTTTTTCAATGGCAAAAATCAATGAATATTGTAAATGCACAAACAGTAATTTCTCCGCATTGCAAGGTGCAATTCTGAAATTTTTTGCTTTTTCCTGCTCCTCTTAGCATGATAAAGAAGATTCAAAGAGAGTGAGATGCCAGCTCCTTTCATTCAGTCAGTAGCTTCAAACATTTCTGGACGTTTTTCAATGGCAAAAATCAATGAATATTGTAAATGCACAAACAGTAATTTCTCCGCATTGCAAGGTGCAATTCTGAAATTTTTTGCTTTTTCCTGCTCCTCTTAGCATGATAAAGAAGATTCAAAGAGAGTGAGATGCCAGCTCCTTTCATTCAGTCAGTAGCTTCAAACATTTCTGGTATATGAATAACATGATGTTTTTCAATGGCAAAAATCAATGAATATTGTAAATGCACAAACAGTAATTTCTCCGCATTGCAAGGTGAAATTCTGAAATTTTTTGCTTTTTCCTGCTCCTCTTAGCATGATAAAGAAGATTCAAAGAGAGTGAGATACCAGCTCCTTTCATTCAGTCAGTAGCTTCAATAATTTCTGGACGTTTTTCAATGGCAAAAATCAATGAATATTGTAAATGCACAAACAGTAATTTCTCCGCATTGCAAGGTGCAATTCTGAAATTTTTTGCTTTTTCCTGCTCCTCTTAGCATGATAAAGAAGATTCAAAGAGAGTGAGATGCCAGCTCCTTTCATTCAGTCAGTAGCTTCAATCATTTCTGGACGTTTTTCAATGGCAAAAATCAATGAATATTGTAAATGCACAGACAGTAATTTCTCCGCATTGCAAGGTGCAATTCTGAAATTTTTTGCTTTTTCCTGCTCCTCTTAGCATGATAAAGAAGATTCAAAGAGAGTGAGATGTGAGCTCCTTTCATTCAGTCAGTAGCTTCAAACATTTCTGGTATATGAATAACATGATGTTTTTCAATGGCAAAAATCAATGAATATTGTAAATGCACAAACAGTAATTTCTCCGCATTGCAAGGTGCAATTCTGAAATTTTTTGCTTTTTCCTGCTCCTCTTAGCATGATAAAGAAGATTCAAAGAGAGTGAGATGCCAGCTCCTTTCATTCAGTCAGTAGCTTCAATCATTTCTGGACGTTTTTCAATGGCAAAAATCAATGAATATTGTAAATGCACAAACAGTAATTTCTCCGCATTGCAAGGTGCAATTCTGAAATTTTTTGCTTTTTCCTGCTCCTCATAGCATGATAAAGAAGAATCAAAGAGAGTGAGATGCCAGCTCCTTTCATTCAGTCAGTAGCTTCAATCATTTCTGGACGTTTTTCAATGGCAAAAATCAATGAATATTGTAAATGCACAAACAGTAATTTCTCCGCATTGCAATGTGCAATTCTGAAATTTTTTCCTTTTTCCTGCTCCTCTTAGCATGATAAAGAAGATTCAAAGAGAGTGAGATGCCAGCTCCTTTCATTCAGTCAGTAGCTTCAAACATTTCTGGTATATGAATAACATGATGTTTTTCAATGGCAAAAATCAATGAATATTGTAAATGCACAAACAGTAATTTCTCCGCATTGCAAGGTGCAATTCTGAAATTTTTTGCTTTTTCCTGCTCCTCTTAGCATGATAAAGAAGATTCAAAGAGAGTGAGATGCCAGCTCCTTTCATTCAGTCAGTAGCTTCAATCATTTCTGGACGTTTTTCAATGGCAAAAATCATTGAACATTGTAAATGCACAAACAGTAATTTCTCCGCATTACAAGGTGCAATTCTGAAATTTTTTGCTTTTTCCTGCTCCTCTTAGCATGATAAAGAAGATTCAAAGAGAGTGAGATGCCAGCTCCTTTCATTCAGTCAGTAGCTTCAAACATTTCTGGTATATGAATAACATGATGTTTTTCAATGGCAAAAATTAATGAATATTGTAAATGCACAAACAGTAATTTCTCCGCATTGCAAGGTGCAATTCTGAAATTTTTTGCTTTTTCCTGCTCCTCTTAGTATGATAAAGATTCAAAGAGAGTGAGATGCCAGCTCCTTTCATTCAGTCAGTAGCTTCAATCATTTCTGGACGTTTTTCAATGGCAAAAATCAATGAATATTGTAAATGCACAAACAGTAATTTCTCCTCATTGCAAGGTGCAATTCTGAAATTTTTTGCTTTTTCCTGCTCCTCTTAGCATGATAAAGAAGATTCAAAGAGAGTGAGATGCCAGATCCTTTCATTCAGTCAGTAGCTTCAATCATTTCTGGACGTTTTTCAATGGCAAAAATCAATGAATATTGTAAATGCACAAACAGTAATTTCTCCGCATTGCAAGGTGCAATTCTGAAATTTTTTGCTTTTTCCTGCTCCTCTTAGCATGATAAAGAAGATTCAAAGAGAGTGAGATGCCAGCTCCTTTCATTCAGTCAGTAGCTTCAAACATTTCTGGACGTTTTTCAATGGCAAAAATCAATGAATATTGTAAATGCACAAACAGTAATTTCTCCGCATTGCAAGGTGCAATTCTGAAATTTTTTGCTTTTTCCTGCTCCTCTTAGCATGATAAAGAAGATTCAAAGAGAGTGAGATGCCAGCTCCTTTCATTCAGTCAGTAGCTTCAATCATTTCTGGACGTTTTTCAATGGCAAAAATCAATGAATATTGTAAATGCACAAACAGTAATTTCTCCGCATTGCAAGGTGCAATTCTGAAATTTTTTGCTTTTTCCTGCTCCTCTTAGCATGATAAAGAAGATTAAAAGAGAGTGAGATGCCAGCTCCTTTCATTCAGTCAGTAGCTTCAAACATTTCTGGACATTTTTCAATGGCAAAAATCAATGAATATTGTAAATGCACAAACAGTAATTTCTCCGCATTGCAAGGTGCAATTCTGAAATTTTTTGCTTTTTCCTGCTCCTCTTAGCATGATAAAGAAGATTCAAAGAGAGTGAGATGCCAGCTCCTTTCATTCAGTCAGTAGCTTCAATCATTTCTGGACGTTTTTCAAAGGCAAAAATCAATGAATATTTTAAATGCACAAACAGTAATTTCTCCGCATTGCAAGGTGCAATACTGAAATTTTTTGCTTTTTCCTGCTCCTCTTAGCATGATAAAGAAGATTCAAAGAGAGTGAGATGCCAGCTCCTTTCATTCAGTCAGTAGCTTCAATCATTTCTGGACGTTTTTCAATGGCAAAAATCAATGAATATTGTAAATGCACAAATAGTAATTTCTCCGCATTGCAAGGTGCAATTCTGAAATTTTTTGCTTTTTCCTGCTCCTCTTAGCATGATAAAGAAGATTCAAAGAGAGTGAGATGCCAGCTCCTTTCATTCAGTCAGTAGCTTCAATCATTTCTGGACGTTTTTCAATGGCAAAAATCAATGAATATTGTAAATGCACAAACAGTAATTTCTCCGCATTGCAAGGTGCAATTCTGAAATTTTTTGCTTTTTCCTGCTCCTCTTAGCATGATAAAGAAGATTCAAAGAGAGTGAGATGCCAGCTCCTTTCATTCAGTCAGTAGCTTCAAACATTTCTGGACGTTTTTCAATGGCAAAAATCAATGAATATTGTAAATGCACAAACAGTAATTTCTCCGCATTGCAAGGTGCAATTCTGAAATTTTTTGCTTTTTCCTGCTCCTCTTAGCATGATAAAGAAGATTCAAAGAGAGTGAGATGCCAGCTCCTTTCATTCAGTCAGTAGCTTCAAACATTTCTGGACGTTTTTCAATGGCAAAAATCAATGAATATTGTAAATGCACAAACAGTAATTTCTCCGCATTGCAAGGTGCAATTCTGAAATTTTTTGCTTTTTCCTGCTCCTCTTAGCATGATAAAGAAGATTCAAAGAGAGTGAGATGCCAGCTCCTTTCATTCAGTCAGTAGCTTCAAACATTTCTGGTATATGAATAACATGATGTTTTTCAATGGCAAAAATCAATGAATATTGTAAATGCACAAACAGTAATTTCTCCGCATTGCAACGTGCAATTCTGAAATTTTTTGCTTTTTCCTGCTACTCTTAGCATGATAAAGAAGATTCAAAGAGAGTGAGATGCCAGCTCCTTTCATTCAGTCAGTAGCTTCAATCATTTCTGGATGTTTTTCAATGGCAAAAATCAATGAATATTGTAAATGCACAGACAGTAATTTCTCCGCATTGCAAGGTGCAATTCTGAAATTTTTTGCTTTTTCCTGCTCCTCTTAGCATGATAAAGAAGATTCAAAGAGAGTGAGATGTGAGCTCCTTTCATTCAGTCAGTAGCTTCAAACATTTCTGGTATATGAATAACATGATGTTTTTCAATGGCAAAAATCAATGAATATTGTAAATGCACAAACAGTAATTTCTCCGCATTGCAAGGTGCAATTCTGAAATTTTTTGCTTTTTCCTGCTCCTCTTAGCATGATAAAGAAGATTCAAAGAGAGTGAGATGCCAGCTCCTTTCATTCAGTCAGTAGCTTCAATCATTTCTGGACGTTTTTCAATGGCAAAAATCAATGAATATTGTAAATGCACAAACAGTAATTTCTCCGCATTGCAAGGTGCAATTCTGAAATTTTTTTGCTTTTTCCTGCTCCTCATAGCATGATAAAGAAGAATCAAAGAGAGTGAGATGCCAGCTCCTTTCATTCAGTCAGTAGCTTCAATCATTTCTGGACGTTTTTCAATGGCAAAAATCAATGAATATTGTAAATGCACAAACAGTAATTTCTCCGCATTGCAAGGTGCAATTCTGAAATTTTTTCCTTTTTCCTGCTCCTCTTAGCATGATAAAGAAGATTCAAAGAGAGTGAGATGCCAGCTCCTTTCATTCAGTCAGTAGCTTCAAACATTTCTGGTATATGAATAACATGATGTTTTTCAATGGCAAAAATCAATGAATATTGTAAATGCACAAACAGTAATTTCTCCGCATTGCAAGGTGCAATTCTGAAATTTTTTGCTTTTTCCTGCTCCTCTTAGCATGATAAAGAAGATTCAAAGAGAGTGAGATGCCAGCTCCTTTCATTCAGTCAGTAGCTTCAATCATTTCTGGACGTTTTTCAATGGCAAAAATCATTGAATATTGTAAATGCACAAACAGTAATTTCTTCGCATTACAAGGTGCAATTCTGAAATTTTTTGCTTTTTCCTGCTCCTCTTAGCATGATAAAGAAGATTCAAAGAGAGTGAGATGCCAGCTCCTTTCATTCAGTCAGTAGCTTCAAACATTTCTGGTATATGAATAACATGATGTTTTTCAATGGCAAAAATCAATGAATATTGTAAATGCACAAACAGTAATTTCTCCGCATTGCAAGGTGCAATTCTGAAATTTTTTGCTTTTTCCTGCTCCTCTTAGCATGATAAAGAAGATTCAAAGAGAGTGAGATGCCAGCTCCTTTCATTCAGTCAGTAGCTTCAATCATTTCTGGACGTTTTTCAATGGCAAAAATCAATGAATATTGTAAATGCACAAACAGTAATTTCTCCGCATTGCAAGGTGCAATTCTGAAATTTTTTGCTTTTTCCTGCTCCTCTTAGCATGACAAAGAAGATTCAAAGAGAGTGAGATGCCAGCTCCTTTCATTCAGTCAGTAGCTTCAATCATTTCTGGACGTTTTTCAATGGCAAAAATCAATGAATATTGTAAATGCACAAACAGTAATTTCTCCGCATTGCAAGGTGCAATTCTGAAATTTTTTGCTTTTTCCTGCTCCTCTTAGCATGATAAAGAAGATTCAAAGAGAGTGAGATGCCAGCTCCTTTCATTCAGTCAGTAGCTTCAAACATTTCTGGACGTTTTTCAATGGCAAAAATCAATGAATATTGTAAATGCACAAACAGTAATTTCTCCGCATTGCAAAGTGCAATTCTGAAATTTTTTGCTTTTTCCTGCTCCTCTTAGCAAGATAAAGAAGATTCAAAGAGAGTGAGATGCCAGCTCCTTTCATTCAGTCAGTAGCTTCAAACATTTCTGGTATATGAATAACATGATGTTTTTCAATGGCAAAAATCAATGAATATTGTAAATGCACAAACAGTAATTTCTCCGCATTGCAAGGTGCAATTCTGAAATTTTTTGCTTTTTCCTGCTCCTCTTAGCATGATAAAGAAGATTCAAAGAGGGTGAGATGCCAGCTCCTTTCATTCAGTCAGTAGCTTCAATCATTTCTGGACGTTTTTCAATGGCAAAAATCAATGAATATTGTAAATGCACAAACAGTAATTTCTCCGCATTGCAAGGTGCAATTCTGAAATTTTTTGCTTTTTCCTGCTCCTCTTAGCATGATAAAGAAGATTCAAGGAGAGTGAGATGCCAGCTCCTTTCATTCAGTCAGTAGCTTCAATCATTTCTGGACGTTTTTCAATGGCAAAAATCAATGAATATTGTAAATGCACAAACAGTAATTTCTCCGCATTGCAAGGTGCAATTCTGAAATTTTTTGCTTTTTCCTGCTCCTCTTAGCATGATAAAGAAGATTCAAAGAGAGTGAGATGCCAGCTCCTTTCATTCAGTCAGTAGCTTCAAATATTTCTGGTATATGAATAACATGATGTTTTTCAATGGCAAAAATCAATGAATATTTTAAATGCACAAACAGTAATTTCTCCGCATTGCAAGGTGCAATTCTGAAATTTTTTGCTTTTTCCTGCTCCTCTTAGCATGATAAAGAAGATTCAAAGAGAGTGAGATACCAGCTCCTTTCATTCAGTCAGTAGCTTCAATCATTTCTGGACGTTTTTCAATGGCAAAAATCAATGAATATTGTAAATGCACAAACAGTAATTTCTCCGCATTGCAAGGTGCAATTCTGAAATTTTTTGCTTTTTCCTGCTCCTCTTAGCATGATAAAGAAGATTCAAAGAGAGTGAGATGCCAGCTCCTTTCATTCAGTCAGTAGCTTCAATCATTTCTGGACGTTTTTCAATGGCAAAAGTCAATGAATATTGCAAATGCACAGACAGTAATTTCTCCGCATTGCAAGGTGCAATTCTGAAATTTTTTGCTTTTTCCTGCTCCTCTTAGCATGATAAAGAAGATTCAAAGAGAGTGAGATGTCAGCTCCTTTCATTCAGTCAGTAGCTTCAAACATTTCTGGTATCTGAATAACATGATGTTTTTCAATGGCAAAAATCAATGAATATTGTAAATGCACAAACAGTAATTTCTCCGCATTGCAAGGTGCAATTCTGATATTTTTTGCTTTTTCCTGCTCCTCTTAGCATGATAAAGAAGATTCAAAGAGAGTGAGATGCCAGCTCCTTTCATTCAGTCAGTAGCTTCAATCATTTCTGGACGTTTTTCAATGGCAAAAATCAATGAATATTGTAAATGCACAAACAGTAATTTCTCCGCATTGCAAGGTGCAATTCTGAAATTTTTTGCTTTTTCCTGCTCCTCATAGCATGATAAAGAAGATTCAAAGAGAGTGAGATGCCAGCTCCTTTCATTCAGTCAGTAGCTTCAATCATTTCTGGAAGTTTTTCAATGGCAAAAATCAATGAATATTGTAAATGCACAAACAGTAATTTCTCCGCATTACAAGGTGCAATTCTGAAATTTTTTGCTTTTTCCTGCTCCTCTTAGCATGATAAAGAAGATTCAAAGAGAGTGAGATGCCAGCTCCTTTCATTCAGTCAGTAGCTTCAAACATTTCTGGTATATGAATAACATGATGTTTTTCAATGGCAAAAATCAATGAATATTGTAAATGCACAAACAGTAATTTCTCCGCATTGCAAGGTGCAATTCTGAAATTTTTTGCTTTTTCCTGCTCCTCTTAGCATGATAAAGAAGATTCAAAGAGAGTGAGATGCCAGCTCCTTTCATTCAGTCAGTAGCTTCAAACATTTCTGGTATATGAATAACATGTTTTTCAATGGCAAAAATCAATGAATATTGTAAATGCACAAACAGTAATTTCTCCGCATTGCAAGGTGCAATTCTGAAATTTTTTGCTTTTTCCTGCTCCTCTTAGCATGGTAAAGAAGATTCAAAGAGAGTGAGATGCCAGCTCCTTTCATTCAGTCAGTAGCTTCAATCATTTCTGGACGTTTTTCAATGGCAAAAATCAATGAATATTGTAAATGCACAAACAGTAATTTCTCCGCATTGCAAGGTGCAATTCTGAAATTTTTTGCTTTTTCCTGCTCCTCTTAGCATGACAAAGAAGATTCAAAGAGAGTGAGATGCCAGCTCCTTTCATTCAGTCAGTAGCTTCAATCATTTCTGGACGTTTTTCAATGGCAAAAATCAATGAATATTGTAAATGCACAAACAGTAATTTCTCCGCATTGCAAGGTGCAATTCTGAAATTTTTTGCTTTTTCCTGCTCCTCTTAGCATGATAAAGAAGATTCAAAGAGAATGAGATGCCAGCTCCTTTCATTCAGTCAGTAGCTTCAAACATTTCTGGACGTTTTTCAATGGCAAAAATCAATGAATATTGTAAATGCACAAACAGTAATTTCTCCGCATTGCAAAGTGCAATTCTGAAATTTTTTGCTTTTTCCTGCTCCTCTTAGCAAGATAAAGAAGATTCAAAGAGAGTGAGATGCCAGCTCCTTTCATTCAGTCAGTAGCTTCAAACATTTCTGGTATATGAATAACATGATGTTTTTCAATGGCAAAAATCAATGAATATTGTAAATGCACAAACAGTAATTTCTCCGCATTACAAGGTGCAATTCTGAAATTTTTTGCTTTTTCCTGCTCCTCTTAGCATGATAAAGAAGATTCAAAGAGAGTGAGATGCCAGCTCCTTTCATTCAGTCAGTAGCTTCAAACATTTCTGGTATATGAATAACATGATGTTTTTCAATGGCAAAAATCAATGAATATTGTAAATGCACAAACAGTAATTTCTCCGCATTGCAAGGTGCAATTCTGAAATTTTTTGCTTTTTCCTGCTCCTCTTAGCATGATAAAGAAGATTCAAAGAGAATGAGATGCCAGCTCCTTTCATTCAGTCAGTAGCTTCAAAGATTTCTGGACGTTTTTCAATGGCAAAAATCAATGAATATTGTAAATGCACAAACAGTAATTTTTCCGCATTGCAAAGTGCAATTCTGAAATTTTTTGCTTTTTCCTGCTCCTCTTAGCAAGATAAAGAAGATTCAAAGAGAGTGAGATGCCAGCTCCTTTCATTCAGTCAGTAGCTTCAAACATTTCTGGTATATGAATAACATGATGTTTTTCAATGGCAAAAATCAATGAATATTGTAAATGCACAAACAGTAATTTCTCCGCATTACAAGGTGCAATTCTGAAATTTTTTGCTTTTTCCTGCTCCTCTTAGCATGATAAAGAAGATTCAAAGAGAGTGAGATGCCAGCTCCTTTCATTCAGTCAGTAGCTTCAAACATTTCTGGTATATGAATAACATGATGTTTTTCAATGGCAAAAATCAATGAATATTGTAAATGCACAAACAGTAATTTCTCCGCATTGCAAGGTGCAATTCTGAAATTTTTTGCTTTTTCCTGCTCCTCTTAGCATGATAAAGAAGATTCAAAGAGAGTGAGATGCCAGCTCCTTTCATTCAGTCAGTAGCTTCAATCATTTCTGGACGTTTTTCAATGGCAAAAATCAATGAATATTGTAAATGCACAAACAGTAATTTCTCCGCATTGCAAGGTGCAATTCTGAAATTTTTTGCTTTTTCCTGCTCCTCTTAGCATGACAAAGAAGATTCAAAGAGAGTGAGATGCCAGCTCCTTTCATTCAGTCAGTAGCTTCAATCATTTCTGGACGTTTTTCAATGGCAAAAATCAATGAATATTGTAAATGCACAAACAGTAATTTCTCCGCATTGCAAGGTGCAATTCTGAAATTTTTTGCTTTTTCCTGCTCCTCTTAGCATGATAAAGAAGATTCAAAGAGAGTGAGATGCCAGCTCCTTTCATTCAGTCAGTAGCTTCAAACATTTCTGGACGTTTTTCAATGGCAAAAATCAATGAATATTGTAAATGCACAAACAGTAATTTCTCCGCATTGCAAAGTGCAATTCTGAAATTTTTTGCTTTTTCCTGCTCCTCTTAGCAAGATAAAGAAGATTCAAAGAGAGTGAGATGCCAGCTCCTTTCATTCAGTCAGTAGCTTCAAACATTTCTGGTATATGAATAACATGATGTTTTTCAATGGCAAAAATCAATGAATATTGTAAATGCACAAACAGTAATTTCTCCGCATTGCAAGGTGCAATTCTGAAATTTTTTGCTTTTTCCTGCTCCTCTTAGCATGATAAAGAAGATTCAAAGAGAGTGAGATGCCAGCTCCTTTCATTCAGTCAGTAGCTTCAATCATTTCTGGACGTTTTTCAATGGCAAAAATCAATGAATATTGTAAATGCACAAACAGTAATTTCTCCGCATTGCAAGGTGCAATTCTGAAATTTTTTGCTTTTTCCTGCTCCTCTTAGCATGATAAAGAAGATTCAAGGAGAGTGAGATGCCAGCTCCTTTCATTCAGTCAGTAGCTTCAATCATTTCTGGACGTTTTTCAGTGGCAAAAATCAATGAATATTGTAAATGCACAAACAGTAATTTCTCCGCATTGCAAGGTGCAATTCTGAAATTTTTTGCTTTTTCCTGCTCCTCTTAGCATGATAAAGAAGATTCAAAGAGACTGAGATGCCAGCTCCTTTCATTCAGTCAGTAGCTTCAAACATTTCTGGTATATGAATAACATGATGTTTTTCAATGGCAAAAATCAATGAATATTTTAAATGCACAAACAGTAATTTCTCCGCATTGCAAGGTGCAATTCTGAAATTTTTTGCTTTTTCCTGCTCCTCTTAGCATGATAAAGAAGATTCAAAGAGAGTGAGATACCATCTCCTTTCATTCAGTCAGTAGCTTCAATCATTTCTGGACGTTTTTCAATGGCAAAAATCAATGAATATTGTAAATGCACAAACAGTAATTTCTTCGCATTGCAAGGTGCAATTCTGAAATTTTTTGCTTTTTCCTGCTCCTCTTAGCATGATAAAGAAGATTCAAAGAGAGTGAGATACCAGCTCCTTTCATTCAGTCAGTAGCTTCAATAATTTCTGGACGTTTTTCAATGGCAAAAATCAATGAATATTGTAAATGCACAAACAGTAATTTCTCCGCATTGCAAGGTGCAATTCTGAAATTTTTTGCTTTTTCCTGCTCCTCTTAGCATGATAAAGAAGATTCAAAGAGAGTGAGATGCCAGCTCCTTTCATTCAGTCAGTAGCTTCAATCATTTCTGGACGTTTTTCAATGGCAAAAATCAATGAATATTGTAAATGCACAGACAGTAATTTCTCCGCATTGCAAGGTGCAATTCTGAAATTTTTTGCTTTTTCCTGCTCCTCTTAGCATGATAAAGAAGATTCAAAGAGAGTGAGATGTGAGCTCCTTTCATTCAGTCAGTAGCTTCAAACATTTCTGGTATATGAATAACATGATGTTTTTCAATGGCAAAAATCAATGAATATTGTAAATGCACAAACAGTAATTTCTCCGCATTGCAAGGTGCAATTCTGAAATTTTTTGCTTTTTCCTGCTCCTCTTAGCATGATAAAGAAGATTCAAAGAGAGTGAGATGCCAGCTCCTTTCATTCAGTCAGTAGCTTCAATCATTTCTGGACGTTTTTCAATGGCAAAAATCAATGAATATTGTAAATGCACAAACAGTAATTTCTCCGCATTGCAAGGTGCAATTCTGAAATTTTTTGCTTTTTCCTGCTCCTCATAGCATGATAAAGAAGAATCAAAGAGAGTGAGATGCCAGCTCCTTTCATTCAGTCAGTAGCTTGAATCATTTCTGGACGTTTTTCAATGGCAAAAATCAATGAATATTGTAAATGCACAAACAGTAATTTCTCCGCATTGCAAGGTGCAATTCTGAAATTTTTTCCTTTTTCCTGCTCCTCTTAGCATGATAAAGAAGATTCAAAGAGAGTGAGATGCCAGCTCCTTTCTTTCAGTCAGTAGCTTCAAACATTTCTGGTATATGAATAACATGATGTTTTTCAATGGCAAAAATCAATGAATATTGTAAATGCACAAACAGTAATTTCTCCGCATTGCAAGGTGCAATTCTGAAATTTTTTGCTTTTTCCTGCTCCTCTTAGCATGATAAAGAAGATTCAAAGAGAGTGAGATGCCAGCTCCTTTCATTCAGTCAGTAGCTTCAATCATTTCTGGACGTTTTTCAATGGCAAAAATCATTGAATATTGTAAATGCACAAACAGTAATTTCTCCGCATTACAAGGTGCAATTCTGAAATTTTTTGCTTTTTCCTGCTCCTCTTAGCATGATAAAGAAGATTCAAAGAGAGTGAGATGCCAGCTCCTTTCATTCAGTCAGTAGCTTCAAACATTTCTGGTATATGAATAACATGATGTTTTTCAATGGCAAAAATCAATGAATATTGTAAATGCACAAACAGTAATTTCTCCGCATTGCAAGGTGCAATTCTGAAATTTTTTGCTTTTTCCTGCTCCTCTTAGCATGATAAAGAAGATTCAAAGAGAGTGAGATGCCAGCTCCTTTCATTCAGTCAGTAGCTTCAAACATTTCTGGTATATGAATAACATGTTTTTCAATGGCAAAAATCAATGAATATTGTTAATGCACAAACAGTAATTTCTCCGCATTGCAAGGTGCAATTCTGAAATTTTTTGCTTTTTCCTGCTCCTCTTAGCATGATAAAGAAGATTCAAAGAGAGTGAGATGCCAGCTCCTTTCATTCAGTCAGTAGCTTCAATCATTTCTGGACGTTTTTCAATGGCAAAAATCAATGAATATTGTAAATGCACAAACAGTAATTTCTCCGCATTGCAAGGTGCAATTCTGAAATTTTTTGCTTTTTCCTGCTCCTCTTAGCATGACAAAGAAGATTCAAAGAGAGTGAGATGCCAGCTCCTTTCATTCAGTCAGTAGCTTCAATCATTTCTGGACGTTTTTCAATGGCAAAAATCAATGAATATTGTAAATGCACAAACAGTAATTTCTCCGCATTGCAAGGTGCAATTCTGAAATTTTTTGCTTTTTCCTGCTCCTCTTAGCATGATAAAGAAGATTCAAAGAGAGTGAGATGCCAGCTCCTTTCATTCAGTCAGTAGCTTCAATCATTTCTGGACGTTTTTCAATGGCAAAAATCAATGAATATTGCAAATGCACAGACATTAATTTCTCCGCATTGCAAGGTGCAATTCTGAAATTTTTTGCTTTTTCCTGCTCCTCTTAGCATGATAAAGAAGATTCAAAGAGAGTGAGATGTCAGCTCCTTTCATTCAGTCAGTAGCTTCAAACATTTCTGGTATATGCATAACATGATGTTTTTCAATGGCAAAAATCAATGAATATTGTAAATGCACAAACAGTAATTTCTCCGCATTGCAAGGTGCAATTCTGAAATTTTTTGCTTTTTCCTGCTCCTCTTAGCATGATAAAGAAGATTCAAAGAGAGTGAGATGCCAGCTCCTTTCATTCAGTCAGTAGCTTCAATCATTTCTGGACGTTTTTCAATGGCAAAAATCAATGAATATTGTAAATGCACAAACAGTAATTTCTCCGCATTGCAAGGTGCAATTCTGAAATTTTTTGCTTTTTCCTGCTCCTCATAGCATGATAAAGAAGATTCAAAGAGAGTGAGATGCCAGCTCCTTTCATTCAGTCAGTAGCTTCAATCATTTCTGGACGTTTTTCAATGGCAAAAATCAATGAATATTGTAAATGCACAAACAGTAATTTCTCCGCATTGCAAGGTGCAATTCTGAATTTTTTTCCTTTTTCCTGCTCCTCTTAGCATGATAAAGAAGATTCAAAGAGAGTGAGATGCCAGCTCCTTTCATTCAGTCAGTAGCTTCAAACATTTCTGGTATATGAATAACTTGATGTTTTTCAATGGCAAAAATCAATGAATATTGTAAATGCACAAACAGTAATTTCTCCGCATTGCAAGGTGCAAATCTGAAATTTTTTGCTTTTTCCTGCTCCTCTTAGCATGATAAAGAAGATTCAAAGAGAGTGAGATGCCAGCTGCTTTCATTCAGTCAGTAGCTTCAATCATTTCTGGACGTTTTTCAATGGCAAAAATCAATGAATATTGTAAATGCACAAACAGTAATTTCTCCGCATTACAAGGTGCAATTCTGAAATTTTTTGCTTTTTCCTGCTCCTCTTAGCATGATAAAGAAGATTCAAAGAGAGTGAGATGCCAGCTCCTTTCATTCAGTCAGTAGCTTCAAACATTTCTGGTATATGAATAACATGATGTTTTTCAATGGCAAAAATCAATGAATATTGTAAATGCACAAACAGTAATTTCTCCGCATTGCAAGGTGCAATTCTGAAATTTTTTGCTTTTTCCTGCTCCTCTTAGCATGATAAAGAAGATTCAAAGAGAGTGAGATGCCAGCTCCTTTCATTCAGTCAGTAGCTTCAAACATTTCTGGTATATGAATAACATGTTTTTCAATGGCAAAAATCAATGAATATTGTAAATGCACAAACAGTAATTTCTCCGCATTGCAAGGTGCAATTCTGAAATTTTTTGCTTTTTCCTGCTCCTCTTAGCATGATAAAGAAGATTCAAAGAGAGTGAGATGCCAGCTCCTTTCATTCAGTCAGTAGCTTCAATCATTTCTGGACGTTTTTCAATGGCAAAAATCAATGAATATTGTAAATGCACAAACAGTAATTTCTCCGCATTGCAAGGTGCAATTCTGAAATTTTTTGCTTTTTCCTGCTCCTCTTAGCATGACAAAGAAGATTCAAAGAGAGTGAGATGCCAGCTCCTTTCATTCAGTCAGTAGCTTCAATCATTTCTGGACGTTTTTCAATGGCAAAAATCAATGAATATTGTAAATGCACAAACAGTAATTTCTCCGCATTGCAAGGTGCAATTCTGAAATTTTTTGCTTTTTCCTGCTCCTCTTAGCATGATAAAGAAGATTCAAAGAGAATGAGATGCCAGCTCCTTTCATTCAGTCAGTAGCTTCAAACATTTCTGGTATATGAATAACATGATGTTTTTCAATGGCAAAAATCAATGAATATTGTAAATGCACAAACAGTAATTTCTCCGCATTGCAAAGTGCAATTCTGAAATTTTTTGCTTTTTCCTGCTCCTCTTAGCAAGACAAAGAAGATTCAAAGAGAGTGAGATGCCAGCTCCTTTCATTCAGTCAGTAGCTTCAAACATTTCTGGTATATGAATAACATGATGTTTTTCAATGGCAAAAATCAATGAATATTGTAAATGCACAAACAGTAATTTCTCCGCATTACAAGGTGCAATTCTGAAATTTTTTGCTTTTTCCTGCTCCTCTTAGCATGATAAAGAAGATTCAAAGAGAGTGAGATGCCAGCTCCTTTCATTCAGTCAGTAGCTTCAAACATTTCTGGTATATGAATAACATGATGTTTTTCAATGGCAAAAATCAATGAATATTGTAAATGCACAAACAGAAATTTCTCCGCATTGCAAGGTGCAATTCTGAAATTTTTTGCTTTTTCCTGCTCCTCTTAGCATGATAAAGAAGATTCAAAGAGAATGAGATGCCAGCTCCTTTCATTCAGTCAGTAGCTTCAAACATTTCTGGACGTTTTTCAATGGCAAAAATCAATGAATATTGTAAATGCACAAACAGTAATTTCTCCGCATTGCAAAGTGCAATTCTGAAATTTTTTGCTTTTTCCTGCTCCTCTTAGCAAGATAAAGAAGATTCAAAGAGAGTGAGATGCCAGCTCCTTTCATTCAGTCAGTAGCTTCAAACATTTCTGGTATATGAATAACATGATGTTTTTCAATGGCAAAAATCAATGAATATTGTAAATGCACAAACAGTAATTTCTCCGCATTACAAGGTGCAATTCTGAAATTTTTTGCTTTTTCCTGCTCCTCTTAGCATGATAAAGAAGATTCAAAGAGAGTGAGATGCCAGCTCCTTTCATTCAGTCAGTAGCTTCAAACATTTCTGGTATATGAATAACATGATGTTTTTCAATGGCAAAAATCAATGAATATTGTAAATGCACAAACAGTAATTTCTCCGCATTGCAAGGTGCAATTCTGAAATTTTTTGCTTTTTCCTGCTCCTCTTAGCATGATAAAGAAGATTCAAAGAGAGTGAGATGCCAGCTCCTTTCATTCAGTCAGTAGCTTCAATCATTTCTGGACGTTTTTCAATGGCAAAAATCAATGAATATTGTAAATGCACAAACAGTAATTTCTCCGCATTGCAAGGTGCAATTCTGAAATTTTTTGCTTTTTCCTGCTCCTCTTAGCATGACAAAGAAGATTCAAAGAGAGTGAGATGCCAGCTCCTTTCATTCAGTCAGTAGCTTCAATCATTTCTGGACGTTTTTCAATGGCAAAAATCAATGAATATTGTAAATGCACAAACAGTAATTTCTCCGCATTGCAAGGTGCAATTCTGAAATTTTTTGCTTTTTCCTGCTCCTCTTAGCATGATAAAGAAGATTCAAAGAGAGTGAGATGCCAGCTCCTTTCATTCAGTCAGTAGCTTCAAACATTTCTGGTATATGAATAACTTGATGTTTTTCAATGGCAAAAATCAATGAATATTGTAAATGCACAAACAGTAATTTCTCCGCATTGCAAGGTGCAAATCTGAAATTTTTTGCTTTTTCCTGCTCCTCTTAGCATGATAAAGAAGATTCAAAGAGAGTGAGATGCCAGCTACTTTCATTCAGTCAGTAGCTTCAATCATTTCTGGACGTTTTTCAATGGCAAAAATCAATGAATATTGTAAATGCACAAACAGTAATTTCTCCGCATTACAAGGTGCAATTCTGAAATTTTTTGCTTTTTCCTGCTCCTCTTAGCATGATAAAGAAGATTCAAAGAGAGTGAGATGCCAGCTCCTTTCATTCAGTCAGTAGCTTCAAACATTTCTGGTATATGAATAACATGATGTTTTTCAATGGCAAAAATCAATGAATATTGTAAATGCACAAACAGTAATTTCTCCGCATTGCAAGGTGCAATTCTGAAATTTTTTGCTTTTTCCTGCTCCTCTTAGCATGATAAAGAAGATTCAAAGAGAGTGAGATGCCAGCTCCTTTCATTCAGTCAGTAGCTTCAAACATTTCTGGTATATGAATAACATGTTTTTCAATGGCAAAAATCAATGAATATTGTAAATGCACAAACAGTAATTTCTCCGCATTGCAAGGTGCAATTCTGAAATTTTTTGCTTTTTCCTGCTCCTCTTAGCATGATAAAGAAGATTCAAAGAGAGTGAGATGCCAGCTCCTTTCATTCAGTCAGTAGCTTCAATCATTTCTGGACGTTTTTCAATGGCAAAAATCAATGAATATTGTAAATGCACAAACAGTAATTTCTCCGCATTGCAAGGTGCAATTCTGAAATTTTTTGCTTTTTCCTGCTCCTCTTAGCATGACAAAGAAGATTCAAAGAGAGTGAGATGCCAGCTCCTTTCATTCAGTCAGTAGCTTCAATCATTTCTGGACGTTTTTCAATGGCAAAAATCAATGAATATTGTAAATGCACAAACAGTAATTTCTCCGCATTGCAAGGTGCAATTCTGAAATTTTTTGCTTTTTCCTGCTCCTCTTAGCATGATAAAGAAGATTCAAAGAGAATGAGATGCCAGCTCCTTTCATTCAGTCAGTAGCTTCAAACATTTCTGGACGTTTTTCAATGGCAAAAATCAATGAATATTGTAAATGCACAAACAGTAATTTCTCCGCATTGCAAAGTGCAATTCTGAAATTTTTTGCTTTTTCCTGCTCCTCTTAGCAAGATAAAGAAGATTCAAAGAGAGTGAGATGCCAGCTCCTTCCATTCAGTCAGTAGCTTCAAACATTTCTGGTATATGAATAACATGATGTTTTTCAATGGCAAAAATCAATGAATATTGTAAATGCACAAACAGTAATTTCTCCGCATTACAAGGTGCAATTCTGAAATTTTTTGCTTTTTCCTGCTCCTCTTAGCATGATAAAGAAGATTCAAAGAGAGTGAGATGCCAGCTCCTTTCATTCAGTCAGTAGCTTCAAACATTTCTGGTATATGAATAACATGATGTTTTTCAATGGCAAAAATCAATGAATATTGTAAATGCACAAACAGAAATTTCTCCGCATTGCAAGGTGCAATTCTGAAATTTTTTGCTTTTTCCTGCTCCTCTTAGCATGATAAAGAAGATTCAAAGAGAATGAGATGCCAGCTCCTTTCATTCAGTCAGTAGCTTCAAACATTTCTGGACGTTTTTCAATGGCAAAAATCAATGAATATTGTAAATGCACAAACAGTAATTTCTCCGCATTGCAAAGTGCAATTCTGAAATTTTTTGCTTTTTCCTGCTCCTCTTAGCAAGATAAAGAAGATTCAAAGAGAGTGAGATGCCAGCTCCTTTCATTCAGTCAGTAGCTTCAAACATTTCTGGTATATGAATAACATGATGTTTTTCAATGGCAAAAATCAATGAATATTGTAAATGCACAAACAGTAATTTCTCCGCATTGCAAGGTGCAATTCTGAAATTTTTTGCTTTTTCCTGCTCCTCTTAGCATGATAAAGAAGATTCAAAGAGAGTGATATGCCAGCTCCTTTCATTCAGTCAGTAGCTTCAAACATTTCTGGTATATGAATAACATGTTTTTCAATGGCAAAAATCAATGAATATTGTAAATGCACAAACAGTAATTTCTCCGCATTGCAAGGTGCAATTCTGAAATTTTTTGCTTTTTCCTGCTCCTCTTAGCATGATAAAGAAGATTCAAAGAGAGTGAGATGCCAGCTCCTTTCATTCAGTCAGTAGCTTCAATCATTTCTGGACGTTTTTCAATGGCAAAAATCAATGAATATTGTAAATGCACAAACAGTAATTTCTCCGCATTGCAAGGTGCAATTCTGAAATTTCTTGCTTTTTCCTGCTCCTCTTAGCATGACAAAGAAGATTCAAAGAGAGTGAGATGCCAGCTCCTTTCATTCAGTCAGTAGCTTAAATCATTTCTGGACGTTTTTCAATGGCAAAAATCAATGAATATTGTAAATGCACAAACAGTAATTTCTCCGCATTGCAAGGTGCAATTCTGAAATTTTTTGCTTTTTCCTGCTCCTCTTAGCATGATAAAGAAGATTCAAAGAGAGTGAGATGCCAGCTCCTTTCATTCAGTCAGGAGCTTCAAACATTTCTGGACGTTTTTCAATGGCAAAAATCAATGAATATTGTAAATGCACAAACAGTAATTTCTCCGCATTGCAAAGTGCAATTCTGAAATTTTTTGCTTTTTCCTGCTCCTATTAGCAAGATAAAGAAGATTCAAAGAGAGTGAGATGCCAGCTCCTTTCATTCAGTCAGTAGCTTCAAACATTTCTGGTATATGAATAACATGATGTTTTTCAATGGCAAAAATCAATGAATATTGTAAATGCACAAACAGTAATTTCTCCGCATTACAAGGTGCAATTCTGAAATTTTTTGCTTTTTCCTGCTCCTCTTAGCATGATAAAGAAGATTCAAAGAGAGTGAGATGCCAGCTCCTTTCATTCAGTCAGTAGCTTCAAACATTTCTGGTATATGAATAACATGATGCTTTTCAATGGCAAAAATCAATGAATATTGTAAATGCACAAACAGTAATTTCTCCGCATTGCAAGGTGCAATTCTGAAATTTTTTGCTTTTTCCTGCTCCTCTTAGCATGATAAAGAAGATTCAAAGAGAGTGAGATGCCAGCTCCTTTCATTCAGTCAGTAGCTTCAAACATTTCTGGTATATGAATAACATGTTTTTCAATGGCAAAAATCAATGAATATTGTAAATGCACAAACAGTAATTTCTCCGCATTGCAAGGTGCAATTCTGAAATTTTTTGCTTTTTCCTGCTCCTCTTAGCATGATAAAGAAGATTCAAAGAGAGTGAGATGCCAGCTCCTTTCATTCAGTCAGTAGCTTCAATCATTTCTGGACGTTTTTCAATGGCAAAAATCAATGAATATTGTAAATGCACAAACAGTAATTTCTCCGCATTGCAAGGTGCAATTCTGAAATTTTTTGCTTTTTCCTGCTCCTCTTAGCATGACAAAGAAGATTCAAAGAGAGTGAGATGCCAGCTCCTTTCATTCAGTCAGTAGCTTCAATCATTTCTGGACGTTTTTCAATGGCAAAAATCAATGAATATTGTAAATGCACAAACAGTAATTTCTCCGCATTGCAAGGTGCAATTCTGAAATTTTTTGCTTTTTCCTGCTCCTCTTAGCATGATAAAGAAGATTCAAAGAGAGTGAGATGCCAGCTCCTTTCATTCAGTCAGTAGCTTCAAACATTTCTGGACGTTTTTCAATGGCAAAAATCTATGAATATTGTAAATGCACAAACAGTAATTTCTCCGCATTGCAAAGTGCAATTCTGAAATTTTTTGCTTTTTCCTGCTCCTCTTAGCATGATAAAGAAGATTCAAAGAGAGTGAGATGCCAGCTCCTTTCATTCAGTCAGTAGCTTCAATTATTTCTGGACGTTTTTCAATGGCAAAAATCAATGAATATTGTAAATGCACAAACAGTAATTTCTCCGCATTGCAAGGTGCAATTCTGAAATTTTTTGCTTTTTCCTGCTCCTCTTAGCATGATAAAGAAGATTCAAAGAGAGTGAGATGCCAGCTCCTTTCATTCAGTCAGTAGCTTCAATTATTTCTGGACGTTTTTCAATGGCAAAAATCAATGAATATTGTAAATGCACAAACAGTAATTTCTCCGCATTGCAAGGTGCAATTCTGAAATTTTTTGCTTTTTCCTGCTCCTCTTAGCATGATAAAGAAGATTCAAGGAGAGTGAGATGCCAGCTCCTTTCATTCAGTCAGTAGCTTCAATCATTTCTGGACGTTTTTCAATGGCAAAAATCAATGAATATTGTAAATGCACAAACAGTAATTTCTCCGCATTGCAAGGTGTAATTCTGAAATTTTTTGCTTTTTCCTGCTCCTCTTAGCATGATAAAGAAGATTCAAAGAGAGTGAGATGCCAGCTCCTTTCATTCAGTCAGTAGCTTCAATTATTTCTGGTATATGAATAACATGATGTTTTTCAATGGCAAAAATCAATGAATATTTTAAATGCACAAACAGTAATTTCTCCGCATTGCAAGGTGCAATTCTGAAATTTTTTGCTTTTTCCTGCTCCTCTTAGCATGATAAAGAAGATTCAAGGAGAGTGAGATACCAGCTCCTTTCCTTCAGTCAGTAGCTTCAATCATTTCTGGACGTTTTTCAATCGCAAAAATCAATGAATATTGTAAATGCACAAACAGTAATTTCTCCGCATTGCAAGGTGCAATTCTGAAATTTTTTGCTTTTTACTGCTCCTCTTAGCATGATAAAGAAGATTCAAAGAGAGTGAGATGCCAGCTCCTTTCATTCAGTCAGTAGCTTCAATCATTTCTGGACGTTTTTCAATGGCAAAAATCAATGAATATTGTAAATGCACAGACAGTAATTTCTCCGCATTGCAAGGTGCAATTCTGAAATTTTTTGCTTTTTCCTGCTCCTCTTAGCATGATAAAGAAGATTCAAAGAGAGTGAGATGTCAGCTCCTTTCATTCAGTCAGTAGCTTCAAACATTTCTGGTATATGAATAGCATGATGTTTTTCAATGGCAAAAATCAATGAATATTGTAAATGCACAAACAGTAATTTCTCCGCATTGCAAGGTGCAATCCTAAAATTTTTTGCTTTTTCCTGCTCCTCTTAGCATGATAAAGAAGATTCAAAGAGAGTGAGATGCCAGCTCCTTTCATTCAGTCAGTAGCTTCAAACATTTCTGGTATATGAATAACATGATGTTTTTCAATGGCAAAAATCAATGAATATTTTAAATGCACAAACAGTAATTTATCCACATTGCAAGGTGCAATTCTGAAATTTTTTGCTTTTTCCTGCTCCTCTTAGCATGATAAAGAAGATTCAAAGAGAGTGAGATGCCAGCTCCTTTCATTCAGTCAGTAGCTTCAATCATTTCTGGACGTTTTTCAATGGCAAAAATCAATGAATATTGTAAATGCACAAACAGTAATTTCTCCGCATTGCAAGGTGCAATTCTGAAATTTTTTGCTTTTTCCTGCTACTCTTAGCATGATAAAGAAGATTCAAAGAGAGTGAGATGCCAGCTCCTTTCATTCAGTCAGTAGCTTCAATCATTTCTGGACGTTTTTCAATGGCAAAAATCAATGAATATTGTAAATACACAAACAGTAATTTCTCCGCATTGCAAGGTGCAATTCTGAAATTTTTTGCTTTTTCCTGCTCCTCTTAGCATGATAAAGAAGATTGAAAGAGAGTGAGATGCCAGCTCCTTTCATTCAGTCAGTAGCTTCAATCATTTCTGGACGTTTTTCAATGGCAAAAATCAATGAATATTGTAAATGCACAGACAGTAATTTCTCCGCATTGCAAGGTGCAATTCTGAAATTTTTTGCTTTTTCCTGCTCCTCTTAGCATGATAAAGAAGATTCAAAGAGAGTGAGATGTCAGCTCCTTTCATTCAGTCAGTAGCTTCAAACATTTCTGGTATATGAATAACATGATGTTTTTCAATGGCAAAAATCAATGAATATTGTAAATGCACAAACAGTAATTTCTCCGCATTGCAAGGTGCAATTCTGAAATTTTTTGCTTTTTCCTGCTTCTCTTAGCATGATAAAGAAGATTCAAAGAGAGTGAGATGCCAGCTCCTTTCATTCAGTCAGTAGCTTCAATCATTTCTGGACGTTTTTCAATGGCAAAAATCAATGAATATTGTAAATGCACAAACAGTAATTTCTCCGCATTGCAAGGTGCAATTCTGAAATTTTTTGCTTTTTCCCGCTCCTCTTAGCATGATAAAGAAGATTCAAAGAGAGTGAGATGCCAGCTCCTTTCATTCAGTCAGTAGCTTCAATCATTTCTGGTATATGAATAACATGATGTTTTTCAATGGCAAAAATCAATGAATATTTTAAATGCACAAACAGTAATTTCTCCGCATTGCAAGGTGCAATTCTGAAATTTTTTGCTTTTTCCTGCTCCTCTTAGCATGATAAAGAAGATTCAAAGAGAGTGAGATGCCAGCTCCTTTCATTCAGTCAGTAGCTTCAATCATTTCTGGACGTTTTTCAATGGCAAAAATCAATGAATATTGTAAATGCACAAACAGTAATTTCTCCGCATTGCAAGGTGCAATTCTGAAATTTTTTGCTTTTTCCTGCTCCTCTTTGCATGATAAAGAAGATTCAAAGAGAGTGAGATACCAGCTCCTTTCATTCAGTCAGTAGCTTCAATCATTTCTGGACGTTTTTCAATGGCAAAAATCAATGAATATTGTAAATGCACAAACAGTAATTTCTCCGCATTGCAAGGTGCAATTCTGAAATTTTTTGCTTTTTCCTGCTCCTCTTAGCATGATAAAGAAGATTCAAAGAGAGTGAGATGCCAGCTCCTTTCATTCAGTCAGTAGCTTCAATCATTTCTGGACGTTTTTCAATGGCAAAAATCAATGAATATTGTAAATACACAAACAGTAATTTCTCCGCATTGCAAGGTGCAATTCTGAAATTTTTTGCTTTTTCCTGCTCCTCTTAGCATGATAAAGAAGATTCAAAGAGAGTGAGATGCCAGCTCCTTTCATTCAGTCAGTAGCTTCAAACATTTCTGGTATATGAATAACATGATGTTTTTCAATGGCAAAAATCAATGAATATTTTAAATGCACAAACAGTAATTTCTCCGCATTGCAAGGTGCAATTCTGAAATTTTTTGCTTTTTCCTGCTCCTCTTAGCATGATAAAGAAGATTCAAGGAGAGTGAGATACCAGCTCCTTTCATTCAGTCAGTAGCTTCAATCATTTCTGGACGTTTTTCAATCGCAAAAATCAATGAATATTGTAAATGCACAAACAGTAATTTCTCCGCACTGCAAGGTGCAATTCTGAAATTTTTTGCTTTTTCCTGCTCCTCTTAGCATGATAAAGAAGATTCAAAGAGAGTGAGATGCCAGCTCCTTTCATTCATTCAGTAGCTTCAATCATTTCTGGACGTTTTTCAATGGCAAAAATCAATGAATATTGTAAATGCACAGACAGTAATTTCTCCGCATTGCAAGGTGCAATTCTGAAATTTTTTGCTTTTTCCTGCTCCTCTTAGCATGATAAAGAAGATTCAAAGAGAGTGAGATGTCAGCTCCTTTCATTCAGTCAGTAGCTTCAAACATTTCTGGTATATGAATAACATGATGTTTTTCAATGGCAAAAATCAATGAATATTGTAAATGCACAAACAGTAATTTCTCCGCATTGCAAGGTGCAATTCTGAAATGTTTTGCTTTTTCCTGCTCCTCTTAGCATGATAAAGAAGATTCAAAGAGAGTGAGATGCCAGCTCCTTTCATTCAGTCAGTAGCTTCAAACATTTCTGGTATATGAATAACATGATGGTTTTCAATGGCAAAAATCAATGAATATTTTAAATGCACAAACAGTAATTTCTCCACATTGCAAGGTGCAATTCTGAAATTTTTTGCTTTTTCCTGCTCCTCTTAGCATGATAAAGAAGATTCAAAGAGAGTGAGATACCAGCTCCTTTCATTCAGTCAGTAGCTTCAATCATTTCTGGACGTTTTTCAATGGCAAAAATCAATGAATATTGTAAATGCACAAACAGTAATTTCTCCGCATTGCAAGGTGCAATTCTGAAATTTTTTGCTTTTTCCTGCTCCTCTTAGCATGATAAAGAAGATTCAAAGAGAGTGAGATGTCAGCTCCTTTCATTCAGTCAGTAGCTTCAAACATTTCTGGTATATGAATAACATGATGTTTTTCAATGGCAAAAATCAATGAATATTGTAAATGCACAAACAGTAATTTCTCCGCATTGCAAGGTGTAATTCTGAAATTTTTTGCTTTTTCCTGCTCCTCTTAGCATGATAAAGAAGATTCAAAGAGAGTGAGATGCCAGCTCCTTTCATTCAGTCAGTAGCTTCAAACATTTCTGGTATATGAATAACATGATGTTTTTCAATGGCAAAAATCAATGAATATTTTAAATGCACAAACAGTATTTTCTCCGCATTGCAAGGTGCAATTCTGAAATTTTTTGCTTTTTCCTGCTCCTCTTAGCATGATAAAGAAGATTCAAGGAGAGTGAGATACCAGCTCCTTTCATTCAGTCAGTAGCTTCAATCATTTCTGGACGTTTTTCAATCGCAAAAATCAATGAATATTGTAAATGCACAAACAGTAATTTCTCCGCATTGCAAGGTGCAATTCTGAAATTTTTTTTCTTTTTCCTGCTCCTCTTAGCATGATAAAGAAGATTCAAAGAGAGTGAGATGCCAGCTCCTTTCATTCAGTCAGTAGCTTCAATCATTTCTGGACGTTTTTCAATGGCAAAAATCAATGAATATTGTAAATGCACAAACAGTAATTTCTCCGCATTGCAAGGTGCAATTCTGAAATTTTTTGCTTTTTCCTGCTCCTCTTAGCATGATAAAGAAGATTCAAAGAGAGTGAGATGCCAGCTCCTTTCATTCAGTCACTAGCTTCAATCATTTCTGGACGTTTTTCAATGGCAAAAATCAATGAATATTGTAAATGCACAAACAGTAATTTCTCCGCATTGCAAGGTGCAATTCTGAAATTTTTTGCTTTTTCCTGCTCCTCTTAGCATGATAAAGAAGATTCAAAGAGAGTGAGATGTCAGCTCCTTTCATTCAGTCAGTAGCTTCAAACATTTCTGGTATATGAATAACATGATGTTTTTCAATGGCAAAAATCAATGAATATTGTAAATGCACAAACAGTAATTTCTCCGCATTGCAAGGTGCAATTCTGAAATTTTTTGCTTTTTCCTGCTCCTCGTAGCATGATAAAGAAGATTCAAAGAGAGTAAGATGCCAGCTCCTTTCATTCAGTCAGTAGCTTCAATCATTTCTGGATGTTTTTCAATGGCAAAAATCAATGAATATTGTAAATGCACAAACAGTAATTTCTCCGCATTGCAAGGTGCAATTCTGAAATTTTTTGCTTTTTCCTGCTACTCTTAGCATGATAAAGAAGATTCAAAGAGAGTGAGATGCCAGCTCCTTTCATTCAGTCAGTAGCTTCAATCATTTCTGGACGTTTTTCAATGGCAAAAATCAATGAATATTGTAAATGCACAAACAGTAATTTCTCCGCATTGCAAGGTGCAATTCTGAAATTTTTTGCTTTTTCCTGCTCCTCTTAGCACGATAAAGAAGATTGAAAGAGAGTGAGATGCCAGCTCCTTTCATTCAGTCAGTAGCTTCAATCATTTCTGGACGTTTTTCAATGGCAAAAATCAATGAATATTGTAAATGCACAGACAGTAATTTCTCCGCATTGCAAGGTGCAATTCTGAAATTTTTTGCTTTTTCCTGCTCCTCTTAGCATGATAAAGAAGATTCAAAGAGAGTGAGATGTCAGCTCCTTTCATTCAGTCAGTGGCTTCAATCATTTCTGGACGTTTTTCAATGGCAAAAATCAATGAATATTGTAAATGCACAGACAGTAATTTCTCCGCATTGCAAGGTGCAATTCTGAAATTTTTTGCTTTTTCCTGCTCCTCTTAGCATGATAAAGAAGATTCAAAGAGAGTGAGATGCCAGCTCCTTTCATTCAGTCAGTAGCTTCAATCATTTCTGGACGTTTTTCAATGGCAAAAATCAATGAATATTGTAAATGCACAAACAGTAATTTCTCCGCATTGCAAGGTGCAATTCTGAAATTTTTTGCTTTTTCCTGCTCCTCTTAGCATGATAAAGAAGATTGAAAGAGAGTGAGATGCCAGCTCCTTTCATTCAGTCAGTAGCTTCAATCATTTCTGGACGTTTTTCAATGGCAAAAATCAATGAATATTGTAAATGCACAGACAGTAATTTCTCCGCATTGCAAGGTGCAATTCTGAAATTTTTTGCTTTTTCCTGCTCCTCTTAGCATGATAAAGAAGATTCAAAGAGAGTGAGATGTCAGCTCCTTTCATTCAGTCAGTGGCTTCAATCATTTCTGGACGTTTTTCAATGGCAAAAATCAATGAATATTGTAAATGCACAAACAGTAATTTCTCCGCATTGCAAGGTGCAATTCTGAAATTTTTTGCTTTTTCCTGCTCCTCTTAGCATGATAAAGAAGATTCAAAGAGAGTGAGATGCCAGCTCCTTTCATTCAGTCAGTAGCTTCAAACATTTCTGGTATATGAATAACATGATGTTTTTCAATGGCAAAAATCAATGAATATTGTAAATGCACAAACAGTAATTTTTCCGCATTGCAAGGTGCAATTCTGAAATTTTTTGCTTTTTCCTGCTCCTCGTAGCATGATAAAGAAGATTCAAAGAGAGTAAGATGCCAGCTCCTTTCATTCAGTCAGTAGCTTCAATCATTTCTGGATGTTTTTCAATGGCAAAAATCAATGAATATTGTAAATGCACAAACAGTAATTTCTCCGCATTGCAAGGTGCAATTCTGAAATTTTTTGCTTTTTCCTGCTCCTCTTAGCATGATAAAGAAGATTCAAAGAGAGTGAGATGCCAGCTCCTTTCATTCAGTCAGTAGCTTCAATCATTTCTGTACGTTTTTCAATGGCAAAAATCAATGAATATTGTAAATGCACAAACAGTAATTTCTCCGCATTGCAAGGTGCCATTCTGAAATTTTTTGCTTTTTCCTGCTCCTCTTAGCATGATAAAGAAGATTCAAAGAGAGTGAGATGCCAGCTCCTTTCATTCAGTCAGTAGCTTCCAACATTTCTGGACGTTTTTCAATGGCAAAAATCAATGAATATTGTAAATGCACAAACAGTAATTTCTCCGCATTGCAAGGTGCAATTCTGAAATTTTTTGCTTTTTCCTGCTCCTCTTAGCATGATAAAGAAGATTCAAAGAGAGTGAGATGCCAGCTCCTTTCATTCAGTCAGTAGCTTCAAACATTTCTGGTATATGAATAACATGATGTTTTTCAATGGCAAAAATCAATGAATATTGTAAATGCACAAACAGTAATTTCTCCGCATTGCAAGGTGCAATTCTGAAATTTTTTGCTTTTTCCTGCTCCTCTTAGCATGATAAAGAAGATTCAAAGAGAGTGAGATGCCAGCTCCTTTCATTCAGTCAGTAGCTTCAATCATTTCTGGACGTTTTTCAATGGCAAAAATCAATGAATATTGTAAATGCACAAACAGTAATTTCTCCGCATTGCAAAGTGCAATTCTGAAATTTTTTGCTTTTCCTGCTCCTCTTAGCATGATAAAGAAGATTCAAAGAGAGTGAGATGCCAGCTCCTTTCATTCAGTCAGTAGCTTCAATCATTTCTGGACGTTTTTCAATGGCAAAAATCAATGAATATTGTAAATGCACAAACAGTAATTTCTCCGCATTGCAAGGTGCAATTCTGAAATTTTTTGCTTTTTCCTGCTCCTCTTAGCATGATAAAGAAGATTGAAAGAGAGTGAGATGCCAGCTCCTTTCATTCAGTCAGTAGCTTCAATCATTTCTGGACATTTTTCAATGGCAAAAATCAATGAATATTGTAAATGCACAGACAGTAATTTCTCCGCATTGCAAGGTGCAATTCTGAAATTTTTTGCTTTTTCCTGCTCCTCTTAGCATGATAAAGAAGATTCAAAGAGAGTGAGATGTCAGCTCCTTTCATTCAGTCAGTAGCTTCAAACATTTCTGGTATATGAATAACATGATGTTTTTCAATGGCAAAAATCAATGAATATTGTAAATGCACAAACAGTAATTTCTCCGCATTGCAAGGTGCAATTCTGAAATTTTTTGCTTTTTCCTGCTCCTCTTAGCATGATAAAGAAGATTCAAAGAGAGTGAGATGCCAGCTCCTTTCATTCAGTCAGTAGCTTCAAACATTTCTGGTATATGAATAACAGGATGTTTTTCAATGGCAAAAATCAATGAATATTTTAAATGCACAAACAGTAATTTCTCCACATTGCAAGGTGCAATTCTGAAATTTTTTGCTTTTTCCTGCTCCTCTTAGCATGATAAAGAAGATTCAAAGAGAGTGAGATACCAGCTCCTTTCATTCAGTCAGTAGCTTCAATCATTTCTGGACGTTTTTCAATGGCAAAAATCAATGAATATTGTAAATGCACAAACAGTAAATTCTCCGCATTGCAAGGTGCAATTCTGAAATTTTTTGCTTTTTCCTGCTCCTCTTAGCATGATAAAGAAGATTCAAAGAGAGTGAGATGCCAGCTCCTTTCATTCAGTCAGTAGCTTCAATCATTTCTGGACATTTTTCAATGGCAAAAATCAATGAATATTGTAAATGCACAAACAGTAATTTCTCCGCATTGCAAGGTGCAATTCTGAAATTTTTTGCTTTTTCCTGCTCCTCTTAGCATGATAAAGAAGATTCAAAGAGAGTGAGATGTCAGCTCCTTTCATTCAGTCAGTAGCTTCAAACATTTTTGGTATATGAATAACATGATGTTTTTCAATGGCAAAAATCAATGAATATTGTAAATGCACAAACAGTAATTTTTCCGCATTGCAAGGTGCAATTCTGAAATTTTTTGCTTTTTCCTGCTCCTCGTAGCATGATAAAGAAGATTCAAAGAGAGTAAGATGCCAGCTCCTTTCATTCAGTCAGTAGCTTCAATCATTTCTGGATGTTTTTCACTGGCAAAAATCAATGAATATTGTAAATGCACAAACAGTAATTTCTCCGCATTGCAAGGTGCAATTCTGAAATTTTTTGCTTTTTCCTGCTCCTCTTAGCATGATAAAGAAGATTCAAAGAGAGTGAGATGCCAGCTCCTTTCATTCAGTCAGTAGCTTCAATCATTTCTGGACATTTTTCAATGGCAAAAATCAATGAATATTGTAAATGCACAAACAGTAATTTCTCCGCATTGCAAGGTGCAATTCTGAAATTTTTTGCTTTTTCCTGCTCCTCTTAGCATGATAAAGAAGATTCAAAGAGAGTGAGATGCCAGCTCCTTTCATTCAGTCAGTAGCTTCCAACATTTCTGGACGTTTTTCAATGGCAAAAATCAATGAATATTGTAAATGCACAAACAGTAATTTCTCCGCATTGCAAGGTGCAATTCTGAAATTTTTTGCTTTTTCCTGCTCCTCTTAGCATGATAAAGAAGATTCAAAGAGAGTGAGATGCCAGCTCCTTTCATTCAGTCAGTAGCTTCAAACATTTCTGGTATATGAATAACATGATGTTTTTCAATGGCAAAAATCAATGAATATTGTAAATGCACAAACAGTAATTTCTCCGCATTGCAAGGTGCAATTCTGAAATTTTTTGCTTTTTCCTGCTCCTCTTAGCATGATAAAGAAGATTCAAAGAGAGTGAGATGCCAGCTCCTTTCATTCAGTCAGTAGCTTCAATCATTTCTGGACGTTTTTCAATGGCAAAAATCAATGAATATTGTAAATGCACAAACAGTAATTTCTCCGCATTGCAAGGTGCAATTCTGAAATTTTTTGCTTTTTCCTGCTCCTCTTAGCATGATAAAGAAGATTCAAAGAGAGTGAGATGCCAGCTCCTTTCATTCAGTCAGTAGCTTCAATGATTTCTGGACGTTTTTCAATGGCAAAAATCAATGAATATTGTAAATGCACAAACAGTAATTTCTCCGCATTGCAAGGTGCAATTCTGAAATTTTTTGCTTTTTCCTGCTCCTCTTAGCATGATAAAGAAGATTGAAAGAGAGTGAGATGCCAGCTCCTTTCATTCAGTCAGTAGCTTCAATCATTTCTGGACGTTTTTCAATGGCAAAAATCAATGAATATTGTAAATGCACAGACAGTAATTTCTCCGCATTGCAAGGTGCAATTCTGAAATTTTTTGCTTTTTCCTGCTCCTCTTAGCATGATAAAGAAGATTCAAAGAGAGTGAGATGTCAGCTCCTTTCATTCAGTCAGTAGCTTCAAACATTTCTGGTATATGAATAACATGATGTTTTTCAATGGCAAAAATCAATGAATATTGTAAATGCACAAACAGTAATTTCTCCGCATTGCAAGGTGCAATTCTGAAATTTTTTGCTTTTTCCTGCTCCTCTTAGCATGATAAAGAAGATTCAAAGAGAGTGAGATGCCAGCTCCTTTCATTCAGTCAGTAGCTTCAAACATTTCTGGTATATGAATAACAGGATGTTTTTCAATGGCAAAAATCAATGAATATTTTAAATGCACAAACAGTAATTTCTCCACATTGCAAGGTGCAATTCTGAAATTTTTTGCTTTTTCCTGCTCCTCTTCGCATGATAAAGAAGATTCAAAGAGAGTGAGATACCAGCTCCTTTCATTCAGTCAGTAGCTTCAATCATTTCTGGACGTTTTTCAATGGCAAAAATCAATGAATATTGTAAATGCACAAACAGTAATTTCTCCGCATTGCAAGGTGCAATTCTGAAATTTTTTGCTTTTTCCTGCTCCTCTTAGCATGATAAAGAAGATTCAAAGAGAGTGAGATGCCAGCTCCTTTCATTCAGTCAGTAGCTTCAATCATTTCTGGACGTTTTTCAATGGCAAAAATCAATGAATATTGTAAATGCACAAACAGTAATTTCTCCGCATTGCAAGGTGCAATTGTGAAATTTTTTGCTTTTTCCCGCTCCTCTTAGCATGATAAAGAAGATTCAAAGAGAGTGAGATGCCAGCTCCTTTCATTCAGTCAGTAGCTTCAAACATTTACGGACGTTTTTCAATGGCAAAAATCAATGAATATTGTAAATGCACAAACAGTAATTTCTCCGCATTGCAAGGTGCAATTCTGAAATTTTTTGCTTTTTCCTGCTCCTCTTAGCATGATAAAGAAGATTCAAAGAGAGTGAGATGCCAGCTCCTTTCATTCAGTCAGTAGCTTCAAACATTTCTGGTATATGAATAACATGATGTTTTTCAATGGCAAAAATCAATGAATATTGTAAATGCACAAACAGTAATTTCTCCGCATTGCAAGGTGCAATTCTGAAATTTTTTGCTTTTTCCTGCTCCTCTTAGCATGATAAAGAAGATTCAAAGAGAGTGAGATGCCAGCTCCTTTCATTCAGTCAGTAGCTTCAAACATTTCTGGACGTTTTTCAATGGCAAAAATCAATGAATATTGTAAATGCACAAACAGTAATTTCTCCGCATTGCAAGGTGCAATTCTGAAATTTTTTGCTTTTTCCTGCTCCTCTTAGCATGATAAAGAAGATTCAAAGAGAGTGAGATGCCAGCTCCTTTCATTCAGTCAGTAGCTTCAAACATTTCTGGTATATGAATAACATGATGTTTTTCAATGGCAAAAATCAATGAATATTGTAAATGCACAAACAGTAATTTCTCCGCATTGCAAGGTGCAATTCTGAAATTTTTTGCTTTTTCCTGCTCCCCTTAGCATGATAAAGAAGATTCAAAGAGAGTGAGATGCCAGCTCCTTTCATTCAGTCAGTAGCTTCAATCATTTCTGGACGTTTTTCAATGGCAAAAATCAATGAATATTGTAAATGCACAAACAGTAATTTCTCCGCATTGCAAGGTGCAATTCTGAAATTTTTTGTTTTTTCCTGCTCCTCTTAGCATGATAAAGAAGATTCAAAGAGAGTGAGATGCCAGCTCCTTTCATTCAGTCAGTGGCTTCAATCATTTCTGGACGTTTTTCAATGGCAAAAATCAATGAATATTGTAAATGCACAAACAGTAATTTCTCCGCATTGCAAGGTGCAATTCTGAAATTTTTTGCTTTTTCCTGCTCCTCTTAGCATGATAAAGAAGATTCAAAGAGAGTGAGATGCCAGCTCCTTTCATTCAGTCAGTAGCTTCAAACATTTCTGGTATATGAATAACATGATGTTTTTCAATGGCAAAAATCAATGAATATTTTAAATGCACAAACAGTAATTTCTCCGCATTGCAAGGTGCAATTCTGAAATTTTTTGCTTTTTCCTGCTCCTCTTAGCATGATAAAGAAGATTCAAAGAGAGTGAGATGCCAGCTCCTTTCATTCAGTCAGTAGCTTCAATCATTTCTGGACGTTTTTCAATGGCAAAAATCAATGAATATTGTAAATGCACAAACAGTAATTTCTCCGCATTGCAAGGTGCAATTCTGAAATTTTTTGCTTTTTCCTGCTCCTCTTAGCATGATAAAGAAGATTCAAAGAGAGTGAGATACCAGCTCCTTTCATTCAGTCAGTAGCTTCAATCATTTCTGGACGTTTTTCAATGGCAAAAATCAATGAATATTGTAAATGCACAAACAGTAATTTCTCCGCATTGCAAGGTGCAATTCTGAAATTTTTTGCTTTTTCCTGCTCCTCTTAGCATGATAAAGAAGATTCAAAGAGAGTGAGATGCCAGCTCCTTTCATTCAGTCAGTAGCTTCAATCATTTCTGGACGTTTTTCAATGGCAAAAATCAATGAATATTGTAAATGCACAGACAGTAATTTCTCCGCATTGCAAGGTGCAATTCTGAAATTTTTTTCTTTTTCCTGCTCCTCTTAGCATGATAAAGAAGATTCAAAGAGAGTGAGATGTCAGCTCCTTTCATTCAGTCAGTAGCTTCAAACATTTCTGGTATATGAATAACATGATGTTTTTCAATGGCAAAAATCAATGAATATTGTAAATGCACAAACAGTAATTTCTCCGCATTGCAAGGTGCAATTCTGAAATTTTTTGCTTTTTCCTGCTCCTCTTAGCATGATAAAGAAGATTAAAAGAGAGTAAGATGCCAGCTCCTTTCATTCAGTCAGTAGCTTCAATCATTTCTGGACGTTTTTCAATGGCAAAAATCAATGAATATTGTAAATGCACAAACAGTAATTTCTCCGCATTGCAAGGTGCAATTCTGAAATTTTTTGCTTTTTCCTGCTCCTCTTAGCATGATAAAGAAGATTCAAAGAGAGTGAGATGCCAGCTCCTTTCATTCAGTCAGTAGCTTCAAACATTTCTGGTATATGAATAACATGATGTTTTTCAATGGCAAAAATCAATGAATATTGTAAATGCACAAACAGTAATTTCTCCGCATTGCAAGGTGCAATTCTGAAATTTTTTGCTTTTTCCTGCTCCCCTTAGCATGATAAAGAAGATTCAAAGAGAGTGAGATGCCAGCTCCTTTCATTCAGTCAGTAGCTTCAATCATTTCTGGACGTTTTTCAATGGCAAAAATCAATGAATATTGTAAATGCACAAACAGTAATTTCTCCGCATTGCAAGGTGCAATTCTGAAATTTTTTGCTTTTTCCTGCTCCTCTTAGCATGATAAAGAAGATTCAAAGAGAGTGAGATGCCAGCTCCTTTCATTCAGTCAGTGGCTTCAATCATTTCTGGACGTTTTTCAATGGCAAAAATCAATGAATATTGTAAATGCACAAACAGTAATTTCTCCGCATTGCAAGGTGCAATTCTGAAATTTTTTGCTTTTTCCTGCTCCTCTTAGCATGATAAAGAAGATTCAAAGAGAGTGAGATTCCAGCTCCTTTCATTCAGTCAGTAGCTTCAAACATTTCTGGTATATGAATAACATGATGTTTTTCAATGGCAAAAATCAATGAATATTTTAAATGCACAAACAGTAATTTCTCCGCATTGCAAGGTGCAATTCTGAAATTTTTTGCTTTTTCCTGCTCCTCTTAGCATGATAAAGAAGATTCAAAGAAAGTGAGATGCCAGCTCCTTTCATTCAGTCAGTAGCTTCAATCATTTCTGGACGTTTTTCAATGGCAAAAATCAATGAATATTGTAAATGCACAAACAGTAATTTCTCCGCATTGCAAGGTGCAATTCTGAAATTTTTTGCTTTTTCCTGCTCCTCTTAGCATGATAAAGAAGATTCAAAGAGAGTGAGATACCAGCTCCTTTCATTCAGTCAGTAGCTTCAATCATTTCTGGACGTTTTTCAATGGCAAAAATCAATGAATATTGTAAATGCACAAACAGTAATTTCTCCGCATTGCAAGGTGCAATTCTGAAATTTTTTGCTTTTTCCTGCTCCTCTTAGCATGATAAAGAAGATTCAAAGAGAGTGAGATACCAGCTCCTTTCATTCAGTCAGTAGCTTCAATCATTTCTGGACGTTTTTCAATGGCAAAAACCAATGAATATTGTAAATGCACAGACAGTAATTTCTCCGCATTGCAAGGTGCAATTCTGAAATTTTTTTCTTTTTCCTGCTCCTCTTAGCATGATAAAGAAGATTCAAAGAGAGTGAGATGTCAGCTCCTTTCATTCAGTCAGTAGCTTCAAACATTTCTGGTATATGAATAACATGATGTTTTTCAATGGCAAAAATCAATGAATATTGTAAATGCACAAACAGTAATTTCTCCGCATTGCAAGGTGCAATTCTGAAATTTTTTGCTTTTTCCTGCTCCTCTTAGCATGATAAAGAAGATTAAAAGAGAGTAAGATGCCAGCTCCTTTCATTCAGTCAGTAGCTTCAATCATTTCTGGACGTTTTTCAATGGCAAAAATCAATGAATATTGTAAATGCACAAACAGTAATTTCTCCGCATTGCAAGGTGCAATTCTGAAATTTTTTGCTTTTTCCTGCTCCTCTTAGCATGATAAAGAAGATTCAAAGAGAGTGAGATGCCAGCTCCTTTCATTCAGTCAGTGGCTTCAATCAATTCTGGACGTTTTTCAATGGCAAAAATCAATGAATATTGTAAATGCACAAACAGTAATTTCTCCCCATTGCAAGGTGCAATTCTGAAATTTTTTGCTTTTTCCTGCTCCTCTTAGCATGATAAAGAAGATTCAAAGAGAGTGAGATGCCAGCTCCTTTCATTCAGTCAGTAGCTTCAAACATTTCTGGACGTTTTTCAATGGCAAAAATCAATGAATATTGTAAATGCACAAACAGTAATTTCTCTGCATTGCAAGGTGCAATTCTGAAATTTTTTGCTTTTTCCTGCTCCTCTTAGCATGATAAAGAAGATTCAAAGAGAGTGAGATGCCAGCTCCTTTCATTCAGTCAGTAGCTTCAAACATTTCTGGTATATGAATAACATGATGTTTTTCAATGGCAAAAATCAATGAATATTGTAAATGCACAAACAGTAATTTCTCCGCATTGCAAGGTGCAATTCTGAAATTTTTTGCTTTTTCCTGCTCCTCTTAGCATGATAAAGAAGATTCAAAGAGAGTGAGATGCCAGCTCCTTTCATTCAGTCAGTAGCTTCAAACATTTCTGGTATATGAATAACATGATGTTTTTCAATGGCAAAATTCAATGAATATTGTAAATGCACAAACAGTAATTTCTCCGCATTGCAAGGTGCAATTCTGAAATTTTTTGCTTTTTCCTGCTCCTCTTAGCATGATAATGAATATTCAAAGAGAGTGAGATGCCAGCTCCTTTCATTCAGTCAGTAGCTTCAATCATTTCTGGACGTTTTTCAATGGCAAAAATCAATGAATATTGTAAATGCACAAACAGTAATTTCTCCGCATTGCAAGGTGCAATTCTGAAATTTTTTGCTTTTTCCTGCTCCTCTTAGCATGATAAAGAAGATTCAAAGAGAGTGAGATGCCAGCTCTTTTCATTCAGTCAGTAGCTTCAAACATTTTTGGTATATGAATAACATGATGTTTTTCAATGGCAAAAATCAATGAATATTGTAAATGCACAAACAGTAATTTCTCGGCTTTGCAAGGTGCAATTCTGAAATTTTTTGCTTTTTCCTGCTCCTCTTAGCATGATAAAGAAGATTCAAAGAGAGTGAGATGCCAGCTCCTTTCATTCAGTCAGTAGCTTCAAACATTTCTGGTATATGAATAACATGATATTTTTCAATGGCAAAAATCAATGAATATTGTAAATGCACAAACAGTAATTTCTCCGCATTGCAAGGTGCAATTCTGAAATTTTTTGCTTTTTCCTGCTCCTCTTAGCATGATAAAGAAGATTCAAAGAGAGTGAGATGCCAGCTCTTTTCATTCAGTCAGTAGCTTCAAACATTTCTGGTATATAAATAACATGATGTTTTTCAATGGCAAAAATCAATGAATATTGTAAATGCACAAACAGTAATTTCTCCGCATTGCAAGGTGCAATTCTGAAATTTTTTGCTTTTTCATGTTCCTCTTAGCATGATAAAGAAGATTCAAAGAGAGTGAGATGCCAGCTCCTTTCATTCAGTCAGTAGCTTCAATCATTTCTGGACGTTTTTCAATGGCAAAAATCAATGAATATTGTAAATGCACAAACAGTAATTTCTCCGCATTCCAAGGTGCAATTCTGAATTTTTTTGCTTTTTCCTGCTCCTCTTAGCATGATAAAGAAGATTCAAAGAGATTGAGATGCCAGCTCCTTTCATTCAGTCTGTAGCTTCAAACATTTCTGGACGTTTTTCAATGGCAAAAATCAATGAATATTGTAAATGCACAAACAGTAATTTCTCCGCATTGCAAGGTGCAATTCTGAAATTTTTTGCTTTTTCCTGCTCCTCTTCGCATGATAAAGAAGATTCAAAGAGAGTGAGATGCCAGCTCATTTCATTCAGTCAGTAGCTTCAAACATTTCTGGTATATGAATAACATGATGTTTTTCAATGGCAAAAATCAATGAATATTGTAAATGCACAAACAGTAATTTCTCCGCATTGCAAGGTGCAATTCTGAAATTTTTTGCTTTTTCCTGCTCCTCTTAGCATGATAAAGAAGATTCAAAGAGAGTGAGATGCCAGCTCCTTTCATTCAGTCAGTAGCTTCAAACATTTCTGGTATATGAATAACATGATGTTTTTCAATGGCAAAAATCAATGAATATTGTAAATGCACAAACAGGAATTTCTCCGCATTGCAAGGTGCAATTCTGAAATTTTTTGCTTTTTCCTGCTCCTCTTAGCATGATAAAGAAGATTCAAAGAGAGTGAGATGACAGCTCCTTTCATTCAGTCAGTAGCTTCAATCATTTCTGGACGTTTTTCAATGGCAAAATTCAATGAATATTGTAAATGCACAAACAGTAATTTCTCCGCATTGCAAGGTGCAATTCTGAAATTTTTTGCTTTTTCCTGCTCCTCTTAGCATGATAAAGAAGATTCAAAGAGAGTGAGATGCCAGCTCTTTTCATTCAGTCAGTAGCTTCAAACATTTCTGGTATATGAATAACATGATGTTTTTCAATGGCAAAAATCAATGAATATTGTAAATGCACAAACAGTAATTTCTCCGCATTGCAAGGTGCAATTCTGAAATTTTTTGCTTTTTCATGCTCCTCTTAGCATGATAAAGAAGATTCAAAGAGAGTGAGATGCCAGCTCCTTTCATTCAGTCAGTAGCTTCAATCATTTCTGGACGTTTTTCAATGGCAAAAATCAATGAATATTGTAAATGCACAAACAGTAATTTCTCCGCATTGCAAGGTGCAATTCTGAAATTTTTTGCTTTTTCCTGCTCCTCTTAGCATGATAAAGAAGATTCAAAGAGAGTGAGATGCCAGCTCCTTTCATTCAGTCTGTAGCTTCAAACATTTCTGGACGTTTTTCAATGGCAAAAATCAATGAATATTGTAAATGCACAAACAGTAATTTCTCCGCATTGCAAGGTGCAATTCTGAAATTTTTTGCTTTTTCCTGCTCCTCTTAGCATGATAAAGAAGATTCAAAGAGAATGAGATGCCAGCTCATTTCATTCAGTCAGTAGCTTCAAACATTTCTGGTATATGAATAACATGATGTTTTTCAATGGCAAAAATCAATGAATATTGTAAATGCACAAACAGTAATTTCTCCGCATTGCAAGGTGCAATTCTGAATTTTTTTGCTTTTTCCTGCTCCTCTTAGCATGATAAAGAAGATTCAAAGAGAGTGAGATGCCAGCTCCTTTCATTCAGTCAGTAGCTTCAAACATTTCTGGTATATGAATAACATGATGTTTTTCAATGGCAAAAATCAATGAATATTGTAAATGCACAAACAGTAATTTCTCCGCATTGCAAGGTGCAATTCTGAAATTTTTTGCTTTTTCCTGCTCCTCTTAGCATGATAAAGAAGATTCAAAGAGAGTGAGATGCCAGCTCCTTTCATTCAGTCAGTAGCTTCAATCATTTCTGGACGTTTTTCAATGGCAAAATTCAATGAATATTGTAAATGCACAAACAGTAATTTCTCCGCATTGCAAGGTGCAATTCTGAAATTTTTTGCTTTTTCCTGCTCCTCTTAGCATGATAAAGAAGATTCAAAGAGAGTGAGATGCCAGCTCCTTTCATTCAGTCTGTAGCTTCAAACATTTCTGGACGTTTTTCAATGGCAAAAATCAATGAATATTGTAAATGCACAAACAGTAATTTCTCCGCATTGCAAGGTGCAATTCTGAAATTTTTTGCTTTTTCCTGCTCCTCTTAGCATGATAAAGAAGATTCAAAGAGAGTGAGATGCCAGCTCATTTCATTCAGTCAGTAGCTTCAAACATTTCTGGTATATGAATAACATGATGTTTTTCAATGGCAAAAATCAATGAATATTGTAAATGCACAAACAGTAATTTCTCCGCATTGCAAGGTGCAATTCTGAAATTTTTTGCTTTTTCCTGCTCCTCTTAGCATGATAAAGAAGATTCAAAGAGAGTGAGATGCCAGCTCCTTTCATTCAGTCAGTAGCTTCAAACATTTCTGGTATATGAATAACATGATGTTTTTCAATGGCAAAAATCAATGAATATTGTAAATGCACAAACAGTAATTTCTCCGCATTGCAAGGTGCAATTCTGAAATTTTTTGCTTTTTCCTGCTCCTCTTAGCATGATAAAGAAGATTCAAAGAGAGTGAGATGCCAGCTCCTTTCATTCAGTCAGTAGCTTCAAACATTTCTGGTATATGAATAACATGATGTTTTTCAATGGCAAAAATCAATGAATATTGTAAATGCACAAACAGTAATTTCTCCGCATTGCAAGGTGCAATTCTGAAATTTTTTGCTTTATCCTGCTCCTCTTAGCATGATAAAGAAGATTCAAAGAGAGTGAGATGCCAGCTCCTTTCATTCAGTCAGTAGCTTCAATCATTTCTGGACGTTTTTCAATGGCAAAATTCAATGAATATTGTAAATGCACAAACAGTAATTTCTCCGCATTGCATGGTGCAATTCTGAAATTTTTTGCTTTTTCCTGCTCCTCTTAGCATGATAAAGAAGATTCAAAGAGAGTGAGATGCCAGCTCCTTTCATTCAGTCAGTAGCTTCAATCATTTCTGGACGTTTTTCAATGGCAAAAATCAATGAATATTGTAAATGCACAAACAGTAATTTCTCCGCATTGCAAGGTGCAATTCTGAAATTTTTTGCTTTTTCCTGCTCCTCTTAGCATCATAAAGAAGATTCAAAGAGAGTGAGATGCCAGCTCCTTTCATTCAGTCAGTAGCTTCAAACATTTCTGGTATATGAATAACATGATGTTTTTCAATGGCAAAAATCAATGAATATTGTAAATGCACAAACAGTAATTTCTCCGCATTGCAAGGTGCAATTCTGAAATTTTTTGCTTTTTCCTGCTCCTCTTAGCATGATAAAGAAGAGTCAAAGAGAGTGAGATGCCAGCTCCTTTCATTCAGTCAGTAGCTTCAAACATTTCTGGTATATGAATAACATGATGTTTTTCAATGGCAAAAATCAATGAATATTGTAAATGCACAAACAGTAATTTCTCCGCATTGCAAGGTGCAATTCTGACATTTCTTGCTTTTTCCTGCTCCTCTTAGCATGATAAAGAAGATTCAAAGAGAGTGAGATGCCAGCTCTTTTCATTCAGTCAGTAGCTTCAAACATTTCTGGTATATGAATAACATGATGTTTTTCAATGGCAAAAATCAATGAATATTGTAAATGCACAAACAGTAATTTCTCCGCATTGCAAGGTGCAATTCTGAAATTTTTTGCTTTTTCCTGCTCCTCTTAGCATGATAAAGAAGATTCAAAGAGAGTGAGATGCCAGCTCCTTTCATTCAGTCAGTAGCTTCAAACATTTCTGGTATATGAATAACATGATGTTTTTCAATGGCAAAAATCAATGAATATTGTAAATGCACAAACAGTAATTTCTCCGCATTGCAAGGTGCAATTTTGACATTTTTTGCTTTTTCCTGCTCCTCTTAGCATGATAAAGAAGATTCAAAGAGAGTGAGATGCCAGCTCTTTTCATTCAGTCAGTAGCTTCAAACATTTCTGGTATATGAATAACATGATGTTTTTCAATGGCAAAAATCAATGAATATTGTAAATGCACAAACAGTAATTTCTCCGCATTGCAAGGTGCAATTCTGAAATTTTTTGCTTTTTCCTGCTCCTCTTAGCATGATAAAGAAGATTCAAAGAGAGTGAGATGCCAGCTCCTTTCATTCAGTCAGTAGCTTCAATCATTTCTGGACGTTTTTCAATGGCAAAATTCAATGAATATTGTAAATGCACAAACAGTAATTTCTCCGCATTGCAAGGTGCAATTCTGAAATTTTTTGCTTTTTCCTGCTCCTCTTAGCATGATAAAGAAGATTCAAAGAGAGTGAGATGCCAGCTCATTTCATTCAGTCAGTAGCTTCAAACATTTCTGGTATATGAATAACATGATGTTTTTCAATGGCAAAAATCAATGAATATTGTAAATGCACAAACAGTAATTTCTCCGCATTGCAAGGTGCAATTCTGAAATTTTTTGCTTTTTCCTGCTCCTCTTAGCATGATAAAGAAGATTCAAAGAGAGTGAGATGCCAGCTCCTTTCATTCAGTCAGTAGCTTCAAACATTTCTGGTATATGAATAACATGATGTTTTTCAATGGCAAAAATCAATGAATATTGTAAATGCACAAACAGTAATTTCTCCGCATTGCAAGGTGCAATTCTGAAATTTTTTGCTTTTTCCTGCTCCTCTTAGCATGATAAAGAAGATTCAAAGAGAGTGAGATGCCAGCTCCTTTCATTCAGTCAGTAGCTTCAATCATTTCTGGACGTTTTTCAATGGCAAAATTCAATGAATATTGTAAATGCACAAACAGTAATTTCTCCGCATTGCAAGGTGCAATTCTGAAATTTTTTGCTTTTTCCTGCTCCTCTTAGCATGATAAAGAAGATTCAAAGAGAGTGAGATGCCAGCTCCTTTCATTCAGTCTGTAGCTTCAAACATTTCTGGACGTTTTTCAATGGCAAAAATCAATGAATATTGTAAATGCACAAACAGTAATTTCTCCGCATTGCAAGATGCAATTCTGAAATTTTTTGCTTTTTCCTGCTCCTCTTAGCATGATAAAGAAGATTCAAAGAGAGTGAGATGCCAGCTCATTTCATTCAGTCAGTAGCTTCAAACATTTCTGGTATATGAATAACATGATGTTTTTCAATGGCAAAAATCAATGAATATTGTAAATGCACAAACAGTAATTTCTCCGCATTGCAAGGTGCAATTCTGACATTTTTTGCTTTTTCCTGCTCCTCTTAGCATGATAAAGAAGATTCAAAGAGAGTGAGATGCCAGCTCCTTTCATTCAGCCAGTAGCTTCAAACATTTCTGGTATATGAATAACATGATGTTTTTCAATGGCAAAAATCAATGATTATTGTAAATGCACAAACAGTAATTTCTCCGCATTGCAAGGTGCAATTCTGAAATTTTTTGCTTTTTCCTGCTCCTCTTAGCATGATAAAGAAGATTCAAAGAGAGTGAGATGCCAGCTCCTTTCATTCAGTCAGTAGCTTCAGTCATTTCTGGACATTTTTCAATGGCAAAATTCAATGAATATTGTAAATGCACAAACAGTAATTTCTCCGCATTGCATGGTGCAATTCTGAAATTTTTTGCTTTTTCCTGCTCCTCTTAGCATGATAAAGAAGATTCAAAGAGAGTGAGATGCCAGCTTCTTTCATTCAGTCAGTAGCTTCAATCATTTCTGGACGTTTTTCAATGGCAAAAATCAATGAATATTGTAAATGCACAAACAGTAATTTCTCCGCATTGCAAGGTGCAATTCTGAAATTTTTTGCTTTTTCCTGCTCCTCTTAGCATCATAAAGAAGATTCAAAGAGAGTGAGATGCCAGCTCCTTTCATTCAGTCAGTAGCTTCAAACATTTCTGGTATATGAATAACATGATGTTTTTCAATGGCAAAAATCAATGAATATTGTAAATGCACAAACAGTAATTTCTCCGCATTGCAAGGTGCAATTCTGAAATTTTTTGCTTTTTCCTGCTCCTCTTAGCATGATAAAGAAGATTCAAAGAGAGTGAGATGCCAGCTCCTTTCATTCAGTCAGTAGCTTCAAACATTTCTGGTATATGAATAACATGATGTTTTTCAATGGCAAAAATCAATGAATATTGTAAATGCACAAACAGTAATTTCTCCGCATTGCAAGGTGCAATTCTGACATTTTTTGCTTTTTCCTGCTCCTCTTAGCATGATAAAGAAGATTCAAAGAGAGTGAGATGCCAGCTCTTTTCATTCAGTCAGTAGCTTCAAACATTTCTGGTATATGAATAACATGATGTTTTTCAATGGCAAAAATCAATGAATATTGTAAATGCACAAAGAGTAATTTCTCCGCATTGCAAGGTGCAATTCTGAAATTTTTTGCTTTTTCCTGCTCCTCTTAGCATGATAAAGAATATTCAAAGAGAGTGAGATGCCAGCTCCTTTCATTCAGTCAGTAGCTTCAATCATTTCTGGACGTTTTTCAATGGCAAAAATCAATGAATATTGTAAATGCACAAACAGTAATTTCTCCGTATTGCAAGGTGCAATTCTGAAATTTTTTGCTTTTTCCTGCTCCTCTTAGCATGATAAAGAAGATTCAAAGAGAGTGAGATGCCAGCTCCTTTCATTCAGTCTGTAGCTTCAAACATTTCTGGACTTTTTTCAATGGCAAAAATCAATGAATATTGTAAATGCACAAACAGTAATTTCTCCGCATTGCAAGGTGCAATTCTGAAATTTTTTGCTTTTTCCTGCTCCTCTTAGCATGATAAAGAAGATTCAAAGAGAGTGAGATGCCAGCTCATTTCATTCAGTCAGTAGCTTCAAACATTTCTGGTATATGAATAACATGATGTTTTTCAATGGCAAAAATCAATGAATATTGTAAATGCACAAACAGTAATTTCTCCGCATTGCAAGGTGCAATTCTGAAATTTTTTGCTTTTTCCTGCTCCTCTTAGCATGATAAAGAAGATTCAAAGAGAGTGAGATGCCAGCTCCTTTCATTCAGTCAGTAGCTTCAAACATTTCTGGTATATGAATAACATGATGTTTTTCAATGGTAAAAATCAATGAATATTGTAAATGCACAAACAGTAATTTCTCCGCATTGCAAGGTGCAATTCTGAAATTTTTTGCTTTTTCCTGCTCCTCTTAGCATGATAAAGAAGATTCAAAGAGTGTGAGATGCCAGCTCCTTTCATTCAGTCAGTAGCTTCAATCATTTCTGGACATTTTTCAATGGCAAAAATCAATGAATATTGTAAATGCACAAACAGTAATTTCTCCGCATTGCAAGGTGCAATTCTGAAATTTTTTGATTTTTCCTGCTCCTCTTAGCATGATAAAGAAGATTCAAAGAGAGTGAGATGCCAGCTCCTTTCATTCAGTCAGTAGCTTCAATCATTTCTGGACGTTTTTCAAGGGCAAAAATCAATGAATATTGTAAATGCACAAACAGTAATTTCTCCGCATTGCAAGGTGCAATTCTGAAATTTTTTGCTTTTTCCTGCTCCTCTTAGCATGATAAAGAAGATTCAAAGAGAGTGAGATGCCAGCTCCTTTCATTCAGTCAGTAGCTTCAAACATTTCTGGTATATGAATAACATGATGTTTTTCAAAGGCAAAAATCAATGAATATTGTAAATGCACAAACAGTAATTTCTCCGCATTGCAAGGTGCAATTCTGAAATTTTTTGCTTTTTCCTGCTCCTCTTAGCATGATAAAGAAGATTCAAAGAGAGTGAGATGCCAGCTCCTTTCATTCAGTCAGTAGCTTCAAACATTTCTGGTATATGAATAACATGATGTTTTTCAATGGCAAAAATCAATGAATATTGTAAATGCACAAACAGTAATTTCTCCGCATTGCAAGGTGCAATTCTGAAATTTTTTGCTTTTTCCTGCTCCTCTTAGCATGATAAAGAAGATTCAAAGAGAGTGAGATGCCAGCTCCTTTCATTCAGTCTGTATCTTCAAACATTTCTGGATGTTTTTCAATGGCAAAAATCAATGAATATTGTAAATGCACAAACAGTAATTTCTCCGCATTGCAAGGTGCAATTCTGAAATTTTTTACTTTTTCCTGCTCCTCTTAGCATGATAAAGAAGATTCAAAGAGAGTGAGATGCCAGCTCATTTCATTCAGTCAGTAGCTTCAAACATTTCTGGTATATGAATAACATGATGTTTTTCAATGGCAAAAATCAATGAATATTGTAAATGCACAAACAGTAATTTCTCCGCATTGCAAGGTGCAATTCTGAAATTTTTTGCTTTTTCCTGCTCCTCTTAGCATGATAAAGAAGATTCAAAGAGAGTGAGATGCCAGCTCCTTTCATTCAGTCAGTAGCTTCAAACATTTCTGGTATATGAATAACATGATGTTTTTCAATGGCAAAAATCAATGAATATTGTAAATGCACAAACAGTAATTTCTCCGCATTGCAAGGTGCAATTCTGAAATTTTTTTTCTTTTTCCTGCTCCTCTTAGCATGATAAAGAAGATTCAAAGAGAGTGAGATGCCAGCTCCTTTCATTCAGTCAGTAGCTTCAATCATTTCTGGACGTTTTTCAATGGCAAAATTCAATGAATATTGTAAATGCACAAACAGTAATTTCTCCGCATTGCAAGGTGCAATTCTGAAATTTTTTGCTTTTTCCTGCTCCTCTTAGCATGATAAAGAAGATTCAAAGAGAGTGAGATGCCAGCTCCTTTCATTCAGTCAGTAGCTTCAATCATTTCTGGACGTTTTTCAATGGCAAAAATCAATGAATATTGTAAATGCACAAACAGTAATTTCTCCGCATTGCAAGGTGCAATTCTGAAATTTTTTGCTTTTTCCTGCTCCTCTTAGCATCATAAAGAAGATTCAAAGAGAGTGAGATGCCAGCTCCTTTCATTCAGTCAGTAGCTTCAAACATTTCTGGTATATGAATAACATGATGTTTTTCAATGGCAAAAATCAATGAATATTGTAAATGCACAAACAGTAATTTCTCCGCATTGCAAGGTGCAATTCTGAAATTTTTTGCTTTTTCCTGCTCCTCTTAGCATGATAAAGAAGATTCAAAGAGAGTGAGATGCCAGCTCCTTTCATTCAGTCAGTAGCTTCAAACATTTCTGGTATATGAATAACATGATGTTTTTCAATGGCAAAAATCAATGAATATTGTAAATGCACAAACAGTAATTTCTCCGCATTGCAAGGTGCAATTCTGACATTTTTTGCTTTTTCCTGCTCCTCTTATCATGATAAAGAAGATTCAAAGAGAGTGAGATGCCAGCTCTTTTCATTCAGTCAGTAGCTTCAAACATTTCTGGTATATGAATAACATGATGTTTTTCAATGGCAAAAATCAATGAATATTGTAAATGCACAAACAGTAATTTCTCCGCATTGCAAGGTGCAATTCTGAAATTTTTTGCTTTTTCCTGCTCCTCTTAGCATGATAAAGAAGATTCAAAGAGAGTGAGATGCCAGCTCCTTTCATTCAGTCTGTAGCTTCAAACATTTCTGGACGTTTTTCAATGGCAAAAATCAATGAATATTGTAAATGCACAAACAGTAATTTCTCCGCATTGCAAGGTGCAATTCTGAAATTTTTTGCTTTTTCCTGCTCCTCTTAGCATGATAAAGAAGATTCAAAGAGAGTGAGATGCCAGCTCCTTTCATTCAGTCAGTAGCTTCAATCATTTCTGGACGTTTTTCAATGGCAAAAATCAATGAATATTGTAAATGCACAAACAGTAATTTCTCCGCATTGCAAGGTGCAATTCTGAAATTTTTTGCTTTTTAGTTCTCCTCTTAGCATCATAAAGAAGATTCAAAGAGAGTGAGATGCCAGCTCCTTTCATTCAGTCAGTAGCTTCAAACATTTCTGGTATATGAATAACATGATGTTTTTCAATGGCAAAAATCAATGAATATTGTAAATGCACAAACAGTAATTTCTCCGCATTGCAAGGTGCAATTCTGAAATTTTTTGCTTTTTCCTGCTCCTCTTAGCATGATAAAGAAGATTCAAAGAGAGTGAGATGCCAGCTCCTTTCATTCAGTCAGTAGCTTCAAACATTTCTGGTATATGAATAACATGATGTTTTTCAATGGCAAAAATCAATGAATATTGTAAATGCACAAACAGTAATTTCTCCGCATTGCAAGGTGCAATTCTGACATTTTTTGCTTTTTCCTGCTCCTCTTATCATGATAAAGAAGATTCAAAGAGAGTGAGATGCCAGCTCTTTTCATTCAGTCAGTAGCTTCAAACATTTCTGGTATATGAATAACATGATGTTTTTCAATGGCAAAAATCAATGAATATTGTAAATGCACAAACAGTAATTTCTCCGCATTGCAAGGTGCAATTCTGAAATTTTTTGCTTTTTCCTGCTCCTCTTAGCATGATAAAGAAGATTCAAAGAGAGTGAGATGCCAGCTCCTTTCATTCAGTCTGTAGCTTCAAACATTTCTGGACGTTTTTCAATGGCAAAAATCAATGAATATTGTAAATGCACAAACAGTAATTTCTCCGCATTGCAAGGTGCAATTCTGAAATTTTTTGCTTTTTCCTGCTCCTCTTAGCATGATAAAGAAGATTCAAAGAGAGTGAGATGCCAGCTCATTTCATTCAGTCAGTAGCTTCAAACATTTCTGGTATATGAATAACATGATGTTTTTCAATGGCAAAAATCAATGAATATTGTAAATGCACAAACAGTAATTTCTCCGCATTGCAAGGTGCAATTCTGAAATTTTTTGCTTTTTCCTGCTCCTCTTAGCATGATAAAGAAGATTCAAAGAGAGTGAGAGGCCAGCTCCTTTCATTCAGTCAGTAGCTTCAAACATTTCTGGTATATGAATAACATGATGTTTTTCAATGGTAAAAATCAATGAATATTGTAAATGCACAAACAGTAATTTCTCCGCATTGCAAGGTGCAATTCTGAAATTTTTTGCTTTTTCCTGCTCCTCTTAGCATGATAAAGAAGATTCAAAGAGAGTGAGATGCCAGCTCCTTTCATTCAGTCAGTAGCTTCAATCATTTCTGGACGTTTTTCAATGGCAAAAATCAATGAATATTGTAAATGCACAAACAGTAACTTCTCCGTATTGCAAGGTGTAATTCTGAAATTTTTTGCTTTTTCCTGCTCCTCTTAGCATGATAAAGAAGATTCAAAGAGTGTGAGATGCCAGCTCCTTTCATTCAGTCAGTAGCTTCAATCATTTCTGGACATTTTTCAATGGCAAAAATCAATGAATATTGTAAATGCACAAACAGTAATTTCTCCGCATTGCAAGGTGCAATTCTGAAATTTTTTGATTTTTCCTGCTCCTCTTAGCATGATAAAGAAGATTCAAAGAGAGTGAGATGCCAGCTCCTTTCATTCAGTCAGTAGCTTCAATCATTTCTGGACGTTTTTCAAGGGCAAAAATCAATGAATATTGTAAATGCACAAACAGAAATTTCTCCGCATTGCAAGGTGCAATTCTGAAATTTTTTGCTTTTTCCTGCTCCTCTTAGCATGATAAAGAAGATTCAAAGAGAGTGAGATGCCAGCTCCTTTCATTCAGTCAGTAGCTTCAAACATTTCTGGTATATGAATAACATGATGTTTTTCAAAGGCAAAAATCAATGAATATTGTAAATGCACAAACAGTAATTTCTCCGCATTGCAAGGTGCAATTCTGAAATTTTTTGCTTTTTCCTGCTCCTCTTAGCATGATAAAGAAGATTCAAAGAGAGTGAGATGCCAGCTCCTTTCATTCAGTCAGTAGCTTCAAACATTTCTGGTATATGAATAACATGATGTTTTTCAATGGCAAAAATCAATGAATATTGTAAATGCACAAACAGTAATTTCTCCGCATTGCAAGGTGCAATTCTGAAATTTTTTGCTTTTTCCTGCTCCTCTTAGCATGATAAAGAAGATTCAAAGAGACTGAGATGCCAGCTCCTTTCATTCAGTCAGTAGCTTCAATCATTTCTGGACGTTTTTCAATGGCAAAAATCAATGAATATTGTAAATGCACAAACAGTAATTTCTCCGCATTGCAAGGTGCAATTCTGAAATTTTTTGCTTTTTCCTGCTCCTCTTAGCATGATAAAGAAGATTCAAAGAGAGTGAGATGCCAGCTCCTTTCATTCAGTCAGTAGCTTCAAACATTTCTGGTATATGAATAACATGATGTTTTTCAATGGCAAAAAACAATGAATATTGTAAATGCACAAACAGTAATTTCTCCGCATTGCAAGGTGCAATTCTGAAATTTTTTGCTTTTTCCTGCTCCTCTTAGCATGATAAAGAAGATTCAAAGAGAGTGAGATGCCAGCTCCTTTCATTCAGTCAGTAGCTTCAAACATTTCTGGTATATGAATAACATGATGTTTTTCAATGGCAAAATTCAATGAATATTGTAAATGCACAAACAGTAATTTCTCCGCATTGCAAGGTGCAATTCTGAAATTTTTTGCTTTTTCCTGCTCCTCTTAGCATGATAAAGAAGATTCAAAGAGAGTGAGATGCCAGCTCCTTTCATTCAGTCAGTAGCTTCAATCATTTCTGGACGTTTTTCAATGGCAAAAATCAATGAATATTGTAAATGCACAAACAGTAATTTCTCCGCATTGCAAGGTGCAATTCTGAAATTTTTTGCTTTTTCCTGCTCCTCTTACCATGATAAAGAAGATTCAAAGAGAGTGAGATGCCAGCTCTTTTCATTCAGTCAGTAGCTTCAAACATTTCTGGTATATGAATAACATGATATTTTTCAATGGCAAAAATCAATGAATATTGTAAATGCACAAACAGTAATTTCTCCGCATTGCAAGGTGCAATTCTGAAATGTTTTGCTTTTTCCTGCTCCTCTTAGCATGATAAAGAAGATTCAAAGAGAGTGAGATGCCAGCTCCTTTCATTCAGTCAGTAGCTTCAAACATTTCTGGTATATGAATAACATGATGTTTTTCAATGGCAAAAATCAAAGAATATTGTAAATGCACAAACAGTCATTTCTCCGCATTGCAAGGTGCAATTCTGAATTTTTTTGCTTTTTCCTGCTCCTCTTAGCATGATAAAGAAGATTCAAAGAGAGTGAGATGCCAGCTCTTTTCATTCAGTCAGTAGCTTCAAACATTGCTGGTATATGAATAACATGATGTTTTTCAATGGCAAAAATCAATGAATATTGTAAATGCACAAACAGTAATTTCTCCGCATTGCAAGGTGCAATTCTGAAATTTTTTGCTTTTTCCTGCTCCTCTTAGCATGATAAAGAAGATTCAAAGAGAGTGAGATGCCAGCTCCTTTCATTCAGTCAGTAGCTTCAATCATTTCTGGACGTTTTTCAATGGCAAAAATCAATGAATATTGTAAATGCACAAACAGTAATTTCTCCGCATTGCAAGGTGCAATTCTGAAATTTTTTGCTTTTTCCTGCTCCTCTTAGCATGATAAAGAAGATTCAAAGAGAGTGAGATGCCAGCTCCTTTCATTCAGTCTGTAGCTTCAAACATTTCTGGACGTTTTGCAATGGCAAAAATCAATGAATATTGTAAATGCACAAACAGTAATTTCTCCGCATTGCAAGGTGCAATTCTGAAATTTTTTGCTTTTTCCTGCTCCTCTTAGCATGATAAAGAAGATTCAAAGAGAGTGAGATGCCAGCTCCTTTCATTCAGTCAGTAGCTTCAAACATTTCTGGTATATGAATAACATGATCTTTTTCAATGGCAAAAATCAATGAATATTGTAAATGCACAAACAGTAATTTCTCCGCATTGCAAGGTGCAATTCTGAAATTTTTTGCTTTTTCCTGCTCCTCTTAGCATGATAAAGAAGATTCAAAGAGAGTGAGATGCCAGCTCCTTTCATTCAGTCAGTAGCTTCAAACATTTCTGGTATATGAATAACATGATGTTTTTCAATGGCAAAATTCAATGAATATTGTAAATGCACAAACAGTAATTTCTCCGCATTGCAAGGTGCAATTCTGAAATTTTTTGCTTTTTCCTGCTCCTCTTAGCATGATGAAGAAGATTCAAAGAGAGTGAGATGCCAGCTCCTTTCATTCAGTCAGTAGCTTCAATCATTTCTGGACGTTTTTCAATGGCAAAAATCAATGAATATTGTAAATGCACAAACAGTAATTTCTCCACATTGCAAGGTGCAATTCTGAAATTTTTTGCTTTTTCCTGCTCCTCTTACCATGATAAAGAAGATTCAAAGAGAGTGAGATGCCAGCTCTTTTCATTCAGTCAGTAGCTTCAAACATTTCTGGTATATGAATAACATGATGTTTTTCAATGGCAAAAATCAATGAATATTGTAAATGCACAAACAGTAACTTCTCCGTATTGCAAGGTGTAATTCTGAAATTTTTTGCTTTTTCCTGCTCCTCTTAGCATGATAAAGAAGATTCAAAGAGTGTGAGATGCCAGCTCCTTTCATTCAGTCAGTAGCTTCAATCATTTCTGGACATTTTTCAATGGCAAAAATCAATGAATATTGTAAATGCACAAACAGTAATTTCTCCGCATTGCAAGGTGCAATTCTGAAATTTTTTGATTTTTCCTGCTCCTCTTAGCATGATAAAGAAGATTCAAAGAGAGTGAGATGCCAGCTCCTTTCATTCAGTCAGTAGCTTCAATCATTTCTGGACGTTTTTCAAGGGCAAAAATCAATGAATATTGTAAATGCACAAACAGAAATTTCTCCGCATTGCAAGGTGCAATTCTGAAATTTTTTGCTTTTTCCTGCTCCTCTTAGCATGATAAAGAAGATTCAAAGAGAGTGAGATGCCAGCTCCTTTCATTCAGTCAGTAGCTTCAAACATTTCTGGTATATGAATAACATGATGTTTTTCAAAGGCAAAAATCAATGAATATTGTAAATGCACAAACAGTAATTTCTCCGCATTGCAAGGTGCAATTCTGAAATTTTTTGCTTTTTCCTGCTCCTCTTAGCATGATAAAGAAGATTCAAAGAGAGTGAGATGCCAGCTCCTTTCATTCAGTCAGTAGCTTCAAACATTTCTGGTATATGAATAACATGATGTTTTTCAATGGCAAAAATCAATGAATATTGTAAATGCACAAACAGTAATTTCTCCGCATTGCAAGGTGCAATTCTGAAATTTTTTGCTTTTTCCTGCTCCTCTTAGCATGATAAAGAAGATTCAAAGAGACTGAGATGCCAGCTCCTTTCATTCAGTCAGTAGCTTCAATCATTTCTGGACGTTTTTCAATGGCAAAAATCAATGAATATTGTAAATGCACAAACAGTAATTTCTCCGCATTGCAAGGTGCAATTCTGAAATTTTTTGCTTTTTCCTGCTCCTCTTAGCATGATAAAGAAGATTCAAAGAGAGTGAGATGCCAGCTCCTTTCATTCAGTCAGTAGCTTCAAACATTTCTGGTATATGAATAACATGATGTTTTTCAATGGCAAAAATCAATGAATATTGTAAATGCACAAACAGTAATTTCTCCGCATTGCAAGGTGCAATTCTGAAATTTTTTGCTTTTTCCTGCTCCTCTTAGCATGATAAAGAAGATTCAAAGAGAGTGAGATGCCAGCTCCTTTCATTCAGTCAGTAGCTTCAAACATTTCTGGTATATGAATAACATGATGTTTTTCAATGGCAAAATTCAATGAATATTGTAAATGCACAAACAGTAATTTCTCCGCATTGCAAGGTGCAATTCTGAAATTTTTTGCTTTTTCCTGCTCCTCTTAGCATGATAAAGAAGATTCAAAGAGAGTGAGATGCCAGCTCCTTTCATTCAGTCAGTAGCTTCAATCATTTCTGGACGTTTTTCAATGGCAAAAATCAATGAATATTGTAAATGCACAAACAGTAATTTCTCCGCATTGCAAGGTGCAATTCTGAAATTTTTTGCTTTTTCCTGCTCCTCTTACCATGATAAAGAAGATTCAAAGAGAGTGAGATGCCAGCTCTTTTCATTCAGTCAGTAGCTTCAAACATTTCTGGTATATGAATAACATGATATTTTTCAATGGCAAAAATCAATGAATATTGTAAATGCACAAACAGTAATTTCTCCGCATTGCAAGGTGCAATTCTGAAATGTTTTGCTTTTTCCTGCTCCTCTTAGCATGATAAAGAAGATTCAAAGAGAGTGAGATGCCAGCTCCTTTCATTCAGTCAGTAGCTTCAAACATTTCTGGTATATGAATAACATGATGTTTTTCAATGGCAAAAATCAAAGAATATTGTAAATGCACAAACAGTCATTTCTCCGCATTGCAAGGTGCAATTCTGAATTTTTTTGCTTTTTCCTGCTCCTCTTAGCATGATAAAGAAGATTCAAAGAGAGTGAGATGCCAGCTCTTTTCATTCAGTCAGTAGCTTCAAACATTGCTGGTATATGAATAACATGATGTTTTTCAATGGCAAAAATCAATGAATATTGTAAATGCACAAACAGTAATTTCTCCGCATTGCAAGGTGCAATTCTGAAATTTTTTGCTTTTTCCTGCTCCTCTTAGCATGATAAAGAAGATTCAAAGAGAGTGAGATGCCAGCTCCTTTCATTCAGTCAGTAGCTTCAATCATTTCTGGACGTTTTTCAATGGCAAAAATCAATGAATATTGTAAATGCACAAACAGTAATTTCTCCGCATTGCAAGGTGCAATTCTGAAATTTTTTGCTTTTTCCTGCTCCTCTTAGCATGATAAAGAAGATTCAAAGAGAGTGAGATGCCAGCTCCTTTCATTCAGTCTGTAGCTTCAAACATTTCTGGACGTTTTGCAATGGCAAAAATCAATGAATATTGTAAATGCACAAACAGTAATTTCTCCGCATTGCAAGGTGCAATTCTGAAATTTTTTGCTTTTTCCTGCTCCTCTTAGCATGATAAAGAAGATTCAAAGAGAGTGAGATGCCAGCTCCTTTCATTCAGTCAGTAGCTTCAAACATTTCTGGTATATGAATAACATGATCTTTTTCAATGGCAAAAATCAATGAATATTGTAAATGCACAAACAGTAATTTCTCCGCATTGCAAGGTGCAATTCTGAAATTTTTTGCTTTTTCCTGCTCCTCTTAGCATGATAAAGAAGATTCAAAGAGAGTGAGATGCCAGCTCCTTTCATTCAGTCAGTAGCTTCAAACATTTCTGGTATATGAATAACATGATGTTTTTCAATGGCAAAATTCAATGAATATTGTAAATGCACAAACAGTAATTTCTCCGCATTGCAAGGTGCAATTCTGAAATTTTTTGCTTTTTCCTGCTCCTCTTAGCATGATGAAGAAGATTCAAAGAGAGTGAGATGCCAGCTCCTTTCATTCAGTCAGTAGCTTCAATCATTTCTGGACGTTTTTCAATGGCAAAAATCAATGAATATTGTAAATGCACAAACAGTAATTTCTCCACATTGCAAGGTGCAATTCTGAAATTTTTTGCTTTTTCCTGCTCCTCTTACCATGATAAAGAAGATTCAAAGAGAGTGAGATGCCAGCTCTTTTCATTCAGTCAGTAGCTTCAAACATTTCTGGTATATGAATAACATGATGTTTTTCAATGGCAAAAATCAATGAATATTGTAAATGCACAAACAGTAATTTCTCCGCATTGCAAGGTGCAATTCTGAAATTTTTTGCTTTTTCCTGCTCCTCTTAGCATGATAAAGAAGATTCAAAGAGAGTGAGATGCCAGCTCCTTTCATTCAGTCAGTAGCTTCAAACATTTTTGGTATATGAATAACATGATGTTTTTCAATGGCAAAAATCAATGAATATTGTAAATGCACAAACAGTCATTTCTCCGCATTGCAAGGTGCAATTCTGAAATTTTTTGCTTTTTCCTGCTCCTCTTAGCATGATAAAGAAGATTCAAAGAGAGTGAGATGCCAGCTCCTTTCATTCAGTCTGTAGCTTCAAACATTTCTGGACGTTTTTCAATGGCAAAAATCAATGAATATTGTAAATGCACAAACAGTAATTTCTCCGCATTGCAAGGTGCAATTCTGAAATTTTTTGCTTTTTCCTGCTCCTCTTAGCATGATAAAGAAGATTCAAAGAGAGTGAGATGCCAGCTCATTTCATTCAGTCAGTAGCTTCAAACATTTCTGGTATATGAATAACATGATGTTTTTCAATGGCAAAAATCAATGAATATTGTAAATGCACAAACAGTCATTTCTCCGCATTGCAAGGTGCAATTCTGAAATTTTTTGCTTTTTCCTGCTCCTCTTAGCATGATAAAGAAGATTCAAAGAGAGTGAGATGCCAGCTCTTTTCATTCAGTCAGTAGCTTCAAACATTTCTGGTATATGAATAACATGATGTTTTTCAATGGCAAAAATCAATGAATATTGTAAATGCACAAACAGTAATTTCTCCGCATTGCAAGGTGCAATTCTGAAATTTTTTGCTTTTTCCTGCTCCTCTTAGCATGATAAAGAAGATTCAAAGAGAGTGAGATGCCAGCTCCTTTCATTCAGTCAGTAGCTTCAATCATTTCTGGACGTTTTTCAATGGCAAAAATCATTTCTCCGCATTGCAAGGTGCAATTCTGAAATTTTTTGCTTTTTCCTGCTCCTCTTAGCATGATAAAGAAGATTCAAAGAGAGTGAGATGCCAGCTCCTTTCATTCAGTCTGTAGCTTCAAACATTTCTGGACGTTTTTCAATGGCAAAAATCAATGAATATTGTAAATGCACAAACAGTAATTTCTCCGCATTGCAAGGTGCAATTCTGAAATTTTTTGCTTTTTCCTGCTCCTCTTAGCATGATAAAGAAGATTCAAAGAGAGTGAGATGCCAGCTCATTTCATTCAGTCAGTAGCTTCAAACATTTCTGGTATATGAATAACATGATGTTTTTCAATGGCAAAAATCAATGAATATTGTAAATGCACAAACAGTAATTTCTCCGCATTGCAAGGTGCAATTCTGAAATTTTTTGCTTTTTCCTGCTCCTCTTAGCATGATAAAGAAGATTCAAAGAGAGTGAGATGCCAGCTCCTTTCATTCAGTCAGTAGCTTCAATCATTTCTGGACGTTTTTCAATGGCAAAAATCAATGAATATTGTAAATGCACAAACAGTAATTTCTCCGCATTGCAAGGTGCAATTCTGAAATTTTTTTCCTTTTTCCTGCTCCTCTTAGCATGATAAAGAAGATTCAAAGAGTGTGAGATGCCAGCTCCTTTCATTCAGTCAGTAGCTTCAATCATTTCTGGACATTTTTCAATGGCAAAAATCAATGAATATTGTAAATGCACAAACAGTAATTTCTCCGCATTGCAAGGTGCAATTCTGAAATTTTTTGATTTTTCCTGCTCCTCTTAGCATGATAAAGAAGATTAAAAGAGAGTGAGATGCCAGCTCCTTTCATTCAGTCTGTAGCTTCAAACATTTCTGGACGTTTTTCAATGGCAAAAATCAATGAATATTGTAAATGCACAAACAGTAATTTCTCCGCATTGCAAGGTGCAATTCTGAAATTTTTTGCTTTTTCCTGCTCCTCTTACCATGATAAAGAAGATTCAAAGAGAGTGAGATGCCAGCTCTTTTCATTCAGTCAGTAGCTTCAAACATTTCTGGTATATGAATAACATGATGTTTTTCAATGGCAAAAATCAATGAATATTGTAAATGCACAAACAGTAATTTCTCCGCATTGCAAGGTGCAATTCTGAAATTTTTTGCTTTTTCCTGCTCCTCTTAGCATGATAAAGAAGATTCAAAGAGAGTGAGATGCCAGCTCCTTTCATTCAGTCAGTAGCTTCAAACATTTTTGGTATATGAATAACATGATGTTTTTCAATGGCAAAAATCAATGAATATTGTAAATGCACAAACAGTCATTTCTCCGCATTGCAAGGTGCAATTCTGAAATTTTTTGCTTTTTCCTGCTCCTCTTAGCATGATAAAGAAGATTCAAAGAGAGTGAGATGCCAGCTCCTTTCATTCAGTCTGTAGCTTCAAACATTTCTGGACGTTTTTCAATGGCAAAAATCAATGAATATTGTAAATGCACAAACAGTAATTTCTCCGCATTGCAAGGTGCAATTCTGAAATTTTTTGCTTTTTCCTGCTCCTCTTAGCATGATAAAGAAGATTCAAAGAGAGTGAGATGCCAGCTCATTTCATTCAGTCAGTAGCTTCAAACATTTCTGGTATATGAATAACATGATGTTTTTCAATGGCAAAAATCAATGAATATTGTAAATGCACAAACAGTCATTTCTCCGCATTGCAAGGTGCAATTCTGAAATTTTTTGCTTTTTCCTGCTCCTCTTAGCATGATAAAGAAGATTCAAAGAGAGTGAGATGCCAGCTCTTTTCATTCAGTGAGTAGCTTCAAACATTTCTGGTATATGAATAACATGATGTTTTTCAATGGCAAAAATCAATGAATATTGTAAATGCACAAACAGTAATTTCTCCGCATTGCAAGGTGCAATTCTGAAATTTTTTGCTTTTTCCTGCTCCTCTTAGCATGATAAAGAAGATTCAAAGAGAGTGAGATGCCAGCTCCTTTCATTCAGTCAGTAGCTTCAATCATTTCTGGACGTTTTTCAATGGCAAAAATCATTTCTCCGCATTGCAAGGTGCAATTCTGAAATTTTTTGCTTTTTCCTGCTCCTCTTAGCATGATAAAGAAGATTCAAAGAGAGTGAGATGCCAGCTCCTTTCATTCAGTCTGTAGCTTCAAACATTTCTGGACGTTTTTCAATGGCAAAAATCAATGAATATTGTAAATGCACAAACAGTAATTTCTCCGCATTGCAAGGTGCAATTCTGAAATTTTTTGCTTTTTCCTGCTCCTCTTAGCATGATAAAGAAGATTCAAAGAGAGTGAGATGCCAGCTCATTTCATTCAGTCAGTAGCTTCAAACATTTCTGGTATATGAATAACATGATGTTTTTCAATGGCAAAAATCAATGAATATTGTAAATGCACAAACAGTAATTTCTCCGCATTGCAAGGTGCAATTCTGAAATTTTTTGCTTTTTCCTGCTCCTCTTAGCATGATAAAGAAGATTCAAAGAGAGTGAGATGCCAGCTCCTTTCATTCAGTCAGTAGCTTCAATCATTTCTGGACGTTTTTCAATGGCAAAAATCAATGAATATTGTAAATGCACAAACAGTAATTTCTCCGCATTGCAAGGTGCAATTCTGAAATTTTTTGCTTTTTCCTGCTCCTCTTAGCATGATAAAGAAGATTCAAAGAGTGTGAGATGCCAGCTCCTTTCATTCAGTCAGTAGCTTCAATCATTTCTGGACATTTTTCAATGGCAAAAAACAATGAATATTGTAAATGCACAAACAGTAATTTCTCCGCATTGCAAGGTGCAATTCTGAAATTTTTTGATTTTTCCTGCTCCTCTTAGCATGATAAAGAAGATTAAAAGAGAGTGAGATGCCAGCTCCTTTCATTCAGTCTGTAGCTTCAAACATTTCTGGACGTTTTTCAATGGCAAAAATCAATGAATATTGTAAATGCACAAACAGTAATTTCTCCGCATTGCAAGGTGCAATTCTGAAATTTTTTGCTTTTTCCTGCTCCTCTTAGCATGATAAAGAAGATTCAAAGAGAGTGAGATGCAAGCTCATTTCATTCAGTCAGTAGCTTCAAACATTTCTGGTATATGAATAACATGATGTTTTTCAATGGCAAAAATCAATGAATATTGTAAATGCACAAACAGTAATTTCTCCGCATTGCAAGGTGCAATTCTGAAATTTTTTGCTTTTTCCTGCTCCTCTTAGCATGATAAAGAAGATTCAAAGAGAGTGAGATGCCAGCTCCTTTCATTCAGTCAGTAACTTCAAACATTTCTGGTATATGAATAACATGATGTTTTTCAATGGCAAAAATCAATGAATATTGTAAATGCACAAACAGTAATTTCTCCGCATTGCAAGGTGCAATTCTGAAATTTTTTGCTTTTTCCTGCTCCTCTTAGCATGATAAAGAAGATTCAAAGAGAGTGAGATGCCAGCTCCTTTCATTCAGTCAGTAGCTTCAATCATTTCTGGACGTTTTTCAATGCAAAATTCAATGAATATTGTAAATGCACAAACAGTAATTTCTCCGCATTGCAAGGTGCAATTCTGAAATTTTTTGCTTTTTCCTGCTCCTCTTAGCATGATAAAGAAGATTCAAAGAGAGTGAGATGCCAGCTCCTTTCATTCAGTCAGTAGCTTCAAACATTTCTGGTATATGAATAACATGATCTTTTTCAATGGCAAAAATCAATGAATATTGTAAATGCACAAACAGTAATTTCTCCGCATTGCAAGGTGCAATTCTGAAATTTTTTGCTTTTTCCTGCTCCTCTTAGCATGATAAAGAAGATTCAAAGAGAGTGAGATGCCAGCTCCTTTCATTCAGTCAGTAGCTTCAAACATTTCTGGTATATGAATAACATGATGTTTTTCAATGGCAAAATTCAATGAATATTGTAAATGCACAAACAGTAATTTCTCCGCATTGCAAGGTGCAATTCTGAAATTTTTTGCTTTTTCCTGCTCCTCTTAGCATGATAAAGAAGATTCAAAGAGAGTGAGATGCCAGCTCCTTTCATTCAGTCAGTAGCTTCAATCATTTCTGGACGTTTTTCAATGGCAAAAATCAATGAATATTGTAAATGCACAAACAGTAATTTCTCCACATTGCAAGGTGCAATTCTGAAATTTTTTGCTTTTTCCTGCTCCTCTTACCATGATAAAGAAGATTCAAAGAGAGTGAGATGCCAGCTCTTTTCATTCAGTCAGTAGCTTCAAACATTTCTGGTATATGAATAACATGATGTTTTTCAATGGCAAAAATCAATGAATATTGTAAATGCACAAACAGTAATTTCTCCGCATTGCAAGGTGCAATTCTGAAATTTTTTGCTTTTTCCTGCTCCTCTTAGCATGATAAAGAAGATTCAAAGAGAGTGAGATGCCAGCTCCTTTCATTCAGTCAGTAGCTTCAAACATTTTTGGTATATGAATAACATGATGTTTTTCAATGGCAAAAATCAATGAATATTGTAAATGCACAAACAGTCATTTCTCCGCATTGCAAGGTGCAATTCTGAAATTTTTTGCTTTTTCCTGCTCCTCTTAGCATGATAAAGAAGATTCAAAGAGAGTGAGATGCCAGCTCCTTTCATTCAGTCTGTAGCTTCAAACATTTCTGGACGTTTTTCAATGGCAAAAATCAATGAATATTGTAAATGCACAAACAGTAATTTCTCCGCATTGCAAGGTGCAATTCTGAAATTTTTTGCTTTTTCCTGCTCCTCTTAGCATGATAAAGAAGATTCAAAGAGAGTGAGATGCCAGCTCATTTCATTCAGTCAGTAGCTTCAAACATTTCTGGTATATGAATAACATGATGTTTTTCAATGGCAAAAATCAATGAATATTGTAAATGCACAAACAGTCATTTCTCCGCATTGCAAGGTGCAATTCTGAAATTTTTTGCTTTTTCCTGCTCCTCTTAGCATGATAAAGAAGATTCAAAGAGAGTGAGATGCCAGCTCTTTTCATTCAGTCAGTAGCTTCAAACATTTCTGGTATATGAATAACATGATGTTTTTCAATGGCAAAAATCAATGAATATTGTAAATGCACAAACAGTAATTTCTCCGCATTGCAAGGTGCAATTCTGAAATTTTTTGCTTTTTCCTGCTCCTCTTAGCATGATAAAGAAGATTCAAAGAGAGTGAGATGCCAGCTCCTTTCATTCAGTCAGTAGCTTCAATCATTTCTGGACGTTTTTCAATGGCAAAAATCATTTCTCCGCATTGCAAGGTGCAATTCTGAAATTTTTTGCTTTTTCCTGCTCCTCTTAGCATGATAAAGAAGATTCAAAGAGAGTGAGATGCCAGCTCCTTTCATTCAGTCTGTAGCTTCAAACATTTCTGGACGTTTTTCAATGGCAAAAATCAATGAATATTGTAAATGCACAAACAGTAATTTCTCCGCATTGCAAGGTGCAATTCTGAAATTTTTTGCTTTTTCCTGCTCCTCTTAGCATGATAAAGAAGATTCAAAGAGAGTGAGATGCCAGCTCATTTCATTCAGTCAGTAGCTTCAAACATTTCTGGTATATGAATAACATGATGTTTTTCAATGGCAAAAATCAATGAATATTGTAAATGCACAAACAGTAATTTCTCCGCATTGCAAGGTGCAATTCTGAAATTTTTTGCTTTTTCCTGCTCCTCTTAGCATGATAAAGAAGATTCAAAGAGAGTGAGATGCCAGCTCCTTTCATTCAGTCAGTAGCTTCAATCATTTCTGGACGTTTTTCAATGGCAAAAATCAATGAATATTGTAAATGCACAAACAGTAATTTCTCCGCATTGCAAGGTGCAATTCTGAAATTTTTTGCTTTTTCCTGCTCCTCTTAGCATGATAAAGAAGATTCAAAGAGTGTGAGATGCCAGCTCCTTTCATTCAGTCAGTAGCTTCAATCATTTCTGGACATTTTTCAATGGCAAAAATCAATGAATATTGTAAATGCACAAACAGTAATTTCTCCGCATTGCAAGGTGCAATTCTGAAATTTTTTGATTTTTCCTGCTCCTCTTAGCATGATAAAGAAGATTAAAAGAGAGTGAGATGCCAGCTCCTTTCATTCAGTCTGTAGCTTCAAACATTTCTGGACGTTTTTCAATGGCAAAAATCAATGAATATTGTAAATGCACAAACAGTAATTTCTCCGCATTGCAAGGTGCAATTCTGAAATTTTTTGCTTTTTCCTGCTCCTCTTAGCATGATAAAGAAGATTCAAAGAGAGTGAGATGCAAGCTCATTTCATTCAGTCAGTAGCTTCAAACATTTCTGGTATATGAATAACATGATGTTTTTCAATGGCAAAAATCAATGAATATTGTAAATGCACAAACAGTAATTTCTCCGCATTGCAAGGTGCAATTCTGAAATTTTTTGCTTTTTCCTGCTCCTCTTAGCATGATAAAGAAGATTCAAAGAGAGTGAGATGCCAGCTCCTTTCATTCAGTCAGTAACTTCAAACATTTCTGGTATATGAATAACATGATGTTTTTCAATGGCAAAAATCAATGAATATTGTAAATGCACAAACAGTAATTTCTCCGCATTGCAAGGTGCAATTCTGAAATTTTTTGCTTTTTCCTGCTCCTCTTAGCATGATAAAGAAGATTCAAAGAGAGTGAGATGCCAGCTCCTTTCATTCAGTCAGTAGCTTCAATCATTTCTGGACGTTTTTCAATGCAAAATTCAATGAATATTGTAAATGCACAAACAGTAATTTCTCCGCATTGCAAGGTGCAATTCTGAAATTTTTTGCTTTTTCCTGCTCCTCTTAGCATGATAAAGAAGATTCAAAGAGAGTGAGATGCCAGCTCCTTTCATTCAGTCAGTAGCTTCAAACATTTCTGGTATATGAATAACATGATCTTTTTCAATGGCAAAAATCAATGAATATTGTAAATGCACAAACAGTAATTTCTCCGCATTGCAAGGTGCAATTCTGAAATTTTTTGCTTTTTCCTGCTCCTCTTAGCATGATAAAGAAGATTCAAAGAGAGTGAGATGCCAGCTCCTTTCATTCAGTCAGTAGCTTCAAACATTTCTGGTATATGAATAACATGATGTTTTTCAATGGCAAAATTCAATGAATATTGTAAATGCACAAACAGTAATTTCTCCGCATTGCAAGGTGCAATTCTGAAATTTTTTGCTTTTTCCTGCTCCTCTTAGCATGATAAAGAAGATTCAAAGAGAGTGAGATGCCAGCTCCTTTCATTCAGTCAGTAGCTTCAATCATTTCTGGACGTTTTTCAATGGCAAAAATCAATGAATATTGTAAATGCACAAACAGTAATTTCTCCACATTGCAAGGTGCAATTCTGAAATTTTTTGCTTTTTCCTGCTCCTCTTACCATGATAAAGAAGATTCAAAGAGAGTGAGATGCCAGCTCTTTTCATTCAGTCAGTAGCTTCAAACATTTCTGGTATATGAATAACATGATGTTTTTCAATGGCAAAAATCAATGAATATTGTAAATGCACAAACAGTAATTTCTCCGCATTGCAAGGTGCAATTCTGAAATTTTTTGCTTTTTCCTGCTCCTCTTAGCATGATAAAGAAGATTCAAAGAGAGTGAGATGCCAGCTCCTTTCATTCAGTCAGTAGCTTCAAACATTTTTGGTATATGAATAACATGATGTTTTTCAATGGCAAAAATCAATGAATATTGTAAATGCACAAACAGTCATTTCTCCGCATTGCAAGGTGCAATTCTGAAATTTTTTGCTTTTTCCTGCTCCTCTTAGCATGATAAAGAAGATTCAAAGAGAGTGAGATGCCAGCTCCTTTCATTCAGTCTGTAGCTTCAAACATTTCTGGACGTTTTTCAATGGCAAAAATCAATGAATATTGTAAATGCACAAACAGTAATTTCTCCGCATTGCAAGGTGCAATTCTGAAATTTTTTGCTTTTTCCTGCTCCTCTTAGCATGATAAAGAAGATTCAAAGAGAGTGAGATGCCAGCTCATTTCATTCAGTCAGTAGCTTCAAACATTTCTGGTATATGAATAACATGATGTTTTTCAATGGCAAAAATCAATGAATATTGTAAATGCACAAACAGTCATTTCTCCGCATTGCAAGGTGCAATTCTGAAATTTTTTGCTTTTTCCTGCTCCTCTTAGCATGATAAAGAAGATTCAAAGAGAGTGAGATGCCAGCTCTTTTCATTCAGTCAGTAGCTTCAAACATTTCTGGTATATGAATAACATGATGTTTTTCAATGGCAAAAATCAATGAATATTGTAAATGCACAAACAGTAATTTCTCCGCATTGCAAGGTGCAATTCTGAAATTTTTTGCTTTTTCCTGCTCCTCTTAGCATGATAAAGAAGATTCAAAGAGAGTGAGATGCCAGCTCCTTTCATTCAGTCAGTAGCTTCAATCATTTCTGGACGTTTTTCAATGGCAAAAATCATTTCTCCGCATTGCAAGGTGCAATTCTGAAATTTTTTGCTTTTTCCTGCTCCTCTTAGCATGATAAAGAAGATTCAAAGAGAGTGAGATGCCAGCTCCTTTCATTCAGTCTGTAGCTTCAAACATTTCTGGACGTTTTTCAATGGCAAAAATCAATGAATATTGTAAATGCACAAACAGTAATTTCTCCGCATTGCAAGGTGCAATTCTGAAATTTTTTGCTTTTTCCTGCTCCTCTTAGCATGATAAAGAAGATTCAAAGAGAGTGAGATGCCAGCTCATTTCATTCAGTCAGTAGCTTCAAACATTTCTGGTATATGAATAACATGATGTTTTTCAATGGCAAAAATCAATGAATATTGTAAATGCACAAACAGTAATTTCTCCGCATTGCAAGGTGCAATTCTGAAATTTTTTGCTTTTTCCTGCTCCTCTTAGCATGATAAAGAAGATTCAAAGAGAGTGAGATGCCAGCTCCTTTCATTCAGTCAGTAGCTTCAATCATTTCTGGACGTTTTTCAATGGCAAAAATCAATGAATATTGTAAATGCACAAACAGTAATTTCTCCGCATTGCAAGGTGCAATTCTGAAATTTTTTTCCTTTTTCCTGCTCCTCTTAGCATGATAAAGAAGATTCAAAGAGTGTGAGATGCCAGCTCCTTTCATTCAGTCAGTAGCTTCAATCATTTCTGGACATTTTTCAATGGCAAAAATCAATGAATATTGTAAATGCACAAACAGTAATTTCTCCGCATTGCAAGGTGCAATTCTGAAATTTTTTGATTTTTCCTGCTCCTCTTAGCATGATAAAGAAGATTAAAAGAGAGTGAGATGCCAGCTCCTTTCATTCAGTCTGTAGCTTCAAACATTTCTGGACGTTTTTCAATGGCAAAAATCAATGAATATTGTAAATGCACAAACAGTAATTTCTCCGCATTGCAAGGTGCAATTCTGAAATTTTTTGCTTTTTCCTGCTCCTCTTAGCATGATAAAGAAGATTCAAAGAGAGTGAGATGCCAGCTCATTTCATTCAGTCAGTAGCTTCAAACATTTCTGGTATATGAATAACATGATGTTTTTCAATGGCAAAAATCAATGAATATTGTAAATGCACAAACAGTAATTTCTCCGCATTGCAAGGTGCAATTCTGAAATTTTTTGCTTTTTCCTGCTCCTCTTAGCATGATAAAGAAGATTCAAAGAGAGTGAGATGCCAGCTCCTTTCATTCAGTCTGTAGCTTCAAACATTTCTGGACGTTTTTCAATGGCAAAAATCAATGAATATTGTAAATGCACAAACAGTAATTTCTCCGCATTGCAAGGTGCAATTCTGAAATTTTTTGCTTTTTCCTGCTCCTCTTAGCATGATAAAGAAGATTCAAAGAGAGTGAGATGCCAGCTCATTTCATTCAGTCAGTAGCTTCAAACATTTCTGGTATATGAATAACATGATGTTTTTCAATGGCAAAAATCAATGAATATTGTAAATGCACAAACAGTCATTTCTCCGCATTGCAAGGTGCAATTCTGAAATTTTTTGCTTTTTCCTGCTCCTCTTAGCATGATAAAGAAGATTCAAAGAGAGTGAGATGCCAGCTCTTTTCATTCAGTCAGTAGCTTCAAACATTTCTGGTATATGAATAACATGATGTTTTTCAATGGCAAAAATCAATGAATATTGTAAATGCACAAACAGTAATTTCTCCGCATTGCAAGGTGCAATTCTGAAATTTTTTGCTTTTTCCTGCTCCTCTTAGCATGATAAAGAAGATTCAAAGAGAGTGAGATGCCAGCTCCTTTCATTCAGTCAGTAGCTTCAATCATTTCTGGACGTTTTTCAATGGCAAAAATCATTTCTCCGCATTGCAAGGTGCAATTCTGAAATTTTTTGCTTTTTCCTGCTCCTCTTAGCATGATAAAGAAGATTCAAAGAGAGTGAGATGCCAGCTCCTTTCATTCAGTCTGTAGCTTCAAACATTTCTGGACGTTTTTCAATGGCAAAAATCAATGAATATTGTAAATGCACAAACAGTAATTTCTCCGCATTGCAAGGTGCAATTCTGAAATTTTTTGCTTTTTCCTGCTCCTCTTAGCATGATAAAGAAGATTCAAAGAGAGTGAGATGCCAGCTCATTTCATTCAGTCAGTAGCTTCAAACATTTCTGGTATATGAATAACATGATGTTTTTCAATGGCAAAAATCAATGAATATTGTAAATGCACAAACAGTAATTTCTCCGCATTGCAAGGTGCAATTCTGAAATTTTTTGCTTTTTCCTGCTCCTCTTAGCATGATAAAGAAGATTCAAAGAGAGTGAGATGCCAGCTCCTTTCATTCAGTCAGTAGCTTCAATCATTTCTGGACGTTTTTCAATGGCAAAAATCAATGAATATTGTAAATGCACAAACAGTAATTTCTCCGCATTGCAAGGTGCAATTCTGAAATTTTTTGCTTTTTCCTGCTCCTCTTAGCATGATAAAGAAGATTCAAAGAGTGTGAGATGCCAGCTCCTTTCATTCAGTCAGTAGCTTCAATCATTTCTGGACATTTTTCAATGGCAAAAATCAATGAATATTGTAAATGCACAAACAGTAATTTCTCCGCATTGCAAGGTGCAATTCTGAAATTTTTTGATTTTTCCTGCTCCTCTTAGCATGATAAAGAAGATTAAAAGAGAGTGAGATGCCAGCTCCTTTCATTCAGTCTGTAGCTTCAAACATTTCTGGACGTTTTTCAATGGCAAAAATCAATGAATATTGTAAATGCACAAACAGTAATTTCTCCGCATTGCAAGGTGCAATTCTGAAATTTTTTGCTTTTTCCTGCTCCTCTTAGCATGATAAAGAAGATTCAAAGAGAGTGAGATGCAAGCTCATTTCATTCAGTCAGTAGCTTCAAACATTTCTGGTATATGAATAACATGATGTTTTTCAATGGCAAAAATCAATGAATATTGTAAATGCACAAACAGTAATTTCTCCGCATTGCAAGGTGCAATTCTGAAATTTTTTGCTTTTTCCTGCTCCTCTTAGCATGATAAAGAAGATTCAAAGAGAGTGAGATGCCAGCTCCTTTCATTCAGTCAGTAACTTCAAACATTTCTGGTATATGAATAACATGATGTTTTTCAATGGCAAAAATCAATGAATATTGTAAATGCACAAACAGTAATTTCTCCGCATTGCAAGGTGCAATTCTGAAATTTTTTGCTTTTTCCTGCTCCTCTTAGCATGATAAAGAAGATTCAAAGAGAGTGAGATGCCAGCTCCTTTCATTCAGTCAGTAGCTTCAATCATTTCTGGACGTTTTTCAATGCAAAATTCAATGAATATTGTAAATGCACAAACAGTAATTTCTCCGCATTGCAAGGTGCAATTCTGAAATTTTTTGCTTTTTCCTGCTCCTCTTAGCATGATAAAGAAGATTCAAAGAGAGTGAGATGCCAGCTCCTTTCATTCAGTCAGTAGCTTCAATCATTTCTGGACGTTTTTGAATGGCAAAAATCAATGAATATTGTAAATGCACAAACAGTAATTTCTCCGCATTGCAAGGTGCAATTCTGAAATTTTTTGCTTTTTCCTGCTCCTCTTAGCATGATAAAGAAGATTCAAAGAGTGTGAGATGCCAGCTCCTTTCATTCAGTCAGTAGCTTCAATCATTTCTGGACATTTTTCAATGGCAAAAATCAATGAATATTGTAAATGCACAAACAGTAATTTCTCCGCATTGCCAGGTGCAATTCTGAAATTTTTTGCTTTTTCCTGCTCCTCTTAGCATGATAAAGAAGATTCAAAGAGAGTGAGATGCCAGTTCCTTTCATTCAGTCAGTAGCTTCAAACATTTTTGGTATATGAATAACATGATGTTTTTCAATGGCAAAAATCAATGAATATTGTAAATGCACAAACAGTCATTTCTCCGCATTGCAAGGTGCAATTCTGAAATTTTTTGCTTTTTCCTGCTCCTCTTAGCATGATAAAGAAGATTCAAAGAGAGTGAGATGCCAGCTCCTTTCATTCAGTCTGTAGCTTCAAACATTTCTGGACGTTTTTCAATGGCAAAAATCAATGAATATTGTAAATGCACAAACAGTAATTTCTCCGCATTGCAAGGTGCAATTCTGAAATTTTTTGCTTTTTCCTGCTCCTCTTAGCATGATAAAGAAGATTCAAAGAGAGTGAGATGCCAGCTCATTTCATTCAGTCAGTAGCTTCAAACATTTCTGGTATATGAATAACATGATGTTTTTCAATGGCAAAAATCAATGAATATTGTAAATGCACAAACAGTCATTTCTCCGCATTGCAAGGTGCAATTCTGAAATTTTTTGCTTTTTCCTGCTCCTCTTAGCATGATAAAGAAGATTCAAAGAGAGTGAGATGCCAGCTCTTTTCATTCAGTCAGTAGCTTCAAACATTTCTGGTATATGAATAACATGATGTTTTTCAATGGCAAAAATCAATGAATATTGTAAATGCACAAACAGTAATTTCTCCGCATTGCAAGGTGCAATTCTGAAATTTTTTGCTTTTTCCTGCTCCTCTTAGCATGATAAAGAAGATTCAAAGAGAGTGAGATGCCAGCTCCTTTCATTCAGTCAGTAGCTTCAATCATTTCTGGACGTTTTTCAATGGCAAAAATCAATGAATATTGTAAATGCACAAACAGTAATTTCTCCGCATTGCAAGGTGCAATTCTGAAATTTTTTGCTTTTTCCTGCTCCTCTTAGCATGATAAAGAAGATTCAAAGAGTGTGAGATGCCAGCTCCTTTCATTCAGTCAGTAGCTTCAATCATTTCTGGACATTTTTCAATGGCAAAAATCAATGAATATTGTAAATGCACAAACAGTAATTTCTCCGCATTGCAAGGTGCAATTCTGAAATTTTTTGATTTTTCCTGCTCCTCTTAGCATGATAAAGAAGATTAAAAGAGAGTGAGATGCCAGCTCCTTTCATTCAGTCTGTAGCTTCAAACATTTCTGGACGTTTTTCAATGGCAAAAATCAATGAATATTGTAAATGCACAAACAGTAATTTCTCCGCATTGCAAGGTGCAATTCTGAAATTTTTTGCTTTTTCCTGCTCCTCTTAGCATGATAAAGAAGATTCAAAGAGAGTGAGATGCAAGCTCATTTCATTCAGTCAGTAGCTTCAAACATTTCTGGTATATGAATAACATGATGTTTTTCAATGGCAAAAATCAATGAATATTGTAAATGCACAAACAGTAATTTCTCCGCATTGCAAGGTGCAATTCTGAAATTTTTTGCTTTTTCCTGCTCCTCTTAGCATGATAAAGAAGATTCAAAGAGAGTGAGATGCCAGCTCCTTTCATTCAGTCAGTAACTTCAAACATTTCTGGTATATGAATAACATGATGTTTTTCAATGGCAAAAATCAATGAATATTGTAAATGCACAAACAGTAATTTCTCCGCATTGCAAGGTGCAATTCTGAAATTTTTTGCTTTTTCCTGCTCCTCTTAGCATGATAAAGAAGATTCAAAGAGAGTGAGATGCCAGCTCCTTTCATTCAGTCAGTAGCTTCAATCATTTCTGGACGTTTTTCAATGCAAAATTCAATGAATATTGTAAATGCACAAACAGTAATTTCTCCGCATTGCAAGGTGCAATTCTGAAATTTTTTGCTTTTTCCTGCTCCTCTTAGCATGATAAAGAAGATTCAAAGAGAGTGAGATGCCAGCTCCTTTCATTCAGTCAGTAGCTTCAATCATTTCTGGACGTTTTTGAATGGCAAAAATCAATGAATATTGTAAATGCACAAACAGTAATTTCTCCGCATTGCAAGGTGCAATTCTGAAATTTTTTGCTTTTTCCTGCTCCTCTTAGCATGATAAAGAAGATTCAAAGAGTGTGAGATGCCAGCTCCTTTCATTCAGTCAGTAGCTTCAATCATTTCTGGACATTTTTCAATGGCAAAAATCAATGAATATTGTAAATGCACAAACAGTAATTTCTCCGCATTGCAAGGTGCAATTCTGAAATTTTTTGATTTTTCCTGCTCCTCTTAGCATGATAAAGAAGATTCAAAGAGAGTGAGATGCCAGCTCCTTTCATTCAGTCAGTAGCTTCAATCATTTCTGGACGTTTTTCAAGGGCAAAAATCAATGAATATTTTGTAAAAGCACAAACAGTAATTTCTCCGCATTGCAAGGTGCAATTCTGAAATTTTTTGCTTTTTCCTGCTCCTCTTAGCATGATAAAGAAGATTCAAAGAGAGTGAGATGCCAGCTCCTTTCATTCAGTCAGTAGCTTCAAACATTTCTGGTATATGAATAACATGATGTTTTTCAATGGCAAAAATCAATGAATATTGTAAATGCACAAACAGTAATTTCTCCGCATTGCAAGGTGCAATTCTGAAATTTTTTGCTTTTTCCTGCTCCTCTTAGCATGATAAAGAAGATTCAAAGAGAGTGAGATGCCAGCTCCTTTCATTCAGTCAGTAGCTTCAAACATTTCTGGTATATGAATAACATGATGTTTTTCAATGGCAAAATTCAATGAATATTGTAAATGCACAAACAGTAATTCCTCCGCATTGCAAGGTGCAATTCTGAAATTTTTTGCTTTTTCCTGCTCCTCTTAGCATAATAAAGAAGATTCAAAGAGAGTGAGATGCCAGCTCCTTTCATTCAGTCAGTAGCTTCAAACATTTCTGGTATATGAATAACATGATCTTTTTCAATGGCAAAAATCAATGAATATTGTAAATGCACAAACAGTAATTTCTCCGCATTGCAAGGTGCAATTCTGAAATTTTTTGCTTTTTCCTGCTCCTCTTAGCATGATAAAGAAGATTCAAAGAGAGTGAGATGCCAGCTCCTTTCATTCAGTCAGTAGCTTCAAACATTTCTGGTATATGAATAACATGATGTTTTTCAATGGCAAAATTCAATGAATATTGTAAATGCACAAACAGTAATTTCTCCGCATTGCAAGGTGCAATTCTGAAATTTTTTGCTTTTTCCTGCTCCTCTTAGCATGATAAAGAAGATTCAAAGAGTGTGAGATGCCAGCTCCTTTCATTCAGTCAGTAGCTTCAATCATTTCTGGACATTTTTCAATGGCAAAAATCAATGAATATTGTAAATGCACAAACAGTAATTTCTCCGCATTGCAAGGTGCAATTCTGAAATTTTTTGATTTTTCCTGCTCCTCTTAGCATGATAAAGAAGATTCAAAGAGAGTGAGATGCCAGCTCCTTTCATTCAGTCAGTAGCTTCAATCATTTCTGGACGTTTTTCAAGGGCAAAAATCAATGAATATTTTGTAAAAGCACAAACAGTAATTTCTCCGCATTGCAAGGTGCAATTCTGAAATTTTTTGCTTTTTCCTGCTCCTCTTAGCATGATAAAGAAGATTCAAAGAGAGTGAGATGCCAGCTCCTTTCATTCAGTCAGTAGCTTCAAACATTTCTGGTATATGAATAACATGATGTTTTTCAATGGCAAAAATCAATGAATATTGTAAATGCACAAACAGTAATTTCTCCGCATTGCAAGGTGCAATTCTGAAATTTTTTGCTTTTTCCTGCTCCTCTTAGCATGATAAAGAAGATTCAAAGAGAGTGAGATGCCAGCTCCTTTCATTCAGTCAGTAGCTTCAAACATTTCTGGTATATGAATAACATGATGTTTTTCAATGGCAAAATTCAATGAATATTGTAAATGCACAAACAGTAATTCCTCCGCATTGCAAGGTGCAATTCTGAAATTTTTTGCTTTTTCCTGCTCCTCTTAGCATAATAAAGAAGATTCAAAGAGAGTGAGATGCCAGCTCCTTTCATTCAGTCAGTAGCTTCAAACATTTCTGGTATATGAATAACATGATCTTTTTCAATGGCAAAAATCAATGAATATTGTAAATGCACAAACAGTAATTTCTCCGCATTGCAAGGTGCAATTCTGAAATTTTTTGCTTTTTCCTGCTCCTCTTAGCATGATAAAGAAGATTCAAAGAGAGTGAGATGCCAGCTCCTTTCATTCAGTCAGTAGCTTCAAACATTTCTGGTATATGAATAACATGATGTTTTTCAATGGCAAAATTCAATGAATATTGTAAATGCACAAACAGTAATTTCTCCGCATTGCAAGGTGCAATTCTGAAATTTTTTGCTTTTTCCTGCTCCTCTTAGCATGATAAAGAAGATTCAAAGAGAGTGAGATGCCAGCTCCTTTCATTCAGTCAGTAGCTTCAAACATTTTTGGTATATGAATAACATGATGTTTTTCAATGGCAAAAATCAATGAATATTGTAAATGCACAAACAGTCATTTCTCCGCATTGCAAGGTGCAATTCTGAAATTTTTTGCTTTTTCCTGCTCCTCTTAGCATGATAAAGAAGATTCAAAGAGAGTGAGATGCCAGCTCCTTTCATTCAGTCTGTAGCTTCAAACATTTCTGGACGTTTTTCAATGGCAAAAATCAATGAATATTGTAAATGCACAAACAGTAATTTCTCCGCATTGCAAGGTGCAATTCTGAAATTTTTTGCTTTTTCCTGCTCCTCTTAGCATGATAAAGAAGATTCAAAGAGAGTGCGATGCCAGCTCATTTCATTCAGTCAGTAGCTTCAAACATTTCTGGTATATGAATAACATGATGTTTTTCAATGGCAAAAATCAATGAATATTGTAAATGCACAAACAGTCATTTCTCCGCATTGCAAGGTGCAATTCTGAAATTTTTTGCTTTTTCCTGCTCCTCTTAGCATGATAAAGAAGATTCAAAGAGAGTGAGATGCCAGCTCTTTTCATTCAGTCAGTAGCTTCAAACATTTCTGGTATATGAATAACATGATGTTTTTCAATGGCAAAAATCAATGAATATTGTAAATGCACAAACAGTAATTTCTCCGCATTGCAAGGTGCAATTCTGAAATTTTTTGCTTTTTCCTGCTCCTCTTAGCATGATAAAGAAGATTCAAAGAGAGTGAGATGCCAGCTCCTTTCATTCAGTCAGTAGCTTCAATCATTTCTGGACGTTTTTCAATGGCAAAAATCATTTCTCCGCATTGCAAGGTGCAATTCTGAAATTTTTTGCTTTTTCCTGCTCCTCTTAGCATGATAAAGAAGATTCAAAGAGAGTGAGATGCCAGCTCCTTTCATTCAGTCTGTAGCTTCAAACATTTCTGGACGTTTTTCCATGGCAAAAATCAATGAATATTGTAAATGCACAAACAGTAATTTCTCCGCATTGCAAGGTGCAATTCTGAAATTTTTTGCTTTTGCCTGCTCCTCTTAGCATGATAAAGAAGATTCAAAGAGAGTGAGATGCCAGCTCATTTCATTCAGTCAGTAGCTTCAAACATTTCTGGTATATGAATAACATGATGTTTTTCAATGGCAAAAATCAATGAATATTGTAAATGCACAAACAGTAATTTCTCCGCATTGCAAGGTGCAATTCTGAAATTTTTTGCTTTTTCCTGCTCCTTTTAGCATGATAAAGAAGATTCAAAGAGAGTGAGATGCCAGCTCCTTTCATTCAGTCAGTAGCTTCAATCATTTCTGGACGTTTTTCAATGGCAAAAATCAATGAATATTGTAAATGCACAAACAGTAATTTCTCCGCATTGCAAGGTGCAATTCTGAAATTTTTTGCTTTTTCCTGCTCCTCTTAGCATGATAAAGAAGATTCAAAGAGTGTGAGATGCCAGCTCCTTTCATTCAGTCAGTAGCTTCAATCATTTCTGGACATTTTTCAATGGCAAAAATCAATGAATATTATAAATGCACAAACAGTAATTTCTCCGCATTGCAAGGTGCAATTCTGAAATTTTTTGATTTTTCCTGCTCCTCTTAGCATGATAAAGAAGATTAAAAGAGAGTGAGATGCCAGCTCCTTTCATTCAGTCTGTAGCTTCAAACATTTCTGGACGTTTTTCAATGGCAAAAATCAATGAATATTGTAAATGCACAAACAGTAATTTCTGCGCATTGCAAGGTGCAATTCTGAAATTTTTTGCTTTTTCCTGCTCCTCTTAGCATGATAAAGAAGATTCAAAGAGAGTGAGATGCCAGCTCATTTCATTCAGTCAGTAGCTTCAAACATTTCTGGTATATGAATAACATGATGTTTTTCAATGGCAAAAATCAATGAATATTGTAAATGCACAAACAGTAATTTCTCCGCATTGCAAGGTGCAATTCTGAAATTTTTTGCTTTTTCCTGCTCCTCTTAGCATGATAAAGAAGATTCAAAGAGAGTGAGATGCCAGCTCCTTTCATTCAGTCAGTAACTTCAAACATTTCTGGTATATGAATAACATGATGTTTTTCAATGGCAAAAATCAATGAATATTGTAAATGCACAAACAGTAATTTCTCCGCATTGCAAGGTGCAATTCTGAAATTTTTTGCTTTTTCCTGCTCCTCTTAGCATGATAAAGAAGATTCAAAGAGAGTGAGATGCCAGCTCCTTTCATTCAGTCAGTAGCTTCAATCATTTCTGGACGTTTTTCAATGGCAAAATTCAATGAATATTGTAAATGCACAAACAGTAATTTCTCCGCATTGCAAGGTGCAATTCTGAAATTTTTTGCTTTTTCCTGCTCCTCTTAGCATGATAAAGAAGATTCAAAGAGAGTGAGATGCCAGCTCCTTTCATTCAGTCAGTAGCTTCAATCATTTCTGGACGTTTTTGAATGGCAAAAATCAATGAATATTGTAAATGCACAAACAGTAATTTCTCCGCATTGCAAGGTGCAATTCTGAAATTTTTTGCTTTTTCCTGCTCCTCTTAGCATGATAAAGAAGATTCAAAGAGTGTGAGATGCCAGCTCCTTTCATTCAGTCAGTAGCTTCAATCATTTCTGGACATTTTTCAATGGCAAAAATCAATGAATATTGTAAATGCACAAACAGTAATTTCTCCGCATTGCAAGGTGCAATTCTGAAATTTTTTGATTTTTCCTGCTCCTCTTAGCATGATAAAGAAGTTTCAAAGAGAGTGAGATGCCAGCTCCTTTCATTCAGTCAGTAGCTTCAATCATTTCTGGACGTTTTTCAAGGGCAAAAATCAATGAATATTGTAAAAGCACAAACAGTAATTTCTCCGCATTGCAAGGTGCAATTCTGAAATTTTTTGCTTTTTCCTGCTCCTCTTAGCATGATAAAGAAGATTCAAAGAGAGTGAGATGCCAGCTCCTTTCATTCAGTCAGTAGCTTCAAACATTTCTGGTATATGAATAACATGATGTTTTTCAAAGGCAAAAATCAATGAATATTGTAAACGCACAAACAGTCATTTCTCCCCATTGCAAGGTGCAATTCTGAAATTTTTTGCTTTTTCCTGCTCCTCTTAGCATGATAAAGAAGATTCAAAGAGAGTGAGATGCCAGCTCCTTTCATTCAGTCAGTAGCTTCAAACATTTCTGGTATATGAATAACATGATGTTTTTCAATGGCAAAAATCAATGAATATTGTAAATGCACAAACAGTAATTTCTCCGCATTGCAAGGTGCAATTCTGAAATTTTTTGCTTTTTCCTGCTCCTCTTAGCATGATAAAGAAGATTCAAAGAGAGTGAGATGCCAGCTCCTTTCATTCAGTCAGTAGCTTCAAACATTTCTGGTATATGAATAACATGATGTTTTTCAATGGCAAAAATCAATGAATATTGTAAATGCACAAACAGTAATTTCTCCGCATTGCAAGGTGCAATTCTGAAATTTTTTGCTTTTTCCTGCTCCTCTTAGCATGATAAAGAAGATTCAAAGAGAGTGAGATGCCAGCTCCTTTCATTCAGTCAGTAGCTTCAAACATTTCTGGTATATGAATAACATGATGTTTTTCAATGGCAAAATTCAATGAATATTGTAAATGCACAAACAGTAATTCCTCCGCATTGCAAGGTGCAATTCTGAAATTTTTTGCTTTTTCCTGCTCCTCTTAGCATGATAAAGAAGATTCAAAGAGAGTGAGATGCCAGCTCCTTTCATTCAGTCAGTAGCTTCAATCATTTCTGGACGTTTTTCAATGGAAAAAATCAATGAATATTGTAAATGCACAAACAGTAATTTCTCCGCATTGCAAGGTGCAATTCTGAAATTTTTTGCTTTTTCCTGCTCCTCTTACCATGATAAAGAAGATTCAAAGAGAGTGAGATGCCAGCTCTTTTCATTCAGTCAGTAGCTTCAAACATTTCTGGTATATGAATAACATGATGTTTTTCAATGGCAAAAATCAATGAATATTGTAAATGCACAAACAGTAATTTCTCCGCATTGCAAGGTGCAATTCTGAAATTTTTTGCTTTTTCCTGCTCCTCTTAGCATGATAAAGAAGATTCAAAGAGAGTGAGATGCCAGCTCTTTTCATTCAGTCAGTAGCTTCAATCATTTCTGGACGTTTTTCAATGGCAAAAATCAATGAATATTGTAAATGCACAAACAGTAATTTCTCCGCATTGCAAGGTGCAATTCTGAAATTTTTTGCTTTTTCCTGCTCCTCTTAGCATGATAAAGAAGATTCAAAGAGAGTGAGATGCCAGCTCCTTTCATTCAGTCAGTAGCTTCAAACATTTCTGGTATATGAATAACATGATGTTTTTCAATGGCAAAAATCAATGAATATTGTAAATGCACAAACAGTAATTTCTCCGCATTGCAAGGTGCAATTCTGAAATTTTTTGCTTTTTCCTGCTCCTCTTAGCATGATAAAGAAGATTCAAAGAGAGTGAGATGCCAGCTCCTTTCATTCAGTCAGTAGCTTCAAACATTTCTGGTATATGAATAACATGATGTTTTTCAATGGCAAAATTCAATGAATATTGTAAATGCACAAACAGTAATTCCTCCGCATTGCAAGGTGCAATTCTGAAATTTTTTGCTTTTTCCTGCTCCTCTTAGCATGATAAAGAAGATTCAAAGAGAGTGAGATGCCAGCTCCTTTCATTCAGTCAGTAGCTTCAATCATTTCTGGACGTTTTTCAATGGAAAAAATCAATGAATATTGTAAATGCACAAACAGTAATTTCTCCGCATTGCAAGGTGCAATTCTGAAATTTTTTGCTTTTTCCTGCTCCTCTTACCATGATAAAGAAGATTCGAAGAGAGTGAGATGCCAGCTCTTTTCATTCAGTCAGTAGCTTCAAACATTTCTGGTATATGAATAACATGATGTTTTTCAATGGCAAAAATCAATGAATATTGTAAATGCACAAACAGTAATTTCTCCGCATTGCAAGGTGCAATTCTGAAATTTTTTGCTTTTTCCTGCTCCTCTTAGCATGATAAAGAAGATTCAAAGAGAGTGAGATGCCAGCTCCTTTCATTCAGTCAGTAGCTTCAAACATTTCTGGTATATGAATAACATGATGTTTTTCAATGGCAAAAATCAATGAATATTGTAAATGCACAAACAGTAATTTCTGCGCATTGCAAGGTGCAATTCTGACATTTTTTGCTTTTTCCTGCTCCTCTTAGCATGATAAAGAAGATTCAAAGAGAGTGAGATGCCAGCTCTTTTCATTCAGTCAGTAGCTTCAAACATTTCTGGTATATGAATAACATGATGTTTTTCAATGGCAAAAATCAATGAATATTGTAAATGCACAAACAGTAATTTCTCCGCATTGCAAGGTGCAATTCTGAAATTTTTTGCTTTTTCCTGCTCCTCTTAGCATGATAAAGAAGATTCAAAGAGAGTGAGATGCCAGCTCCTTTCATTCAGTCAGTAGCTTCAAACATTTCTGGTATATGAATAACATGATGTTTTTCAATGGCAAAAATCAATGAATATTGTAAATGCACAAACAGTAATTTCTGCGCATTTAAAGGTGCAATTCTGACATTTTTTGCTTTTTCCTGCTCCTCTTAGCATGATAAAGAAGATTCAAAGAGAGTGAGATGCCAGCTCTTTTCATTCAGTCAGTAGCTTCAAACATTTCTGGTATATGAATAACATGATGTTTTTCAATGGCAAAAATCAATGAATATTGTAAATGCACAAACAGTAATTTCTCCGCATTGCAAGGTGCAATTCTGAAATTTTTTGCTTTTTCCTGCTCCTCTTAGCATGATAAAGAAGATTCAAAGAGAGTGAGATGCCAGCTCCTTTCATTCAGTCAGTAGCTTCAATCATTTCTGGACGTTTTTCAATGGCAAAAATCAATGAATATTGTAAATGCACAAACAGTAATTTCTCCGCATTGCAAGGTGCAATTCTGAAATTTTTTGCTTTTTCCTGCTCCTCTTAGCATGATAAAGAAGATTCAAAGAGAGTGAGATGCCAGCTCCTTTCATTCAGTCTGTAGCTTCAAACATTTCTGGACGTTTTTCAATGGCAAAAATCAATGAATATTGTAAATGCACAAACAGTAATTTCTCCGCATTGCAAGGTGCAATTCTGAAATTTTTTGCTTTTTCCTGCTCCTCTTAGCATGATAAAGAAGATTCAAAGAGAGTGAGATGCCAGCTCATTTCATTCAGTCAGTAGCTTCAAACATTTCTGGTATATGAATAACATGATGTTTTTCAATGGCAAAAATCAATGAATATTGTAAATGCACAAACAGTAATTTCTCCGCATTGCAAGGTGCAATTCTGAAATTTTTTGCTTTTTCCTGCTCCTCTTAGCATGATAAAGAAGATTCAAAGAGAGTGAGATGCCAGCTCCTTTCATTCAGTCAGTAGCTTCAATCATTTCTGGACGTTTTTCAATGGCAAAAATCAATGAATATTGTAAATGCACAAACAGTAATTTCTCCGCATTGCAAGGTGCAATTCTGAAATTTTTTGCTTTTTCCTGCTCCTCTTAGCATGATAAAGAAGATTCAAAGAGAGTGAGATGCCAGCTCCTTTCATTCAGTCAGTAGCTTCAAACATTTCTGGACGTTTTTCAATGGCAAAAATCAATGAATATTGTAAATGCACAAACAGTAATTTCTCCGCATTGCAAGGTGCAATTCTGAAATTTTTTGCTTTTTCCTGCTCCTCTTAGCATGATAAAGAAGATTCAAAGAGAGTGAGATGCCAGCTCCTTTCATTCAGTCAGTAGCTTCAAACATTTCTGGTATATGAATAACATGATGTTTTTCAATGGCAAAATTCAATGAATATTGTAAATGCACAAACAGTAATTTCTCCGCATTGCAAGGTGCAATTCTGAAATTTTTTGCTTTTTCCTGCTCCTCTTAGCATGATAATGAAGATTCAAAGAGAGTGAGATGCCAGCTCCTTTCATTCAGTCAGTAGCTTCAATCATTTCTGGACGTTTTTCAATGGCAAAAATCAATGAATATTGTAAATGCACAAACAGTAATTTCTCCGCATTGCAAGGTGCAATTCTGAAATTTTTTGCTTTTTCCTGCTCCTCTTAGCATGATAAAGAAGATTCAAAGAGAGTGAGATGCCAGCTCTTTTCATTCAGTCAGTAGCTTCAAACATTTCTGGTATATGAATAACATGATGTTTTTCAATGGCAAAAATCAATGAATATTGTAAATGCACAAACAGTCATTTCTCCGCATTGCAAGGTGCAATACTGAAATTTTTTGCTTTTTCCTGCTCCTCTTAGCATGATAAAGAATATTCAAAGAGAGTGAGATGCCAGCTCCTTTCATTCAGTCAGTAGCTTCAAACATTTATGGTATATGAATAACATGATGTTTTTCAATGGCAAAAATCAATGAATATTGTAAATGCACAAACAGTAATTTCTCCGCATTGCAAGGTGCAATTCTGAAATTTTTTGCTTTTTCCTGCTCCTCTTAGCATGATAAAGAAGATTCAAAGAGAGTGAGATGCCAGCTCTTTTCATTCAGTCAGTAGCTTCAAACATTTCTGGTATATGAATAACATGATGTTTTTCAATGGCAAAAATCAATGAATATTGTAAATGCACAAACAGTAATTTCTCCGCATTGCAAGGTGCAATTCTGAAATTTTTTGCTTTTTCCTGCTCCTCTTAGCATGATAAAGAAGATTCAAAGAGAGTGAGATGCCAGCTCCTTTCATTCAGTCAGTAGCTTCAATCATTTCTGGACGTTTTTCAATGGCAAAAATCAATGAATATTGTAAATGCACAAACAGTAATTTCTCCGCATTGCAAGGTGCAATTCTGAAATTTTTTGCTTTTTCCTGCTCCTCTTAGCATGATAAAGAAGATTCAAAGAGAGTGAGATGCCAGCTCCTTTCATTCAGTCTGTAGCTTCAAACATTTCTGGACGTTTTTCAATGGCAAAAATCAATGAATATTGTAAATGCACAAACAGTAATTTCTCCGCATTGCAAGGTGCAATTCTGAAATTTTTTGCTTTTTCCTGCTCCTCTTAGCATGATAAAGAAGATTCAAAGAGATTGAGATGCCAGCTCATTTCATTCAGTCAGTAGCTTCATCCATTTCTGGTATATGAATAACATGATGTTTTTCAATGGCAAAAATCAATGAATATTGTAAATGCACAAACAGTAATTTCTCCGCATTGCAAGGTGCAATTCTGAAATTTTTTGCTTTTTCCTGCTCCTCTTAGCATGATAAAGAAGATTCAAAGAGAGTGAGATGCCAGCTCCTTTCATTCAGTCAGTAGCTTCAATCATTTCTGGACGTTTTTCAATGGCAAAATTCAATGAATATTGTAAATGCACAAACAGTAATTTCTCCGCATGGCAAGGTGCAATTCTGAAATTTTTTGCTTTTTCCTGCTCCTCTTAGCATGATAAAGAAGATTCAAAGAGAGTGAGATGCCAGCTCCTTTCATTCAGTCAGTAGCTTCAATCATTTCTGGACGTTTTTCAATGGCAAAAATCAATGAATATTGTAAATGCACAAACAGTAATTTCTCCGCATTGCAAGGTGCAATTCTGAAATTTTTTGCTTTTTCCTGCTCCTCTTAGCATGATAAAGAAGATTCAAAGAGAGTGAGATGCCAGCTCTTTTCATTCAGTCAGTAGCTTCAAACATTTCTGGTATATGAATAACATGATGTTTTTCAAAGGCAAAAATCAATGAATATTGTAAATGCACAAACACTAATTTCTCCGCATTGCAAGGTGCAATTCTGAAATTTTTTGCTTTTTCCTGCTCCTCTTAGCATGATAAAGAAGATTCAAAGAGAGTGAGATGCCAGCTCTTTTCATTCAGTCAGTAGCTTCAAACATTTCTGGTATATGAATAACATGATGTTTTTCAATGGCAAAAATCAATGAATATTGTAAATGCACAAACAGTAATTTCTCCGCATTGCAAGGTGCAATTCTGAAATTTTTTGCTTTTTCCTGCTCCTCTTAGCATGATAAAGAAGATTCAAAGAGAGTGAGATGCCAGCTCCTTTCATTCAGTCAGTAGCTTCAATCATTTCTGGACGTTTTTCAATGGCAAAAATCAATGAATATTGTAAATGCACAAACAGTAATTTCTCCGCATTGCAAGGTGCAATTCTGAAATTTTTTGCTTTTTCCTGCTCCTCTTAGCATGATAAAGAAGATTCAAAGAGAGTGAGATGCCTGCTCCTTTCATTCAGTCTGTAGCTTCAAACATTTCTGGACGTTTTTCAATGGCAAAAATCAATGAATATTGTAAATGCACAAACAGTAATTTCTCCGCATTGCAAGGTGCAATTCTGAAATTTTTTGCTTTTTCCTGCTCCTCTTAGCATGATAAAGAAGATTCAAAGAGAGTGAGATGCCAGCTCCTTTCATTCAGTCAGTAGCTTCAAACATTTCTGGTATATGAATAACATGATGTTTTTCAATGGCAAAAATCAATGAATATTGTAAATGCACAAACAGTAATTTCTCCGCATTGCAAGGTGCAATTCTGAAATTTTTTGCTTTTTCCTGCTCCTCTTAGCAGGATAAAGAAGATTCAAAGAGAGTGAGATGCCAGCTCCTTTCATTCAGTCAGTAGCTTCAATCATTTCTGGACGTTTTTCAATGGCAAAAATCAATGAATATTGTAAATGCACAAACAGTAATTTCTCCGCATTGCAAGGTGCAATTCTGAAATTTTTTGCTTTATCCTGCTCCTCTTAGCATGATAAAGAAGATTCAAAGAGTGTGAGATGCCAGCTCCATTCATTCAGTCAGTAGCTTCAATCGTTTCTGGACATTTTTCAATGGCAAAAATCAATGAATATTGTAAATGCACAAACAGTAATTTCTCCGCATTGCAAGGTGCAATTCTGAAATTTTTTGATTTTTCCTGCTCCTCTTAGCATGATAAAGAAGATTCAAAGAGAGTGAGATGCCAGCTCCTTTCATTCAGTCAGTAGCTTCAAACATTTCTGGTATGTGAATAACATGATGTTTTTCAAAGGCAAAAATCAATGAATATTGTAAATGCACAAACAGTAATTTCTCCGCATTGCAAGGTGCAATTCTGAAATTTTTTGCTTTTTCCTGCTCCTCTTAGCATGATAAAGAAGATTCAAAGAGAGTGAGATGCCAGCTCCTTTCATTCAGTCAGTAGCTTCAAACATTTCTGGTATATGAATAACATGATGTTTTTCAATGGCAAAAATCAATGAATATTGTAAATGCACAAACAGTAATTTCTCCGCATTGCAAGGTGCAATTCTGAAATTTTTTGCTTTTTCCTGCTCCTCTTAGCATGATAAAGAAGATTCAAAGAGACTGAGATGCCAGCTCCTTTCATTCAGTCAGTAGCTTCAATCATTTCTGGACGTTTTTCAATGGCAAAAATCAATGAATATTGTAAATGCACAAACAGTAATTTCTCCGCATTGCAAGGTGCAATTCTGAAATTTTTTGCTTTTTCCTGCTCCTCTCAGCATGATAAAGAAGATTCAAAGAGAGTGAGATGCCAGCTCCTTTCATTCAGTCAGTAGCTTCAAACATTTCTCGTATATGAATAACATGATGTTTTTCAATGGCAAAAATCAATGAATATTGTAAATGCACAAACAGTAATTTCTCCGCATTGCAAGGTGCAATTCTGAAATTTTTTGCTTTTTCCTGCTCCTCTTAGCATGATAAAGAAGATTCAAAGAGAGTGAGATGCCAGCTCCTTTCATTCAGTCAGTAGCTTCAAACATTTCTGGTATATGAATAACATGATGTTTTTCAATGGCAAAATTCAATGAATATTGTAAATGCACAAACAGTAATTTCTCCGCATTGCAAGGTGCAATTCTGAAATTTTTTGCTTTTTCCTGCTCCTCTTAGCATGATAAAGAAGATTCAAAGAGAGTGAGATGCCAGCTCCTTTCATTCAGTCAGTAGCTTCAAACATTTCTGGTATATGAATAACATGATGTTTTTCAATGGCAAAAATCAATGAATATTGTAAATGCACAAACAGTAATTTCTCCGCATTGCAAGGTGCAATTCTGAAATTTTTTGCTTTTTCCTGCTCCTCTTAGCATGATAAAGAAGATTCAAAGAGAGTGAGATGCCAGCTCCTTTCATTCAGTCAGTAGCTTCAAACATTTCTGGTATATGAATAACATGATGTTTTTCAATGGCAAAATTCAATGAATATTGTAAATGCACAAACAGTAATTTCTCCGCATTGCAAGGTGCAATTCTGAAATTTTTTGCTTTTTCCTGCTCCTCTTAGCATGATAAAGAAGATTCAAAGAGAGTGAGATGCCAGCTCCTTTCATTCAGTCAGTAGCTTCAAACATTTCTGGTATATGAATAACATGATGTTTTTCAATGGCAAAAATCAATGAATATTGTAAATGCACAAACAGTAATTTCTCCGCATTGCAAGGTGCAATTCTGAAATTTTTTGCTTTTTCCTGCTCCTCTTAGCATGATAAAGAAGATTCAAAGAGAGTGAGATGCCAGCTCCTTTCATTCAGTCAGTAGCTTCAATCATTTCTGGACGTTTTTCAATGGCAAAATTCAATGAATATTGTAAATGCACAAACAGTAATTTCTCCGCATTGCAAGGTGCAATTCTGAAATTTTTTGCTTTTTCCTGCTCCTCTTAGCATGACAAAGAAGATTCAAAGAGAGTGAGATGCCAGCTCCTTTCATTCAGTCAGTAGCTTCAATCATTTCTGGATGTTTTTCAATGGCAAAAATCAATGAATATTGTAAATGCACAAACAGTAATTTCTCCGCATTGCAAGGTGCAATTCTGAAATTTTTTGCTTTTTCCTGCTCCTCTTAGCATGATAAAGAAGATTCAAAGAGAGTGAGATGCCAGCTCTTTTCATTCAGTCAGTAGCTTCAAACATTTCTGGTATATGAATAACATGATGTTTTTCAAAGGCAAAAATCAATGAATATTGTAAATGCACAAACAGTAATTTCTCCGCATTGCAAGGTGCAATTCTGAAATTTTTTGCTTTTTCCTGCTCCTCTTAGCATGATAAAGAAGATTCAAAGAGAGTGAGATGCCAGCTCCTTTCATTCAGTCAGTAGCTTCAAACATTTCTGGTATATGAATAACATGATGTTTTTCAATGGCAAAAATCAATGAATATTGTAAATGCACAAACAGTAATTTCTACGCATTGCAAGGTGCAATTCTGAAATTTTTTGCTTTTTCCTTCTCCTCTTAGCATGATAAAGATTCAAAGAGAGTGAGATGCCAGCTCCTTTCCTTCAGTCAGTAGCTTCAATCATTTCTGGACGTTTTTCAATGGCAAAAATCAATGAATATTGTAAATGCACAAACAGTAATTTCTCCGCATTGCAAGGTGCAATTCTGAAATTTTTTGCTTTTTCCTGCTCCTCTTAGCATGATAAAGAAGATTCAAAGAGAGTGAGATGCCAGCTCCTTTCATTCAGTCTGTAGCTTCAAACATTTCTGGACGTTTTTCAATGGCAAAAATCAATGAATATTGTAAATGCACAAACAGTAATTTCTCTGCATTGCAAGGTGCAATTCTGAAATTTTTTGCTTTTTCCTGCTCCTCTTAGCATGATAAAGAAGATTCAAAGAGAGTGAGATGCCAGCTCCTTTCATTCAGTCCGTAGCTTCAAACATTTCTGGTATATGAATAACATGATGTTTTTCAATGTCAAAAATCAATGAATATTGTAAATGCACAAACAGTAATTTCTCCACATTGCAAGGTGCAATTCTGAAATTTTTTGCTTTTTCCTGCTCCTCTTAGCATGATAAAGAAGATTCAAAGAGAGTGAGATGCCAGCTCCTTTCATTCAGTCAGTAGCTTCAAACATTTCTGGTATATGAATAACATGATGTTTTTCAATGGCAAAAATCAATGAATATTGTAAATGCACAAACAGTAATTTTTCCGCATTGCAAGGTGCAATTCTGAAATTTTTTGCTTTTTCCTGCTCCTCTTAGCATGATAAAGAAGATTCAAAGAGTGTGAGATGCCAGCTCCTTTCATTCAGTCAGTAGCTTCAATCATTTCTGGACGTTTTCCAATGGCAAAAATCGATGAATATTGTAAATGCACAAACAGTAATTTCTCCGCATTGCAAGGTGCAATTCTGAAATTTTTTGATTTTTCCTGCTCCTCTTAGCATGATAAAGAAGATTCAAAGAGAGTGAGATGCCAGCTCCTTTCATTCAGTCAGTAGCTTCAATCATTTCTGGACGTTTTTCAATGGCAAAAATCAATGAATATTGTAAATGCACAAACAGTAATTTCTCCTCATTGCAAGGTGCAATTCTGAAATTTTTTGCTTTATCCTGCTCCTCTTAGCATAATAAAGAAGATTCAAAGAGAGTGAGATGCCAGCTCCTTTCATTCAGTCAGTAGCTTCAAACATTTCTGGTATATGAATAACATGATGTTTTTCAATGGCAAAAATCAATGAATATTGTAAATGCACAAACAGTAATTTCTCCGCATTGCAAGGTGCAATTCTGAAATTTTTTGCTTTTTCCTGCTCCTCTTAGCATGATAAAGAAGATTCAAAGAGAGTGAGATGCCATCTCCTTTCATTCAGTCAGTAGCTTCAAACATTTCTGGTATATGAATAACATGATGTTTTTCAATGGCAAAAATCAATGAATATTGTAAATGCACAAACAGTAATTTCTCCGCATTGCAAGGTGCAATTCTGAAATTTTTTGCTTTTTCCTGCTCCTCTTAGCATGATAAAGAAGATTCAAAGAGACTGAGATGCCAGCTCCTTTCATTCAGTCAGTAGCTTCAATCATTTCTGGACGTTTTTCAATGGCAAAAATCAATGAATATTGTAAATGCACAAACAGTAATTTCTCCGCATTGCAAGGTGCAATTCTGAAATTTTTTGCTTTTTCCTGCTCCTCTTAGCATGATAAAGAAGATTCAAAGAGAGTGAGATGCCAGCTCTTTTCATTCAGTCAGTAGCTTCAAACATTTCTGGTATATGAATAACATGATGTTTTTCAATGGCAAAAATCAATGAATATTGTAAATGCACAAACAGTAATTTCTCCGCATTGCAAGGTGCAATTCTGAAATTTTTTGCTTTTTCCTGCTCCTCTTAGCATGATAAAGAAGATTCAAAGAGAGTGAGATGCCAGCTCCTTTCATTCAGTCAGTAGCTTCAATCATTTCTGGACGTTTTTCAATGGCAAAAATCAATGAATATTGTAAATGCACAAACAGTAATTTCTCCGCATTGCAAGGTGCAATTCTGAAATTTTTTGCTTTTTCCTGCTCCTCTTAGCATGATAAAGAAGATTCAAAGAGAGTGAGATGCCAGCTCCTTTCATTCAGTCTGTAGCTTCAAACATTTCTGGACGTTTTTCAATGGCAAAAATCAATGAATATTGTAAATGCACAAACAGTAATTTCTCCGCATTGCAAGGTGCAATTCTGAAATTTTTTGCTTTTTCCTGCTCCTCTTAGCATGATAAAGAAGATTCAAAGAGATTGAGATGCCAGCTCATTTCATTCAGTCAGTAGCTTCATCCATTTCTGGTATATGAATAACATGATGTTTTTCAATGGCAAAAATCAATGAATATTGTAAATGCACAAACAGTAATTTCTCCGCATTGCAAGGTGCAATTCTGAAATTTTTTGCTTTTTCCTGCTCCTCTTAGCATGATAAAGAAGATTCAAAGAGAGTGAGATGCCAGCTCCTTTCATTCAGTCAGTAGCTTCAATCATTTCTGGACGTTTTTCAATGGCAAAATTCAATGAATATTGTAAATGCACAAACAGTAATTTCTCCGCATTGCAAGGTGCAATTCTGAAATTTTTTGCTTTTTCCTGCTCCTCTTAGCATGATAAAGAAGATTCAAAGAGAGTGAGATGCCAGCTCCTTTCATTCAGTCAGTAGCTTCAATCATTTCTGGACGTTTTTCAATAGCAAAAATCAATGAATATTGTAAATGCACAAACAGTAATTTCTCCGCATTGCAAGGTGCAATTCTGAAATTTTTTGCTTTTTCCTGCTCCTCTTAGCATGATAAAGAAGATTCAAAGAGAGTGAGATGCCAGCTCTTTTCATTCAGTCAGTAGCTTCAAACATTTCTGGTATATGAATAACATGATGTTTTTCAAAGGCAAAAATCAATGAATATTGTAAATGCACAAACAGTAATTTCTCCGCATTGCAAGGTGCAATTCTGAAATTTTTTGCTTTTTCCTGCTCCTCTTAGCATGATAAAGAAGATTCAAAGAGAGTGAGATGCCAGCTCCTTTCATTCAGTCAGTAGCTGCAAACATTTCTGGTATATGAATAACATGATGTTTTTCAATGGCAAAAATCAATGAATATTGTAAATGCACAAACAGTAATTTCTCCGCATTGCAAGGTGCATTTCTGACATTTTTTGCTTTTTCCTGCTCCTCTTAGCATGATAAAGAAGATTCAAAGAGAGTGAGATGCCAGCTCTTTTCATTCAGTCAGTAGCTTCAAACATTTCTGGTATATGAATAACATGATGTTTTTCAATGGCAAAAATCAATGAATATTGTAAATGCACAAACAGTAATTTCTCCGCATTGCAAGGTGCAATTCTGAAATTTTTTGCTTTTTCCTGCTCCTCTTAGCATGATAAAGAAGATTCAAAGAGAGTGAGATGCCAGCTCCTTTCATTCAGTCAGTAGCTTCAATCATTTCTGGACGTTTTTCAATGGCAAAAATCAATGAATATTGTAAATGCACAAACAGTAATTTCTCCGCATTGCAAGGTGCAATTCTGAAATTTTTTGCTTTTTCCTGCTCCTCTTAGCATGATAAAGAAGATTCAAAGAGAGTGAGATGCCAGCTCCTTTCATTCAGTCTGTAGCTTCAAACATTTCTGGACGTTTTTCAATGGCAAAAATCAATGAATATTGTAAATGCACAAACAGTAATTTCTCCGCATTGCAAGGTGCAATTCTGAAATTTTTTGCTTTTTCCTGCTCCTCTTAGCATGATAAAGAAGATTCAAAGAGAGTGAGATGCCAGCTCATTTCATTCAGTCAGTAGCTTCAAACATTTCTGGTATATGAATAACATGATGTTTTTCAATGGCAAAAATCAATGAATATTGTAAATGCACAAACAGTAATTTCTCCGCATTGCAAGGTGCAATTCTGAAATTTTTTGCTTTTTCCTGCTCCTCTTAGCATGATAAAGAAGATTCAAAGAGAGTGAGATGCCAGCTCCTTTCATTCAGTCAGTAGCTTCAAACATTTCTGGTATATGAATAACATGATGTTTTTCAATGGCAAAAATCAATGAATATTGTAAATGCACAAACAGTAATTTCTCCGCATTGCAAGGTGCAATTCTGAAATTTTTTGCTTTTTCCTGCTCCTCTTAGCAGGATAAAGAAGATTCAAAGGGAGTGAGATGCCAGCTCCTTTCATTCAGTCAGTAGCTTCAATCATTTCTGGACGTTTTTCAATGGCAAAAATCAATGAATATTGTAAATGCACAAACAGTAATTTCTCCGCATTGCAAGGTGCAATTCTGAAAATTTTTGCTTTATCCTGCTCCTCTTAGCATGATAAAGAAGATTCAAAGAGTGTGAGATGCCAGCTCCTTTCATTCAGTCAGTAGCTTCAATCATTTCTGGACATTTTTCAATGGCAAAAATCAATGAATATTGTAAATGCACAAACAGTAATTTCTCCGCATTGCAAGGTGCAATTCTGAAATTTTTTGATTTTTCCTGCTCCTTCTAGCATGATAAAGAAGACTCAAAGAGAGTGAGATGCCAGCTCCTTTCATTCAGTCAGTAGCTTCAATCATTTCTGGACGTTTTTCAATGGCAAAAATCAATGAATATTGTAAATGCACGAACAGTAATTTCTCCGCATTGCAAGGTGCAATGCTGAAATTTTTTGCTTTTTCCTGCTCCTCTTAGCATGATAAAGAAGTTTCAAAGAGAGTGAGATGCCAGCTCCTTTCATTCAGTCAGTAGCTTCAAACATTTCTGGTATATGAATAACATGATGTTTTTCAAAGGCAAAAATCAATGAATATTGTAAATGCACAAACAGTAATTTCTCCGCATTGCAAGGTACAATTCTGAAATTTTTTGCTTTTTCCTGCTCCACTTAGCATGATAAAGAAGATTCAAAGAGAGTGAGATGCCAGCTCCTTTCATTGAGTCAGTAGCTTCAAACATTTCTGGTATATGAATAACATGATGTTTTTCAATGGCAAAAATCAATGAATATTGTAAATGCACAAACAGTAATTTCTCCGCATTGCAAGGTGCAATTCTGAAATTTTTTGCTTTTTCCTGCTCCTCTTAGCATGATAAAGAAGATTCAAAGAGACTGAGATGCCAGCTCCTTTCATTCAGTCAGTAGCTTCAATCATTTCTGGACGTTTTTCAATGGCAAAAATCAATGAATATTGTAAATGCACAAACAGTAATTTCTCCGCATTGCAAGGTGCAATTCTGAAATTTTTTGCTTTTTCCTGCTCCTCTTAGCATGATAAAGAAGATTCAAAGAGAGTGAGATGCCAGCTCCTTTCATTCAGTCAGTAGCTTCAATCATTTCTGGACGTTTTTCAAGGGCAAAAATCAATGAATATTGTAAATGCACAAACAGTAATTTCTCCGCATTGCAAGGTGCAATTCTGAAATTTTTTGCTTTTTCCTGCTCCTCTTAGCATGATAAAGAAGATTCAAAGAGAGTGAGATGCCAGCTCCTTTCATTCAGTCAGTAGCTTCAAACATTTCTGGTATATGAATAACATGATGTTTTTCAAAGGCAAAAATCAATGAATATTGTAAATGCACAAACAGTAATTTCTCCGCATTGCAAGGTGCAATTCTGAAATTTTTTGCTTTTTCCTGCTCCTCTTAGCATGATAAAGAAGATTCAAAGAGAGTGAGATGCCAGCTCCTTTCATTCAGTCAGTAGCTTCAAACATTTCTGGTATATGAATAACATGATGTTTTTCAATGGCAAAAATCAATGAATATTGTAAATGCACAAACAGTAATTTCTCCGCATTGCAAGGTGCAATTCTGAAATTTTTTGCTTTTTCCTGCTCCTCTTAGCATGATAAAGAAGATTCAAAGAGACTGAGATGCCAGCTCCTTTCATTCAGTCAGTAGCTTCAATCATTTCTGGACGTTTTTCAATGGCAAAAATCAATGAATATTGTAAATGCACAAACAGTAATTTCTCCGCATTGCAAGGTGCAATTCTGAAATTTTTTGCTTTTTCCTGCTCCTCTCAGCATGATAAAGAAGATTCAAAGAGAGTGAGATGCCAGCTCCTTTCATTCAGTCAGTAGCTTCAAACATTTCTGGTATATGAATAACATGATGTTTTTCAATGGCAAAAATCAATGAATATTGTAAATGCACAAACAGTAATTTCTCCGCATTGCAAGGTGCAATTCTGAAATTTTTTGCTTTTTCCTGCTCCTCTTAGCATGATAAAGAAGATTCAAAGAGACTGAGATGCCAGCTCCTTTCATTCAGTCAGTAGCTTCAATCATTTCTGGACGTTTTTCAATGGCAAAAATCAATGAATATTGTAAATGCACAAACAGTAATTTCTCCACATTGCAAGGTGCAATTCTGAAATTTTTTGCTTTTTCCTGCTCCTCTTAGCATGATAAAGAAGATTCAAAGAGAGTGAGATGCCAGCTCTTTTCATTCAGTCAGTAGCTTCAAACATTTCTGGTATATGAATAACATGATGTTTTTCAATGGCAAAAATCAATGAATATTGTAAATGCACAAACAGTAATTTCTCCGCATTGCAAGGTGCAATTCTGAAATTTTTTGCTTTTTCCTGCTCCTCTTAGCATGATAAAGAAGATTCAAAGAGAGTGAGATGCCAGCTCCTTTCATTCAGTCAGTAGCTTCAATCATTTCTGGACGTTTTTCAATGGCAAAAATCAATGAATATTGTAAATGCACAAACAGTAATTTCTCCGCATTGCAAGGTGCAATTCTGAAATTTTTTGCTTTTTCCTGCTCCTCTTAGCATGATAAAGAAGATTCAAAGAGAGTGAGATGCCAGCTCCTTTCATTCAGTCTGTAGCTTCAAACATTTCTGGACGTTTTTCAATGGCAAAAATCAATGAATATTGTAAATGCACAAACAGTAATTTCTCCGCATTGCAAGGTGCAATTCTGAAATTTTTTGCTTTTTCCTGCTCCTCTTAGCATGATAAAGAAGATTCATAGAGATTGAGATGCCAGCTCATTTCATTCAGTCAGTAGCTTCATCCATTTCTGGTATATGAATAACATGATGTTTTTCAATGGCAAAAATCAATGAATATTGTAAATGCACAAACAGTAATTTCTCCGCATTGCAAGGTGCAATTCTGAAATTTTTTGCTTTTTCCTGCTCCTCTTAGCATGATAAAGAAGATTCAAAGAGAGTGAGATGCCAGCTCCTTTCATTCAGTCAGTAGCTTCAATCATTTCTGGACGTTTTTCAATGGCAAAATTCAATGAATATTGTAAATGCACAAACAGTAATTTCTCCGCATTGCAAGGTGCAATTCTGAAATTTTTTGATTTTTCCTGCTCCTCTTAGCATGATAAAGAAGATTCAAAGAGAGTGAGATGCCAGCTCCTTTCATTCAGTCAGTAGCTTCAATCATTTCTGGACGTTTTTCAATGGCAAAAATCAATGAATATTGTAAATGCACGAACAGTAATTTCTCCGCATTGCAAGGTGCAATGCTGAAATTTTTTGCTTTTTCCTGCTCCTCTTAGCATGATAAAGAAGTTTCAAAGAGAGTGAGATGCCAGCTCCTTTCATTCAGTCAGTAGCTTCAAACATTTCTGGTATATGAATAACATGATGTTTTTCAAAGGCAAAAATCAATGAATATTGTAAATGCACAAACAGTAATTTCTCCGCATTGCAAGGTACAATTCTGAAATTTTTTGCTTTTTCCTGCTCCTCTTAGCATGATAAAGAAGATTCAAAGAGAGTGAGATGCCAGTTCCTTTCATTGAGTCAGTAGCTTCAAACATTTCTGGTATATGAATAACATGATGTTTTTCAATGGCAAAAATCAATGAATATTGTAAATGCACAAACAGTAATTTCTCCGCATTGCAAGGTGCAATTCTGAAATTTTTTGCTTTTTCCTGCTCCTCTTAGCATGATAAAGAAGATTCAAAGAGACTGAGATGCCAGCTCCTTTCATTCAGTCAGTAGCTTCAATCATTTCTGGACGTTTTTCAATGGCAAAAATCAATGAATATTGTAAATGCACAAACAGTAATTTCTCCGCATTGCAAGGTGCAATTCTGAAATTTTTTGCTTTTTCCTGCTCCTCTTAGCATGATAAAGAAGATTCAAAGAGAGTGAGATGCCAGCTCCTTTCATTCAGTCAGTAGCTTCAATCATTTCTGGACGTTTTTCAAGGGCAAAAATCAATGAATATTGTAAATGCACAAACAGTAATTTCTCCGCATTGCAAGGTGCAATTCTGAAATTTTTTGCTTTTTCCTGCTCCTCTTAGCATGATAAAGAAGATTCAAAGAGAGTGAGATGCCAGCTCCTTTCATTCAGTCAGTAGCTTCAATCATTTCTGGTATATGAATAACATGATGTTTTTCAAAGGCAAAAATCAATGAATATTGTAAATGCACAAACAGTAATTTCTCCGCATTGCAAGGTGCAATTCTGAAATTTTTTGCTTTTTCCTGCTCCTCTTAGCATGATAAAGAAGATTCAAAGAGAGTGAGATGCCAGCTCCTTTCATTCAGTCAGTAGCTTCAAACATTTCTGGTATATGAATAACATGATGTTTTTCAATGGCAAAAATCAATGAATATTGTAAATGCACAAACAGTAATTTCTCCGCATTGCAAGGTGCAATTCTGAAATTTTTTGCTTTTTCCTGCTCCTCTTAGCATGATAAAGAAGATTCAAAGAGACTGAGATGCCAGATCCTTTCATTCAGTCAGTAGCTTCAATCATTTCTGGACGTTTTTCAATGGCAAAAATCAATGAATATTGTAAATGCACAAACAGTAATTTCTCCGCATTGCAAGGTGCAATTCTGAAATTTTTTGCTTTTTCCTGCTCCTCTCAGCATGATAAAGAAGATTCAAAGAGAGTGAGATGCCAGCTCCTTTCATTCAGTCAGTAGCTTCAAACATTTCTGGTATATGAATAACATGATGTTTTTCAATGGCAAAAATCAATGAATATTGTAAATGCACAAACAGTAATTTCTCCGCATTGCAAGGTGCAATTCTGAAATTTTTTGCTTTTTCCTGCTCCTCTTAGCATGATAAAGAAGATTCAAAGAGACTGAGATGCCAGCTCCTTTCATTCAGTCAGTAGCTTCAATCATTTCTGGACGTTTTTCAATGGCAAAAATCAATGAATATTGTAAATGCACAAACAGTAATTTCTCCACATTGCAAGGTGCAATTCTGAAATTTTTTGCTTTTTCCTGCTCCTCTTAGCATGATAAAGAAGATTCAAAGAGAGTGAGATGCCAGCTCTTTTCATTCAGTCAGTAGCTTCAAACATTTCTGGTATATGAATAACATGATGTTTTTCAATGGCAAAAATCAATGAATATTGTAAATGCACAAACAGTAATTTCTCCGCATTGCAAGGTGCAATTCTGAAATTTTTTGCTTTTTCCTGCTCCTCTTAGCATGATAAAGAAGATTCAAAGAGAGTGAGATGCCAGCTCCTTTCATTCAGTCAGTAGCTTCAATCATTTCTGGACGTTTTTCAATGGCAAAAATCAATGAATATTGTAAATGCACAAACAGTAATTTCTCCGCATTGCAAGGTGCAATTCTGAAATTTTTTGCTTTTTCCTGCTCCTCTTAGCATGATAAAGAAGATTCAAAGAGAGTGAGATGCCAGCTCCTTTCATTCAGTCTGTAGCTTCAAACATTTCTGGACGTTTTTCAATGGCAAAAATCAATGAATATTGTAAATGCACAAACAGTAATTTCTCCGCATTGCAAGGTGCAATTCTGAAATTTTTTGCTTTTTCCTGCTCCTCTTAGCATGATAAAGAAGATTCAAAGAGATTGAGATGCCAGCTCATTTCATTCAGTCAGTAGCTTCATCCATTTCTGGTATATGAATAACATGATGTTTTTCAATGGCAAAAATCTATGAATATTGTAAATGCACAAACAGTAATTTCTCCGCATTGCAAGGTGCAATTCTGAAATTTTTTGCTTTTTCCTGCTCCTCTTAGCATGATAAAGAAGATTCAAAGAGAGTGAGATGCCAGCTCCTTTCATTCAGTCAGTAGCTTCAATCATTTCTGGACGTCTTTCAATGGCAAAATTCAATGAATATTGTAAATGCACAAACAGTAATTTCTCCGCATTGCAAGGTGCAATTCTGAAATTTTTTGCTTTTTCCTGCTCCTCTTAGCATGATAAAGAAGATTCAAAGAGAGTGAGATGCCAGCTCCTTTCATTCAGTCAGTAGCTTCAATCATTTCTGGACGTTTTTCAATGGCAAAAATCAATGAATATTGTAAATGCACAAACAGTAATTTCTCCGCATTGCAAGGTGCAATTCTGAAATTTTTTGCTTTTTCCTGCTCCTCTTAGCATGATAAAGAAGATTCAAAGAGAGTGAGATGCCAGCTCTTTTCATTCAGTCAGTAGCTTCAAACATTTCTGGTATATGAATAACATGATGTTTTTCAAAGGCAAAAATCAATGAATATTGTAAATGCACAAACAGTAATTTCTCCGCATTGCAAGGTGCAATTCTGAAATTTTTTGCTTTTTCCTGCTCCTCTTAGCATGATAAAGAAGATTCAAAGAGAGTGAGATGCCAGCTCCTTTCATTCAGTCAGTAGCTTCAAACATTTCTGGTATATGAATAACATGATGTTTTTCAATGGCAAAAATCAATGAATATTGTAAATGCACAAAAAGTAATTTCTCCGCATTGCAAGGTGCATTTCTGACATTTTTTGCTTTTTCCTGCTCCTCTTAGCATGATAAAGAAGATTCAAAGAGAGTGAGATGCCAGCTCTTTTCATTCAGTCAGTAGCTTCAAACATTTCTGGTATATGAATAACATGATGTTTTTCAATGGCAAAAATCAATGAATATTGTAAATGCACAAACAGTAATTTCTCCGCATTGCAAGGTGCAATTCTGAAATTTTTTGCTTTTTCCTGCTCCTCTTAGCATGATAAAGAAGATTCAAAGAGAGTGAGATGCCAGCTCCTTTCATTCAGTCAGTAGCTTCAATCATTTCTGGACGTTTTTCAATGGCAAAAATCAATGAATATTGTAAATGCACAAACAGTAATTTCTCCGCATTGCAAGGTGCAATTCTGAAATTTTTTGCTTTTTCCTGCTCCTCTTAGCATGATAAAGAAGATTCAAAGAGAGTGAGATGCCAGCTCCTTTCATTCAGTCTGTAGCTTCAAACATTTCTGGACGTTTTTCAATGGCAAAAATCAATGAATATTGTAAATGCACAAACAGTAATTTCTCCGCATTGCAAGGTGCAATTCTGAAATTTTTTGCTTTTTCCTGCTCCTCTTAGCATGATAAAGAAGATTCAAAGAGAGTGAGATGCCAGCTCATTTCATTCAGTCAGTAGCTTCAAACATTTCTGGTATATGAATAACATGATGTTTTTCAATGGCAAAAATCAATGAATATTGTAAATGCACAAACAGTAATTTCTCCGCATTGCAAGGTGCAATTCTGAAATTTTTTGCTTTTTCCTGCTCCTCTTAGCATGATAAAGAAGATTCAAAGAGAGTGAGATGCCAGCTCCTTTCATTCAGTCAGTAGCTTCAAACATTTCTGGTATATGAATAACATGATGTTTTTCAATGGCAAAAATCAATGAATATTGTAAATGCACAAACAGTAATTTCTCCGCATTGCAAGGTGCAATTCTGAAATTTTTTGCTTTTTCCTGCTCCTCTTAGCAGGATAAAGAAGATTCAAAGAGAGTGAGATGCCAGCTCCTTTCATTCAGTCAGTAGCTTCAATCATTTCTGGACGTTTTTCAATGGCAAAAATCAATGAATATTGTAAATGCACAAACAGTAATTTCTCCGCATTGCAAGGTGCAATTCTGAAATTTTTTGCTTTATCCTGCTCCTCTTAGCATGATAAAGAAGATTCAAAGAGTGTGAGATGCCAGCTCCTTTCATTCAGTCAGTAGCTTCAATCATTTCTGGACATTTTTCAATGGCAAAAATCAATGAATATTGTAAATGCACAAACAGTAATTTCTCCGCATTGCAAGGTGCAATTCTGAAATTTTTTGCTTTTTCCTGCTCCTCTTAGCAGGATAAAGAAGATTCAAAGAGAGTGAGATGCCAGCTCCTTTCATTCAGTCAGTAGCTTCAAACATTTCTGGTATATGAATAACATGATGTTTTTCAATGGCAAAAATCAATGAATATTGTAAATGCACAAACAGTAATTTCTCCGCATTGCAAGGTGCATTTCTGACATTTTTTGCTTTTTCCTGCTCCTCTTAGCATGATAAAGAAGATTCAAAGAGAGTGAGATGCCAGATCTTTTCATTCAGTCAGTAGCTTCAAACATTTCTGGTATATGAATAACATGATGTTTTTCAATGGCAAAAATCAATGAATATTGTAAATGCACAAACAGTAATTTCTCCGCATTGCAAGGTGCAATTCTGAAATTTTTTGCTTTTTCCTGCTCCTCTTAGCATGATAAAGAAGATTCAAAGAGAGTGAGATGCCAGCTCCTTTCATTCAGTCAGTAGCTTCAATCATTTCTGGACGTTTTTCAATGGCAAAAATCAATGAATATTGTAAATGCACAAACAGTAATTTCTCCGCATTGCAAGGTGCAATTCTGAAATTTTTTGCTTTTTCCTGCTCCTCTTAGCATGATAAAGAAGATTCAAAGAGAGTGAGATGCCAGCTCCTTTCATTCAGTCTGTAGCTTCAAACATTTCTGGACGTTTTTCAATGGCAAAAATCAATGAATATTGTAAATGCACAAACAGTAATTTCTCCGCATTGCAAGGTGCAATTCTGAAATTTTTTGCTTTTTCCTGCTCCTCTTAGCATGATAAAGAAGATTCAAAGAGAGTGAGATGCCAGCTCATTTCATTCAGTCAGTAGCTTCAAACATTTCTGGTATATGAATAACATGATGTTTTTCAATGGCAAAAATCAATGAATATTGTAAATGCACAAACAGTAATTTCTCCGCATTGCAAGGTGCAATTCTGAAATTTTTTGCTTTTTCCTGCTCCTCTTAGCATGATAAAGAAGATTCAAAGAGAGTGAGATGCCAGCTCCTTTCATTCAGTCAGTAGCTTCAAACATTTCTGGTATATGAATAACATGATGTTTTTCAATGGCAAAAATCAATGAATATTGTAAATGCACAAACAGTAATTTCTCCGCATTGCAAGGTGCAATTCTGAAATTTTTTGCTTTTTCCTGCTCCTCTTAGCAGGATAAAGAAGATTCAAAGAGAGTGAGATGCCAGCTCCTTTCATTCAGTCAGTAGCTTCAATCATTTCTGGACGTTTTTCAATGGCAAAAATCAATGAATATTGTAAATGCACAAACAGTAATTTCTCCGAATTGCAAGGTGCAATTCTGAAATTTTTTGCTTTATCCTGCTCCTCTTAGCATGATAAAGAAGATTCAAAGAGTGTGAGATGCCAGCTCCTTTCATTCAGTCAGTAGCTTCAATCATTTCTGGACATTTTTCAATGGCAAAAATCAATGAATATTGTAAATGCACAAACAGTAATTTCTCCGCATTGCAAGGTGCAATTCTGAAATTTTTTGATTTTTCCTGCTCCTCTTAGCATGATAAAGAAGATTCAAAGAGAGTGAGATGCCAGCTCCTTTCATTCAGTCAGTAGCTTCAATCATTTCTGGACGTTTTTCAATGGCAAAAATCAATGAATATTGTAAATGCACGAACAGTAATTTCTCCGCATTGCAAGGTGCAATGCTGAAATTTTTTGCTTTTTCCTGCTCCTCTTAGCATGATAAAGAAGTTTCAAAGAGAGTGAGATGCCAGCTCCTTTCATTCAGTCAGTAGCTTCAAACATTTCCGGTATATGAATAACATGATGTTTTTCAAAGTCAAAAATCAATGAATATTGTAAATGCACAAACAGTAATTTCTCCGCATTGCAAGGTACAATTCTGAAATTTTTTGCTTTTTCCTGCTCCTCTTAGCATGATAAAGAAGATTCAAAGAGAGTGAGATGCCAGCTCCTTTCATTGAGTCAGTAGCTTCAAACATTTCTGGTATATGAATAACATGATGTTTTTCAATGTCAAAAATCAATGAATATTGTAAATGCACAAACAGTAATTTCTCCGCATTGCAAGGTGCAATTCTGAAATTTTTTGCTTTTTCCTGCTCCTCTTAGCATGATAAAGAAGATTCAAAGAGACTGAGATGCCAGCTCCTTTCATTCAATCAGTAGCTTCAATCATTTCTGGACGTTTTTCAATGGCAAAAATCAATGAATATTGTAAATGCACAAACAGTAATTTCTCCGCATTGCAAGGTGCAATTCTGAAATTTTTTGCTTTTTCCTGCTCCTCTTAGCATGATAAAGAAGATTCAAAGAGAGTGAGATGCCAGCTCCTTTCATTCAGTCAGTAGCTTCAATCATTTCTGGACGTTTTTCAAGGGCAAAATTCAATGAATATTGTAAATGCACAAACAGTAATTTCTCCGCATTGCAAGGTGCAATTCTGAAATTTTTTGCTTTTTCCTGCTCCTCTTAGCATGATAAAGAAGATTCAAAGAGAGTGAGATGCCAGCTCCTTTCATTCAGTCAGTAGCTTCAAACATTTCTGGTATATGAATAACATGATGTTTTTCAAAGGCAAAAATCAATGAATATTGTAAATGCACAAACAGTAATTTCTCCGCATTGCAAGGTGCAATTCTGAAATTTTTTGCTTTTTCCTGCTCCTCTTAGCATGATAAAGAAGATTCAAAGAGAGTGAGATGCCAGCTCCTTTCATTCAGTCAGTAGCTTCAAACATTTCTGGTATATGAATAACATGATGTTTTTCAATGGCAAAAATCAATGAATATTGTAAATGCACAAACAGTAATTTCTCCGCATTGCAAGGTGCAATTCTGAAATTTTTTGCTTTTTCCTGCTCCTCTTAGCATGATAAAGAAGATTCAAAGAGACTGAGATGCCAGTTCTTTTCATTCAGTCAGTAGCTTCAATCATTTCTGGACGTTTTTCAATGGCAAAAATCAATGAATATTGTAAATGCACAAACAGTAATTTCTCCGCATTGCAAGGTGCAATTCTGAAATTTTTTGCTTTTTCCTGCTCCTCTCAGCATGATAAAGAAGATTCAAAGAGAGTGAGATGCCAGCTTCTTTCATTCAGTCAGTAGCTTCAAACATTTCTGGTATATGAATAACATGATGTTTTTCAATGGCAAAAATCAATGAATATTGTAAATGCACAAACAGTAATTTCTCCGCATTGCAAGGTGCAATTCTGAAATTTTTTGCTTTTTCCTGCTCCTCTTAGCATGATAAAGAAGATTCAAAGAGAGTGAGATGCCAGCTCCTTTCATTCAGTCAGTAGATTCAAACATTTCTGGTATATGAATAACATGATGTTTTTCAATGGCAAAATTCAATGAATATTGTAAATGCACAAACAGTAATTTCTCCGCATTGCAAGGTGCAATTCTGAAATTTTTTGCTTTTTCCTGCTCCTCTTAGCATGATAAAGAAGATTCAAAGAGAGTGAGATGCCAGCTCCTTTCATTCAGTCAGTAGCTTCAAACATTTCTGGTATATGAATAACATGATGTTTTTCAATGGCAAAAATCAATGAATATTGTAAATGCACAAACAGTAATTTCTCCGCATTGCAAGGTGCAATTCTGAAATTTTTTGCTTTTTCCTGCTCCTCTTAGCATGATAAAGAAGATTCAAAGAGAGTGAGATGCCAGCTCCTTTCATTCAGTCAGTAGCTTCAATCATTTCTGGACGTTTTTCAATGGCAAAATTCAATGAATATTGTAAATGCACAAACAGTAATTTCTCCGCATTGCAAGGTGCAATTCTGAAATTTTTTGCTTTTTCCTGCTCCTCTTAGCATGACAAAGAAGATTCAAAGAGAGTGAGATGCCAGCTCCTTTCATTCAGTCAGTAGCTTCAATCATTTCTGGACGTTTTTCAATGGCAAAAATCAATGAATATTGTAAATGCACAAACAGTAATTTCTCCGCATTGCAAGGTGCAATTCTGAAATTTTTTGCTTTTTCCTGCTCCTCTTAGCATGATAAAGAAGATTCAAAGAGAGTGAGATGCCAGCTCTTTTCATTCAGTCAGTAGCTTCAAACATTTCTGGTATATGAATAACATGATGTTTTTCAAAGGCAAAAATCAATGAATATTGTAAATGCACAAACAGTAATTTCTCCGCATTGCAAGGTGCAATTCTGAAATTTTTTGCTTTTTCCTGCTCCTCTTAGCATGATAAAGAAGATTCAAAGAGAGTGAGATGCCAGCTCCTTTCATTCAGTCAGTAGCTTCAAACATTTCTGGTATATGAATAACATGATGTTTTTCAATGGCAAAAATCAATGAATATTGTAAATGCACAAACAGTAATTTCTACGCATTGCAAGGTGCAATTCTGAAATTTTTTGCTTTTTCCTGCTCCTCTTAGCATGATAAAGATTCAAAGAGAGTGAGATGCCAGCTCCTTTCATTCAGTCAGTAGCTTCAATCATTTCTGGACGTTTTTCAATGGCAAAAATCAATGAATATTGTAAATGCACAAACAGTAATTTCTCCGCATTGCAAGGTGCAATTCTGAAATTTTTTGCTTTTTCCTGCTCCTCTTAGCATGATAAAGAAGATTCAAAGAGAGTGAGATGCCAGCTCCTTTCATTCAGTCTGTAGCTTCAAACATTTCTGGACGTTTTTCAATGGCAAAAATCAATGAATATTGTAAATGCACAAACAGTAATTTCTCCGCATTGCAAGGTGCAATTCTGAAATTTTTTGCTTTTTCCTGCTCCTCTTAGCATGATAAAGAAGATTCAAAGAGAGTGAGATGCCAGCTCCTTTCATTCAGTCAGTAGCTTCAAACATTTCTGGTATATGAATAACATGATGTTTTTCAATGTCAAAAATCAATGAATATTGTAAATGCACAAACAGTAATTTCTCCACATTGCAAGGTGCAATTCTGAAATTTTTTGCTTTTTCCTGCTCCTCTTAGCATGATAAAGAAGATTCAAAGAGAGTGAGATGCCAGCTCCTTTCATTCAGTCAGTAGCTTCAAACATTTCTGGTATATGAATAACATGATGTTTTTCAATGGCAAAAATCAATGAATATTGTAAATGCACAAACAGTAATTTCTCCGCATTGCAAGGTGCAATTCTGAAATTTTTTGCTTTTTCCTGCTCCTCTTAGCATGATAAAGAAGATTCAAAGAGACTGAGATGCCAGCTCCTTTCATTCAGTCAGTAGCTTCAATCATTTCTGGACGTTTTTCAATGGCAAAAATCAATGAATATTGTAAATGCACAAACAGTAATTTCTCCGCATTGCAAGGTGCAATTCTGAATTTTTTTGCTTTTTCCTGCTCCTCTTAGCATGATAAAGAAGATTCAAAGAGTGTGAGATGCCAGCTCCTTTCATTCAGTCAGTAGCTTCAATCATTTCTGGACGTTTTTCAATGGCAAAAATCGATGAATATTGTAAATGCACAAACAGTAATTTCTCCTCATTGCAAGGTGCAATTCTGAAATTTTTTGCTTTATCCTGCTCCTCTTAGCATGATAAAGAAGATTCAAAGAGAGTGAGATGCCAGCTCTTTTCATTCAGTCAGTAGCTTCAAACATTTCTGGTATATGAATAACATGATGTTTTTCAATGGCAAAAATCAATGAATATTGTAAATGCACAAACAGTAATTTCTCCGCATTGCAAGGTGCAATTCTGAAATTTTTTGCTTTTTCCTGCTCCTCTTAGCATGATAAAGAAGATTCAAAGAGAGTGAGATGCCATCTCCTTTCATTCAGTCAGTAGCTTCAAACATTTCTGGTATATGAATAACATGATGTTTTTCAATGGCAAAAATCAATGAATATTGTAAATGCACAAACAGTAATTTCTCCGCATTGCAAGGTGCAATTCTGAAATTTTTTGCTTTTTCCTGCTCCTCTTAGCATGATAAAGAAGATTCAAAGAGACTGAGATGCCAGCTCCTTTCATTCAGTCAGTAGCTTCAATCATTTCTGGACGTTTTTCAATGGCAAAAATCAATGAATATTGTAAATGCACAAACAGTAATTTCTCCGCATTGCAAGGTGCAATTCTGAAATTTTTTGCTTTTTCCTGCTCCTCTTAGCATGATAAAGAAGATTCAAAGAGAGTGAGATGCCAGCTCCTTTCATTCAGTCAGTAGCTTCAAACATTTCTGGTATATGAATAACATGATGTTTTTCAATGGCAAAAATCAATGAATATTGTAAATGCACAAACAGTAATTTCTCCGCATTGCAAGTTGCAATTCTGAAATTTTTTGCTTTTTCCTGCTCCTCTTAGCATGATAAAGAAGATTCAAAGAGAGTGAGATGCCAGCTCCTTTCATTCAGTCCGTAGCTTCAATCATTTCTGGACGTTTTTCAATGGCAAAAATCAATGAATATTGTAAATGCACAAACAGTAATTTCTCCGCATTGCAAGGTGCAATTCTGAAATTTTTTGCTTTTTCCTGCTCCTCTTAGCATGATAAAGAAGATTCAAAGAGTGTGAGATGCCAGCTCCTTTCATTCAGTCAGTAGCTTCAATCATTTCTGGACGTTTTTCAATGGCAAAAATCAATGAATATTGTAAATGCACAAACAGTAATTTCTCCGCATTGCAAGGTGCAATTCTGAAATTTTTTGCTTTTTCCTGCTCCTCTTAGCATGATAAAGAAGATTCAAAGAGTGTGAGATGCCAGCTTCTTTCATTCAGTCAGTAGCTTCAATCATTTCTGGACGTTTTTCAATGGCAAAAATCAATGAATATTGTAAATGCACAAACAGTAATTTCTCCGCATTGCAAGGTGCAATTCTGAAATTTTTTGCTTTTTCCTGCTCCTCTTAGCATGATAAAGAAGATTCAAAGAGAGTGAGATGCCAGCTCCTTTCATTCAGTCAGTAGCTTCAAACATTTCTGGTATATGAATAACATGATGTTTTTCAATGGCAAAAATCAATGAATATTGTAAATGCACAAACAGTAATTTCTCCGCATTGCAAGTTGCAATTCTGAAATTTTTTGCTTTTTCCTGCTCCTCTTAGCATGATAAAGAAGATTCAAAGAGAGTGAGATGCCAGCTCCTTTCATTCAGTCAGTAGCTTCAATCATTTCTGGACGTTTTTCAATGGCAAAAATCAATGAATATTGTAAATGCACAAACAGTAATTTCTCCGCATTGCAAGGTGCAATTCTGAAATTTTTTGCTTTTTCCTGCTCCTCTTAGCATGATAAACAAGATTCAAAGAGAGTGAGATGCCAGCTCCTTTCATTCAGTCAGTAGCTTCAATCATTTCTGGACGTTTTTCAATGGCAAAAATCAATGAATATTGTAAATGCACAAACAGTAATTTCTCCGCATTGCAAGGTGCAATTCTGAAATTTTTTGCTTTTTCCTGCTCCTCTTAGCATGATAAAGAAGATTCAAAGAGAGTGAGATGCCAGCTCCTTTCATTCAGTCAGTAGCTTCAATCATTTCTGGACGTTTTTCAATGGCAAAAATCAATGAATATTGTAAATGCACAAACAGTAATTTCTCCGCATTGCAAGGTGCAATACTGAAATTTTTTGCTTTTTCCTGCTCCTCTTAGCATGATAAAGAAGATTCAAAGAGAGTGAGATGCCAGCTCCTTTCATTCAGTCAGTAGCTTTAAACATTTCTGGACGTTTTTCAATGGCAATAATCAATGAATATTGTAAATGCACAAACAGTAATTTCTCCGCATTGCAAGGTGCAATTCTGAAATTTTTTGCTTTTTCCTGCTCCTCTTAGCATCATAAAGAAGATTCAAAGAGAGTGAGATGCCAGCTCCTTTCATTCAGTCAGTAGCTTCAATCATTTCTGGACTGTTTTTCAATGGCAAAAATCAATGAATATTGTAAATGCACAAACAGTAATTTCTCCGCATTGCAAGGTGCAATTCTGAAATTTTTTGCTTTTTCCTGCTCCTCTTAGCATGATAAAGAAGATTCAAACAGAGTGAGATGCCAGCTCCTTTCATTCAGTCAGTAGCTTCAATCATTTCTGGACGTTTTTCAATGGCAAAAATCAATGAATATTGTAAATGCACAAACAGTAATTTCTCCGCATTGCAAGGTGCAATTCTGAAATTTTTTGCTTTTTCCTACTCCTCTTAGCATGATAAAGAAGATTCAAAGAGAGTGAGATGCCAGCTCCTTTCATTCAGTCTGTAGCTTCAAACATTTCTGGACGTTTTTCAATGGCAAAAATCAATGAATATTGTAAATGCACAAACAGTAATTTCTCCGCATTGCAAGGTGCAATTCTGAAATTTTTTGCTTTTTCCTGCTCCTCTTAGCATGATAAAGAAGATTCAAAGAGAGTGAGATGCCAGCTCCTTTCATTCAGTCAGTAGCTTCAAACATTTCTGGTATATGAATAACATGATGTTTTTCAATGTCAAAAATCAATGAATATTGTAAATGCACAAACAGTAATTTCTCCACATTGCAAGGTGCAATTCTGAAATTTTTTGCTTTTTCCTGCTCCTCTTAGCATGATAAAGAAGATTCAAAGAGAGTGAGATGCCAGCTCCTTTCATTCAGTCAGTAGCTTCAAACATTTCTGGTATATGAATAACATGATGTTTTTCAATGGCAAAAATCAATGAATATTGTAAATGCACAAACAGTAATTTCTCCGCATTGCAAGGTGCAATTCTGAAATTTTTTGCTTTTTCCTGCTCCTCTTAGCATGATAAAGAAGATTCAAAGAGACTGAGATGCCAGCTCCTTTCATTCAGTCAGTAGCTTCAATCATTTCTGGACGTTTTTCAATGGCAAAAATCAATGAATATTGTAAATGCACAAACAGTAATTTCTCCGCATTGCAAGGTGCAATTCTGAAATTTTTTGCTTTTTCCTGCTCCTCTTAGCATGATAAAGAAGATTCAAAGAGTGTGAGATGCCAGCTCCTTTCATTCAGTCAGTAGCTTCAATCATTTCTGGACGTTTTTCAATGGCAAAAATCGATGAATATTGTAAATGCACAAACAGTAATTTCTCCTCATTGCAAGGTGCAATTCTGAAATTTTTTGCTTTATCCTGCTCCTCTTAGCATGATAAAGAAGATTCAAAGAGAGTGAGATGCCAGCTCTTTTCATTCAGTCAGTAGCTTCAAACATTTCTGGTATATGAATAACATGATGTTTTTCAATGGCAAAAATCAATGAATATTGTAAATGCACAAACAGTAATTTCTCCGCATTGCAAGGTGCAATTCTGAAATTTTTTGCTTTTTCCTGCTCCTCTTAGCATGATAAAGAAGATTCAAAGAGAGTGAGATGCCATCTCCTTTCATTCAGTCAGTAGCTTCAAACATTTCTGGTATATGAATAACATGATGTTTTTCAATGGCAAAAATCAATGAATATTGTAAATGCACAAACAGTAATTTCTCCGCATTGCAAGGTGCAATTCTGAAATTTTTTGCTTTTTCCTGCTCCTCTTAGCATGATAAAGAAGATTCAAAGAGACTGAGATGCCAGCTCCTTTCATTCAGTCAGTAGCTTCAATCATTTCTGGACGTTTTTCAATGGCAAAAATCAATGAATATTGTAAATGCACAAACAGTAATTTCTCCGCATTGCAAGGTGCAATTCTGAAATTTTTTGCTTTTTCCTGCTCCTCTTAGCATGATAAAGAAGATTCAAAGAGAGTGAGATGCCAGCTCCTTTCATTCAGTCAGTAGCTTCAAACATTTCTGGTATATGAATAACATGATGTTTTTCAATGGCAAAAATCAATGAATATTGTAAATGCACAAACAGTAATTTCTCCGCATTGCAAGTTGCAATTCTGAAATTTTTTGCTTTTTCCTGCTCCTCTTAGCATGATAAAGAAGATTCAAAGAGAGTGAGATGCCAGCTCCTTTCATTCAGTCCGTAGCTTCAATCATTTCTGGACGTTTTTCAATGGCAAAAATCAATGAATATTGTAAATGCACAAACAGTAATTTCTCCGCATTGCAAGGTGCAATTCTGAAATTTTTTGCTTTTTCCTGCTCCTCTTAGCATGATAAAGAAGATTCAAAGAGAGTGAGATGCCAGCTCCTTTCATTCAGTCAGTAGCTTCAAACATTTCTGGTATATGAATAACATGATGTTTTTCAATGTCAAAAATCAATGAATATTGTAAATGCACAAACAGTAATTTCTCCACATTGCAAGGTGCAATTCTGAAATTTTTTGCTTTTTCCTGCTCCTCTTAGCATGATAAAGAAGATTCAAAGAGAGTGAGATGCCAGCTCCTTTCATTCAGTCAGTAGCTTCAAACATTTCTGGTATATGAATAACATGATGTTTTTCAATGGCAAAAATCAATGAATATTGTAAATGCACAAACAGTAATTTCTCCGCATTGCAAGGTGCAATTCTGAAATTTTTTGCTTTTTCCTGCTCCTCTTAGCATGATAAAGAAGATTCAAACAGAGTGAGATGCCAGCTCCTTTCATTCAGTCAGTAGCTTCAATCATTTCTGGACGTTTTTCAATGGCAAAAATCAATGAATATTGTAAATGCACAAACAGTAATTTCTCCGCATTGCAAGGTGCAATTCTGAAATTTTTTGCTTTTTCCTACTCCTCTTAGCATGATAAAGAAGATTCAAAGAGAGTGAGATGCCAGCTCCTTTCATTCAGTCTGTAGCTTCAAACATTTCTGGATGTTTTTCAATGGCAAAAATCAATGAATATTGTAAATGCACAAACAGTAATTTCTCCGCATTGCAAGGTGCAATTCTGAAATTTTTTGCTTTTTCCTGCTCCTCTTAGCATGATAAAGAAGATTCAAAGAGAGTGAGATGCCAGCTCCTTTCATTCAGTCAGTAGCTTCAAACATTTCTGGTATATGAATAACATGATGTTTTTCAATGTCAAAAATCAATGAATATTGTAAATGCACAAACAGTAATTTCTCCACATTGCAAGGTGCAATTCTGAAATTTTTTGCTTTTTCCTGCTCCTCTTAGCATGATAAAGAAGATTCAAAGAGAGTGAGATGCCAGCTCCTTTCATTCAGTCAGTAGCTTCAAACATTTCTGGTATATGAATAACATGATGTTTTTCAATGGCAAAAATCAATGAATATTGTAAATGCACAAACAGTAATTTCTCCGCATTGCAAGGTGCAATTCTGAAATTTTTTGCTTTTTCCTGCTCCTCTTAGCATGATAAAGAAGATTCAAAGAGACTGAGATGCCAGCTCCTTTCATTCAGTCAGTAGCTTCAATCATTTCTGGACGTTTTTCAATGGCAAAAATCAATGAATATTGTAAATGCACAAACAGTAATTTCTCCGCATTGCAAGGTGCAATTCTGAAATTTTTTGCTTTTTCCTGCTCCTCTTAGCATGATAAAGAAGATTCAAAGAGTGTGAGATGCCAGCTCCTTTCATTCAGTCAGTAGCTTCAATCATTTCTGGACGTTTTTCAATGGCAAAAATCGATGAATATTGTAAATGCACAAACAGTAATTTCTCCTCATTGCAAGGTGCAATTCTGAAATTTTTTGCTTTATCCTGCTCCTCTTAGCATGATAAAGAAGATTCAAAGAGAGTGAGATGCCAGCTCTTTTCATTCAGTCAGTAGCTTCAAACATTTCTGGTATATGAATAACATGATGTTTTTCAATGGCAAAAATCAATGAATATTGTAAATGCACAAACAGTAATTTCTCCGCATTGCAAGGTGCAATTCTGAAATTTTTTGCTTTTTCCTGCTCCTCTTAGCATGATAAAGAAGATTCAAAGAGAGTGAGATGCCATCTCCTTTCATTCAGTCAGTAGCTTCAAACATTTCTGGTATATGAATAACATGATGTTTTTCAATGGCAAAAATCAATGAATATTGTAAATGCACAAACAGTAATTTCTCCGCATTGCAAGGTGCAATTCTGAAATTTTTTGCTTTTTCCTGCTCCTCTTAGCATGATAAAGAAGATTCAAAGAGACTGAGATGCCAGCTCCTTTCATTCAGTCAGTAGCTTCAATCATTTCTGGACGTTTTTCAATGGCAAAAATCAATGAATATTGTAAATGCACAAACAGTAATTTCTCCGCATTGCAAGGTGCAATTCTGAAATTTTTTGCTTTTTCCTGCTCCTCTTAGCATGATAAAGAAGATTCAAAGAGAGTGAGATGCCAGCTCCTTTCATTCAGTCAGTAGCTTCAAACATTTCTGGTATATGAATAACATGATGTTTTTCAATGGCAAAAATCAATGAATATTGTAAATGCACAAACAGTAATTTCTCCGCATTGCAAGTTGCAATTCTGAAATTTTTTGCTTTTTCCTGCTCCTCTTAGCATGATAAAGAAGATTCAAAGAGAGTGAGATGCCAGCTCCTTTCATTCAGTCCGTAGCTTCAATCATTTCTGGACGTTTTTCAATGGCAAAAATCAATGAATATTGTAAATGCACAAACAGTAATTTCTCCGCATTGCAAGGTGCAATTCTGAAATTTTTTGCTTTTTCCTGCTCCTCTTAGCATGATAAAGAAGATTCAAAGAGAGTGAGATGCCAGCTCCTTTCATTCAGTCAGTAGCTTCAAACATTTCTGGTATATGAATAACATGATGTTTTTCAATGTCAAAAATCAATGAATATTGTAAATGCACAAACAGTAATTTCTCCACATTGCAAGGTGCAATTCTGAAATTTTTTGCTTTTTCCTGCTCCTCTTAGCATGATAAAGAAGATTCAAAGAGAGTGAGATGCCAGCTCCTTTCATTCAGTCAGTAGCTTCAAACATTTCTGGTATATGAATAACATGATGTTTTTCAATGGCAAAAATCAATGAATATTGTAAATGCACAAACAGTAATTTCTCCGCATTGCAAGGTGCAATTCTGAAATTTTTTGCTTTTTCCTGCTCCTCTTAGCATGATAAAGAAGATTCAAAGAGACTGAGATGCCAGCTCCTTTCATTCAGTCAGTAGCTTCAATCATTTCTGGACGTTTTTCAATGGCAAAAATCAATGAATATTGTAAATGCACAAACAGTAATTTCTCCGCATTGCAAGGTGCAATTCTGAAATTTTTTGCTTTTTCCTGCTCCTCTTAGCATGATAAAGAAGATTCAAAGAGTGTGAGATGCCAGCTCCTTTCATTCAGTCAGTAGCTTCAATCATTTCTGGACGTTTTTCAATGGCAAAAATCGATGAATATTGTAAATGCACAAACAGTAATTTCTCCTCATTGCAAGGTGCAATTCTGAAATTTTTTGCTTTATCCTGCTCCTCTTAGCATGATAAAGAAGATTCAAAGAGAGTGAGATGCCAGCTCTTTTCATTCAGTCAGTAGCTTCAAACATTTCTGGTATATGAATAACATGATGTTTTTCAATGGCAAAAATCAATGAATATTGTAAATGCACAAACAGTAATTTCTCCGCATTGCAAGGTGCAATTCTGAAATTTTTTGCTTTTTCCTGCTCCTCTTAGCATGATAAAGAAGATTCAAAGAGACTGAGATGCCAGCTCCTTTCATTCAGTCAGTAGCTTCAATCATTTCTGGACGTTTTTCAATGGCAAAAATCAATGAATATTGTAAATGCACAAACAGTAATTTCTCCGCATTGCAAGGTGCAATTCTGAAATTTTTTGCTTTTTCCTGCTCCTCTTAGCATGATAAAGAAGATTCAAAGAGTGTGAGATGCCAGCTCCTTTCATTCAGTCAGTAGCTTCAATCATTTCTGGACGTTTTTCAATGGCAAAAATCGATGAATATTGTAAATGCACAAACAGTAATTTCTCCTCATTGCAAGGTGCAATTCTGAAATTTTTTGCTTTATCCTGCTCCTCTTAGCATGATAAAGAAGATTCAAAGAGAGTGAGATGCCAGCTCTTTTCATTCAGTCAGTAGCTTCAAACATTTCTGGTATATGAATAACATGATGTTTTTCAATGGCAAAAATCAATGAATATTGTAAATGCACAAACAGTAATTTCTCCGCATTGCAAGGTGCAATTCTGAAATTTTTTGCTTTTTCCTGCTCCTCTTAGCATGATAAAGAAGATTCAAAGAGACTGAGATGCCAGCTCCTTTCATTCAGTCAGTAGCTTCAATCATTTCTGGACGTTTTTCAATGGCAAAAATCAATGAATATTGTAAATGCACAAACAGTAATTTCTCCGCATTGCAAGGTGCAATTCTGAAATTTTTTGCTTTTTCCTGCTCCTCTTAGCATGATAAAGAAGATTCAAAGAGAGTGAGATGCCAGCTCCTTTCATTCAGTCAGTAGCTTCAAACATTTCTGGTATATGAATAACATGATGTTTTTCAATGGCAAAAATCAATGAATATTGTAAATGCACAAACAGTAATTTCTCCGCATTGCAAGTTGCAATTCTGAAATTTTTTGCTTTTTCCTGCTCCTCTTAGCATGATAAAGAAGATTCAAAGAGAGTGAGATGCCAGCTCCTTTCATTCAGTCAGTAGCTTCAATCATTTCTGGACGTTTTTCAATGGCAAAAATCAATGAATATTGTAAATGCACAAACAGTAATTTCTCCGCATTGCAAGGTGCAATTCTGAAATTTTTTGCTTTTTCCTGCTCCTCTTAGCATGATAAACAAGATTCAAAGAGAGTGAGATGCCAGCTCCTTTCATTCAGTCAGTAGCTTCAATCATTTCTGGACGTTTTTCAATGGCAAAAATCAATGAATATTGTAAATGCACAAACAGTAATTTCTCCGCATTGCAAGGTGCAATTCTGAAATTTTTTGCTTTTTCCTGCTCCTCTTAGCATGATAAAGAAGATTCAAAGAGAGTGAGATGCCAGCTCCTTTCATTCAGTCAGTAGCTTCAATCATTTCTGGACGTTTTTCAATGGCAAAAATCAATGAATATTGTAAATGCACAAACAGTAATTTCTCCGCATTGCAAGGTGCAATACTGAAATTTTTTGCTTTTTCCTGCTCCTCTTAGCATGATAAAGAAGATTCAAAGAGAGTGAGATGCCAGCTCCTTTCATTCAGTCAGTAGCTTTAAACATTTCTGGACGTTTTTCAATGGCAATAATCAATGAATATTGTAAATGCACAAACAGTAATTTCTCCGCATTGCAAGGTGCAATTCTGAAATTTTTTGCTTTTTCCTGCTCCTCTTAGCATCATAAAGAAGATTCAAAGAGAGTGAGATGCCAGCTCCTTTCATTCAGTCAGTAGCTTCAATCATTTCTGGACTGTTTTTCAATGGCAAAAATCAATGAATATTGTAAATGCACAAACAGTAATTTCTCCGCATTGCAAGGTGCAATTCTGAAATTTTTTGCTTTTTCCTGCTCCTCTTAGCATGATAAAGAAGATTCAAACAGAGTGAGATGCCAGCTCCTTTCATTCAGTCAGTAGCTTCAATCATTTCTGGACGTTTTTCAATGGCAAAAATCAATGAATATTGTAAATGCACAAACAGTAATTTCTCCGCATTGCAAGGTGCAATTCTGAAATTTTTTGCTTTTTCCTGCTCCTCTTAGCATGATAAAGAAGATTCAAAGAGAGTGAGATGCCAGCTCCTTTCATTCAGTCAGTAGCTTCAATCATTTCTGGACGTTTTTCAATGGCAAAAATCAATGAATATTGTAAATGCACAAACAGTAATTTCTCCGCATTGCAAGGTGCAATTCTGAAATTTTTTGCTTTTTCCTACTCCTCTTAGCATGATAAAGAAGATTCAAAGAGAGTGAGATGCCAGCTCCTTTCATTCAGTCAGTAGCTTCAATCATTTCTGGACGTTTTTCAATGGCAAAAATCAATGAATATTGTAAATGCACAAACAGTAATTTCTCCGCATTGCAAGGTGCAATTCTGAAATTTTTTGCTTTTTCCTGCTCCTCTTATCATGATAAAGAAGATTCAAAGAGAGTGAGATGCCAGCTCCTTTCATTCAGTCAGTAGCTTCAAACATTTCTGGACGTTTTTCAATGGCAAAAATCAATGAATATTGTAAATGCACAAACAGTAATTTCTCCGCATTGCAAGGTGCAATTCTGAAATTTTTTGCTTTTTCCTGCTCCTCTTAGCATGATAAAGAAGATTCAAAGAGAGTGAGATGCCAGCTCCTTTCATTCAGTCAGTAGCTTCAAACATTTCTGGACGTTTTTCAATGGTAAAAATCAATGAATATTGTAAATGAACAAACAGTAATTTCTCCGCATTGCAAGGTGCAATTCTGAAATTTTTTGCTTTTTCCTGCTCCTCTTAGCATGATAAAGAAGATTCAAAGAGAGTGAGATGCCAGCTCCTTTCATTCAGTCAGTACCTTCAATCATTTCTAGACGTTTTTCAATGGCAAAAATCAATGAATATTGTAAATGCACAAACAGTAATTTCTCCGCATTGCAAGGAGCAATTCTGAAATTTTTTGCTTTTTCCTGCTCCTCTTAGCATGATAAAGAAGATTCAAAGAGAGTGAGATGCCAGCTCCTTTCATTCAGTCAGTAGCTTCAATCATTTCTGGACGTTTTTCAATGGCAAAAATCAATGAATATTGTAAATGCACAAACAGTAATTTCTCCGCATTGCAAGGTGCAATTCTGAAACTTTTTGCTTTTTCCTGCTCCTCTTAGCATGATAAAGAAGATTCAAAGAGAGTGAGATGCCAGCTCCTTTCATTCAGTCAGTAGCTTTAAACACTTCTGGACGTTTTTCAATGGCAATAATCAATGAATATTGTAAATGCACAAACAGTAATTTCTCCGCATTGCAAGGTGCAATTCTGAAATTTTTTGCTTTTTCCTACTCCTCTTAGCATGATAAAGAAGATTCAAAGAGAGTGAGATGCCAGCTCCTTTCATTCAGTCTGTAGCTTCAAACATTTCTGGACGTTTTTCAATGGCAAAAATCAATGAATATTGTAAATGCACAAACAGTAATTTCTCCGCATTGCAAGGTGCAATTCTGAAATTTTTTGCTTTTTCCTGCTCCTCTTAGCATGATAAAGAAGATTCAAAGAGAGTGAGATGCCAGCTCATTTCATTCAGTCAGTAGCTTCAAACATTTCTGGTATATGAATAACATGATGTTTTTCAATGGCAAAAATCAATGAATATTGTAAATGCACAAACAGTAATTTCTCCGCATTGCAAGGTGCAATTCTGAAATTTTTTGCTTTTTCCTGCTCCTCTTAGCATGATAAAGAAGATTCAAAGAGAGTGAGATGCCAGCTCCTTTCATTCAGTCAGTAGCTTCAAACATTTCTGGTATATGAATAACATGATGTTTTTCAATGGCAAAAATCAATGAATATTGTAAATGCACAAACAGTAATTTCTCCGCATTGCAAGGTGCAATTCTGAAATTTTTTGCTTTTTCCTGCTCCTCTTAGCAGGATAAAGAAGATTCAAAGAGAGTGAGATGCCAGCTCCTTTCATTCAGTCAGTAGCTTCAATCATTTCTGGACGTTTTTCAATGGCAAAAATCAATGAATATTGTAAATGCACAAACAGTAATTTCTCCGCATTGCAAGGTGCAATTCTGAAATTTTTTGCTTTATCCTGCTCCTCTTAGCATGATAAAGAAGATTCAAAGAGTGTGAGATGCCAGCTCCTTTCATTCAGTCAGTAGCTTCAATCATTTCTGGACGTTTTTCAATGGCAAAAATCAATGAATATTGTAAATGCACAAACAGTAATTTCTCCGCATTGCAAGGTGCAATTCTGAAATTTTTTGCTTTTTCCTGCTCCTCTTAGCAGGATAAAGAAGATTCAAAGAGAGTGAGATGCCAGCTCCTTTCATTCAGTCAGTAGCTTCAAACATTTCTGGTATATGAATAACATGATGTTTTTCAATGGCAAAAATCAATGAATATTGTAAATGCACAAACAGTAATTTCTCCGCATTGCAAGGTGCTTTTCTGACATTTTTTGCTTTTTCCTGCTCCTCTTAGCATGATAAAGAAGATTCAAAGAGAGTGAGATGCCAGCTCTTTTCATTCAGTCAGTAGCTTCAAACATTTCTGGTATATGAATAACATGATGTTTTTCAATGGCAAAAATCAATGAATATTGTAAATGCACAAACAGTAATTTCTCCGCATTGCAAGGTGCAATTCTGAAATTTTTTGCTTTTTCCTGCTCCTCTTAGCATGATAAAGAAGATTCAAAGAGAGTGAGATGCCAGCTCCTTTCATTCAGTCAGTAGCTTCAATCATTTCTGGACGTTTTTCAATGGCAAAAATCAATGAATATTGTAAATGCACAAACAGTAATTTCTCCGCATTGCAAGGTGCAATTCTGAAATTTTTTGCTTTTTCCTGCTCCTCTTAGCATGATAAAGAAGATTCAAAGAGAGTGAGATGCCAGCTCCTTTCATTCAGTCTGTAGCTTCAAACATTTCTGGACGTTTTTCAATGGCAAAAATCAATGAATATTGTAAATGCACAAACAGTAATTTCTCCGCATTGCAAGGTGCAATTCTGAAATTTTTTGCTTTTTCCTGCTCCTCTTAGCATGATAAAGAAGATTCAAAGAGAGTGAGATGCCAGCTCATTTCATTCAGTCAGTAGCTTCAAACATTTCTGGTATATGAATAACATGATGTTTTTCAATGGCAAAAATCAATGAATATTGTAAATGCACAAACAGTAATTTCTCCACATTGCTAGGTGCAATTCTGAAATTTTTTGCTTTTTCCTGCTCCTCTTAGCATGATAAAGAAGATTCAAAGAGAGTGAGATGCCAGCTCCTTTCATTCAGTCAGTAGCTTCAAACATTTCTGGTATATGAATAACATGATGTTTTTCAATGGCAAAAATCAATGAATATTGTAAATGCACAAACAGTAATTTCTCCGCATTGCAAGGTGCAATTCTGAAATTTTTTGCTTTTTCCTGCTCCTCTTAGCAGGATAAAGAAGATTCAAAGAGAGTGAGATGCCAGCTCCTTTCATTCAGTCAGTAGCTTCAATCATTTCTGGACGTTTTTCAATGGCAAAAATCAATGAATATTGTAAATGCACAAACAGTAATTTCTCCGCATTGCAAGGTGCAATTCTGAAATTTTTTGCTTTATCCTGCTCCTCTTAGCATGATAAAGAAGATTCAAAGAGTGTGAGATGCCAGCTCCTTTCATTCAGTCAGTAGCTTCAATCATTTCTGGACATTTTTCAATGGCAAAAATCAATGAATATTGTAAATGCACAAACAGTAATTTCTCCGCATTGCAAGGTGCAATTCTGAAATTTTTTGATTTTTCCTGCTCCTCTTAGCATGATAAAGAATATTCAAAGAGAGTGAGATGCCAGCTCCTTTCATTCAGTCAGTAGCTTCAATCATTTCTGGACGTTTTTCAATGGCAAAAATCAATGAATATTGTAAATGCACGAACAGTAATTTCTCCGCATTGCAAGGTGCAATGCTGAAATTTTTTGCTTTTTCCTGCTCCTCTTAGCATGATAAAGAAGTTTCAAAGAGAGTGAGATGCCAGCTCCTTTCATTCAGTCAGTAGCTTCAAACATTTCCGGTATATGAATAACATGATGTTTTTCAAAGTCAAAAATCAATGAATATTGTAAATGCACAAACAGTAATTTCTCCGCATTGCAAGGTACAATTCTGAAATTTTTTGCTTTTTCCTGCTCCTCTTAGCATGATAAAGAAGATTCAAAGAGAGTGAGATGCCAGCTCCTTTCATTGAGTCAGTAGCTTCAAACATTTCTGGTATATGAATAACATGATGTTTTTCAATGTCAAAAATCAATGAATATTGTAAATGCACAAACAGTAATTTCTCCGCATTGCAAGGTGCAATTCTGAAATTTTTTGCTTTTTCCTGCTCCTCTTAGCATGATAAAGAAGATTCAAAGAGACTGAGATGCCAGCTCCTTTCATTCAGTCAGTAGCTTCAATCATTTCTGGACGTTTTTCAATGGCAAAAATCAATGAATATTGTAAATGCACAAACAGTAATTTCTCCGCATTGCAAGGTGCAATTCTGAAATTTTTTGCTTTTTCCTGCTCCTCTTAGCATGATAAAGAAGATTCAAAGAGAGTGAGATGCCAGCTCCTTTCATTCAGTCAGTAGCTTCAATCATTTCTGGACGTTTTTCAAGGGCAAAAATCAATGAATATTGTAAATGCACAAACAGTAATTTCTCCGCATTGCAAGGTGCAATTCTGAAATTTTTTGCTTTTTCCTGCTCCTCTTAGCATGATAAAGAAGATTCAAAGAGATTGAGATGCCAGCTCCTTTCATTCAGTCAGTAGCTTCAAACATTTCTGGTATATGAATAACATGATGTTTTTCAAAGGCAAAAATCAATGAATATTGTAAATGCACAAACAGTAATTTCTCCGCATTGCAAGGTGCAATTCTGAAATTTTTTGCTTTTTCCTGCTCCTCTTAGCATGATAAAGAAGATTCAAAGAGAGTGAGATGCCAGCTCCTTTCATTCAGTCAGTAGCTTCAAACATTTCTGGTATATGAATAACATGATGTTTTTCAATGGCAAAAATCAATGAATATTGTAAATGCACAAACAGTAATTTCTCCGCATTGCAAGGTGCAATTCTGAAATTTTTTGCTTTTTCCTGCTCCTCTTAGCATGATAAAGAAGATTCAAAGAGACTGAGATGCCAGCTCTTTTCATTCAGTCAGTAGCTTCAATCATTTCTGGACGTTTTTCAATGGCAAAAATCAATGAATATTGTAAATGCACAAACAGTAATTTCTCCGCATTGCAAGGTGCAATTCTGAAATTTTTTGCTTTTTCCTGCTCCTCTCAGCATGATAAAGAAGATTCAAAGAGAGTGAGATGCCAGCTCCTTTCATTCAGTCAGTAGCTTCAAACATTTCTGGTATATGAATAACATGATGTTTTTCAATGGCAAAAATCAATGAATATTGTAAATGCACAAACAGTAATTTCTCCGCATTGCAAGGTGCAATTCTGAAATTTTTTGCTTTTTCCTGCTCCTCTTAGCATGATAAAGAAGATTCAAAGAGAGTGAGATGCCAGCTCCTTTCATTCAGTCAGTAGATTCAAACATTTCTGGTATATGAATAACATGATGTTTTTCAATGGCAAAATTCAATGAATATTGTAAATGCACAAACAGTAATTTCTCCGCATTGCAAGGTGCAATTCTGAAATTTTTTGCTTTTTCCTGCTCCTCTTAGCATGATAAAGAAGATTCAAAGAGAGTGAGATGCCAGCTCCTTTCATTCAGTCAGTAGCTTCAAACATTTCTGGTATATGAATAACATGATGTTTTTCAATGGCAAAAATCAATGAATATTGTAAATGCACAAACAGTAATTTCTCCGCATTGCAAGGTGCAATTCTGAAATTTTTTGCTTTTTCCTGCTCCTCTTAGCATGATAAAGAAGATTCAAAGAGAGTGAGATGCCAGCTCCTTTCATTCAGTCAGTAGCTTCAATCATTTCTGGACGTTTTTCAATGGCAAAATTCAATGAATATTGTAAATGCACAAACAGTAATTTCTCCGCATTGCAAGGTGCAATTCTGAAATTTTTTGCTTTTTCCTGCTCCTCTTAGCATGACAAAGAAGATTCAAAGAGAGTGAGATGCCAGCTCCTTTCATTCAGTCAGTAGCTTCAATCATTTCTGGACGTTTTTCAATGGCAAAAATCAATGAATATTGTAAATGCACGAACAGTAATTTCTCCGCATTGCAAGGTGCAATGCTGAAATTTTTTGCTTTTTCCTGCTCCTCTTAGCATGATAAAGAAGTTTCAAAGAGAGTGAGATGCCAGCTCCTTTCATTCAGTCAGTAGCTTCAAACATTTCCGGTATATGAATAACATGATGTTTTTCAAAGTCAAAAATCAATGAATATTGTAAATGCACAAACAGTAATTTCTCCGCATTGCAAGGTACAATTCTGAAATTTTTTGCTTTTTCCTGCTCCTCTTAGCATGATAAAGAAGATTCAAAGAGAGTGAGATGCCAGCTCCTTTCATTGAGTCAGTAGCTTCAAACATTTCTGGTATATGAATAACATGATGTTTTTCAATGTCAAAAATCAATGAATATTGTAAATGCACAAACAGTAATTTCTCCGCATTGCAAGGTGCAATTCTGAAATTTTTTGCTTTTTCCTGCTCCTCTTAGCATGATAAAGAAGATTCAAAGAGACTGAGATGCCAGCTCCTTTCATTCAGTCAGTAGCTTCAATCATTTCTGGACGTTTTTCAATGGCAAAAATCAATGAATATTGTAAATGCACAAACAGTAATTTCTCCGCATTGCAAGGTGCAATTCTGAAATTTTTTGCTTTTTCCTGCTCCTCTTAGCATGATAAAGAAGATTCAAAGAGAGTGAGATGCCAGCTCCTTTCATTCAGTCAGTAGCTTCAATCATTTCTGGACGTTTTTCAAGGGCAAAAATCAATGAATATTGTAAATGCACAAACAGTAATTTCTCCGCATTGCAAGGTGCAATTCTGAAATTTTTTGCTTTTTCCTGCTCCTCTTAGCATGATAAAGAAGATTCAAAGAGATTGAGATGCCAGCTCCTTTCATTCAGTCAGTAGCTTCAAACATTTCTGGTATATGAATAACATGATGTTTTTCAAAGGCAAAAATCAATGAATATTGTAAATGCACAAACAGTAATTTCTCCGCATTGCAAGGTGCAATTCTGAAATTTTTTGCTTTTTCCTGCTCCTCTTAGCATGATAAAGAAGATTCAAAGAGAGTGAGATGCCAGCTCCTTTCATTCAGTCAGTAGCTTCAAACATTTCTGGTATATGAATAACATGATGTTTTTCAATGGCAAAAATCAATGAATATTGTAAATGCACAAACAGTAATTTCTCCGCATTGCAAGGTGCAATTCTGAAATTTTTTGCTTTTTCCTGCTCCTCTTAGCATGATAAAGAAGATTCAAAGAGACTGAGATGCCAGCTCTTTTCATTCAGTCAGTAGCTTCAATCATTTCTGGACGTTTTTCAATGGCAAAAATCAATGAATATTGTAAATGCACAAACAGTAATTTCTCCGCATTGCAAGGTGCAATTCTGAAATTTTTTGCTTTTTCCTGCTCCTCTCAGCATGATAAAGAAGATTCAAAGAGAGTGAGATGCCAGCTCCTTTCATTCAGTCAGTAGCTTCAAACATTTCTGGTATATGAATAACATGATGTTTTTCAATGGCAAAAATCAATGAATATTGTAAATGCACAAACAGTAATTTCTCCGCATTGCAAGGTGCAATTCTGAAATTTTTTGCTTTTTCCTGCTCCTCTTAGCATGATAAAGAAGATTCAAAGAGAGTGAGATGCCAGCTCCTTTCATTCAGTCAGTAGATTCAAACATTTCTGGTATATGAATAACATGATGTTTTTCAATGGCAAAATTCAATGAATATTGTAAATGCACAAACAGTAATTTCTCCGCATTGCAAGGTGCAATTCTGAAATTTTTTGCTTTTTCCTGCTCCTCTTAGCATGATAAAGAAGATTCAAAGAGAGTGAGATGCCAGCTCCTTTCATTCAGTCAGTAGCTTCAAACATTTCTGGTATATGAATAACATGATGTTTTTCAATGGCAAAAATCAATGAATATTGTAAATGCACAAACAGTAATTTCTCCGCATTGCAAGGTGCAATTCTGAAATTTTTTGCTTTTTCCTGCTCCTCTTAGCATGATAAAGAAGATTCAAAGAGAGTGAGATGCCAGCTCCTTTCATTCAGTCAGTAGCTTCAATCATTTCTGGACGTTTTTCAATGGCAAAATTCAATGAATATTGTAAATGCACAAACAGTAATTTCTCCGCATTGCAAGGTGCAATTCTGAAATTTTTTGCTTTTTCCTGCTCCTCTTAGCATGACAAAGAAGATTCAAAGAGAGTGAGATGCCAGCTCCTTTCATTCAGTCAGTAGCTTCAATCATTTCTGGACGTTTTTCAATGGCAAAAATCAATGAATATTGTAAATGCACAAACAGTAATTTCTCCGCATTGCAAGGTGCAATTCTGAAATTTTTTGCTTTTTCCTGCTCCTCTTAGCATGATAAAGAAGATTCAAAGAGAGTGAGATGCCAGCTCCTTTCATTCAGTCAGTAGCTTCAAACATTTCTGGTATATGAATAACATGATGTTTTTCAAAGGCAAAAATCAATGAATATTGTAAATGCACAAACAGTAATTTCTCCGCATTGCAAGGTGCAATTCTGAAATTTTTTGCTTTTTCCTGCTCCTCTTAGCATGATAAAGAAGATTCAAAGAGAGTGAGATGCCAGCTCCTTTCATTCAGTCAGTAGCTTCAAACATTTCTGGTATATGAATAACATGATGTTTTTCAATGGCAAAAATCAATGAATATTGTAAATGCACAAACAGTAATTTCTCCGCATTGCAAGGTGCAATTCTGAAATTTTTTGCTTTTTCCTGCTCCTCTTAGCATGATAAAGAAGATTCAAAGAGACTGAGATGCCAGCTCTTTTCATTCAGTCAGTAGCTTCAATCATTTCTGGACGTTTTTCAATGGCAAAAATCAATGAATATTGTAAATGCACAAACAGTAATTTCTCCGCATTGCAAGGTGCAATTCTGAAATTTTTTGCTTTTTCCTGCTCCTCTCAGCATGATAAAGAAGATTCAAAGAGAGTGAGATGCCAGCTCCTTTCATTCAGTCAGTAGCTTCAAACATTTCTGGTATATGAATAACATGATGTTTTTCAATGGCAAAAATCAATGAATATTGTAAATGCACAAACAGTAATTTCTCCGCATTGCAAGGTGCAATTCTGAAATTTTTTGCTTTTTCCTGCTCCTCTTAGCATGATAAAGAAGATTCAAAGAGAGTGAGATGCCAGCTCCTTTCATTCAGTCAGTAGATTCAAACATTTCTGGTATATGAATAACATGATGTTTTTCAATGGCAAAATTCAGTGAATATTGTAAATGCACAAACAGTAATTTCTCCGCATTGCAAGGTGCAATTCTGAAATTTTTTGCTTTTTCCTGCTCCTCTTAGCATGATAAAGAAGATTCAAAGAGAGTGAGATGCCAGCTCCTTTCATTCAGTCAGTAGCTTCAAACATTTCTGGTATATGAATAACATGATGTTTTTCAATGGCAAAAATCAATGAATATTGTAAATGCACAAACAGTAATTTCTCCGCATTGCAAGGTGCAATTCTGAAATTTTTTGCTTTTTCCTGCTCCTCTTAGCATGATAAAGAAGATTCAAAGAGAGTGAGATGCCAGCTCCTTTCATTCAGTCAGTAGCTTCAATCATTTCTGGACGTTTTTCAATGGCAAAATTCAATGAATATTGTAAATGCACAAACAGTAATTTCTCCGCATTGCAAGGTGCAATTCTGAAATTTTTTGCTTTTTCCTGCTCCTCTTAGCATGACAAAGAAGATTCAAAGAGAGTGAGATGCCAGCTCCTTTCATTCAGTCAGTAGCTTCAATCATTTCTGGACGTTTTTCAATGGCAAAAATCAATGAATATTGTAAATGCACAAACAGTAATTTCTCCGCATTGCAAGGTGCAATTCTGAAATTTTTTGCTTTTTCCTGCTCCTCTTAGCATGATAAAGAAGATTCAAAGAGAGTGAGATGCCAGCTCTTTTCATTCAGTCAGTAGCTTCAAACATTTCTGGTATATGAATAACATGATGTTTTTCAAAGGCAAAAATCAATGAATATTGTAAATGCACAAACAGTAATTTCTCCGCATTGCAAGGTGCAATTCTGAAATTTTTTGCTTTTTCCTGCTCCTCTTAGCATGATAAAGAAGATTCAAAGAGAGTGAGATGCCAGCTCCTTTCATTCAGTCAGTAGCTTCAAACATTTCTGGTATATGAATAACATGATGTTTTTCAATGGCAAAAATCAATGAATATTGTAAATGCACAAACAGTAATTTCTACGCATTGCAAGGTGCAATTCTGAAATTTTTTGCTTTTTCCTGCTCCTCTTAGCATGATAAAGATTCAAAGAGAGTGAGATGCCAGCTCCTTTCATTCAGTCAGTAGCTTCAATCATTTCTGGACGTTTTTCAATGGCAAAAATCAATGAATATTGTAAATGCACAAACAGTAATTTCTCCGCATTGCAAGGTGCAATTCTGAAATTTTTTGCTTTTTCCTGCTCCTCTTAGCATGATAAACAAGATTCAAAGAGAGTGAGATGCCAGCTCCTTTCATTCAGTCTGTAGCTTCAAACATTTCTGGACGTTTTTCAATGGCAAAAATCAATGAATATTGTAAATGCACAAACAGTAATTTCTCCGCATTGCAAGGTGCAATTCTGAAATTTTTTGCTTTTTCCTGCTCCTCTTAGCATGATAAAGAAGATTCAAAGAGTGTGAGATGCCAGCTTCTTTCATTCAGTCAGTAGCTTCAATCATTTCTGGAGGTTTTTCAATGGCAAAAATCAATGAATATTGTAAATGCACAAACAGTAATTTCTCCGCATTGCAAGGTGCAATTCTGAAATTTTTTGCTTTTTCCTGCTCCTCTTAGCATGATAAAGAAGATTCAAAGAGAGTGAGATGCCAGCTCCTTTCATTCAGTCAGTAGCTTCAAACATTTCTGGTATATGAATAACATGATGTTTTTCAATGGCAAAAATCAATGAATATTGTAAATGCACAAACAGTATTTTCTCCGCATTGCAAGTTGCAATTCTGAAATTTTTTGCTTTTTCCTGCTCCTCTTAGCATGATAAAGAAGATTCAAAGAGAGTGAGATGCCAGCTCCTTTCATTCAGTCAGTAGCTTCAATCATTTCTGGACGTTTTTCAATGGCAAAAATCAATGAATATTGTAAATGCACAAACAGTAATTTCTCCGCATTGCAAGGTGCAATTCTGAAATTTTTTGCTTTTTCCTGCTCCTCTTAGCATGATAAACAAGATTCAAAGAGAGTGAGATGCCAGCTCCTTTCATTCAGTCAGTAGCTTCAATCATTTCTGGACGTTTTTCAATGGCAAAAATCAATGAATATTGTAAATGCACAAACAGTAATTTCTCCGCATTGCAAGGTGCAATTCTGAAATTTTTTGCTTTTTCCTGCTCCTCTTAGCATGATAAAGAAGATTCAAAGAGAGTGAGATGCCAGCTCCTTTCATTCAGTCAGTAGCTTCAATCATTTCTGGACGTTTTTCAATGGCAAAAATCAATGAATATTGTAAATGCACAAACAGTAATTTCTCCGCATTGCAAGGTGCAATACTGAAATTTTTTGCTTTTTCCTGCTCCTCTTAGCATGATAAAGAAGATTCAAAGAGAGTGAGATGCCAGCTCCTTTCATTCAGTCAGTAGCTTTAAACATTTCTGGACGTTTTTCAATGGCAATAATCAATGAATATTGTAAATGCACAAACAGTAATTTCTCCGCATTGCAAGGTGCAATTCTGAAATTTTTTGCTTTTTCCTGCTCCTCTTAGCATCATAAAGAAGATTCAAAGAGAGTGAGATGCCAGCTCCTTTCATTCAGTCAGTAGCTTCAATCATTTCTGGACTGTTTTTCAATGGCAAAAATCAATGAATATTGTAAATGCACAAACAGTAATTTCTCCGCATTGCAAGGTGCAATTCTGAAATTTTTTGCTTTTTCCTGCTCCTCTTAGCATGATAAAGAAGATTCAAACAGAGTGAGATGCCAGCTCCTTTCATTCAGTCAGTAGCTTCAATCATTTCTGGACGTTTTTCAATGGCAAAAATCAATGAATATTGTAAATGCACAAACAGTAATTTCTCCGCATTGCAAGGTGCAATTCTGAAATTTTTTGCTTTTTCCTGCTCCTCTTAGCATGATAAAGAAGATTCAAAGAGAGTGAGATGCCAGCTCCTTTCATTCAGTCAGTAGCTTTAAACACTTCTGGACGTTTTTCAATGGCAAAAATCAATGAATATTGTAAATGCACAAACAGTAATTTCTCCGCATTGCAAGGTGCAATTCTGAAATTTTTTGCTTTTTCCTGCTCCTCTTAGCATGATAAACAAGATTCAAAGAGAGTGAGATGCCAGCTCCTTTCATTCAGTCAGTAGCTTCAATCATTTCTGGACGTTTTTCAATGGCAAAAATCAATGAATATTGTAAATGCACAAACAGTAATTTCTCCGCATTGCAAGGTGCAATTCTGAAATTTTTTGCTTTTTCCTGCTCCTCTTAGCATGATAAAGAAGATTCAAAGAGAGTGAGATGCCAGCTCCTTTCATTCAGTCAGTAGCTTCAATCATTTCTGGACGTTTTTCAATGGCAAAAATCAATGAATATTGTAAATGCACAAACAGTAATTTCTCCGCATTGCAAGGTGCAATACTGAAATTTTTTGCTTTTTCCTGCTCCTCTTAGCATGATAAAGAAGATTCAAAGAGAGTGAGATGCCAGCTCCTTTCATTCAGTCAGTAGCTTTAAACATTTCTGGACGTTTTTCAATGGCAATAATCAATGAATATTGTAAATGCACAAACAGTAATTTCTCCGCATTGCAAGGTGCAATTCTGAAATTTTTTGCTTTTTCCTGCTCCTCTTAGCATCATAAAGAAGATTCAAAGAGAGTGAGATGCCAGCTCCTTTCATTCAGTCAGTAGCTTCAATCATTTCTGGACTGTTTTTCAATGGCAAAAATCAATGAATATTGTAAATGCACAAACAGTAATTTCTCCGCATTGCAAGGTGCAATTCTGAAATTTTTTGCTTTTTCCTGCTCCTCTTAGCATGATAAAGAAGATTCAAAGAGAGTGAGATGCCAGCTCCTTTCATTCAGTCAGTAGCTTCAATCATTTCTGGACGTTTTTCAATGGCAAAAATCAATGAATATTGTAAATGCACAAACAGTAATTTCTCCGCATTGCAAGGTGCAATTCTGAATTTTTTTGCTTTTTCCTGCTCCTCTTAGCATGATAAAGAAGATTCAAAGAGAGTGAGATGCCAGCTCCTTTCATTCAGTCAGTAGCTTTAAACACTTCTGGACGTTTTTCAATGGCAATAATCAATGAATATTGTAAATGCACAAACAGTAATTTCTCCGCATTGCAAGGTGCAATTCTGAAATTTTTTGCTTTTTCCTGCTCCTCTTAGCATGATAAAGAAGATTCAAAGAGAGTGAGATGCCAGCTCCTTTCATTCAGTCAGTAGCTTCAATCATTTCTGGACGTTTTTCAATGGCAAAAATCAATGAATATTGTAAATGCACAAACAGTAATTTCTCCGCATTGCAAGGTGCAATTCTGAAATTTTTTGCTTTTTCCTACTCCTCTTAGCATGATAAAGAAGATTCAAAGAGAGTGAGATGCCAGCTCCTTTCATTCAGTCAGTAGCTTCAATCATTTCTGGACGTTTTTCAATGGCAAAAATCAATGAATATTGTAAATGCACAAACAGTAATTTCTCCGCATTGCAAGGTGCAATTCTGAAATTTTTTGCTTTTTCCTGCTCCTCTTATCATGATAAAGAAGATTCCAAGAGAGTGAGATGCCAGCTCCTTTCATTCAGTCAGTAGCTTCAAACATTTCTGGACGTTTTTCAATGGCAAAAATCAATGAATATTGTAAATGAACAAACAGTAATTTCTCCGCATTGCAAGGTGCAATTCTGAAATTTTTTGCTTTTTCCTGCTCCTCTTAGCATGATAAAGAAGATTCAAAGAGAGTGAGATGCCAGCTCCTTTCATTCAGTCAGTAGCTTCAAACATTTCTGGACGTTTTTCAATGGTAAAAATCAATGAATATTGTAAATGCACAAACAGTAATTTCTCCGCATTGCAAGGTGCAATTCTGAAATTTTTTGCTTTTTCCTGCTCCTCTTAGCATGATAAAGAAGATTCAAAGAGAGTGAGATGCCAGCTCCTTTCATTCAGTCAGTACCTTCAATCATTTCTAGACGTTTTTTAATGGCAAAAATCAATGAATATTGTAAATGCACAAACAGTAATTTCTCCGCATTGCAAGGAGCAATTCTGAAATTTTTTGCTTTTTCCTGCTCCTCTTAGCATGATAAAGAAGATTCAAAGAGAGTGAGATGCCAGCTCCTTTCATTCAGTCAGTAGCTTCAATCATTTCTGGACGTTTTTCAATGGCAAAAATCAATGAATATTGTAAATGCACAAACAGTAATTTCTCCGCATTGCAAGGTGCAATTCTGAAATTTTTTGCTTTTTCCTGCTCCTCTTAGCATGATAAAGAAGATTCAAAGAGAGTGAGATGCCAGCTCCTTTCATTCAGTCAGTAGCTTCAATCATTTCTGGACGTTTTTCAATGGCAAAAATCAATGAATATTGTAAATGCACAAACACTAATTTCTCCGCATTGCAAGGTGCAATTCTGAAATTTTTTGCTTTTTCCTGATCCTCTTAGCATGATAAAGAAGATGCAAAGAGAGTGAGATGCCAGCTCCTTTCATTCAGTCAGTAGCTTCAAACATTTCTGGACGTTTTTCAATGGCAATAATCAATGAATATTGTAAATGCACAAACAGTAATTTCTCCGCATTGCAAGGTGCAATTCTGAAATTTTTTGCTTTTTCCTGCTCCTCTTAGCATGATAAAGAAGATTCAAAGAGAGTGAGATGCCAGCTCCTTTCATTCAGTCAGTAGCTTAAATCATTTCTGGACGTTTTTCAATGGCAAAAATCAATGAATATTGTAAATGCACAAACAGTAATTTCTCCGCATTGCAAGGTGCAATTCTGAAATTTTTTGCTTTTTCCTGCTCCTCTTAGCATGATAAAGAAGATTCAAAGAGAGTGAGATGCCAGCTCCTTTCATTCAGTCAGTAGCTTCAATCATTTCTGGACGTTTTTCAATGGCAAAAATCAATGAATATTGTAAATGCACAACCAGTAATTTCTCCGCATTGCAAGGTGCAATTCTGAAATTTTTTGCTTTTTCCAGCTCCTCTTAGCATGATAAAGAAGATTCAAAGAGAGTGAGATGCCAGCTCATTTCATTCAGTCAGTAGCTTCAAACATTTCTGGACGTTTTTCAATGGCAAAAATCAATGAATATTGTAAATGCACAAACAGTAATTTCTCCGCATTGCAAGGTGCAATTCTGAAATTTTTTGCTTTTTCCTGCTCCTCTTAGCATGATAAAGAAGATTCAAAGAGAGTGAGATGCCAGCTCCTTTCATTCAGTCAGTAGCTTCAAACATTTCTGGACGTTTTTCAATGGCAAAAATCAATGAATATTGTAAATGCACAAACAGTAATTTCTCCGCATTGCAAGGTGCAATTCTGAAATTTTTTGCTTTTTCCTGCTCCTCTTAGCATGATAAAGAAGATTCAAAGAGAGTGAGATGCCAGCTCCTTTCATTCAGTCAGTAGCTTCAAACATTTCTGGACGTTTTTCAATGGCAAAAATCAATGAATATTGTAAATGCACAACCAGTAATTTCTCCGCATTGCAAGGTGCAATTCTGAAATTTTTTGCTTTTTCCAGCTCCTCTTAGCATGATAAAGAAGATTCAAAGAGAGTGAGATGCCAGCTCCTTTCATTCAGTCAGTAGCTTCAATCATTTCTGGACGTTTTTCAATGGCAAAAATCAATGAATATTGTAAATGCACAAACAGTAATTTCTCCGCATTGCAAGGTGCAATTCTGAAATTTTTTGCTTTTTCCTGCTCCTCTTAGCATGATAAAGAAGATTCAAAGAGAGTGAGATGCCAGCTCCTTTCATTCAGTCAGTAGCTTCAAACATTTCTGGACGTTTTTCAATGGCAATAATCAATGAATATTGTAAATGCACAAACAGTAATTTCTCCGCATTGCAAGGTGCAATTCTGAAATTTTTTGCTTTTTCCTGCTCCTCTTAGCATGATAAAGAAGATTCAAAGAGAGTGAGATGCCAGCTCCTTTCATTCAGTCAGTAGCTTCAAACATTTCTGGTATATGAATAACATGATGTTTTTCAATGGCAAAAATCAATGAATATTGTAAATGCACAAACAGTAATTTCTCCGCATTGCAAGTTGCAATTCTGAAATTTTTTGCTTTTTCCTGCTCCTCTTAGCATGATAAAGAAGATTCAAAGAGAGTGAGATGCCAGCTCCTTTCATTCAGTCAGTAGCTTCAATCATTTCTGGACGTTTTTCAATGGCAAAAATCAATGAATATTGTAAATGCACAAACAGTAATTTCTCCGCATTGCAAGGTGCAATTCTGAAATTTTTTGCTTTTTCCTGCTCCTCTTAGCATGATAAAGAAGATTCAAAGAGAGTGAGATGCCAGCTCCTTTCATTCAGTCAGTAGCTTCAATCATTTATGGACGTTTTTCAATGGCAAAAATCAATGAATATTGTAAATGCACAAACAGTAATTTCTCCGCATTGCAAGGTGCAATTCTGAAATTTTTTGCTTTTTCCTGCTCCTCTTAGCATGATAAAGAAGATTCAAAGAGAGTGAGATGCCAGCTTCTTTCATTCAGTCAGTAGCTTCAATCATTTCTGGACGTTTTTCAATGGCAAAAATCAATGAATATTGTAAATGCACAAACACTAATTTCTCCGCATTGCAAGGTGCAATTCTGAAATTTTTTGCTTTTTCCTGCTCCTCTTAGCATGATAAAGAAGATTCAAAGAGAGTGAGATGCCAGCTCCTTTCATTCAGTCAGTAGCTTCAAACATTTCTGGTATATGAATAACATGATGTTTTTCAATGGCAAAAATCAATGAATATTGTAAATGCACAAACAGTAATTTCTCCGCATTGCAAGTTGCAATTCTGAAATTTTTTGCTTTTTCCTGCTCCTCTTAGCATGATAAAGAAGATTCAAAGAGAGTGAGATGCCAGCTCCTTTCATTCAGTCAGTAGCTTCAATCATTTCTGGACGTTTTTCAATGGCAAAAATCAATGAATATTGTAAATGCACAAACAGTAATTTCTCCGCATTGCAAGGTGCAATTCTGAAATTTTTTGCTTTTTCCTGCTCCTCTTAGCATGATAAAGAAGATTCAAAGAGAGTGAGATGCCAGCTCCTTTCATTCAGTCAGTAGCTTCAATCATTTCTGGACGTTTTTCAATGGCAAAAATCAATGAATATTGTAAATGCACAAACAGTAATTTCTCCGCATTGCAAGGTGCAATTCTGAAATTTTTTGCTTTTTCCTGCTCCTCTTAGCATGATAAAGAAGATTCAAAGAGAGTGAGATGCCAGCTCCTTTCATTCAGTCAGTAGCTTCAATCATTTCTGGACGTTTTTCAATGGCAAAAATCAATGAATATTGTAAATGCACAAACAGTAATTTCTCCGCATTGCAAGGTGCAATTCTGAAATTTTTTGCTTTTTCCTGCTCCTCTTAGCATGATAAAGAAGATTCAAAGAGAGTGAGATGCCAGCTCCTTTCATTCAGTCAGTAGCTTTAAACATTTCTGGACGTTTTTCAATGGCAATAATCAATGAATATTGTAAATGCACAAACAGTAATTTCTCCGCATTGCAAGGTGCAATTCTGAAATTTTTTGCTTTTTCCTGCTCCTCTTAGCATGATAAAGAAGATTCAAAGAGAGTGAGATGCCAGCTCCTTTCATTCAGTCAGTAGCTTCAATCATTTCTGGACTGTTTTTCAATGGCAAAAATCAATGAATATTGTAAATGCACAAACAGTAATTTCTCCGCATTGCAAGGTGCAATTCTGAAATTTTTTGCTTTTTCCTGCTCCTCTTAGCATGATAAAGAAGATTCAAAGAGAGTGAGATGCCAGCTCCTTTCATTCAGTCAGTAGCTTCAATCATTTCTGGACTGTTTTTCAATGGCAAAAATCAATGAATATTGTAAATGCACAAACAGTAATTTCTCCGCATTGCAAGGTGCAATTCTGAAATTTTTTGCTTTTTCCTGCTCCTCTTAGCATGATAAAGAAGATTCAAAGAGAGTGAGATGCCAGCTCCTTTCATTCAGTCAGTAGCTTCAAACATTTCTGGTATATAAATAACATGATGTTTTTCAATGGCAAAAATCAATGAATATTGTAAATGCACAAACAGTAATTTCTCCGCATTGCAAGTTGCAATTCTGAAATTTTTTGCTTTTTCCTGCTCCTCTTAGCATGATAAAGAAGATTCAAAGAGAGTGAGATGCCAGCTCCTTTCATTCAGTCAGTAGCTTCAATCATTTCTGGACGTTTTTCAATGGCAAAGATCAATGAATATTGTAAATGCACAAACAGTAATTTCTCCGCATTGCAAGGTGCAATTCTGAAATTTTTTGCTTTTTCCTGCTCCTGTTAGCATGATAAAGAAGATTCAAAGAGAGTGAGATGCCAGCTCCTTTCATTCAGTCAGTACCTTCAATCATTTCTGGACGTTTTTCAATGGCAAAAATCAATGAATATTGTAAATGCACAAACAGTAATTTCTCCGCATTGCAAGGAGCAATTCTGAATTTTTTTGCTTTTTCCTGCTCCTCTTAGCATGATAAAGAAGATTCAAAGAGAGTGAGATGCCAGCTACTTTCATTCAGTCAGTAGCTTCAATCATTTCTGGATGTTTTTCAATGGCAAAAATCAATGAATATTGTAAATGCACAAACAGTAATTTCTCCGCATTGCAAGGTGCAATTCTGAAATTTTTTGCTTTTTCCTGCTCCTCTTAGCATGATAAAGAAGATTCAAAGAGAGTGAGATGCCAGCTCCTTTCATTCAGTCAGTAGCTTCAAACATTTCTGGTATATGAATAACATGATGTTTTTCAATGGCAAAAATCAATGAATATTGTAAATGCACAAACAGTAATTTCTCCGCATTGCAAGTTGCAATTCTGAAATTTTTTGCTTTTTCCTGCTCCTCTTAGCATGATAAAGAAGATTCAAAGAGAGTGAGATGCCTGCTCCTTTCATTCAGTCAGTAGCTTCAATCATTTCTGGACGTTTTTCAATGGCAAAGATCAATGAATATTGTAAATGCACAAACAGTAATTTCTCCGCATTGCAAGGTGCAATTCTGAAATTTTTTGCTTTTTCCTGCTCCTGTTAGCATGATAAAGAAGATTCAAAGAGAGTGAGATGCCAGCTCCTTTCATTCAGTCAGTACCTTCAATCATTTCTGGACGTTTTTCAATGGCAAAAATCAATGAATATTGTAAATGCACAAACAGTAATTTCTCCGCATTGCAAGGAGCAATTCTGAATTTTTTTGCTTTTTCCTGCTCCTCTTAGCATGATAAAGAAGATTCAAAGAGAGTGAGATGCCAGCTACTTTCATTCAGTCAGTAGCTTCAATCATTTCTGGATGTTTTTCAATGGCAAAAATCAATGAATATTGTAAATGCACAAACAGTAATTTCTCCGCATTGCAAGGTGCAATTCTGAAATTTTTTGCTTTTTCCTGCTCCTCTTAGCATGATAAAGAAGATTCAAAGAGAGTGAGATGCCAGCTCCTTTCATTCAGTCAGTAGCTTAAATCATTTCTTTACGTTTTTCAATGGCAAAAATCAATGAATATTGTAAATGCACAAACAGTAATTTCTCCGCATTGCAAGGTGCAATTCTGAAATTTTTTGCTTTTTCCTGCTCCTCTTAGCATGATAAAGAAGATTCAAAGAGAGTGAGATGCCAGCTCCTTTCATTCAGTCAGTAGCTTCAATCATTTCTGGACGTTTTTCAAATGGCAAAAATCAATGAATATTGTAAATGCACAACCAGTAATTTCTCCGCATTGCAAGGTGCAATTCTGAAATTTTTTGCTTTTTCCAGCTCCTCTTAGCATGATAAAGAAGATTCAAAGAGAGTGAGATGCCAGCTCCTTTCATTCAGTCAGTAGCTTCAAACATTTCTGGACGTTTTTCAATGGCGAAAATCAATGAATATTGTAAATGCACAAACAGTAATTTCTCCGCATTGCAAGGTGCAATTCTGAAATTTTTTGCTTTTTCCTGCTCCTCTTTGCATGATAAAGAAGATTCAAAGAGAGTGAGATGCCAGCTCCTTTCATTCAGTCAGTAGCTTCAAACATTTCTGGACGTTTTTCAATGGCAAAAATCAATGAATATTGTAAATGCACAAACAGTAATTTCTCCGCATTGCAAGGTGCAATTCTGAAATTTTTTGCTTTTTCCTGCTCCTCTTAGCATGATAAAGAAGATTCAAAGAGAGTGAGATGCCAGCTCCTTTCATTCAGTCAGTAGCTTCAATCATTTCTGGACGTTTTTCAATGGCAAAAATCAATGAATATTGTAAATGCACAAACACTAATTTCTCCGCATTGCAAGGTGCAATTCTGAAATTTTTTGCTTTTTCCTGCTCCTCTTAGCATGATAAAGAAGATTCAAAGAGAGTGAGATGCCAGCTCCTTTCATTCAGTCAGTAGCTTCAAACATTTCTGGACGTTTTTCAATGGCAATAATCAATGAATATTGTAAATGCACAAACAGTAATTTCTCCGCATTGCAAGGTGCAATTCTGAAATTTTTTGCTTTTTCCTGCTCCTCTTAGCATGATAAAGAAGATTCAAAGAGAGGGAGATGCCAGCTCCTTTCATTCAGTCAGTAGCTTCAAACATTTCTGGTATATGAATAACATGATGTTTTTCAATGGCAAAAATCAATGAATATTGTAAATGCACAAACAGTAATTTCTCCGCATTGCAAGGTGCAGTTCTGAAATTTTTTGCTTTTTCCTGCTCCTCTTAGCATGATAAAGAAGATTCTAAGAGAGTGAGATGCCAGCTCCTTTCATTCAGTCAGTAGCTTCAATCATTTCTGGACGTTTTTCAATGGCAAAAATCAATGAATATTGTAAATGCACAAACAGTAATTTCTCCGCATTGCAAGGTGCAATTCTGAAATTTTTTGCTTTTTCCTGCTCCTCTTAGCATGATAAAGAAGATTCAAAGAGAGTGAGATGCCAGCTCCTTTCATTCAGTCAGTAGCTTCAAACATTTCTGGTATATGAATAACATGATGTTTTTCAATGGCAAAAATCAATGAATATTGTAAATGCACAAACAGTAATTTCTCCGCATTGCAAGTTGCAATTCTGAAATTTTTTGCTTTTTCCTGCTCCTCTTAGCATGATAAAGAAGATTCAAAGAGAGTAAGATGCCAGCTCCTTTCATTCAGTCAGTAGCTTCAATCATTTCTGGACGTTTTTCAATCGCAAAAATCAATGAATATTGTAAATGCACAAACAGTAATTTCTCCGCATTGCAAGGTGCAATTCTGAAATTTTTTGCTTTTTCCTGCTCCTCTTAGCATGATAAAGAAGATTCAAAGAGAGTGAGATGCCAGCTCCTTTCATTCAGTCAGTAGCTTCAATCATTTCTGGATGTTTTTCAATGGCAAAAATCAATGAATATTGTAAATGCACAAACAGTAATTTCTCCGCATTGCAAGGTGCAATTCTGAAATTTTTTGCTTTTTCCTGCTCCTCTTAGCATGATAAAGAAGATTCAAAGAGAGTGAGATGCCAGCTTCTTTCATTCAGTCAGTAGCTTCAATCATTTCTGGACGTTTTTCAATGGCAAAAATCAATGAATATTGTAAATGCACAAACAGTAATTTCTCCGCATTGCAAGGTGCAATTCTGAAATTTTTTGCTTTTTCCTGCTCCTCTTAGCATGATAAAGAAGATTCAAAGAGAGTGAGATGCCAGCTCCTTTCATTCAGTCAGTAGCTTCAAACATTTCTGGTATATGAATAACATGATGTTTTTCAATGGCAAAAATCAATGAATATTGTAAATGCACAAACAGTAATTTCTCCGCATTGCAAGGTGCAATTCTGAAATTTTTTGCTTTTTCCTGCTCCTCTTAGCATGATAAAGAAGATTCAAAGAGAGTGAGATGCCAGCTCCTTTCATTCAGTCAGTAGCTTCAATCATTTCTGGACGTTTTTCAATGGCAAAAATCAATGAATATTGTAAATGCACAAACAGTAATTTCTCCGCATTGCAAGGTGCAATTCTGAAATTTTTTGCTTTTTCCTGCTCCTCTTAGCATGATAAAGAAGATTCAAAGAGAGTGAGATGCCAGCTCCTTTCATTCAGTCAGTAGCTTCAATCATTTCTGGACGTTTTTCAAATGCAAAAATCAATGAATATTGTAAATGCACAAACAGTAATTTCTCCGCATTGCAAGGTGCAATTCTGAAATTTTTTGCTTTTTCCTGCTCCTCTTAGCATGATAAAGAAGATTCAAAGAGAGTGAGATGCCAGCTCCTTTCATTCAGTCAGTAGCTTCAATCATTTCTGGACGTTTTTCAATGGCAAAAATCAATGAATATTGTAAATGCACAAACAGTAATTTCTCCGCATTGCAAGGTGCAATTCTGAAATTTTTTGCTTTTTCCTGCTCCTCTTAGCATGATAAAGAAGATTCAAAGAGAGTGAGATGCCAGCTCCTTTCATTCAGTCAGTAGCTTTAAACATTTCTGGACGTTTTTCAATGGCAATAATCAATGAATATTGTAAATGCACAAACAGTAATTTCTCCGCATTGCAAGGTGCAATTCTGAAATTTTTTGCTTTTTCCTGCTCCTCTTAGCATGATAAAGAAGATTCAAAGAGAGTGAAATGCCAGCTCCTTTCATTCAGTCAGTAGCTTCAATCATTTCTGGACTGTTTTTCAATGGCAAAAATCAATGAATATTGTAAATGCACAAACAGTAATTTCTCCGCATTGCAAGGTGCAATTCTGAAATTTTTTGCTTTTTCCTGCTCCTCTTAGCATGATAAAGAAGATTCAAAGAGAGTGAGATGCCAGCTCCTTTCATTCAGTCAGTAGCTTCAATCATTTCTGGACATTTTTCAATGGCAAAAATCAATGAATATTGTAAATGCACAAACAGTAATTTCTCCGCATTGCAAGGTGCAATTCTGAAATTTTTTGCTTTTTCCTGCTCCTCTTAGCATGATAAAGAAGATTCAAAGAGAGTGAGATGCCAGCTCCTTTCATTCAGTCAGTAGCTTTAAACATTTCTGGACGTTTTTCAATGGCAATAATCAATGAATATTGTAAATGCACAAACAGTAATTTCTCCGCATTGCAAGGTGCAATTCTGAAATTTTTTGCTTTTTCCTGCTCCACTTAGCATGATAAAGAAGATTCAAAGAGAGTGAGATGCCAGCTCCTTTCATTCAGTCAGTAGCTTCAATCATTTCTGGACTGTTTTTCAATGGCAAAAATCAATGAATATTGTAAATGCACAAACAGTAATTTCTCCGCATTGCAAGGTGCAATTCTGAAATTTTTTGATTTTTCCTGCTCCTCTTAGCATGATAAAGAAGATTCAAAGAGAGTGAGATGCCATCTCCTTTCATTCAGTCAGTAGCTTCAATCATTTCTGGACGTTTTTCAATGGCAAAAATCAATGAATATTGTAAATGCACAAACAGTAATTTCTCCGCATTGCAAGGTGCAATTCTGAAATTTTTTGCTTTTTCCTGCTCCTCTTAGCATGATAAAGAAGATTCAAAGAGAGTGAGATGCCAGCTCCTTTCATTCAGTCAGTAGCTTTAAACATTTCTGGACGTTTTTCAATGGCAATAATCAATGAATATTGTAAATGCACAAACAGTAATTTCTCCGCATTGCAAGGTGCAATTCTGAAATTTTTTGCTTTTTCCTGCTCCTCTTAGCATGATAAAGAAGATTCAAAGAGAGTGAGATGCCAGCTCCTTTCATTCAGTCAGTAGCTTCAATCATTTCTGGACGTTTTTCAATGGCAAAAATCAATGAATATTGTAAATGCACAAACAGTAATTTCTCCGCATTGCAAGGTGCAATTCTGAAATTTTTTGCTTTTTCCTACTCCTCTTAGCATGATAAAGAAGATTCAAAGAGAGTGAGATGCCAGCTCCTTTCATTCAGTCCGTAGCTTCAATCATTTCTGGACGTTTTTCAATGGCAAAAATCAATGAATATTGTAAATGCACAAACAGTAATTTCTCCGCATTGCAAGGTGCAATTCTGAAATTTTTTGCTTTTTCCTGCTCCTCTTAGCATGATAAAGAAGATTCAAAGAGAGTGAGATGCCAGCTCCTTTCATTCAGTCAGTAGCTTCAAACATTTCTGGACGTTTTTCAATGGTAAAAATCAATGAATATTGTAAATGCACAAACAGTAATTTCTCCGCATTGCAAGGTGCAATTCTGAAATTTTTTGCTTTTTCCTGCTCCTCTTAGCATGATAAAGAAGATTCAAAGAGAGTGAGATGCCAGCTCCTTTCATTCAGTCAGTACCTTCAATCATTTCTGGACGTTTTTCAATGGCAAAAATCAATGAATATTGTAAATGCACAAACAGTAATTTCTCCGCATTGCAAGGAGCAATTCTGAAATTTTTTGCTTTTTCCTGCTCCACTTAGCATGATAAAGAAGATTTAAAGAGAGTGAGATGCCAGCTCCTTTCATTCAGTCAGTAGCTTCAATCATTTCTGGACGTTTTTCAATGGCAAAAATCAATGAATATTGTAAATGCACAAACAGTAATTTCTCCGCATTGCAAGGTGCAATTCTGAAATTTTTTGCTTTTTCCTGCTCCTCTTAGCATGATAAAGAAGATTCAAAGAGAGTGAGATGCCAGCTCCTTTCATTCAGTCAGTAGCTTCAATCATTTCTGGACGTTTTTCAATGGCAAAAATCAATGAATATTGTAAATGCACAAACAGTAATTTCTCCGCATTGCAAGGAGCAATTCTGAAATTTTTTGCTTTTTCCTGCTCCTCTTAGCATGATAAAGAAGATTTAAAGAGAGTGAGATGCCAGCTCCTTTCATTCAGTCAGTAGCTTCAATCATTTCTGGACGTTTTTCAATGGCAAAAATCAATGAATATTGTAAATGCACAAACAGTAATTTCTCCGCATTGCAAGGTGCAATTCTGAAATTTTTTGCTTTTTCCTGCTCCTCTTAGCATAATAAAGAAGATTCAAAGAGAGTGAGATGCCAGCTCCTTTCATTCAGTCAGTAGCTTCAAACATTTCTGGACGTTTTTCAATGGCAATAATCAATGAATATTGTAAATGCACAAACAGTAATTTCTCCGCATTGCAAGGTGCAATTCTGAAATTTTTTGCTTTTTCCTGCTCCTCTTAGCATGATAAAGAAGATTCAAAGAGAGTGAGATGCCAGCTCCTTTCATTCAGTCAGTAGCTTAAATCATTTCTGGACGTTTTTCAATGGCAAAAATCAATGAATATTGTAAATGCACAAACAGTAATTTCTCCGCATTGCAAGGTGCAATTCTGAAATTTTTTTGCTTTTTCCTGCTCCTCTTAGCATGATAAAGAAGATTCAAAGAGAGTGAGATGCCAGCTCCTTTCATTCAGTCAGTAGCTTCAAACATTTCTGGACGTTTTTCAATGGCAATAATCAATGAATATTGTAAATGCACAAACAGTAATTTCTCCGCATTGCAAGGTGCAATTCTGAAATTTTTTGCTTTTTCCTGCTCCTCTTAGCATGATAAAGAAGATTCAAAGAGAGTGAGATGCCAGCTCCTTTCATTCAGTCAGTAGCTTCAAACATTTCTGGTATATGAATAACATGATGTTTTTCAATGGCAAAAATCAATGAATATTGTAAATGCACAAACAGTAATTTCTCCGCATTGCAAGTTGCAATTCTGAAATTTTTTGCTTTTTCCTGCTCCTCTTAGCATGATAAAGAAGATTCAAAGAGAGTGAGATGCCAGCTCCTTTCATTCAGTCAGTAGCTTCAATCATTTCTGGACGTTTTTCAATGGCAAAAATCAATGAATATTGTAAATGCACAAACAGTAATTTCTCCGCATTGCAAGGTGCAATTCTGAAATTTTTTGCTTTTTCCTGCTCCTCTTAGCATGATAAAGAAGATTCAAAGAGAGTGAGATGCCAGCTCCTTTCATTCAGTCAGTAGCTTCAATCATTTCTGGACGTTTTTCAATGGCAAAAATCAATGAATATTGTAAATGCACAAACAGTAATTTCTCCGCATTGCAAGGTGCAATTCTGAAATTTTTTGCTTTTTCCTGCTCCTCTTAGCATGATAAAGAAGATTCAAAGAGAGTGAGATGCCAGCTCCTTTCATTCAGTCAGTAGCTTCAATCATTTCTGGACGTTTTTCAATGGCAAAAATCAATGAATATTGTAAATGCACAAACAGTAATTTCTCCGCATTGCAAGGTGCAATTCTGAAATTTTTTGCTTTTTCCTGCTCCTCTTAGCATGATAAAGAAGATTCAAAGAGAGTGAGATGCCAGCTCCTTTCATTCAGTCAGTAGCTTTAAACATTTCTGGACGTTTTTCAATGGCAATAATCAATGAATATTGTAAATGCACAAACAGTAATTTCTCCGCATTGCAAGGTGCAATTCTGAAATTTTTTGCTTTTTCCTGCTCCTCTTAGCATGATAAAGAAGATTCAAAGAGAGTGAAATGCCAGCTCCTTTCATTCAGTCAGTAGCTTCAATCATTTCTGGACTGTTTTTCAATGGCAAAAATCAATGAATATTGTAAATGCACAAACAGTAATTTCTCCGCATTGCAAGGTGCAATTCTGAAATTTTTTGCTTTTTCCTGCTCCTCTTAGCATGATAAAGAAGATTCAAAGAGAGTGAGATGCCAGCTCCTTTCATTCAGTCAGTAGCTTCAATCATTTCTGGACATTTTTCAATGGCAAAAATCAATGAATATTGTAAATGCACAAACAGTAATTTCTCCGCATTGCAAGGTGCAATTCTGAAATTTTTTGCTTTTTCCTGCTCCTCTTAGCATGATAAAGAAGATTCAAAGAGAGTGAGATGCCAGCTCCTTTCATTCAGTCAGTAGCTTTAAACATTTCTGGACGTTTTTCAATGGCAATAATCAATGAATATTGTAAATGCACAAACAGTAATTTCTCCGCATTGCAAGGTGCAATTCTGAAATTTTTTGCTTTTTCCTGCTCCACTTAGCATGATAAAGAAGATTCAAAGAGAGTGAGATGCCAGCTCCTTTCATTCAGTCAGTAGCTTCAATCATTTCTGGACTGTTTTTCAATGGCAAAAATCAATGAATATTGTAAATGCACAAACAGTAATTTCTCCGCATTGCAAGGTGCAATTCTGAAATTTTTTGCTTTTTCCTGCTCCTCTTAGCATGATAAAGAAGATTCAAAGAGAGTGAGATGCCATCTCCTTTCATTCAGTCAGTAGCTTCAATCATTTCTGGACGTTTTTCAATGGCAAAAATCAATGAATATTGTAAATGCACAAACAGTAATTTCTCCGCATTGCAAGGTGCAATTCTGAAATTTTTTGCTTTTTCCTGCTCCTCTTAGCATGATAAAGAAGATTCAAAGAGAGTGAGATGCCAGCTCCTTTCATTCAGTCAGTAGCTTTAAACATTTCTGGACATTTTTCAATGGCAATAATCAATGAATATTGTAAATGCACAAACAGTAATTTCTCCGCATTGCAAGGTGCAATTCTGAAATTTTTTGCTTTTTCCTGCTCCTCTTAGCATGATAAAGAAGATACAAAGAGAGTGAGATGCCAGCTCCTTTCATTCAGTCAGTAGCTTCAATCATTTCTGGACGTTTTTCAATGGCAAAAATCAATGAATATTGTAAATGCACAAACAGTAATTTCTCCGCATTGCAAGGTGCAATTCTGAAATTTTTTGCTTTTTCCTACTCCTCTTAGCATGATAAAGAAGATTCAAAGAGAGTGAGATGCCAGCTCCTTTCATTCAGTCCGTAGCTTCAATCATTTCTGGACGTTTTTCAATGGCAAAAATCAATGAATATTGTAAATGCACAAACAGTAATTTCTCCGCATTGCAAGGTGCAATTCTGAAATTTTTTGCTTTTTCCTGCTCCTCTTAGCATGATAAAGAAGATTCAAAGAGAGTGAGATGCCAGCTCCTTTCATTCAGTCAGTAGCTTCAAACATTTCTGGACGTTTTTCAATGGCAAAAATCAATGAATATTGTAAATGCACAAACAGTAATTTCTCCGCATTGCAAGGTGCAATTCTGAAATTTTTTGCTTTTTCCTGCTCCTCTTAGCATGATAAAGAAGATTCAAAGAGAGTGAGATGCCAGCTCCTTTCATTCAGTCAGTAGCTTCAAACATTTCTGGACGTTTTTCAATGGTAAAAATCAATGAATATTGTAAATGCACAAACAGTAATTTCTCCGCATTGCAAGGTGCAATTCTGAAATTTTTTGCTTTTTCCTGCTCCTCTTAGCATGATAAAGAAGATTCAAAGAGAGTGAGATGCCAGCTCCTTTCATTCAGTCAGTACCTTCAATCATTTCTGGACGTTTTTCAATGGCAAAAATCAATGAATATTGTAAATGCACAAACAGTAATTTCTCCGCATTGCAAGGAGCAATTCTGAAATTTTTTGCTTTTTCCTGCTCCACTTAGCATGATAAAGAAGATTTAAAGAGAGTGAGATGCCAGCTCCTTTCATTCAGTCAGTAGCTTCAAACATTTCTGGACGTTTTTCAATGGCAATAATCAATGAATATTGTAAATGCACAAACAGTAATTTCTCCGCATTGCAAGGTGCAATTCTGAAATTTTTTGCTTTTTCCTGCTCCTCTTAGCATGGTAAAGAAGATTCAAAGAGAGTGAGATGCCAGCTCCTTTCATTCAGTCAGTAGCTTAAATCATTTCTGGACGTTTTTCAATGGCAAAAATCAATGAATATTGTAAATGCACAAACAGTAATTTCTCCGCATTGCAAGGTGCAATTCTGAAATTTTTTGCTTTTTCCTGCTCCTCTTAGCATGATAAAGAAGATTCAAAGAGAGTGAAATGCCAGCTCCTTTCATTCAGTCAGTAGCTTCAATCATTTCTGGACTGTTTTTCAATGGCAAAAATCAATGAATATTGTAAATGCACAAACAGTAATTTCTCCGCATTGCAAGGTGCAATTCTGAAATTTTTTGCTTTTTCCTGCTCCTCTTAGCATGATAAAGAAGATTCAAAGAGAGTGAGATGCCAGCTCCTTTCATTCAGTCAGTAGCTTCAATCATTTCTGGACATTTTTCAATGGCAAAAATCAATGAATATTGTAAATGCACAAACAGTAATTTCTCCGCATTGCAAGGTGCAATTCTGAAATTTTTTGCTTTTTCCTGCTCCTCTTAGCATGATAAAGAAGATTCAAAGAGAGTGAGATGTCAGCTCCTTTCATTCAGTCAGTAGCTTTAAACATTTCTGGACGTTTTTCAATGGCAATAATCAATGAATATTGTAAATGCACAAACAGTAATTTCTCCGCATTGCAAGGTGCAATTCTGAAATTTTTTGCTTTTTCCTGCTCCACTTAGCATGATAAAGAAGATTCAAAGAGAGTGAGATGCCAGCTCCTTTCATTCAGTCAGTAGCTTCAATCATTTCTGGACTGTTTTTCAATGGCAAAAATCAATGAATATTGTAAATGCACAAACAGTAATTTCTCCGCATTGCAAGGTGCAATTCTGAAATTTTTTGCTTTTTCCTGCTCCTCTTAGCATGATAAAGAAGATTCAAAGAGAGTGAGATGCCATCTCCTTTCATTCAGTCAGTAGCTTCAATCATTTCTGGACGTTTTTCAATGGCAAAAATCAATGAATATTGTAAATGCACAAACAGTAATTTCTCCGCATTGCAAGGTGCAATTCTGAAATTTTTTGCTTTTTCCTGCTCCTCTTAGCATGATAAAGAAGATTCAAAGAGAGTGAGATGCCAGCTCCTTTCATTCAGTCAGTAGCTTTAAACATTTCTGGACGTTTTTCAATGGCAATAATCAATGAATATTGTAAATGCACAAACAGTAATTTCTCCGCATTGCAAGGTGCAATTCTGAAATTTTTTGCTTTTTCCTGCTCCTCTTAGCATGATAAAGAAGATTCAAAGAGAGTGAGATGCCAGCTCCTTTCATTCAGTCAGTAGCTTCAATCATTTCTGGACGTTTTTCAATGGCAAAAATCAATGAATATTGTAAATGCACAAACAGTAATTTCTCCGCATTGCAAGGTGCAATTCTGAAATTTTTTGCTTTTTCCTACTCCTCTTAGCATGATAAAGAAGATTCAAAGAGAGTGAGATGCCAGCTCCTTTCATTCAGTCCGTAGCTTCAATCATTTCTGGACGTTTTTCAATGGCAAAAATCAATGAATATTGTAAATGCACAAACAGTAATTTCTCCGCATTGCAAGGTGCAATTCTGAAATTTTTTGCTTTTTCCTGCTCCTCTTAGCATGATAAAGAAGATTCAAAGAGAGTGAGATGCCAGCTCCTTTCATTCAGTCAGTAGCTTCAAACATTTCTGGACGTTTTTCAATGGCAAAAATCAATGAATATTGTAAATGCACAAACAGTAATTTCTCCGCATTGCAAGGTGCAATTCTGAAATTTTTTGCTTTTTCCTGCTCCTCTTAGCATGATAAAGAAGATTCAAAGAGAGTGAGATGCCAGCTCCTTTCATTCAGTCAGTAGCTTCAAACATTTCTGGACGTTTTTCAATGGTAAAAATCAATGAATATTGTAAATGCACAAACAGTAATTTCTCCGCATTGCAAGGTGCAATTCTGAAATTTTTTGCTTTTTCCTGCTCCTCTTAGCATGATAAAGAAGATTCAAAGAGAGTGAGATGCCAGCTCCTTTCATTCAGTCAGTACCTTCAATCATTTCTGGACGTTTTTCAATGGCAAAAATCAATGAATATTGTAAATGCACAAACAGTAATTTCTCCGCATTGCAAGGAGCAATTCTGAAATTTTTTGCTTTTTCCTGCTCCACTTAGCATGATAAAGAAGATTTAAAGAGAGTGAGATGCCAGCTCCTTTCATTCAGTCAGTAGCTTCAAACATTTCTGGACGTTTTTCAATGGCAATAATCAATGAATATTGTAAATGCACAAACAGTAATTTCTCCGCATTGCAAGGTGCAATTCTGAAATTTTTTGCTTTTTCCTGCTCCTCTTAGCATGATAAAGAAGATTCAAAGAGAGTGAGATGCCAGCTCCTTTCATTCAGTCAGTAGCTTAAATCATTTCTGGACGTTTTTCAATGGCAAAAATCAATGAATATTGTAAATGCACAAACAGTAATTTCTCCGCATTGCAAGGTGCAATTCTGAAATTTTTTGCTTTTTCCTGCTCCTCTTAGCATGATAAAGAAGATTCAAAGAGAGTGAGATGCCAGCTCCTTTCATTCAGTCAGTAGCTTCAATCATTTCTGGACGTTTTTCAATGGCAAAAATCAATGAATATTGTAAATGCACAACCAGTAATTTCTCCGCATTGCAAGGTGCAATTCTGAAATTTTTTGCTTTTTCCAGCTCCTCTTAGCATGATAAAGAAGATTCAAAGAGAGTGAGATGCCAGCTCCTTTCATTCAGTCAGTAGCTTCAAACATTTCTAGACGTTTTTCAATGGCAAAAATCAATGAATATTGTAAATGCACAAACAGTAATTTCTCCGCATTGCAAGGTGCAATTCTGAAATTTTTTGCTTTTTCCTGCTCCTCTTAGCATGATAAAGAAGATTCAAAGAGAGTGAGATGCCAGCTCCTTTCATTCAGTCAGTAGCTTCAAACATTTCTGGACGTTTTTCAATGGCAAAAATCAATGAATATTGTAAATGCACAAACAGTAATTTCTCCGCATTGCAAGGTGCAATTCTGAAATTTTTTGCTTTTTCCTGCTCCTCTTAGCATGATAAAGAAGATTCAAAGAGAGTGAGATGCCAGCTCCTTTCATTCAGTCAGTAGCTTCAAACATTCTGGACGTTTTTCAATGGCAAAAATCAATGAATATTGTAAATGCACAAACAGTAATTTCTCCGCATTGCAAGGTGCAATTCTGAAATTTTTTGCTTTTTCCTGCTCCTCTTAGCATGATAAAGAAGATTCAAAGAGAGTGAGATGCCAGCTCCTTTCATTCAGTCAGAAGCTTCAAACATTTCTGGTATATGAATAACATGATGTTTTTCAATGGCAAAAATCAATGAATATTGTGAATGCACAAACAGTAATTTCTCCGCATTGCAAGGTGCAATTCTGAAATTTTTTGCTTTTTCCTGCTCCTCTTAGCATGATAAAGAAGATTCAAAGAGAGTGAGATGCCAGCTCCTTTCATTCAGTTAGTAGCTTCAAACATTTCTGGACGTTTTTCAATGGCAATAATCAGTGAATATTGTAAATGCACAAACAGTAATTTCTCCGCATTGCAAGGTGCAATTCTGAAATTTTTTGCTTTTTCCTGCTCCTCTTAGCATGATAAAGAAGATTCAAAGAGAGTGAGATGCCAGCTCCTTTCATTCAGTCAGTAGCTTTAATCATTTCTGGACGTTTTTCAATGGCAAAAATCAATGAATATTGTAAATGCACAAACAGTAATTTCTCCGCATTGCAAGGTGCAATTCTGAAATTTTTTGCTTTTTCCTGCTCCTCTTAGCATGATAAAGAAGATTCAAAGAGAGTGAGATGCCAGCTCCTTTCATTCAGTCAGTAGCTTCAAACATTTCTGGACGTTTTTCAATGGCAAAAATCAATGAATATTGTAAATGCACAAACAGTAATTTCTCCGCATTGCAAGGTGCAATTCTGAAATTTTTTGCTTTTTCCTGCTCCTCTTAGCATGATAAAGAAGATTCAAAGAGAGTGAGATGCCAGCTCCTTTCATTCAGTCAGTAGCTTCAAACATTCTGGACGTTTTTCAATGGCAAAAATCAATGAATATTGTAAATGCACAAACAGTAATTTCTCCGCATTGCAAGGTGCAATTCTGAAATTTTTTGCTTTTTCCTGATCCTCTTAGCATGATAAAGAAGATTCAAAGAGAGTGAGATGCCAGCTCCTTTCATTCAGTCAGAAGCTTCAAACATTTCTGGTATATGAATAACATGATGTTTTTCAATGGCAAAAATCAATGAATATTGTGAATGCACAAACAGTAATTTCTCCGCATTGCAAGGTGCAATTCTGAAATTTTTTGCTTTTTCCTGCTCCTCTTAGCATGATAAAGAAGATTCAAAGAGAGTGAGATGCCAGCTCCTTTCATTCAGTTAGTAGCTTCAAACATTTCTGGACGTTTTTCAATGGCAATAATCAATGAATATTGTAAATGCACAAACAGTAATTTCTCCGCATTGCAAGGTGCAATTCTGAAATTTTTTGCTTTTTCCTGCTCCTCTTAGCATGATAAAGAAGATTCAAAGAGAGTGAGATGCCAGCTCCTTTCATTCAGTCAGTAGCTTTAATCATTTCTGGACGTTTTTCAATGGCAAAAATCAATGAATATTGTAAATGCACAAACAGTAATTTCTCCGCATTGCAAGGTGCAATTCTGAAATTTTTTGCTTTTTCCTGCTCCTCTTAGCATGATAAAGAAGATTCAAAGAGAGTGAGATGCCAGCTCCTTTCATTCAGTCAGTAGCTTCAAACATTTCTGGACATTTTTCAATGGCAAAAATCAATGAATATTGTAAATGCACAAACAGTAATTTCTCCGCATTGCAAGGTGCAATTCTAAAATTTTTTCCTTTTTCCTGCTCCTCTTTGCATGATAAAGAAGATTCAAAGAGAGTGAGATGCCAGCTTCTTTCATTCAGTCAGTAGCTTCAAACATTTCTGGACGTTTTTCAATGGCAAAAATCATTGAATATTGTAAATGCACAAACAGTAATTTCTCCGCATTGCAAGGTGCAATTCTGAAATTTTTTGTTTTTTCCTGCTCCTCTTAGCATGATAAAGAAGATTCAAAGAGAGTGAGATGCCAGCTCCTTTCATTCAGTCAGTAGCTTCAATCATTTCTGGACGTTTTTCAATGGCAAAAATCAATGAATATTGTAAATGCACAAACAGTAATTTCTCCGCATTGCAAGGTGCAATTCTGAAATTTTTTGCTTTTTCCTGCTCCTCTTAGCATGATAAAGAAGATTCAAAGAGAGTGAGATGCCAGCTCCTTTCATTCAGTCAGTAGCTTCAATCATTTCTGGACGTTTTTCAATGGCAAAAATCAATGAATATTGTAAATGCACAAACAGTAATTTCTCCGCACTGCAAGGTGCAATTCTGAAATTTTTTGCTTTTTCCTGCTCCTCTTAGCATGATAAAGAAGATTCAAAGAGAGTGAGATGCCAGCTCCTTTCATTCAGTCAGTAGCTTCAATCATTTCTGGACGTTTTTCAATGGCAGAAATCAATGAATATTGTAAATGCACAAACAGTAATTTCTCCGCATTGCAAGGTGCAATTCTGAAATTTTTTGCTTTTTCCTGCTCCTCTTAGCATGATAAAGAAGATTCAAAGAGAGTGAGATGCCAGCTCCTTTCATTCAGTCAGTAGCTTCAAACATTTCTGGACGTTTTTCAATGGCAATAATCAATGAATATTGTAAATGCACAAACAGTAATTTCTCCGCATTGCAAGGTGCAATTCTGAAATTTTTTGCTTTTTCCTGCTCCTCTTAGCATGATAAAGAAGATTCAAAGAGAGTGAGATGCCAGCTCCTTTCATTCAGTCAGTAGCTTCAATCATTTCTGGACGTTTTTCAATGGCAGAAATCAATGAATATTGTAAATGCACAAACAGTAATTTCTCCGCATTGCAAGGTGCAATTCTGAAATTTTTTGCTTTTTCCTGCTCCTCTTAGCATGATAAAGAAGATTCAAAGAGAGTGAGATGCCAGCTCCTTTCATTCAGTCAGTAGCTTCAAACAATTTTGGACGTTTTTCAATGGCAAAAATCAATGAATATTGTAAATGCACAAACAGTAATTTCTCCGCATTGCAAGGTGCAATTCTGAAATTTTTTGCTTTTTCCTGCTCCTCTTAGCATGATAAAGAAGATTCAAAGAGAGTGAGATGCCAGCTCCTTTCATTCAGTCAGTAGCTTCAAACATTTCTGGACGTTTTTCAATGGCAAAAATCAATGAATATTGTAAATGCACAAACAGTAATTTCTTCGCATTGCAAGGTGCAATTCTGAAATTTTTTGCTTTTTCCTGCTCCTCTTAGCATGATAAAGAAGATTCAAAGAGAGTGAGATGCCAGCTCCTTTCATTCAGTCAGTAGCTTCAATCATTTCTGGACGTTTTTCAATGGCAAAAAATCAATGAATATTGTAAATGCACAAACAGTAATTTCTCCGCATTGCAAGGTGCAATTCTGAAATTTTTTGCTTTTTCCTGCTCCTCTTAGCATGATAAAGAAGATTCAAAGAGAGTGAGATGCCAGCTCCTTTCATTCAGTCAGTACCTTCAAACATTTCTGGACGTTTTTCAATGGCAAAAATCAATGAATATTGTAAATGCACAAACAGTAATTTCTCCGCATTGCAAGGTGCAATTCTGAAATTTTTTGCTTTTTCCTGCTCCTCCTAGCATGATAAAGAAGATTCAAAGAGAGTGAGATGCCAGCTCCTTTCATTCAGTCAGTAGCTTCAAACATTTCTGGACGTTTTTCAATGGCAATAATCAATGAATATTGTAAATGCACAAACAGTAATTTCTCCGCATTGCAAGGTGCAATTCTGAAATTCTTTGCTTTTTCCTGCTCCTCTTAGCATGATAAAGAAGATTCAAAGAGAGTGAGATGCCAGCTCCTTTCATTCAGTCAGTAGCTTCAATCATTTCTGGACGTTTTTCAATGGCAAAAATCAATGAATATTGTAAATGCACAAACAGTAATTTCTCCGCATTGCAAGGTGCAATTCTGAAATTTTTTGCTTTTTCCTGCTCCTCTTAGCATGATAAAGAAGATTCAAAGAGAGTGAGATGCCAGCTCCTTTCATTCAGTCAGTAGCTTCAAACATTTCTGGACGTTTTTCAATGGCAAAAATCAATGAATATTGTAAATGCACAAACAGTAATTTCTCCGCATTGCAGGGTGCAATTCTGAAATTTTTTGCTTTTTCCTGCTCCTCTTAGCATGATAAAGAAGATTCAAAGAGAGTGAGATGCCAGCTCCTTTCATTCAGTCAGTAGCTTCAAACATTTCTGGACGTTTTTCAATGGCAAAAATCAATGAATATTGTAAATGCACAAACAGTAATTTCTCCGCATTGCAAGGTGCAATTCTGAAATTTTTTGCTTTTTCCTGCTCCTCTTAGCATGATAAAGAAGATTCAAAGAGAGTGAGATGCCAGCTCCTTTCATTCAGTCAGTAGCTTCAATCATTTCTGGACGTTTTTCAATGGTAAAAATCAATGAATATTGTAAATGCACAAACAGTAATTTCTCCGCATTGCAAGGTGCAATTCTGAAATTTTTTGCTTTTTCCTGCTCCTCTTAGCATGATAAAGAAGATTCAAAGAGAGTGAGATGCCAGCTCCTTTCATTCAGTCAGTAGCTTCAAACATTTCTGGACGTTTTTCAATGGCAATAATCAATGAATATTGTAAATGCACAAACAGTAATTTCTCCGCATTGCAAGGTGCAATTCTGAAATTTTTTGCATTTTACTGCTCCGCTTAGCATGATAAAGAAGATTCAAAGAGAGTGAGATGCCAGCTCCTTTCATTCAGTCAGTAGCTTCAAACATTTCTGGTATATGAATAACATGATGTTTTTCAATGGCAAAAATCAATGAATATTGTAAATGCACAAACACTAATTTCTCCGCATTGCAAGGTGCAATTCTGAAATTTTTTGCTTTTTCCTGCTCCTCTTAGCATGATAAAGAAGATTCAAAGAGAGTGAGATGCCAGCTCCTTTCATTCAGTCAGTAGCTTCAAACATTTCTGGACGTTTTTCAATGGCAATAATCAATGAATATTGTAAATGCACAAACAGTAATTTCTCCGCATTGCAAGGTGCAATTCTGAAATTCTTTGCTTTTTCCTGCTCCTCTTAGCATGATAAAGAAGATTCAAAGAGAGTGAGATGCCAGCTCCTTTCATTCAGTCAGTAGCTTCAATCATTTCTGGACGTTTTTCAATGGCAAAAATCAATGAATATTGTAAATGCACAAACAGTAATTTCTCCGCATTGCAAGGTGCAATTCTGAAATTTTTTGCTTTTTCCTGCTCCTCTTAGCATGATAAAGAAGATTCAAAGAGAGTGAGATGCCAGCTCCTTTCATTCAGTCAGTAGCTTCAAACAATTTTGGACGTTTTTCAATGGCAAAAATCAATGAATATTGTAAATGCACAAACAGTAATTTCTCCGCATTGCAAGGTGCAATTCTGAAATTTTTTGCTTTTTCCTGCTCCTCTTAGCATGATAAAGAAGATTCAAAGAGAGTGAGATGCCAGCTCCTTTCATTCAGTCAGTAGCTTCAAACATTTCTGGACGTTTTTCAATGGCAAAAATCAATGAATATTGTAAATGCACAAACAGTAATTTCTTCGCATTGCAAGGTGCAATTCTGAAATTTTTTGCTTTTTCCTGCTCCTCTTAGCATGATAAAGAAGATTCAAAGAGAGTGAGATGCCAGCTCCTTTCATTCAGTCAGTAGCTTCAATCATTTCTGGACGTTTTTCAATGGCAAAAAATCAATGAATATTGTAAATGCACAAACAGTAATTTCTCCGCATTGCAAGGTGCAATTCTGAAATTTTTTGCTTTTTCCTGCTCCTCTTAGCATGATAAAGAAGATTCAAAGAGAGTGAGATGCCAGCTCCTTTCATTCAGTCAGTACCTTCAAACATTTCTGGACGTTTTTCAATGGCAAAAATCAATGAATATTGTAAATGCACAAACAGTAATTTCTCCGCATTGCAAGGTGCAATTCTGAAATTTTTTGCTTTTTCCTGCTCCTCTTAGCATGATAAAGAAGATTCAAAGAGAGTGAGATGCCAGCTCCTTTCATTCAGTCAGTAGCTTCAAACATTTCTGGACGTTTTTCAATGGCAATAATCAATGAATATTGTAAATGCACAAACAGTAATTTCTCCGCATTGCAAGGTGCAATTCTGAAATTCTTTGCTTTTTCCTGCTCCTCTTAGCATGATAAAGAAGATTCAAAGAGAGTGAGATGCCAGCTCCTTTCATTCAGTCAGTAGCTTCAATCATTTCTGGACGTTTTTCAATGGCAAAAATCAATGAATATTGTAAATGCACAAACAGTAATTTCTCCGCATTGCAAGGTGCAATTCTGAAATTTTTTGCTTTTTCCTGCTCCTCTTAGCATGATAAAGAAGATTCAAAGAGAGTGAGATGCCAGCTCCTTTCATTCAGTCAGTAGCTTCAAACATTTCTGGACGTTTTTCAATGGCAAAAATCAATGAATATTGTAAATGCACAAACAGTAATTTCTCCGCATTGCAGGGTGCAATTCTGAAATTTTTTGCTTTTTCCTGCTCCTCTTAGCATGATAAAGAAGATTCAAAGAGAGTGAGATGCCAGCTCCTTTCATTCAGTCAGTAGCTTCAAACATTTCTGGACGTTTTTCAATGGCAAAAATCAATGAATATTGTAAATGCACAAACAGTAATTTCTCCGCATTGCAAGGTGCAATTCTGAAATTTTTTGCTTTTTCCTGCTCCTCTTAGCATGATAAAGAAGATTCAAAGAGAGTGAGATGCCAGCTCCTTTCATTCAGTCAGTAGCTTCAATCATTTCTGGACGTTTTTCAATGGTAAAAATCAATGAATATTGTAAATGCACAAACAGTAATTTCTCCGCATTGCAAGGTGCAATTCTGAAATTTTTTGCTTTTTCCTGCTCCTCTTAGCATGATAAAGAAGATTCAAAGAGAGTGAGATGCCAGCTCCTTTCATTCAGTCAGTAGCTTCAAACATTTCTGGACGTTTTTCAATGGCAATAATCAATGAATATTGTAAATGCACAAACAGTAATTTCTCCGCATTGCAAGGTGCAATTCTGAAATTTTTTGCATTTTACTGCTCCGCTTAGCATGATAAAGAAGATTCAAAGAGAGTGAGATGCCAGCTCCTTTCATTCAGTCAGTAGCTTCAATCATTTTTGGACGTTTTTCAATGGCAAAAATCAATGAATATTGTAAATGCACAAACAGTAATTTCTCCGCATTGCAAGGTGCAATTCTGAAATTTTTTGCTTTTTCCTGCTCCTCTTAGCATGATAAAGAAGATTCAAAGAGAGTGAGATGCCAGCTCCTTTCATTCAGTCAGTAGCTTCAATCATTTCTGGACGTTTTTCAATGGCAAAAATCAATGAATATTGTAAATGCACAAACAGTAATTTCTCCGCATTGCAAGGTGCAATTCTGAAATTTTTTGCTTTATCCTGCTCCTCTTAGCATGATAAAGAAGATTCAAAGAGAGTGAGATGCCAGCTCCTTTCATTCAGTCAGTACCTTCAAACATTTCTGGACGTTTTTCAATGGCAAAAATCAATGAATATTGTAAATGCACAAACAGTAATTTCTCCGCATTGCAAGGTGCAATTCTGAAATTTTTTGCTTTTTCCTGCTCCTCTTAGCATGATAAAGAAGATTCAAAGAGAGAGAGATGCCAGCTCCTTTCATTCAGTCAGTAGCTTCAAACATTTCTGGACGTTTTTCAATGGCAAAAATCAATGAATACTGTAATTGCACAAACAGTAATTTCTCCGCATTGCAAGGTGCAATTCTGAAATTTTTTGCTTTTTCCTGCTCCTCTTAGCATGATAAAGAAGATTCAAAGAGAGTGAGATACCAGCTCCTTTCATTCAGTCAGTAGCTTCAAACATTCTGGACGTTTTTCAATGGCAAAAATCAATGAATATTGTAAATGCACAAACAGTAATTTCTCCGCATTGCAAGGTGCAATTCTGAAATTTTTTGCTTTTTCCTGCTCCTCTTAGCATGATAAAGAAGATTCAAAGAGAGTGAGATGCCAGCTCCTTTCATTCAGTCAGTAGCTTCAAACATTTCTGGTATATGAATAACATGATGTTTTTCAATGGCAAAAATCAATGAATATTGTAAATGCACAAACACTAATTTCTCCGCATTGCAAGGTGCAATTCTGAAATTTTTTGCTTTTTCCTGCTCCTCTTAGCATGATAAAGAAGATTCAAAGAGAGTGAGATGCCAGCTCCTTTCATTCAGTCAGTAGCTTCAAACATTTCTGGACGTTTTTCAATGGCAATAATCAATGAATATTGTAAATGCACAACCAGTAATTTCTCCGCATTGCAAGGTGCAATTCTGAAATTCTTTGCTTTTTCCTGCTCCTCTTAGCATGATAAAGAAGATTCAAAGAGAGTGAGATGCCAGCTCCTTTCATTCAGTCAGTAGCTTCAAACATTTCTGGACGTTTTTCAATGGCAATAATCAATGAATATTGTAAATGCACAACCAGTAATTTCTCCGCATTGCAAGGTGCAATTCTGAAATTCTTTGCTTTTTCCTGCTCCTCTTAGCATGATAAAGAAGATTCAAAGAGAGTGAGATGCCAGCTCCTTTCATTCAGTCAGTAGCTTCAATCATTTCTGGACGTTTTTCAATGGCAAAAATCAATGAATATTGTAAATGCACAAACAGTAATTTCTCCGCATTGCAAGGTGAAATTCTGAAATTTTTTGCTTTTTCCTGCTCCTCTTAGCATGATAAAGAAGATTCAAAGAGAGTGAGATGCCAGCTCCTTTCATTCAGTCAGTAGCTTCAATCATTTCTGGACGTTTTTCAATGGCAAAAAATCAATGAATATTGTAAATGCACAAACAGTAATTTCTCCGCATTGCAAGGTGCAATTCTGAAATTTTTTGCTTTTACCTGCTCCTCTTAGCATGATAAAGAAGATTCAAAGAGAGTGAGATGCCAGCTCCTTTCATTCAGTCAGTAGCTTCAATCATTTCTGGACGTTTTTCAATGGCAAAAATCAATGAATATTGTAAATGCACAAACAGTAATTTCTCCGCATTGCAAGGTGCAATTCTGAAATTTTTTGCTTTTTCCTGCTCCTCTTAGCATGATAAAGAAGATTCAAAGAGAGTGAGATGCCAGCTCCTTTCATTCAGTCAGTAGCTTCAAACATTTCTGGACGTTTTTCAATGGCAAAAATCAATGAATATTGTAAATGCACAAACAGTAATTTCTCCGCATTGCAAGGTGCAATTCTGAAATTTTTTGCTTTTTCCTGCTCCTCTTAGCATGATAAAGAAGATTCAAAGAGAGTGAGATGCCAGCTCCTTTCATTCAGTCAGTAGCTTCAATCATTTCTGGACGTTTTTCAATGGCAAAAAATCATTGAATATTGTAAATGCACAAACAGTAATTTCTCCGCATTGCAAGGTGCAATTCTGAAATTTTTTGCTTTTACCTGCTCCTCTTAGCATGATAAAGAAGATTCAAAGAGAGTGAGATGCCAGCTCCTTTCATTCAGTCAGTAGCTTCAATCATTTCTGGACGTTTTTCAATGGCAAAAATCAATGAATATTGTAAATGCACAAACAGTAATTTCTCCGCATTGCAAGGTGCAATTCTGAAATTTTTTGCTTTTTCCTGCTCCTCTTAGCATGATAAAGAAGATTCAAAGAGAGTGAGATGCCAGCTCCTTTCATTCAGTCAGTAGCTTCAAACATTTCTGGACGTTTTTCAATGGCAAAAATCAATGAATATTGTAAATGCACAAACAGTAATTTCTCCGCATTGCAGGGTGCAATTCTGAAATTTTTTGCTTTTTCCTGCTCCTCTTAGCATGATAAAGAAGATTCAAAGAGAGTGAGATGCCAGCTCCTTTCATTCAGTCAGTAGCTTCAAACATTTCTGGACGTTTTTCAATGGCAAAAATCAATGAATATTGTAAATGCACAAACAGTAATTTCTCCGCATTGCAAGGTGCAATTCTGAAATTTTTTGCTTTTTCCTGCTCCTCTTAGCATGATAAAGAAGATTCAAAGAGAGTGAGATGTCAGCTCCTTTCATTCAGTCAGTAGCTTCAATCATTTCTGGACGTTTTTCAATGGTAAAAATCAATGAATATTGTAAATGCACAAAGAGTAATTTCTCCGCATTGCAAGGTACAATTCTGAAATTTTTTGCTTTTTCCTGCTCCTCTTAGCATGATAAAGAAGATTCAAAGAGAGTGAGATGCCAGCTCCTTTCATTCAGTCAGTAGCTTCAAACATTTCTGGACGTTTTTCAATGGCAATAATCAATGAATATTGTAAATGCACAAACAGTAATTTCTCCGCATTGCAAGGTGCAATTCTGAAATTTTTTGCATTTTACTGCTCCGCTTAGCATGATAAAGAAGATTCAAAGAGAGTGAGATGCCAGCTCCTTTCATTCAGTCAGTAGCTTCAATCATTTTTGGACGTTTTTCAATGGCAAAAATCAATGAATATTGTAAATGCACAAACAGTAATTTCTCCGCATTGCAAGGTCCAATTCTGAAATTTTTTGCTTTTTCCTGCTCCTCTTAGCATGATAAAGAAGATTCAAAGAGAGTGAGATGCCAGCTCCTTTCATTCAGTCAGTAGCTTCAATCATTTCTGGACGTTTTTCAATGGCAAAAATCAATGAATATTGTAAATGCACAAACAGTAATTTCTCCGCATTGCAAGGTGCAATTCTGAAATTTTTTGCTTTATCCTGCTCCTCTTAGCATGATAAAGAAGATTCAAAGAGAGTGAGATGCCAGCTCCTTTCATTCAGTCAGTAGCTTCAAACATTCTGGACGTTTTTCAATGGCAAAAATCAATGAATATTGTAAATGCACAAACAGTAATTTCTCCGCATTGCAAGGTGCAATTCTGAAATTTTTTGCTTTTTCCTGCTCCTCTTAGCATGATAAAGAAGATTCAAAGAGAGTGAGATGCCAGCTCCTTTCATTCAGTCAGTAGCTTCAAACATTTCTGGTATATGAATAACATGATGTTTTTCAATGGCAAAAATCAATGAATATTGTAAATGCACAAACACTAATTTCTCCGCATTGCAAGGTGCAATTCTGAAATTTTTTGCTTTTTCCTGCTCCTCTTAGCATGATAAAGAAGATTCAAAGAGAGTGAGATGCCAGCTCCTTTCATTCAGTCAGTAGCTTCAAACATTTCTGGACGTTTTTCAATGGCAATAATCAATGAATATTGTAAATGCACAACCAGTAATTTCTCCGCATTGCAAGGTGCAATTCTGAAATTCTTTGCTTTTTCCTGCTCCTCTTAGCATGATAAAGAAGATTCAAAGAGAGTGAGATGCCAGCTCCTTTCATTCAGTCAGTAGCTTCAATCATTTCTGGACGTTTTTCAATGGCAAAAATCAATGAATATTGTAAATGCACAAACAGTAATTTCTCCGCATTGCAAGGTGCAATTCTGAAATTTTTTGCTTTTTCCTGCTCCTCTTAGCATGATAAAGAAGATTCAAAGAGAGTGAGATGCCAGCTCCTTTCATTCAGTCAGTAGCTTCAATCATTTCTGGACGTTTTTCAATGGCAAAAAATCAATGAATATTGTAAATGCACAAACAGTAATTTCTCCGCATTGCAAGGTGCAATTCTGAAATTTTTTGCTTTTACCTGCTCCTCTTAGCATGATAAAGAAGATTCAAAGAGAGTGAGATGCCAGCTCCTTTCATTCAGTCAGTACCTTCAAACATTTCTGGACGTTTTTCAATGGCAAAAATCAATGAATATTGTAAATGCACAAACAGTAATTTCTCCGCATTGCAAGGTGCAATTCTGAAATTTTTTGCTTTTTCCTGCTCCTCTTAGCATGATAAAGAAGATTCAAAGAGAGTGAGATGCCAGCTCCTTTCATTCAGTCAGTAGCTTCAAACATTTCTGGACGTTTTTCAATGGCAATAATCAATGAATATTGTAAATGCACAAACAGTAATTTCTCCGCATTGCAAGGTGCAATTCTGAAATTCTTTGCTTTTTCCTGCTCCTCTTAGCATGATAAAGAAGATTCAAAGAGAGTGAGATGCCAGCTCCTTTCATTCAGTCAGTAGCTTCAATCATTTCTGGACGTTTTTCAATGGCAAAAATCAATGAATATTGTAAATGCACAAACCGTAATTTCTCCGCATTGCAAGGTGCAATTCTGAAATTTTTTGCTTTTTCCTGCTCCTCTTAGCATGATAAAGAAGATTCAAAGAGAGTGAGATGCCAGCTCCTTTCATTCAGTCAGTAGCTTCAAACATTTCTGGACGTTTTTCAATGGCAATAATCAATGAATATTGTAAATGCACAAACAGTAATTTCTCCGCATTGCAAGGTGCAATTCTGAAATTTTTTGCATTTTCCTGCTCCGCTTAGCATGATAAAGAAGATTCAAAGAGAGTGAGATGCCAGCTCCTTTCATTCAGTCAGTAGCTTCAATCATTTTTGGACGTTTTTCAATGGCAAAAATCAATGAATATTGTAAATGCACAAACAGAAATTTCTCCGCATTGCAAGGTGCAATTCTGAAATTTTTTGCTTTTTCCTGCTCCTCTTAGCATGATAAAGAAGATTCAAAGAGAGTGAGATGCCAGCTCCTTTCATTCAGTCAGTAGCTTCAATCATTTCTGGACGTTTTTCAACGGCAAAAATCAATGAATATTGTAAATGCACAAACAGTAATTTCTCCGCATTGCAAGGTGCAATTCTGAAATTTTTTGCTTTTTCCTGCTCCTCTTAGCATGATAAAGAAGATTCAAAGAGAGTGAGATGCCAGCTCCTTTCATTCAGTCAGTACCTTCAAACATTTCTGGACGTTTTTCAATGGCAAAAATCAATGAATATTGTAAATGCACAAACAGTAATTTCTCCGCATTGCAAGGTGCAATTCTGAAATTTTTTGCTTTTTCCTGCTCCTCTTAGCATGATAAAGAAGATTCAAAGAGAGAGAGATGCCAGCTCCTTTCATTCAGTCAGTAGCTTCAAACATTTCTGGACGTTTTTCAATGGCAAAAATCAATAAATACTGTAATTGCACAAACAGTAATTTCTCCGCATTGCAAGGTGCAATTCTGAAATTTTTTGCTTTTTCCTGCTCCTCTTAGCATGATAAAGAAGATTCAAAGAGAGTGAGATGCCAGCTCCTTTCATTCAGTCAGTAGCTTCAAACATTCTGGACGTTTTTCAATGGCAAAAATCAATGAATATTGTAAATGCACAAACAGTAATTTCTCCGCATTGCAAGGTGCAATTCTGAAATTTTTTGCTTTTTCCTGCTCCTCTTAGCATGATAAAGAAGATTCAAAGAGAGTGAGATGCCAGCTCCTTTCATTCAGTCAGTAGCTTCAAACATTTCTGGTATATGAATAACATGATGTTTTTCAATGGCAAAAAACAATGAATATTGTAAATGCACAAACAGTAATTTCTCCGCATTGCAAAGTGCAATTCTGAAATTTTTTGCTTTTTCCTGCTCCTCTTAGCATGATAAATAAGATTCAAAGAGAGTGAGATGCCAGCTCCTTTCATTCAGTCAGTAGCTTCAATCATTTCTGGATGTTTTTCAGTGGCAAAAATCAATGAATATTGTAAATGCACAAACAGTAATTTCTCCGCATTGCAAGGTGCAATTCTGAAATTTTTTGCTTTTTCCTGCTCCTCTTAGCATGATAAAGAAGATTCAAAGAGAGTGAGATGCCAGCTCCTTTCATTCAGTCAGTAGCTTCAAACATTTCTGGTATATGAATAACATGATGTTTTTCAATGGCAAAAATCAATGAATATTGTAAATGCACAAACAGTAATTTCTCCGGATTGCAAGGTGCAATTCTGAAATTTTTTGCTTTTTCCTGCTCCTCTTAGCATGATAAAGAAGATTCAAAGAGAGTGAGATGCCAGGTCCTTTCATTCAGTCAGTAGCTTCAAACATTTCTGGTATATGAATAACATGATGTTTTTCAATGGCAAAAATCAATGAATATTGTAAATGCACAAACAGTAATTTCTCCGCATTGCAAGGTGCAATTCTGCAATTTTTTGCTTTTTCCTGCTCCTCTTAGCATGATAAAGAAGATTCAAAGAGAGTGAGATGCCAGCGCCTTTCATTCAGTCAGTAGCTTCAAACATTTCTGGACGTTTTTCAATGGCAAAAATCAATGAATATTGTAAATGCACAAACAGTAATTTCTCCGCATTGCAAGGTGCAATTCTGAAATTTTTTGCTTTTTCCTGCTCCTCTTAGCATGATAAAGAAGATTCAAAGAGAGTGAGATGCTAACTCCTTTCATTCAGTCAGTAGCTTCAAACATTTCTGGTATATGAATAACATGATGTTTTTCAATGGCAAAAATCAATGAATATTGTAAATGCACTAACAGTAATTTCTCCGCATTGCAAGGTGCAATTCTGAATTTTTTTGCTTTTTCCTGCTCCTCTTAGCATGATAAAGAAGATTCAAAGAGAGTGAGATGCCAGCTCCTTTCATTCAGTCAGTAGCTTCAATCATTTCTGGACGTTTTTCAATGGCAAAAATCAATGAATATTGTAAATGCACAAACAGTAATTTCTCCGCCTTGCAAGGTGCAATTCTGAAATTTTTTGCTTTTTCCTGCTCCTCTTAGCATGATAAACAAGATTCAAAGAGAGTGAGATGCCAGCTCCTTTCATTCAGTCAGTAGCTTCAAACATTTCTGGACGTTTTTCAATGGCAAAAATCAATGAATATTGTAAATGCACAAACAGTAATTTCTCCGCATTGCAAGGTGCAATTCTGAAATTTTTTGCTTTTTCCTGCTCCTCTTAGCATGATAAAGAAGATTCAAAGAGAGTGAGATGCCAGCTCCTTTCATTCAGTCAGTAGCTTCAAACATTTCTGGACGTTTTTCAATGGCAAAAATCAATGAATATTGTAAATGCACAAACAGTAATTTCTCCGCATTGCAAGGTGCAATTCTGAATTTTTTTGCTTTTTCCTGCTCCTCTTAGCATGATAAAGAAGACTCAAAGAGAGTGAGATGCCAGCTCCTTTCATTCAGTCAGTAGCTTCAAACATTTCTGGTATATGAATAACATGATGTTTTTCAATGGCAAAAATCAATGAATATTGTAAATGCACAAACAGTAATTTCTCCGCATTGCAAGGTGCAATTCTGAAATTTTTTGCTTTTTCCTGCTCCTCTTAGCATGATAAAGAAGATTCAAAGAGAGTGAGATGCCAGCTCCTTTGATTCAGTCAGTAGCTTCAATCATTTCTGGACGTTTTTCAATGGCAAAAATCAATGAATATTGTAAATGCACAAACAGTAATTTCTCCGCATTGCAAGGTGCAATTCTGAAATTTTTTGCTTTTTCCTGCTCCTCTTAGCATGATAAAGAAGATTCAAAGAGAGTGAGATGCCAGCTCCTTTCATTCAGTCAGTAGCTTCAAACATTTCTGGTATATGAATAACATGATGTTTTTCAATGGCAAAAATCAATGAATATTGTAAATGCACAAACAGTAATTTCTCCGCATTGCAAGGTGCAATTCTGAAATTTTTTGCTTTTTCCTGCTCCTCTTAGCATAATAAAGAAGATTCAAAGAGAGTGAGATGCCAGCTCCTTTCATTCAGTCAGTAGCTTCAATAATTTCTGGACGTTTTTCAATGGCAAAAATCAATGAATATTGTAAATGCACAAACAGTAATTTCTCCGCATTGCAAGGTGCAATTCTGAAATTTTTTGCTTTTTCCTGCTCCTCTTAGCATGATAAAGAAGATTCAAAGAGAGTGAGATGCCAGCTCCTTTCATTCAGTCAGTAGCTTCAAACATTTCTGGACGTTTTTCAATGGCAAGAATCAATGAATATTGTAAATGCACAAACAGTAATTTCTCCGCATTGCAAGGTGCAATTCTGAAATTTTTTGCTTTTTCCTGCTCCTCTTAGCATGATAAAGAAGATTCAAAGAGAGTGAGATGCCAGCTCCTTTCATTCAGGCAGTAGCTTCAAACATTTCTGGTATATGAATAACATGATGTTTTTCAATGGGAAAAATCAATGAATATTGTAAATGCACAAACAGTAATTTCTCCGCATTGCAAGGTGCAATTCTGAAATTTTTTGCTTTTTCCTGCTCCTCTTAGCATGATAAAGAAGATTCAAAGAGAGTGAGATGCCAGCTCCTTTCATTCAGTCAGTAGCTTCAATCATTTCTGGACGTTTTTCAATGGGAAAAATCAATGAATATTGTAAATGCACAAACAGTAATTTCTCCGCATTGCAAGGTGCAATTCTGAAATTTTTTGCTTTTTCCTGCTCCTCTTAGCATGATAAAGAAGATTCAAAGACAGTGAGATGCCACCTCCTTTCATTCAGTCAGTAGCTTCAATCATTTCTGGACGTTTTTCAATGGCAAAAATCAATGAATATTGTAAATGCACAAACAGTAATTTCTCCGCATTGCAAGGTGCAATTCTGAAATTTTTTGCTTTTTCCTGCTCCTCTTAGCATGATAAAGAAGATTCAAAGAGAGTGAGATGCCAGCTCCTTTCATTCAGTCAGTAGCTTCAATCATTTCTGGACGTTTTTCAATGGCAAAAATCAATGAATATTGTAAATGCACAAACAGTAATTTCTCCGCATTGCAAGGTGCAATTCTGAAATTTTTTGCTTTTTCCTGCTCCTCTTAGCATGATTAAGAAGATTCAAAGAGAGTGAGATGCCAGCTCCTTTCATTCAGTCAGTAGCTTCAACCATTTCTGGACGTTTTTCAATGGCAAAAATCAATGAATATTGTAAATGCACAAACAGTAATTTCTCCGCATTGCAAGGTGCAATTCTGAAATTTTTTGCTTTTTCCTGCTCCTCTTAGCATGATAAAGAAGATTCAAAGAGAGTGAGATGCCAGCTCCTTTCATTCAGTCAGTAGCTTCAACATTTCTGGACGTTTTTCAATGGCAAAAATCAATGAATATTGTAAATGCACAAACAGTAATTTCTCCGCATTGCAAGGTGCAATTCTGAAATTTTTTGCTTTTTCCTGCTCCTCTTAGCATGATTAAGAAGATTCAAAGAGAGTGAGATGCCAGCTCCTTTCATTCAGTCAGTAGCTTCAACCATTTCTGGACGTTTTTCAATGGCAAAAATCAATGAATATTGTAAATGCACAAACAGTAATTTCTCCGCATTGCAAGGTGCAATTCTGAAATTTTTTGCTTTTTCCTGCTCCTCTTAGCATGATAAAGAAGATTCAAAGAGAGTGAGATGCCACCTCCTTTCATTCAGTCAGTAGCTTCAATCATTTCTGGACGTTTTTCAATGGCAAAAATCAATGAATATTGTAAATGCACAAACAGTAATTTCTCCGCATTGCAAGGTGCAATTCTGAAATTTTTTGCTTTTTCGTGCTCCTCTTAGCATGATAAAGAAGATTCAAAGAGAGTGAGATGCCAGCTCCTTTCATTCAGTCAGTAGCTTCAATCATTTCTGGACGTTTTTCAATGGCAAAAATCAATGAATATTGTAAATGCACAAACAGTAATTTCTCCGCATTGCAAGGTGCAATTCTGAAATTTTTTGCTTTTTCCTGCTCCTCTTAGCATGATAAAGAAGATTCAAAGAGAGTGAGATGCCAGCTCCTTTCATTCAGTCAGTAGCTTCAATCATTTCTGGACGTTTATCAATGGCAAAAATCAATGAATATTGTAAATGCACAAACAGTAATTTCTCCGAATTGCAAGGTGCAATTCTGAAATTTTTTGCTTTTTCCTGCTCCTCTTAGCATGATTAAGAAGATTCAAAGAGAGTGAGATGCCACCTCCTTTCATTCAGTCAGTAGCTTCAAACATTTCTGGTATATGAATAACATGATGTTTTTCAATGGCAAAAATCAATGAATATTGTAAATGCACAAACAGTAATTTCTCCGCATTGCAAGGTGCAATTCTGAAATTTTTTGCTTTTTCCTGCTCCTCTTAGCATGATAAAGAAGATTCAAAGAGAGTGAGATGCCAGCTCCTTTCATTCAGTCAGTAGCTTCAAACATTTCTGGTATATGAATAACATGATGTTTTTCAATGGCAAAAATCAATGAATATTGTAAATGCACAAACAGTAATTTCTCCGCATTGCAAGGTGCAATTCTGAAATTTTTTGCTTTTTCCTGCTCCTCTTAGCATGATAAAGAAGATTCAAAGAGAGTGAGATGCCAGCTCCTTTCATTCAGTCAGTAGCTTCAAACATTTCTGGTATATGAATAACATGATGTTTTTCAATGGGAAAAATCAATGAATATTGTAAATGCACAAACAGTAATTTCTCCGCATTGCAAGGTGCAATTCTGAAATTTTTTGCTTTTTCCTGCTCCTCTTAGCATGATAAAGAAGATTCAAAGAGAGTGAGATGCCACCTCCTTTCATTCAGTCAGTAGCTTCAATCATTTCTGGACGTTTTTCAATGGCAAAAATCAATGAATATTGTAAATGCACAAACAGTAATTTCTCCGCATTGCAAGGTGCAATTCTGAAATTTTTTGCTTTTTCATGCTCCTCTTAGCATGATAAAGAAGATTCAAAGAGAGTGAGATGCCAGCTCCTTTCATTCAGTGAGTAGCTTCAAACATTTCTGGACGTTTTTTAATGGCAAATATCAATGAATATTGTAAATGCACAAACAGTAATTTCTCCGCATTGCAAGGTGCAATTCTGAAATTTTTTGCTTTTTCCTGCTCCTCTTAGCATGATAAAGAAGATTCAAAGAGAGTGAGATGCCAGCTCCTTTCATTCAGTCAGTAGCTTCAATCATTTCTGGACGTTTTTCAATGGCAAAAATCAATGAATATTGTAAATGCACAAACAGTAATTTCTCCGCATTGCAAGGTGCAATTCTGAAATTTTTTGCTTTTTCCTGCTCCTCTTAGCATGATAAAGAAGATTCAAAGAGAGTGAGATGCCAGCTCCTTTCATTCAGTCAGTAGCTTCAAACATTTCTGGTATATGAATAACATGATGTTTTTTAATGGCAAAAATCAATGAATATTGTAAATGCACAAACAGTAATTTCTCCGCATTGCAAGGTGCAATTCTGAAATTTTTTGCTTTTTCCTGCTCCTCTTAGCATAATAAAGAAGATTCAAAGAGAGTGAGATGCCAGCTCCTTTCATTCAGTCAGTAGCTTCAATCATTTCTGGACGTTTTTCAATGGCAAAAATCAATGAATATTGTAAATGCACAAACAGTAATTTCTCCGCATTGCAAGGTGCAATTCTGAAATTTTTTGCTTTTTCCTGCTCCTCTTAGCATGATAAAGAAGATTCAAAGAGAGTGAGATGCCAGCTCCTTTCATTCAGTCAGTAGCTTCAAACATTTCTGGTATATGAATAACATGATGTTTTTCAATGGCAAAAATCAATGAATATTGTAAATGCACAAACAGTAATTTCTCCGCATTGCAAGGTGCAATTCTGAAATTTTTTGCTTTTTCCTGCTCCTCTTAGCATAATAAAGAAGATTCAAAGAGAGTGAGATGCCAGCTCCTTTCATTCAGTCAGTAGCTTGAATCATTTCTGGACGTTTTTCAATGGCAAAAATCAATGAATATTGTAAATGCACAAACAGTAATTTCTCCGCATTGCAAGGTGCAATTCTGAAATTTTTTGCTTTTTCCTGCTCCTCTTAGCATGATAAAGAAGATTCAAAGAGAGTGAGATGCCAGCTCCTTTCATTCAGTCAGTAGCTTCAAACATTTCTGGACGTTTTTCAATGGCAAGAATCAATGAATATTGTAAATGCACAAACAGTAATTTCTCCGCATTGCAAGGTGCAATTCTGAAATTTTTTGCTTTTTCCTGCTCCTCTTAGCATGATAAAGAAGATTCAAAGAGAGTGAGATGCCAGCTCCTTTCATTCAGGCAGTAGCTTCAAACATTTCTGGTATATGAATAACATGATGTTTTTCAATGGGAAAAATCAATGAATATTGTAAATGCACAAACAGTAATTTCTCCGCATTGCAAGGTGCAATTCTGAAATTTTTTGCTTTTTCCTGCTCCTCTTAGCATGATAAAGAAGATTCAAAGAGAGTGAGATGCCAGCTCCTTTCATTCAGTCAGTAGCTTCAATCATTTCTGGACGTTTTTCAATGGCAAAAATCAATGAATATTGTAAATGCACAAACAGTAATTTCTCCGCATTGCAAGGTGCAATTCTGAAATTTTTTGCTTTTTCCTGCTCCTCTTAGCATGATAAAGAAGATTCAAAGAGAGTGAGATGCCAGCTCCTTTCATTCAGTCAGTAGCTTCAAACATTTCTGGACGTTTTTCAATGGCAAAAATCAATGAATATTGTAAATGCACAAACAGTAATTTCTCCGCATTGCAAGGTGCAATTCTGAAATTTTTTGCTTTTTCCTGCTCCTCTTAGCATGATAAAGAAGATTCAAAGAGAGTGAGATGCCAGCTCCTTTCATTCAGTCAGTAGCTTCAATCATTTCTGGACGTTTTTCAATGGCAAAAATCAATGAATATTGTAAATGCACAAACAGTAATTTCTCCGCATTGCAAGGTGCAATTCTGAAATTTTTTGCTTTTTCCTGCTCCTCTTAGCATGATTAAGAAGACTCAAAGAGAGTGAGATGCCAGCTCCTTTCATTCAGTCAGTAGCTTCAACCATTTCTGGACGTTTTTCAATGGCAAAAATCAATGAATATTGTAAATGCACAAACAGTAATTTCTCCGCATTGCAAGGTGCAATTCTGAAATTTTTTGCTTTTTCCTGCTCCTCTTAGCATGATAAAGAAGATTCAAAGAGAGTGAGATGCCACCTCCTTTCATTCAGTCAGTAGCTTCAATCATTTCTGGACGTTTTTCAATGGCAAAAATCAATGAATATTGTAAATGCACAAACAGTAATTTCTCCGCATTGCAAGGTGCAATTCTGAAATTTTTTGCTTTTTCGTGCTCCTCTTAGCATGATAAAGAAGATTCAAAGAGAGTGAGATGCCAGCTCCTTTCATTCAGTCAGTAGCTTCAATCATTTCTGGACGTTTTTCAATGGCAAAAATCAATGAATATTGTAAATGCACAAACAGTAATTTCTCCGCATTGCAAGGTGCAATTCTGAAATTTTTTGCTTTTTCCTGCTCCTCTTAGCATGATAAAGAAGATTCAAAGAGAGTGAGATGCCAGCTCCTTTCATTCAGTCAGTAGCTTCAATCATTTCTGGACGTTTTTCAATGGCAAAAATCAATGAATATTGTAAATGCACAAACAGTAATTTCTCCGAATTGCAAGGTGCAATTCTGAAATTTTTTGCTTTTTCCTGCTCCTCTTAGCATGATTAAGAAGATTCAAAGAGAGTGAGATGCCACCTCCTTTCATTCAGTCAGTAGCTTCAAACATTTCTGGTATATGAATAACATGATATTTTTCAATGGCAAAAATCAATGAATATTGTAAATGCACAAACAGTAATTTCTCCGCATTGCAAGGTGCAATTCTGAAATTTTTTGCTTTTTCCTGCTCCTCTTAGCATGATAAAGAAGATTCAAAGAGAGTGAGATGCCAGCTCCTTTCATTCAGTCAGTAGCTTCAAACATTTCTGGTATATGAATAACATGATGTTTTTCAATGGCAAAAATCAATGAATATTGTAAATGCACAAACAGTAATTTCTCCGCATTGCAAGGTGCAATTCTGAAATTTTTTGCTTTTTCCTGCTCCTCTTAGCATGATAAAGAAGATTCAAAGAGAGTGAGATGCCAGCTCCTTTCATTCAGTCAGTAGCTTCAAACATTTCTGGTATATGAATAACATGATGTTTTTCAATGGGAAAAATCAATGAATATTGTAAATGCACAAACAGTAATTTCTCCGCATTGCAAGGTGCAATTCTGAAATTTTTTGCTTTTTCCTGCTCCTCTTAGCATGATAAAGAAGATTCAAAGAGAGTGAGATACCAGCTCCTTTCATTCAGTCAGTAGCTTTAATCATTTCTGGACGTTTTTCAATGGCAAAAATCAATGAATATTGTAAATGCACAAACAGTAATTTCTCCGCATTGCAAGGTGCAATTCTGAAATGTTTTGCTTTTTCCTGCTCCTCTTAGCATGATAAAGAAGATTCAAAGAGAGTGAGATGCCACCTCCTTTCATTCAGTCAGTAGCTTCAATCATTTCTGGACGTTTTTCAATGGCAAAAATCAATGAATATTGTAAATGCACAAACAGTAATTTCTCCGCATTGCAAGGTGCAATTCTGAAATTTTTTGCTTTTTCGTGCTCCTCTTAGCATGATAAAGAAGATTCAAAGAGAGTGAGATGCCAGCTCCTTTCATTCAGTCAGTAGCTTCAATCATTTCTGGACGTTTTTCAATGGCAAAAATCAATGAATATTGTAAATGCACAAACAGTAATTTCTCCGCATTGCAAGGTGCAATTCTGAAATTTTTTGCTTTTTACTGCTCCTCTTAGCATGATAAAGAAGATTCAAAGAGAGTGAGATGCCAGCTCCATTCATTCAGTCAGTAGCTTCAAACATTTCTGGAAGTTTTTCAATGGCAAAAATCAATGAATATTGTAAATGCACAAACAGTAATTTCTCCGCATTGCAAGGTGCAATTCTGAAATTTTTTGCTTTTTCCTGCTCCTCTTAGCATGATAAAGAAGATTCAAAGAGAGTGAGATGCCAGCTCCTTTCATTCAGTCAGTAGCTTCAATCATTTCTGGACGTTTTTCAACGGCAAAAATCAATGAATATTGTAAATGCACAAACAGTAATTTCTCCGCATTGCAAGGTGCAATTCTGAAATTTTTTGCTTTTTCCTGCTCCTCTTAGCATGATTAAGAAGATTAAAAGAGAGTGAGATGCCAGCTCCTTTCATTCAGTCAGTAGCTTCAATCATTTCTGGACGTTTTTCAATGGCAAAAATCAATGAATATTGTAAATGCACAAACAGTAATTTCAACGCATTGCAAGGTGCAATTCTGAAATTTTTTGCTTTTTCCTGCTCCTCTTAGCATGATAAAGAAGATTCAAAGAGATTGAGATGCCAGCTCCTTTCATTCAGTCAGTAGCTTCAAACATTTCTGGACGTTTTTCAATGGCAAAAATCAATGAATATTGTAAATGCACAAACAGTAATTTCTCCGCATTGCAAGCTGCAATTCTGAAATTTTTTCCTTTTTCCTGCTCCTCTTAGCATGATAAAGAAGATTCAAAGAGAGTGAGATGCCAGCTCCTTTCATTCAGTCAGTAGCTTCAAACATTTCTGGACGTTTTTCAATGGCAAAAATCAATGAATATTGTAAATGCACAAACAGTAATTTCTCCGCATTGCAAGGTGCAATTCTGAAATTTTTTGCTTTTTCCTGCTCCTCTTAGCATGATAAAGAAGATTCAAAGAGAGTGAGATGCCAGCTCCTTTCATTCAGTCAGTAGCTTCAATCATTTCTGGACGTTTTTCAATGGCAAAAATCAATGAATATTGTAAATGCACAAACAGTAATTTCTCCGCATTGCAAAGTGCAATTCTGAAATTTTTTGTTTTTTCCTGCTCATCTTAGCATGATAAAGAAGATTCAAAGAGAGTGAGATGCCAGCTCCTTTCATTCAGTCAGTAGCTTCAATCATTTCTGGACGTTTTTCAATGGCAAAAATCAATGAATATTGTAAATGCGCAAACAGTAATTTCTCCGCATTGCAATGTGCAATTCTGAAAGTTTTTGCTTTTTCCTGCTCCTCTTAGCATGATAAAGAAGATTCAAAGAGAGTGAGATGCCAGCTCCTTTCATTCAGTCAGTAGCTTCAAACATTTCTGGTATATGAATAACATGATGTTTTTCAATGGCAAAAATCAATGAATATTGTAAATGCACAAACAGTAATTTCTCCGCATTGCAAGGTGCAATTCTGAAATTTTTTGCTTTTTCCTGCTCCTCTTAGCATGATAAAGAAGATTCAAATAGATTGAGATGCCAGGTCCTTTCATTCAGTCAGTAGCTTCAATCATTTCTGGACGTTTTTCAATGGCAAAAATCAATGAATATTGTAAATGCACAAACAGTAATTTCTCCGCATTGCAAGGTGCAATTCTGAATTTTTTTGCTTTTTCCTGCTCCTCTTAGCATGATAAAGAAGATTCAAAGAGAGTGAGATGCCAGCTCCTTTCATTCAGTCAGTAGCTTCAATCATTTCTGGACGTTTTTCAATGGCAAAAATCAATGAATATTGTAAATGCACAAACAGTAATTTCTCCGCATTGCAAAGTGCAATTCTGAAATTTTTTGTTTTTTCCTGCTCATCTTAGCATGATAAAGAATATTCAAAGAGAGTGAGATGCCAGCTCCTTTCATTCAGTCAGTAGCTTCAATCATTTCTGGACGTTTTTCAATGGCAAAAATCAATGAATATTGTAAATGCGCAAACAGTAATTTCTCCGCATTGCAAGGTGCAATTCTGAAAGTTTTTGCTTTTTCCTGCTCCTCTTAGCATGATAAAGAAGATTCAAAGAGAGTGAGATGCCAGCTCCTTTCATTCAGTCAGTAGCTTCAAACATTTCTGGTATATGAATAACATGATGTTTTTCAATGGCAAAAATCAATGAATATTGTAAATGCACAAACAGTAATTTCTCCGCATTGCAAGGTGCAATTCTGAAATTTTTTGCTTTTTCCTGCTCCTCTTAGCATGATAAAGAAGATTCAAATAGATTGAGATGCCAGGTCCTTTCATTCAGTCAGTAGCTTCAATCATTTCTGGACGTTTTTCAATGGCAAAAATCAATGAATATTGTAAATGCACAAACAGTAATTTCTCCGCATTGCAAGGTGCAATTCTGAATTTTTTTGCTTTTTCCTGCTCCTCTTAGCATGATAAAGAAGATTGAAAGAGAGTGAGATGCCAGCTCCTTTCATTCAGTCAGTAGCTTCAAACATTTCTGGTATATGAATAACATGATGTTTTTCAATGGCAAAAATCAATGAATATTGTAAATGCACAAACAGTAATTTCTCCGCATTGCAAGCTGCAATTCTGAAATTTTTTCCTTTTTCCTGCTCCTCTTAGCATGATAAAGAAGATTCAAAGAGAGTGAGATGCCAGCTCCTTTCATTCAGTCAGTAGCTTCAAACATTTCTGGACGTTTTTCAATGGCAAAAATCAATGAATATTGTAAATGCACAAACAGTAATTTCTCCGCATTGCAAGGTGCAATTCTGAAATTTTTTGCTTTTTCCTGCTCCTCTTAGCATGATAAAGAAGATTCAAAGAGAGTGAGATGCCAGCTCCTTTCATTCAGTCAGTAGCTTCAATCATTTCTGGACGTTTTTCAATGGCAAAAATCAATGAATATTGTAAATGCACAAACAGTAATTTCTCCGCATTGCAAAGTGCAATTCTGAAATTTTTTGTTTTTTCCTGCTCATCTTAGCATGATAAAGAAGATTCAAAGAGAGTGAGATGCCAGCTCCTTTCATTCAGTCAGTAGCTTCAACCATTTCTGGACGTTTTTCAATGGCAAAAATCAATGAATATTTTAAATGCACAAACAGTAATTTCTCCGCATTGCAAGGTGCAATTCTGAAATTTTTTGCTTTTTCCTGCTCCTCTTAGCATGATAAAGAAGATTCAAAGAGAGTGAGATGCCAGCTCCTTTCGTTCAGTCAGTAGCTTCAATCATTTCTGGACATTTTTCAATGGCAAAAATCATTGAATATTATAAATGCACAAACAGTAATTTCTCCGCATTGCAAGGTGCAATTCTGAAATTTTTTACTTTTTCCTGCTCCTCTTAGCATGATAAAGAAGATTCAAAGAGAGTGAGATGCCAGCTCCTTTCATTCAGTCAGTAGCTTCAATCATTTCTGGTATATGAATATCATGATGTTTTTCAATGGCAAAAATCAATGAATATTGTAAATGCACAAACAGTAATTTCTCCGCATTGCAAGGTGCAATTCTGAAATTTTTTGCTTTTTCCTGCTCCTCTTAGCATGATAAAGAAGATTCAAAGAGAGTGAGATGCCAGCTCCTTTCATTCAGTCAGTAGCTTCAATCATTTCTGGACGTTTTTGAATGGCAAAAATCAATGAATATTGTAAATGCACAAACAGTAATTTCTCCGCATTGCAAGGTGCAATTCTGAAATTTTTTGCTTTTTCCTGCTCCTCTTAGCATGATAAACAAGATTCAAAGAGAGTGAGATGCCAGCTCCTTTCATTCAGTCAGTAGCTTCAATCATTTCTGGACGTTTTTCAATGGCAAAAATCAATGAATATTGTAAATGCACAAACAGTAATTTCTCCGCATTGCAAGGTGCAATTCTGAAATTTTTTGCTTTTTCCTGCTCCTCTTAGCATGATAAAGAAGATTCAAAGAGAGTGAGATGCCAGCTCCTTTCATTCAGTCAGTAGCTTCAAACATTTCTGGTATATGAATATCATGATGTTTTTCAATGGCAAAAATCAATGAATATTGTAAATGCACAAACAGTAATTTCTCCGCATTGCAAGGTGCAATTCTGAAATTTTTTGCTTTTTCCTGCTCCTCTTAGCATGATAAAGAAGATTCAAAGAGAGTGAGATGCCAGCTCCTTTCATTCAGTCAGTAGCTTCAATCATTTCTGGACGTTTTTGAATGGCAAAAATCAATGAATATTGTAAATGCACAAACAGTAATTTCTCCGCATTGCAAGGTGCAATTCTGAAATTTTTTGCTTTTTCCTGCTCCTCTTAGCATGATAAACAAGATTCAAAGAGAGTGAGATGCCAGCTCCTTTCATTCAGTCAGTAGCTTCAATCATTTCTGGACGTTTTTCAATGGCAAAAATCAATGAATATTGTAAATGCACAAACAGTAATTTCTCCGCATTGCAAGGTGCAATTCTGAAATTTTTTGCTTTTTCCTGCTCCTCTTAGCATGATAAAGAAGATTCAAAGAGAGTGAGATGCCAGCTCCTTTCATTCAGTCAGTAGCTTCAAACATTTCTGGTATATGAATAACATGATGTTTTTCAATGGCAAAAATCAATGAATATTGTAAATGCACAAACAGTAATTTCTCCGCATTGCAAGGTGCAAGTCTGAAATTTTTTGCTTTTTCCTGCTCCTCTTAGCATGATAAAGAAGATTCAAAGAGAGTGAGATGCCAGCTCCTTTCATTCAGTCAGTAGCTTCAAACATTTCTGGTATATGAATAACATGATGTTTTTCAATGGCAAAAATCAATGAATATTGTAAATGCACAAACAGTAATTTCTCCGCATTGCAAGGTGCAATTCTGAAATTTTTTGCTTTTTCCTGCTCCTCTTAGCATGATAAAGAAGATTCAAAGAGAGTGAGATGCCAGCTCCTTTCATTCAGTCAGTAGCTTCAAACATTTCAGGTATATGAATAACATGATGTTTTTCAATGGCAAAAATCAATGAATATTGTAAATGCACAAACAGTAATTTCTCCGCATTGCAAGGTGCAATTCTGAAATTTTTTGCTTTTTCCTGCTCCTCTTAGCATGATAAAGAAGATTCAAAGAGAGTGAGATGCCGGCTCCTTTCATTCAGTCAGTAGCTTCAATCATTTCTGGACGTTTTTCAATGGCAAAAATCAATGAATATTGTAAATGCACAAACAGTAATTTCTCCGCATTGCAAAGTGCAATTCTGAAATTTTTTGTTTTTTCCTGCTCATCTTAGCATGATAAAGAAGATTCAAAGAGAGTGAGATGCCAGCTCCTTTCATTCAGTCAGTAGCTTCAATCATTTCTGGACGTTTTTCAATGGCAAAAATCAATGAATATTTTAAATGCACAAACAGTAATTTCTCCGCATTGCAAGGTGCAATTCTGAAATTTTTTGCTTTTTCCTGCTCCTCTTAGCATGATAAAGAAGATTCAAAGAGAGTGAGATGCCAGCTCCTTTCGTTCAGTCAGTAGCTTCAATCATTTCTGGACATTTTTCAATGGCAAAAATCATTGAATATTATAAATGCACAAACAGTAATTTCTCCGCATTGCAAGGTGCAATTCTGAAATTTTTTACTTTTTCCTGCTCCTCTTAGCATGATAAAGAAGATTCAAAGAGAGTGAGATGCCAGCTCCTTTCATTCATTCAGTAGCTTCAATCATTTCTGGTATATGAATATCATGATGTTTTTCAATGGCAAAAATCAATGAATATTGTAAATGCACAAACAGTAATTTCTCCGCATTGCAAGGTGCAATTCTGAAATTTTTTGCTTTTTCCTGCTCCTCTTAGCATGATAAAGAAGATTCAAAGAGAGTGAGATGCCAGCTTCTTTCATTCAGTCAGTAGCTTCAATCATTTCTGGACGTTTTTGAATGGCAAAAATCAATGAATATTGTAAATGCACAAACAGTAATTTCTCCGCATTGCAAGGTGCAATTCTGAAATTTTTTGCTTTTTCCTGCTCCTCTTAGCATGATAAACAAGATTCAAAGAGAGTGAGATGCCAGCTCCTTTCATTCAGTCAGTAGCTTCAATCATTTCTGGACGTTTTTCAATGGCAAAAATCAATGAATATTGTAAATGCACAAACAGTAATTTCTCCGCATTGCAAGGTGCAATTCTGAAATTTTTTGCTTTTTCCTGCTCCTCTTAGCATGATAAAGAAGATTCAAAGAGAGTGAGATGCCAGCTCCTTTCATTCAGTCAGTAGCTTCAAACATTTCTGGTATATGAATAACATGATGTTTTTCAATGGCAAAAATCAATGAATATTGTAAATGCACAAACAGTAATTTCTCCGCATTGCAAGGTGCAAGTCTGAAATTTTTTGCTTTTTCCTGCTCCTCTTAGCATGATAAAGAAGATTCAAAGAGAGTGAGATGCCAGCTACTTTCATTCAGTCAGTAGCTTCAATCATTTCTGGACGTTTTTCAATGGTAAAAATCAATGAATATTGTAAATGCACAAACAGTAATTTCTCCACATTGCAAGGTGCAATTCTGAAATTTTTTGCTTTTTCCTGCTCCTCTTAGCATGATAAAGAAGATTCAAAGAGAGTGAGATGCCAGCTCCTTTCATTCAGTCAGTAGCTTCAAACATTTCTGGTATATGAATAACATGATGTTTTTCAATGGCAAAAATCAATGAATATTGTAAATGCACAAACAGTAATTTCTCCGCATTGCAAGGTGCAATTCTGAAATTTTTTGCTTTTTCCTGCTCCTCTTAGCATGATAAAGAAGATTCAAAGAGAGTGAGATGCCAGCTCCTTTCATTCAGTCAGTAGCTTCAAACATTTCTGGTATATGAATAACATGATGTTTTTCAATGGCAAAAATCAATGAATATTGTAAATGCACAAACAGTAATTTCTCCGCATTGCAAGGTGCAAGTCTGAAATTTTTTGCTTTTTCCTGCTCCTCTTAGCATGATAAAGAAGATTCAAAGAGAGTGAGATGCCAGCTCCTTTCATTCAGTCAGTAGCTTCAAACATTTCTGGTATATGAATAACATGATGTTTTTCAATGGCAAAAATCAATGAATATTGTAAATGCACAAACAGTAATTTCTCCGCATTGCAAGGTGCAATTCTGAAATTTTTTGCTTTTTCCTGCTCCTCTTAGCATGATAAAGAAGATTCAAAGAGAGTGAGATGCCAGCTCCTTTCATTCAGTCAGTAGCTTCAAACATTTCTGGTATATGAATAACATGATGTTTTTCAATGGCAAAAATCAATGAATATTGTAAATGCACAAACAGTAATTTCTCCGCATTGCAAGGTGCAATTCTGAAATTTTTTGCTTTTTCCTGCTCCTCTTAGCATGATAAAGAAGATTCAAAGAGAGTGAGATGCCAGCTCCTTTCATTCAGTCAGTAGCTTCAATCATTTCTGGACGTTTTTCAATGGCAAAAATCAATGAATATTGTAAATGCACAAACAGTAATTTCTCCGCATTGCAAGGTGCAATTCTGAAATTTTTTGCTTTTTCCTGCTCCTCTTAGCATGATAAAGAAGATTCAAAATGAGTGAGATGCCAGCTCCTTTCGTTCAGTCAGTAGCTTCAATCATTTCTGGACGTTTTTCAATGGCAAAAATCATTGAATATTATAAATGCACAAACAGTAATTTCTCCGCATTGCAAGGTGCAATTCTGAAATTTTTTGCTTTTTCCTGCTCCTCTTAGCATGATAAAGAAGATTCAAAGAGAGTGAGATGCCAGCTCCTTTCATTCAGTCAGTAGCTTCAAACATTTCTGGTATATGAATAACATGATGTTTTTCAATGGCAAAAATCTATGAATATTGTAAATGCACAAACAGTAATTTCTCCGCATTGCAAGGTGCAATTCTGAAATTTTTTGCTTTTTCCTGCTCCTCTTAGCATGATAAAGAAGATTCAAAGAGAGTGAGATGCCAGCTCCTTTCATTCAGTCAGTAGCTTCAAACATTTCTGGTATATGAATAACATGATGTTTTTCAATGGCAAAAATCAATGAATATTGTAAATGCACAAACAGTAATTTCTCCGCATTGCAAGGTGCAATTCTGAAATTTTTTGCTTTTTCCTGCTCCTCTTAGCATGATAAAGAAGATTCAAAGAGAGTGAGATGCCAGCTCCTTTCATTCAGTCAGTAGCTTCAATCATTTCTGGACGTTTTTCAATGGCAAAAATCAATGAATATTGTAAATGCACAAACAGTAATTTCTCCGCATTGCAAGGTGCAATTCTGAAATTTTTTGCTTTTTCCTGCTCCTCTTAGCATGATAAAGAAGATTCAAAGAGAGTGAGATGTCAGCTCCTTTCATTCAGTCAGTAGCTTCAAACATTTCTGGTATATGAATAACATGATGTTTTTCAATGGCAAAAATCAATGAATATTGTAAATGCACAAACAGTAATTTCTCCGCATTGCAAGGTGCAATTCTGAAATTTTTTGCTTTTTCCTGCTCCTCTTAGCATGATAAAGAAGATTCAAAGAGAGTGAGATGCCAGCTCCTTTCATTCAGTCAGTAGCTTCAATCATTTCTGGACGTTTTTCAATGGCAAAAATCAACGATTATTGTAAATGCACAAACAGTAATTTCTCCGCATTGCAAGGTGCAATTCTGAAATTTTTTGCTTTTTCCTGCTCCTCTTAGCATGATAAAGAAGATTCAAAGAGAGTGAGATGCCAGCTCCTTTCGTTCAGTCAGTAGCTTCAATCATTTCTGGACGTTTTTCAATGGCAAAAATCATTGAATATTATAAATGCACAAACAGTAATTTCTCCGCATTGCAAGGTGCAATTCTGAAATTTTTTACTTTTTCCTGCTCCTCTTAGCATGATAAAGAAGATTCAAAGAGAGTGAGATGCCAGCTCCTTTCATTCAGTCAGTAGCTTCAATCATTTCTGGTATATGAATAACATGATGTTTTTCAATGGCAAAAATCAATGAATATTGTAAATGCACAAACAGTAATTTCTCCGCATTGCAAGGTGCAATTCTGAAATTTTTTGCTTTTTCCTGCTCCTCTTAGCATGATAAAGAAGATTCAAAGAGAGTGAGATGCCAGCTCCTTTCATTCAGTCAGTAGCTTCAATCATTTCTGGACGTTTTTGAATGGCAAAAATCAATGAATATTGTAAATGCACAAACAGTAATTTCTCCGCATTGCAAGGTGCAATTCTGAAATTTTTTGCTTTTTCCTGCTCCTCTTAGCATGATAAACAAGATTCAAAGAGAGTGAGATGCCAGCTCCTTTCATTCAGTCAGTAGCTTCAATCATTTCTGGACGTTTTTCAATGGCAAAAATCAATGAATATTGTAAATGCACAAACAGTAATTTCTCCGCATTGCAAGGTGCAATTCTGAAATTTTTTGCTTTTTCCTGCTCCTCTTAGCATGATAAAGAAGATTCAAAGAGAGTGAGATGCCAGCTCCTTTCATTCAGTCAGTAGCTTCAAACATTTCTGGTATATGAATAACATGATGTTTTTCAATGGCAAAAATCAATGAATATTGTAAATGCACAAACAGTAATTTCTCCGCATTGCAAGGTGCAAGTCTGAAATTTTTTGCTTTTTCCTGCTCCTCTTAGCATGATAAAGAAGATTCAAAGAGAGTGAGATGCCAGCTACTTTCATTCAGTCAGTAGCTTCAATCATTTCTGGACGTTTTTCAATGGTAAAAATCAATGAATATTGTAAATGCACAAACAGTAATTTCTCCACATTGCAAGGTGCAATTCTGAAATTTTTTGCTTTTTCCTGCTCCTCTTAGCATGATAAAGAAGATTCAAAGAGAGTGAGATGCCAGCTCCTTTCATTCAGTCAGTAGCTTCAAACATTTCTGGTATATGAATAACATGATGTTTTTCAATGGCAAAAATCAATGAATATTGTAAATGCACAAACAGTAATTTCTCCGCATTGCAAGGTGGAAGTCTGAAATTTTTTGCTTTTTCCTGCTCCTCTTAGCATGATAAAGAAGATTCAAAGAGAGTGAGATGCCAGCTACTTTCATTCAGTCAGTAGCTTCAATCATTTCTGGACGTTTTTCAATGGTAAAAATCAATGAATATTGTAAATGCACAAACAGTAATTTCTACACATTGCAAGGTGCAATTCTGAAATTTTTTGCTTTTTCCTGCTCCTCTTAGCATGATAAAGAAGATTCAAAGAGAGTGAGATGCCAGCTCCTTTCATTCAGTCAGTAGCTTCAATCATTTCTGGACGTTTTTCAATGGTAAAAATCAATGAATATTGTAAATGCACAAACAGTAATTTCTCCGCATTGCAAGGTGCAAGTCTGAAATTTTTTGCTTTTTCCTGCTCCTCTTAGCATGATAAAGAAGATTCAAAGAGAGTGAGATGCCAGCTACTTTCATTCAGTCAGTAGCTTCAATCATTTCTGGACGTTTTTCAATGGTAAAAATCAATGAATATTGTAAATGCACAAACAGTAATTTCTCCACATTGCAAGGTGCAATTCTGAAATTTTTTGCTTTTTCCTGCTCCTCTTAGCATGATAAAGAAGATTCAAAGAGAGTGAGATGCCAGCTCCTTTCATTCAGTCAGTAGCTTCAAACATTTCTGGTATATGAATAACATGATGTTTTTCAATGGCAAAAATCAATGAATATTGTAAATGCACAAACAGTAATTTCTCCGCATTGCAAGGTGCAATTCTGAAATTTTTTGCTTTTTCCTGCTCCTCTTAGCATGATAAAGAAGATTCAAAGAGAGTGAGATGCCAGCTCCTTTCATTCAGTCAGTAGCTTCAAACATTTCTGGTATATGAATAACATGATGTTTTTCAATGGCAAAAATCAATGAATATTGTAAATGCACAAACAGTAATTTCTCCGCATTGCAAGGTGCAAGTCTGAAATTTTTTGCTTTTTCCTGCTCCTCTTAGCATGATAAAGAAGATTCAAAGAGAGTGAGATGCCAGCTCCTTTCATTCAGTCAGTAGCTTCAAACATTTCTGGTATATGAATAACATGATGTTTTTCAATGGCAAAAATCAATGAATATTGTAAATGCACAAACAGTAATTTCTCCGCATTGCAAGGTGCAATTCTGAAATTTTTTGCTTTTTCCTGCTCCTCTTAGCATGATAAAGAAGATTCAAAGAGAGTGAGATGCCAGCTCCTTTCATTCAGTCAGTAGCTTCAAACCTTTCTGGTATATGAATAACATGATGTTTTTCAATGGCAAAAATCAATGAATATTGTAAATGCACAAACAGTAATTTCTCCGCATTGCAAGGTGCAATTCTGAAATTTTTTGCTTTTTCCTGCTCCTCTTAGCATGATAAAGAAGATTCAAAGAGAGTGAGATGCCAGCTCCTTTCATTCAGTCAGTAGCTTCAATCATTTCTGGACGTTTTTCAATGGCAAAAATCAATGAATATTGTAAATGCACAAACAGTAATTTCTCCGCATTGCAAGGTGCAATTCTGAAATTTTTTGCTTTTTCCTGCTCCTCTTAGCATGATAAAGAAGATTCAAAGAGAGTGAGATGCCAGCTCCTTTCGTTCAGTCAGTAGCTTCAATCATTTCTGGACGTTTTTCAATGGCAAAAATCATTGAATATTATAAATGCACAAACAGTAATTTCTCCGCATTGCAAGGTGCAATTCTGAAATTTTTTGCTTTTTCCTGCTCCTCTTAGCATGATAAAGAAGATTCAAAGAGAGTGAGATGCCAGCTCCTTTCATTCAGTCAGTAGCTTCAAACATTTCTGGTTTATGAATAACATGATGTTTTTCAATGGCAAAAATCAATGAATATTGTAAATGCACAAACAGTAATTTCTCCGCATTGCAAGGTGCAATTCTGAAATTTTTTGCTTTTTCCTGCTCCTCTTAGCATGATAAAGAAGATTCAAAGAGAGTGAGATGCCAGCTCCTTTCATTCAGTCAGTAGCTTCAATCATTTCTGGACGTTTTTCAATGGTAAAAATCAATGAATATTGTAAATGCACAAACAGTAATTTCTCCACATTGCAAGGTGCAATTCTGAAATTTTTTGCTTTTTCCTGCTCCTCTTAGCATGATAAAGAAGATTCAAAGAGAGTGAGATGCCAGCTCCTTTCATTCAGTCAGTAGCTTCAAACATTTCTGGTATACGAATAACATGATGTTTTTCAATGGCAAAAATCAATGAATATTGTAAATGCACAAACAGTAATTTCTCCGCATTGCAAGGTGCAAGTCTGAAATTTTTTGCTTTTTCCTGCTCCTCTTAGCATGATAAAGAAGATTCAAAGAGAGTGAGATGCCAGCTACTTTCATTCAGTCAGTAGCTTCAATCATTTCTGGACGTTTTTCAATGGTAAAAATCAATGAATATTGTAAATGCACAAACAGTAATTTCTCCACATTGCAAGGTGCAATTCTGAAATTTTTTGCTTTTTCCTGCTCCTCTTAGCATGATAAAGAAGATTCAAAGAGAGTGAGATGCCAGCTCCTTTCATTCAGTCAGTAGCTTCAATCATTTCTGGACGTTTTTCAATGGTAAAAATCAATGAATATTGTAAATGCACAAACAGTAATTTCTCCGCATTGCAAGGTGCAAGTCTGAAATTTTTTGCTTTTTCCTGCTCCTCTTAGCATGATAAAGAAGATTCAAAGAGAGTGAGATGCCAGCTCCTTTCATTCAGTCAGTATCTTCAAACATTTCTGGTATATGAATAACATGATGTTTTTCAATGGCAAAAATCAATGAATATTGTAAATGCACAAACAGTAATTTCTCCGCATTGCAAGGTGCAAGTCTGAAATTTTTTGCTTTTTCCTGCTCCTCTTAGCATGATAAAGAAGATTCAAAGAGAGTGAGATGCCAGCTCCTTTCATTCAGTCAGTAGCTTCAAACATTTCTGGTATATGAATAACATGATGTTTTTCAATGGCAAAAATCAATGAATATTGTAAATGCACAAACAGTAATTTCTCCGCATTGCAAGGTGCAATTCTGAAATTTTTTGCTTTTTCCTGCTCCTCTTAGCATGATAAAGAAGATTCAAAGAGAGTGAGATGCCAGCTCCTTTCATTCAGTCAGTAGCTTCAAACATTTCTGGTATATGAATAACATGATGTTTTTCAATGGCAAAAATCAATGAATATTGTAAATGCACAAACAGTAATTTCTCCGCATTGCAAGGTGCAATTCTGAAATTTTTTGCTTTTTCCTGCTCCTCTTAGCATGATAAAGAAGATTCAAAGAGAGTGAGATGCCAGCTCCTTTCATTCAGTCAGTAGCTTCAATCATTTCTGGACGTTTTTCAATGGCAAAAATCAATGAATATTGTAAATGCACAAACAGTAATTTCTCCGCATTGCAAGGTGCAATTCTGAAATTTTTTGCTTTTTCCTGCTCCTCTTAGCATGATAAAGAAGATTCAAAGAGAGTGAGAAGCCAGCTCCTTTCGTTCAGTCAGTAGCTTCTATCATTTCTGGACGTTTTTCAATGGCAAAAATCATTGAATATTATAAATGCACAAACAGTAATTTCTCCGCATTGCAAGGTGCAATTCTGAAATTTTTTGCTTTTTCCTGCTCCTCTTAGCATGATAAAGAAGATTCAAAGAGAGTGAGATGCCAGCTCCTTTCATTCAGTCAGTAGCTTCAAACATTTCTGGTATATGAATAACATGATGTTTTTCAATGGCAAAAATCAATGAATATTGTAAATGCACAAACAGTAATTTCTCCGCATTGCAAGGTGCAATTCTGAAATTTTTTGCTTTTTCCTGCTCCTCTTAGCATGATAAAGAAGATTCAAAGAGAGTGAGATGCCAGCTCCTTTCATTCAGTCAGTAGCTTCAAACATTTCTGGTATATGAATAACATGATGTTTTTCAATGGCAAAAATCAATGAATATTGTAAATGCACAAACAGTAATTTCTCCGCATTGCAAGGTGCAATTCTGAAATTTTTTGCTTTTTCCTGCTCCTCTTAGCATGATAAAGAAGATTCAAAGAGAGTGAGATGCCAGCTCCTTTCATTCAGTCAGTAGCTTCAATCATTTCTGGACGTTTTTCAATGGCAAAAATCAATGAATATTGTAAATGCACAAACAGTAATTTCTCCGCATTGCAAGGTGCAATTCTGAAATTTTTTGCTTTTTCCTGCTCCTCTTAGCATGATAAAGAAGATTCAAAGAGAGTGAGATGCCAGCTCCTTTCGTTCAGTCAGTAGCTTCAATCATTTCTGGACGTTTTTCAATGGCAAAAATCATTGAATATTATAAATGCACAAACAGTAATTTCTCCGCATTGCAAGGTGCAATTCTGAAATTTTTTACTTTTTCCTGCTCCTCTTAGCATGATAAAGAAGATTCAAAGAGAGTGAGATGCCAGCTCCTTTCATTCAGTCAGTAGCTTCAATCATTTCTGGTATATGAATAACATGATGTTTTTCAATGGCAAAAATCAATGAATATTGTAAATGCACAAACAGTAATTTCTCCGCATTGCAAGGTGCAATTCTGAAATTTTTTGCTTTTTCCTGCTCCTCTTAGCATGATAAAGAAGATTCAAAGAGAGTGAGATGCCAGCTCCTTTCATTCAGTCAGTAGCTTCAATCATTTCTGGACGTTTTTGAATGGCAAAAATCAATGAATATTGTAAATGCACAAACAGTAATTTCTCCGCATTGCAAGGTGCAATTCTGAAATTTTTTGCTTTTTCCTGCTCCTCTTAGCATGATAAAGAAGATTCAAAGAGAGTGAGATGCCAGCTCCTTTCATTCAGTCAGTAGCTTCAATCATTTCTGGACGTTTTTGAATGGCAAAAATCAATGAATATTGTAAATGCACAAACAGTAATTTCTCCGCATTGCAAGGTGCAATTCTGAAATTTTTTGCTTTTTCCTGCTCCTCTTAGCATGATAAACAAGATTCAAAGAGAGTGAGATGCCAGCTCCTTTCATTCAGTCAGTAGCTTCAATCATTAATGGACGTTTTTCAAGGCAAAAATCAATGAATATTGTAAATGCACAAACAGTAATTTCTCCGCATTGCAAGGTGCAATTCTGAAATTTTTTGCTTTTTCCTACTCCTCTTAGCATGATAAAGAAGATTCAAAGAGAGTGAGATGCCAGCTCCTTTCATTCAGTCAGTAGCTTCAAACATTTCTGGTATATGAATAACATGATGTTTTTCAATGGCAAAAATCAATGAATATTGTAAATGCACAAACAGTAATTTCTCCGCATTGCAAGGTGCAATTCTGAAATTTTTTGCTTTTTCCTGCTCCTCTTAGCATGATAAAGAAGATTCAAAGAGAGTGAGATGCCAGCTCCTTTCATTCAGTCAGTAGCTTCAATCATTTCTGGACGTTTTTGAATGGCAAAAATCAATGAATATTGTAAATGCACAAACAGTAATTTCTCCGCATTGCAAGGTGCAATTCTGAAATTTTTTGCTTTTTCCTGCTCCTCTTAGCATGATAAACAAGATTCAAAGAGAGTGAGATGCCAGCTCCTTTCATTCAGTCAGTAGCTTCAATCATTAATGGACGTTTTTCAAGGCAAAAATCAATGAATATTGTAAATGCACAAACAGTAATTTCTCCGCATTGCAAGGTGCAATTCTGAAATTTTTTGCTTTTTCCTGCTCCTCTTAGCATGATAAAGAAGATTCAAAGAGAGTGAGATGCCAGCTCCTTTCATTCAGTCAGTAGCTTCAATCATTTCTGGTATATGAATAACATGATGTTTTTCAATGGCAAAAATCAATGAATATTGTAAATGCACAAACAGTAATTTCTCCGCATTGCAAGGTGCAATTCTGAAATTTTTTGCTTTTTCCTGCTCCTCTTAGCATGATAAAGAAGATTCAAAGAGAGTGAGATGCCAGCTCCTTTCATTCAGTCAGTAGCTTCAAACATTTCTGGTATATGAATAACATGATGTTTTTCAATGGCAAAAATCAATGAATATTGTAAATGCACAAACAGTAATTTCTCCGCATTGCAAGGTGCAATTCTGAATTTTTTTGCTTTTTCCTGCTCCTCTTAGCATGATAAAGAAGATTCAAAGAGAGTGAGATGCCAGCTACTTTCATTCAGTCAGTAGCTTCAATCATTTCTGGACGTTTTTCAATGGCAAAAATCAATGAATATTGTAAATGCACAAACAGTAATTTCTCCGCATTGCAAGGTGCAATTCTGAAATTTTTTGCTTTTTCCTGCTCCTCTTAGCATGATAAAGAAGATTCAAAGAGAGTGAGATGCCAGCTCCTTTCATTCAGACAGTAGCTTCAAACATTTCTGGTATATGAATAACATGATGTTTTTCAATGGCAAAAATCAATGAATATTGTAAAGGCACAAACAGTAATTTCTCCGCATTGCAAGGTGCAAGTCTGAAATTTTTTGCTTTTTCCTGCTCCTCTTAGCATGATAAAGAAGATTCAAAGAGAGTGAGATGCCAGCTACTTTCATTCAGTCAGTAGCTTCAATCATTTCTGGACGTTTTTCAATGGTAAAAATCAATGAATATTGTAAATGCACAAACAGTAATTTCTCCACATTGCAAGGTGCAATTCTGAAATTTTTTGCTTTTTCCTGCTCCTCTTAGCATGATAAAGAAGATTCAATGAGAGTGAGATGCCAGCTCCTTTCATTCAGTCAGTAGCTTCAAAGATTTCTGGTATATGAATAACATGATGTTTTTCAATGGAAAAAATCAATGAATATTGTAAATGCACAAACAGTAATTTCTCCGCATTGCAAGGTGCAATTCTGAAATTTTTTGCTTTTTCCTGCTCCTCTTAGCATGATAAAGAAGATTCAAAGAGAGTGAGATGCCAGCTCCTTTCATTCAGTCAGTAGCTTCAAACATTTCTGGTATATGAATAACATGATGTTTTTCATTGGCAAAAATCAATGAATATTGTAAATGCACAAACAGTAATTTCTCCGCATTGCAAGGTGCAAGTCTGAAATTTTTTGCTTTTTCCTGCTCCTCTTAGCATGATAAAGAAGATTCAAAGAGAGTGAGATGCCAGCTACTTTCATTCAGTCAGTAGCTTCAATCATTTCTGGACGTTTTTCAATGGTAAAAATCAATGAATATTGTAAATGCACAAACAGTAATTTCTCCACATTGCAAGGTGCAATTCTGAAATTTTTTGCTTTTTCCTGCTCCTCTTAGCATGATAAAGAAGATTCAAAGAGAGTGAGATGCCAGCTCCTTTCATTCAGTCAGTAGCTTCAATCATTTCTGGACGTTTTTCAATGGTAAAAATCAATGAATATTGTAAATGCACAAACAGTAATTTCTCCGCATTGCAAGGTGCAAGTCTGAAATTTTTTGCTTTTTCCTGCTCCTCTTAGCATGATAAAGAAGATTCAAAGAGAGTGAGATGCCAGCTCCTTTCATTCAGTCAGTATCTTCAAACATTTCTGGTATATGAATAACATGATGTTTTTCAATGGCAAAAATCAATGAATATTGTAAATGCACAAACAGTAATTTCTCCGCATTGCAAGGTGCAAGTCTGAAATTTTTTGCTTTTTCCTGCTCCTCTTAGCATGATAAAGAAGATTCAAAGAGAGTGAGATGCCAGCTCCTTTCATTCAGTCAGTAGCTTCAAACATTTCTGGTATATGAATAACATGATGTTTTTCAATGGCAAAAATCAATGAATATTGTAAATGCACAAACAGTAATTTCTCCGCATTGCAAGGTGCAATTCTGAAATTTTTTGCTTTTTCCTGCTCCTCTTAGCATGATAAAGAAGATTCAAAGAGAGTGAGATGCCAGCTCCTTTCATTCAGTCAGTAGCTTCAATCATTTCTGGACGTTTTTCAATGGCAAAAATCAATGAATATTGTAAATGCACAAACAGTAATTTCTCCGCATTGCAAGGTGCAATTCTGAAATTTTTTGCTTTTTCCTGCTCCTCTTAGCATGATAAAGAAGATTCAAAGAGAGTGAGAAGCCAGCTCCTTTCGTTCAGTCAGTAGCTTCTATCATTTCTGGACGTTTTTCAATGGCAAAAATCATTGAATATTATAAATGCACAAACAGTAATTTCTCCGCATTGCAAGGTGCAATTCTGAAATTTTTTGCTTTTTCCTGCTCCTCTTAGCATGATAAAGAAGATTCAAAGAGAGTGAGATGCCAGCTCCTTTCATTCAGTCAGTAGCTTCAAACATTTCTGGTATATGAATAACATGATGTTTTTCAATGGCAAAAATCAATGAATATTGTAAATGCACAAACAGTAATTTCTCCGCATTGCAAGGTGCAATTCTGAAATTTTTTGCTTTTTCCTGCTCCTCTTAGCATGATAAAGAAGATTCAAAGAGAGTGAGATGCCAGCTCCTTTCATTCAGTCAGTAGCTTCAAACATTTCTGGTATATGAATAACATGATGTTTTTCAATGGCAAAAATCAATGAATATTGTAAATGCACAAACAGTAATTTCTCCGCATTGCAAGGTGCAATTCTGAAATTTTTTGCTTTTTCCTGCTCCTCTTAGCATGATAAAGAAGATTCAAAGAGAGTGAGATGCCAGCTCCTTTCATTCAGTCAGTAGCTTCAATCATTTCTGGACGTTTTTCAATGGCAAAAATCAATGAATATTGTAAATGCACAAACAGTAATTTCTCCGCATTGCAAGGTGCAATTCTGAAATTTTTTGCTTTTTCCTGCTCCTCTTAGCATGATAAAGAAGATTCAAAGAGAGTGAGATGCCAGCTCCTTTCGTTCAGTCAGTAGCTTCAATCATTTCTGGACGTTTTTCAATGGCAAAAATCATTGAATATTATAAATGCACAAACAGTAATTTCTCCGCATTGCAAGGTGCAATTCTGAAATTTTTTACTTTTTCCTGCTCCTCTTAGCATGATAAAGAAGATTCAAAGAGAGTGAGATGCCAGCTCCTTTCATTCAGTCAGTAGCTTCAATCATTTCTGGTATATGAATAACATGATGTTTTTCAATGGCAAAAATCAATGAATATTGTAAATGCACAAACAGTAATTTCTCCGCATTGCAAGGTGCAATTCTGAAATTTTTTGCTTTTTCCTGCTCCTCTTAGCATGATAAAGAAGATTCAAAGAGAGTGAGATGCCAGCTCCTTTCATTCAGTCAGTAGCTTCAATCATTTCTGGACGTTTTTGAATGGCAAAAATCAATGAATATTGTAAATGCACAAACAGTAATTTCTCCGCATTGCAAGGTGCAATTCTGAAATTTTTTGCTTTTTCCTGCTCCTCTTAGCATGATAAAGAAGATTCAAAGAGAGTGAGATGCCAGCTCCTTTCATTCAGTCAGTAGCTTCAATCATTTCTGGACGTTTTTGAATGGCAAAAATCAATGAATATTGTAAATGCACAAACAGTAATTTCTCCGCATTGCAAGGTGCAATTCTGAAATTTTTTGCTTTTTCCTGCTCCTCTTAGCATGATAAACAAGATTCAAAGAGAGTGAGATGCCAGCTCCTTTCATTCAGTCAGTAGCTTCAATCATTAATGGACGTTTTTCAAGGCAAAAATCAATGAATATTGTAAATGCACAAACAGTAATTTCTCCGCATTGCAAGGTGCAATTCTGAAATTTTTTGCTTTTTCCTACTCCTCTTAGCATGATAAAGAAGATTCAAAGAGAGTGAGATGCCAGCTCCTTTCATTCAGTCAGTAGCTTCAAACATTTCTGGTATATGAATAACATGATGTTTTTCAATGGCAAAAATCAATGAATATTGTAAATGCACAAACAGTAATTTCTCCGCATTGCAAGGTGCAATTCTGAAATTTTTTGCTTTTTCCTGCTCCTCTTAGCATGATAAAGAAGATTCAAAGAGAGTGAGATGCCAGCTCCTTTCATTCAGTCAGTAGCTTCAATCATTTCTGGACGTTTTTGAATGGCAAAAATCAATGAATATTGTAAATGCACAAACAGTAATTTCTCCGCATTGCAAGGTGCAATTCTGAAATTTTTTGCTTTTTCCTGCTCCTCTTAGCATGATAAACAAGATTCAAAGAGAGTGAGATGCCAGCTCCTTTCATTCAGTCAGTAGCTTCAATCATTAATGGACGTTTTTCAAGGCAAAAATCAATGAATATTGTAAATGCACAAACAGTAATTTCTCCGCATTGCAAGGTGCAATTCTGAAATTTTTTGCTTTTTCCTGCTCCTCTTAGCATGATAAAGAAGATTCAAAGAGAGTGAGATGCCAGCTCCTTTCATTCAGTCAGTAGCTTCAATCATTTCTGGTATATGAATAACATGATGTTTTTCAATGGCAAAAATCAATGAATATTGTAAATGCACAAACAGTAATTTCTCCGCATTGCAAGGTGCAATTCTGAAATTTTTTGCTTTTTCCTGCTCCTCTTAGCATGATAAAGAAGATTCAAAGAGAGTGAGATGCCAGCTCCTTTCATTCAGTCAGTAGCTTCAAACATTTCTGGTATATGAATAACATGATGTTTTTCAATGGCAAAAATCAATGAATATTGTAAATGCACAAACAGTAATTTCTCCGCATTGCAAGGTGCAATTCTGAATTTTTTTGCTTTTTCCTGCTCCTCTTAGCATGATAAAGAAGATTCAAAGAGAGTGAGATGCCAGCTACTTTCATTCAGTCAGTAGCTTCAATCATTTCTGGACGTTTTTCAATGGCAAAAATCAATGAATATTGTAAATGCACAAACAGTAATTTCTCCGCATTGCAAGGTGCAATTCTGAAATTTTTTGCTTTTTCCTGCTCCTCTTAGCATGATAAAGAAGATTCAAAGAGAGTGAGATGACAGCTCCTTTCATTCAGACAGTAGCTTCAAACATTTCTGGTATATGAATAACATGATGTTTTTCAATGGCAAAAATCAATGAATATTGTAAAGGCACAAACAGTAATTTCTCCGCATTGCAAGGTGCAAGTCTGAAATTTTTTGCTTTTTCCTGCTCCTCTTAGCATGATAAAGAAGATTCAAAGAGAGTGAGATGCCAGCTACTTTCATTCAGTCAGTAGCTTCAATCATTTCTGGACGTTTTTCAATGGTAAAAATCAATGAATATTGTAAATGCACAAACAGTAATTTCTCCACATTGCAAGGTGCAATTCTGAAATTTTTTGCTTTTTCCTGCTCCTCTTAGCATGATAAAGAAGATTCAATGAGAGTGAGATGCCAGCTCCTTTCATTCAGTCAGTAGCTTCAAAGATTTCTGGTATATGAATATCATGATGTTTTTCAATGGCAAAAATCAATGAATATTGTAAATGCACAAACAGTAATTTCTCCGCATTGCAAGGTGCAATTCTGAAATTTTTTGCTTTTTCCTGCTCCTCTTAGCATGATAAAGAAGATTCAAAGAGAGTGAGATGCCAGCTCCTTTCATTCAGTCAGTAGCTTCAAACATTTCTGGTATATGAATAACATGATGTTTTTCATTGGCAAAAATCAATGAATATTGTAAATGCACAAACAGTAATTTCTCCGCATTGCAAGGTGCAATTCTGAAATTTTTTGCTTTTTCCTGCTCCTCTTAGCATGATAAAGAAGATTCAAAGAGAGTGAGATGCCAGCTCCTTTCATTCAGTCAGTAGCTTCAATCATTTCTGGATGTTTTTCAATGGCAAAAATCAATGAATATTGTAAATGCACAAACAGTAATTTCTCCGCATTGCAAGGTGCAATTCTGAAATTTTTTGCTTTTTCCTGCTCCTCTTAGCATGATAAAGAAGATTCAAAGAGAGTGAGATGTCAGCTCCTTTCATTCAGTCAGTAGCTTCAAACATTTCTGGAATATGAATAACATGATGTTTTTCAATGGCAAAAATCAATGAATATTGTAAATGCACAAACAGTAATTTCTCCGCATTGCAAGGTGCAATTCTGAAATTTTTTGCTTTTTCCTGCTCCTCTTAGCATGATAAAGAAGATTCAAAGAGAGTGAGATGCCAGCTCCTTTCATTCAGTCAGTAGCTTCAATCATTTCTGGACGTTTTTCAATGGCAAAAATCAATGAATATTGTAAATGCACAAACAGTAATTTCTCCACATTGCAAGGTGCAATTCTGAAATTTTTTGCTTTTTCCTGCTCCTCTTAGCATGATAAAGAAGATTCAAAGAGAGTGAGATGCCAGCTCCTTTCATTCAGTCAGTAGCTTCAAAGATTTCTGGTATATGAATAACATGATGTTTTTCAATGGCAAAAATCAATGAATATTGTAAATGCACAAACAGTAATTTCTCCGCATTGCAAGGTGCAATTCTGAAATTTTTTGCTTTTTCCTGCTCCTCTTAGCATGATAAAGAAGATTCAAAGAGAGTGAGATGCCAGCTCCTTTCATTCAGTCAGTAGCTTCAAACATTTCTGGTATATGAATAACATGATGTTTTTCAATGGCAAAAATCAATGAATATTGTAAATGCACAAACAGTAATTTCTCCGCATTGCAAGGTGCAATTCTGAAATTTTTTGCTTTTTCCTGCTCCTCTTAGCATGATAAAGAAGATTCAAAGAGAGTGAGATGCCAGCTCCTTTCATTCAGTCAGTAGCTTCAATCATTTCTGGACGTTTTTCAATGGCAAAAATCAATGAATATTGTAAATGCACAAACAGTAATTTCTCCGCATTGCAAGGTGCAATTCTGAAATTTTTTGCTTTTTCCTGCTCCTCTTAGCATGATAAAGAAGATTCAAAGAGAGTGAGATGTCAGCTCCTTTCATTCAGTCAGTAGCTTCAAACATTTCTGGAATATGAATAACATGATGTTTTTCAATGGCAAAAATCAATGAATATTGTAAATGCACAAACAGTAATTTCTCCGCATTGCAAGGTGCAATTCTGAAATTTTTTGCTTTTTCCTGCTCCTCTTAGCATGATAAAGAAGATTCAAAGAGAGTGAGATGCCAGCTCCTTTCATTCAGTCAGTAGCTTCAATCATTTCTGGACGTTTTTCAATGGCAAAAATCAATGAATATTGTAAATGCACAAACAGTAATTTCTCCGCATTGCAAGGTGCAATTCTGAAATTTTTTGCTTTTTCCTGCTCCTCTTAGCATGATAAAGAAGATTCAAAGAGAGTGAGATGCCAGATCCTTTCGTTCAGTCAGTAGCTTCAATCATTTCTGGACGTTTTTCAATGGCAAAAATCATTGAATATTATAAATGCACAAACAGTAATTTCTCCGCATTGCAAGGTGCAATTCTGAAATTTTTTACTTTTTCCTGCTCCTCTTAGCATGATAAAGAAGATTCAAAGAGAGTGAGATGCCAGCTCCTTTCATTCAGTCAGTAGCTTCAATCATTTCTGGTATATGAATAACATGATGTTTTTCAATGGCAAAAATCAATGAATATTGTAAATGCACAAACAGTAATTTCTCCGCATTGCAAGGTGCAATTCTGAAATTTTTTGCTTTTTCCTGCTCCTCTTAGCATGGTAAAGAAGATTCAAAGAGAGTGAGATGCCAGCTCCTTTCATTCAGTCAGTAGCTTCAATAATTTCTGGACGTTTTTCAATGGCAAAAATCAATGAATATTGTAAATGCACAAACAGTAATTTCTCCGCATTGCAAGATGCAATTCTGAAATTTTTTGCTTTTTCCTGCTCCTCTTAGCATGATAAACAAGATTCAAAGAGAGTGAGATGCCAGCTCCTTTCATTCAGTCAGTAGCTTCAATCATTTCTGGACGTTTTTCAATGGCAAAAATCAATGAATATTGTAAATGCACAAACAGTAATTTCTCCGCATTGCAAGGTGCAATTCTGAAATTTTTTGCTTTTTCCTGCTCCTCTTAGCATGATAAAGAAGATTCAAAGAGAGTGAGATGCCAGCTCCTTTCATTCAGTCAATAGCTTCAATCATTTCTGGACGTTTTTCAATGGCAAAAATCAATGAATATTGTAAATGCACAAACAGTAATTTCTCCGCATTGCAAGGTGCAATTCTGAAATTTTTTGCTTTTTCCTGCTCCTCTTAGCATGATAAAGAAGATTCAAAGAGAGTGCGATGCCAGCTCCTTTCATTCAGTCAGTAGCTTCAAACATTTCTGGTATATGAATAACATGATGTTTTTCAATGGCAAAAATCAATGAATATTGTAAATGCACAAACAGTAATTTCTCCGCATTGCAAGGTGCAATTTTGAAATTTTTTGCTTTGTCCTGCTCCTCTTAGCATGCTAAAGAAGATTCAAAGAGAGTGAGATGCCAGCTCCTTTCGTTCAGTCAGTAGCTTCAATCATTTCTGGACGTTTTTCAATGGCAAAAATCATTGAATATTATAAATGCACAAACAGTAATTTCTCCGCATTGCAAGGTGCAATTCTGAAATTTTTTGCTTTTTCCTGCTCCTCTTAGCATGATAAAGAAGATTCAAAGAGAGTGAGATGCCAGCTCCTTTCATTCAGTCAGTAGCTTCAAACATTTCTGGTATATGAATAACATGATGTTTTTCAATGGCAAAAATCAATGAATATTGTAAATGCACAAACAGTAATTTCTCCGCATTGCAAGGTGCAATTCTGAAATTTTTTGCTTTTTCCTGCTCCTCTTAGCATGATAAAGAAGATTCAAAGAGAGTGAGATGCCAGCTCCTTTCATTCAGTCAGTAGCTTCAAACATTTCTGGTATATGAATAACATGATGTTTTTCAATGGCAAAAATCATTGAATATTGTAAATGCACAAACAGTAATTTCTCCGCATTGCAAGGTGCAATTCTGAAATTTTTTGCTTTTTCCTGCTCCTCTTAGCATGATAAAGAAGATTCAAAGAGAGTGAGATGCCAGCTCCTTTCATTCAGTCAGTAGCTTCAAACATTTCTGGTATATGAATAACATGATGTTTTTCAATGGCAAAAATCAATGAATATTGTAAATGCACAAACAGTAATTTCTCCGCATTGCAATGTGCAAGTCTGAAATTTTTTGCTTTTTCCTGCTCCTCTTAGCATGATAAAGAAGATTCAAAGAGAGTGAGATGCCAGCTACTTTCATTCAGTCAGTAGCTTCAATCATTTCTGGACGTTTTTCAATGGTAAAAATCAATGAATATTGTAAATGCACAAACAGTAATTTCTCCACATTGCAAGGTGCAATTCTGAAATTTTTTGCTTTTTCCTGCTCCTCTTAGCATGATAAAGAAGATTCAAAGAGAGTGAGATGCCAGCTCCTTTCATTCAGTCAGTAGCTTCAAACATTTCTGGTATATGAATAACATGATGTTTTTCAATGGCAAAAATCAATGAATATTGTAAATGCACAAACAGTAATTTCTCCGCATTGCAAGGTGCAATTCTGAAATTTTTTGCTTTTTCCTGCTCCTCTTAGCATGATAAAGAAGATTCAAAGAGAGTGAGATGCCAGCTCCTTTCGTTCAGTCAGTAGCTTCAATCATTTCTGGACGTTTTTCAATGGCAAAAATCATTGAATATTATAAATGCACAAACAGTAATTTCTCCGCATTGCAAGGTGCAATTCTGAAATTTTTTACTTTTTCCTGCTCCTCTTAGCATGATAAAGAAGATTCAAAGAGAGTGAGATGCCAGCTCCTTTCATTCAGTCAGTAGCTTCAATCATTTCTGGTATATGAATAACATGATGTTTTTCAATGGCAAAAATCAATGAATATTGTAAATGCACAAACAGTAATTTCTCCGCATTGCAAGGTGCAATTCTGAAATTTTTTGCTTTTTCCTGCTCCTCTTAGCATGATAAAGAAGATTCAAAGAGAGTGAGATGCCAGCTCCTTTCATTCAGTCAGTAGCTTCAAACATTTCTGGTATATGAATAACATGATGTTTTTCAATGGCAAAAATCAATGAATATTGTAAATGCACAAACAGTAATTTCTCCGCATTGCAAGGTGCAATTCTGAAATTTTTTGCTTTTTCCTGCTCCTCTTAGCATGATAAAGAAGATTCAAAGAGAGTGAGATGCCAGCTCCTTTCATTCAGTCAGTAGCTTCAATCATTTCTGGACGTTTTTCAATGGCAAAAATCAATGAATATTGTAAATGCACAAACAGTAATTTCTCCGCATTGCAAGGTGCAAGTCTGAAATTTTTTGCTTTTTCCTGCTTCTCTTAGCATGATAAAGAAGATTCAAAGAGAGTGAGATGCCAGCTACTTTCATTCAGTCAGTAGCTTCAATCATTTCTGGACGTTTTTCAATGGTAAAAATCAATGAATATTGTAAATGCACAAACAGTAATTTCTCCACATTGCAAGGTGCAATTCTGAAATTTTTTGCTTTTTCCTGCTCCTCTTAGCATGATAAAGAAGATTCAAAGAGAGTGAGATGCCAGCTCCTTTCATTCAGTCAGTAGCTTCAAACATTTCTGGTATATGAATAACATGATGTTTTTCAATGGCAAAAATCAATGAATATTGTAAATGCACAAACAGTAATTTCTCCGCATTGCAAGGTGCAATTCTGAAATTTTTTGCTTTTTCCTGCTCCTCTTAGCATGATAAAGAAGATTCAAAGAGAGTGAGATGCCAGCTCCTTTCATTCAGTCAGTAGCTTCAAACATTTCTGGTATATGAATAACATGATGTTTTTCAATGGCAAAAATCATTGAATATTGTAAATGCACAAACAGTAATTTCTCCGCATTGCAAGGTGCAATTCTGAAATTTTTTGCTTTTTCCTGCTCCTCTTAGCATGATAAAGAAGATTCAAAGAGAGTGAGATGCCAGCTCCTTTCATTCAGTCAGTAGCTTCAAACATTTCTGGTATATGAATAACATGATGTTTTTCAATGGCAAAAATCAATGAATATTGTAAATGCACAAACAGTAATTTCTCCGCATTGCAATGTGCAAGTCTGAAATTTTTTGCTTTTTCCTGCTCCTCTTAGCATGATAAAGAAGATTCAAAGAGAGTGAGATGCCAGCTACTTTCATTCAGTCAGTAGCTTCAATCATTTCTGGACGTTTTTCAATGGTAAAAATCAATGAATATTGTAAATGCACAAACAGTAATTTCTCCACATTGCAAGGTGCAATTCTGAAATTTTTTGCTTTTTCCTGCTCCTCTTAGCATGATAAAGAAGATTCAAAGAGAGTGAGATGCCAGCTCCTTTCATTCAGTCAGTAGCTTCAAACATTTCTGGTATATGAATAACATGATGTTTTTCAATGGCAAAAATCAATGAATATTGTAAATGCACAAACAGTAATTTCTCCGCATTGCAAGGTGCAATTCTGAAATTTTTTGCTTTTTCCTGCTCCTCTTAGCATGATAAAGAAGATTCAAAGAGAGTGAGATGCCAGCTCCTTTCGTTCAGTCAGTAGCTTCAATCATTTCTGGACGTTTTTCAATGGCAAAAATCATTGAATATTATAAATGCACAAACAGTAATTTCTCCGCATTGCAAGGTGCAATTCTGAAATTTTTTACTTTTTCCTGCTCCTCTTAGCATGATAAAGAAGATTCAAAGAGAGTGAGATGCCAGCTCCTTTCATTCAGTCAGTAGCTTCAATCATTTCTGGTATATGAATAACATGATGTTTTTCAATGGCAAAAATCAATGAATATTGTAAATGCACAAACAGTAATTTCTCCGCATTGCAAGGTGCAATTCTGAAATTTTTTGCTTTTTCCTGCTCCTCTTAGCATGATAAAGAAGATTCAAAGAGAGTGAGATGCCAGCTCCTTTCATTCAGTCAGTAGCTTCAAACATTTCTGGTATATGAATAACATGATGTTTTTCAATGGCAAAAATCAATGAATATTGTAAATGCACAAACAGTAATTTCTCCGCATTGCAAGGTGCAATTCTGAAATTTTTTGCTTTTTCCTGCTCCTCTTAGCATGATAAAGAAGATTCAAAGAGAGTGAGATGCCAGCTCCTTTCATTCAGTCAGTAGCTTCAATCATTTCTGGACGTTTTTCAATGGCAAAAATCAATGAATATTGTAAATGCACAAACAGTAATTTCTCCGCATTGCAAGGTGCAAGTCTGAAATTTTTTGCTTTTTCCTGCTCCTCTTAGCATGATAAAGAAGATTCAAAGAGAGTGAGATGCCAGCTACTTTCATTCAGTCAGTAGCTTCAATCATTTCTGGACGTTTTTCAATGGTAAAAATCAATGAATATTGTAAATGCACAAACAGTAATTTCTCCACATTGCAAGGTGCAATTCTGAAATTTTTTGCTTTTTCCTGCTCCTCTTAGCATGATAAAGAAGATTCAAAGAGAGTGAGATGCCAGCTCCTTTCATTCAGTCAGTAGCTTCAAACATTTCTGGTATATAAATAACATGATGTTTTTCAATGGCAAAAATCAATGAATATTGTAAATGCACAAACAGTAATTTCTCCGCATTGCAAGGTGCAATTCTGAAATTTTTTGCTTTTTCCTGCTCCTCTTAGCATGATAAAGAAGATTCAAAGAGAGTGAGATGCCAGCTCCTTTCATTCAGTCAGTAGCTTCAAACATTTCTGGTATATGAATAACATGATGTTTTTCAATGGCAAAAATCAATGAATATTGTAAATGCACAAACAGTAATTTCTCCGCATTGCAAGGTGCAATTCTGAAATTTTTTGCTTTTTCCTGCTCCTCTTAGCATGATAAAGAAGATTCAAAGAGAGTGAGATGCCAGCTCCTTTCATTCAGTCAGTAGCTTCAATCATTTCTGGTATATGAATAACATGATGTTTTTCAATGGCAAAAATCAATGAATATTGTAAATGCACAAACAGTAATTTCTCCGCATTGCAAGGTGCAATTCTGAAATTTTTTGCTTTTTCCTGCTCCTCTTAGCATGGTAAAGAAGATTCAAAGAGAGTGAGATGCCAGCTCCTTTCATTCAGTCAGTAGCTTCAATAATTTCTGGACGTTTTTCAATGGCAAAAATCAATGAATATTGTAAATGCACAAACAGTAATTTCTCCGCATTGCAAGATGCAATTCTGAAATTTTTTGCTTTTTCCTGCTCCTCTTAGCATGATAAACAAGATTCAAAGAGAGTGAGATGCCAGCTCCTTTCATTCAGTCAGTAGCTTCAATCATTTCTGGACGTTTTTCAATGGCAAAAATCAATGAATATTGTAAATGCACAAACAGTAATTTCTCCGCATTGCAAGGTGCAATTCTGAAATTTTTTGCTTTTTCCTGCTCCTCTTAGCATGATAAAGAAGATTCAAAGAGAGTGAGATGCCAGCTCCTTTCATTCAGTCAGTAGCTTCAATCATTTCTGGACGTTTTTCAATGGCAAAAATCAATGAATATTGTAAATGCACAAACAGTAATTTCTCCGCATTGCAAGGTGCAATTCTGAAATTTTTTGCTTTTTCCTGCTCCTCTTAGCATGATAAAGAAGATTCAAAGAGAGTGCGATGCCAGCTCCTTTCATTCAGTCAGTAGCTTCAAACATTTCTGGTATATGAATAACATGATGTTTTTCAATGGCAAAAATCAATGAATATTGTAAATGCACAAACAGTAATTTCTCCGCATTGCAAGGTGCAATTTTGAAATTTTTTGCTTTTTCCTGCTCCTCTTAGCATGCTAAAGAAGATTCAAAGAGAGTGAGATGCCAGCTCCTTTCGTTCAGTCAGTAGCTTCAATCATTTCTGGACGTTTTTCAATGGCAAAAATCATTGAATATTATAAATGCACAAACAGTAATTTCTCCGCATTGCAAGGTGCAATTCTGAAATTTTTTGCTTTTTCCTGCTCCTCTTAGCATGATAAAGAAGATTCAAAGAGAGTGAGATGCCAGCTCCTTTCATTCAGTCAGTAGCTTCAAACATTTCTGGTATATGAATAACATGATGTTTTTCAATGGCAAAAATCAATGAATATTGTAAATGCACAAACAGTAATTTCTCCGCATTGCAAGGTGCAATTCTGAAATTTTTTGCTTTTTCCTGCTCCTCTTAGCATGATAAAGAAGATTCAAAGAGAGTGAGATGCCAGCTCCTTTCATTCAGTCAGTAGCTTCAAACATTTCTGGTATATGAATAACATGATGTTTTTCAATGGCAAAAATCAATGAATATTGTAAATGCACAAACAGTAATTTCTCCGCATTGCAAGGTGCAATTCTGAAATTTTTTGCTTTTTCCTGCTCCTCTTAGCATGATAAAGAAGATTCAAAGAGAGTGAGATGCCAGCTCCTTTCATTCAGTCAGTAGCTTCAAACATTTCTGGTATATGAATAACATGATGTTTTTCAATGGCAAAAATCAATGAATATTGTAAATGCACAAACAGTAATTTCTCCGCATTGCAATGTGCAAGTCTGAAATTTTTTGCTTTTTCCTGCTCCTCTTAGCATGATAAAGAAGATTCAAAGAGAGTGAGATGCCAGCTACTTTCATTCAGTCAGTAGCTTCAATCATTTCTGGACGTTTTTCAATGGTAAAAATCAATGAATATTGTAAATGCACAAACAGTAATTTCTCCACATTGCAAGGTGCAATTCTGAAATTTTTTGCTTTTTCCTGCTCCTCTTAGCATGATAAAGAAGATTCAAAGAGAGTGAGATGCCAGCTCCTTTCATTCAGTCAGTAGCTTCAAACATTTCTGGTATATGAATAACATGATGTTTTTCAATGGCAAAAATCAATGAATATTGTAAATGCACAAACAGTAATTTCTCCGCATTGCAAGGTGCAATTCTGAAATTTTTTGCTTTTTCCTGCTCCTCTTAGCATGATAAAGAAGATTCAAAGAGAGTGAGATGCCAGCTCCTTTCGTTCAGTCAGTAGCTTCAATCATTTCTGGACGTTTTTCAATGGCAAAAATCATTGAATATTATAAATGCACAAACAGTAATTTCTCCGCATTGCAAGGTGCAATTCTGAAATTTTTTACTTTTTCCTGCTCCTCTTAGCATGATAAAGAAGATTCAAAGAGAGTGAGATGCCAGCTCCTTTCATTCAGTCAGTAGCTTCAATCATTTCTGGTATATAAATAACATGATGTTTTTCAATGGCAAAAATCAATGAATATTGTAAATGCACAAACAGTAATTTCTCCGCATTGCAAGGTGCAATTCTGAAATTTTTTGCTTTTTCCTGCTCCTCTTAGCATGATAAAGAAGATTCAAAGAGAGTGAGATGCCAGCTCCTTTCATTCAGTCAGTAGCTTCAAACATTTCTGGTATATGAATAACATGATGTTTTTCAATGGCAAAAATCAATGAATATTGTAAATGCACAAACAGTAATTTCTCCGCATTGCAAGGTGCAATTCTGAAATTTTTTGCTTTTTCCTGCTCCTCTTAGCATGATAAAGAAGATTCAAAGAGAGTGAGATGCCAGCTCCTTTCGTTCAGTCAGTAGCTTCAATCATTTCTGGACGTTTTTCAATGGCAAAAATCATTGAATATTATAAATGCACAAACAGTAATTTCTCCGCATTGCAAGGTGCAATTCTGAAATTTTTTACTTTTTCCTGCTCCTCTTAGCATGATAAAGAAGATTCAAAGAGAGTGAGATGCCAGCTCCTTTCATTCAGTCAGTAGCTTCAATCATTTCTGGTATATAAATAACATGATGTTTTTCAATGGCAAAAATCAATGAATATTGTAAATGCACAAACAGTAATTTCTCCGCATTGCAAGGTGCAATTCTGAAATTTTTTGCTTTTTCCTGCTCCTCTTAGCATGATAAAGAAGATTCAAAGAGAGTGAGATGCCAGCTCCTTTCATTCAGTCAGTAGCTTCAAACATTTCTGGTATATGAATAACATGATGTTTTTCAATGGCAAAAATCAATGAATATTGTAAATGCACAAACAGTAATTTCTCCGCATTGCAAGGTGCAATTCTGAAATTTTTTGCTTTTTCCTGCTCCTCTTAGCATGATAAAGAAGATTCAAAGAGAGTGAGATGCCAGCTCCTTTCATTCAGTCAGTAGCTTCAATCATTTCTGGTATATGAATAACATGATGTTTTTCAATGGCAAAAATCAATGAATATTGTAAATGCACAAACAGTAATTTCTCCGCATTGCAAGGTGCAATTCTGAAATTTTTTGCTTTTTCCTGCTCCTCTTAGCATGGTAAAGAAGATTCAAAGAGAGTGAGATGCCAGCTCCTTTCATTCAGTCAGTAGCTTCAATAATTTCTGGACGTTTTTCAATGGCAAAAATCAATGAATATTGTAAATGCACAAACAGTAATTTCTCCGCATTGCAAGATGCAATTCTGAAATTTTTTGCTTTTTCCTGCTCCTCTTAGCATGATAAACAAGATTCAAAGAGAGTGAGATGCCAGCTCCTTTCATTCAGTCAGTAGCTTCAATCATTTCTGGACGTTTTTCAATGGCAAAAATCAATGAATATTGTAAATGCACAAACAGTAATTTCTCCGCATTGCAAGGTGCAATTCTGAAATTTTTTGCTTTTTCCTGCTCCTCTTAGCATGATAAAGAAGATTCAAAGAGAGTGAGATGCCAGCTCCTTTCATTCAGTCAGTAGCTTCAATCATTTCTGGACGTTTTTCAATGGCAAAAATCAATGAATATTGTAAATGCACAAACAGTAATTTCTCCGCATTGCAAGGTGCAATTCTGAAATTTTTTGCTTTTTCCTGCTCCTCTTAGCATGATAAAGAAGATTCAAAGAGAGTGAGATGCCAGCTCCTTTCGTTCAGTCAGTAGCTTCAATCATTTCTGGACGTTTTTCAATGGCAAAAATCATTGAATATTATAAATGCACAAACAGTAATTTCTCCGCATTGCAAGGTGCAATTCTGAAATTTTTTACTTTTTCCTGCTCCTCTTAGCATGATAAAGAAGATTCAAAGAGAGTGAGATGCCAGCTCCTTTCATTCAGTCAGTAGCTTCAATCATTTCTGGTATATGAATAACATGATGTTTTTCAATGGCAAAAATCAATGAATATTGTAAATGCACAAACAGTAATTTCTCCGCATTGCAAGGTGCAATTCTGAAATTTTTTGCTTTTTCCTGCTCCTCTTAGCATGATAAAGAAGATTCAAAGAGAGTGAGATGCCAGCTCCTTTCATTCAGTCAGTAGCTTCAAACATTTCTGGTATATGAATAACATGATGTTTTTCAATGGCAAAAATCAATGAATATTGTAAATGCACAAACAGTAATTTCTCCGCATTGCAAGGTGCAATTCTGAAATTTTTTGCTTTTTCCTGCTCCTCTTAGCATGATAAAGAAGATTCAAAGAGAGTGAGATGCCAGCTCCTTTCATTCAGTCAGTAGCTTCAATCATTTCTGGACGTTTTTCAATGGCAAAAATCAATGAATATTGTAAATGCACAAACAGTAATTTCTCCGCATTGCAAGGTGCAAGTCTGAAATTTTTTGCTTTTTCCTGCTCCTCTTAGCATGATAAAGAAGATTCAAAGAGAGTGAGATGCCAGCTACTTTCATTCAGTCAGTAGCTTCAATCATTTCTGGACGTTTTTCAATGGTAAAAATCAATGAATATTGTAAATGCACAAACAGTAATTTCTCCACATTGCAAGGTGCAATTCTGAAATTTTTTGCTTTTTCCTGCTCCTCTTAGCATGATAAAGAAGATTCAAAGAGAGTGAGATGCCAGCTCCTTTCATTCAGTCAGTAGCTTCAAACATTTCTGGTATATAAATAACATGATGTTTTTCAATGGCAAAAATCAATGAATATTGTAAATGCACAAACAGTAATTTCTCCGCATTGCAAGGTGCAATTCTGAAATTTTTTGCTTTTTCCTGCTCCTCTTAGCATGATAAAGAAGATTCAAAGAGAGTGAGATGCCAGCTCCTTTCATTCAGTCAGTAGCTTCAAACATTTCTGGTATATGAATAACATGATGTTTTTCAATGGCAAAAATCAATGAATATTGTAAATGCACAAACAGTAATTTCTCCGCATTGCAAGGTGCAATTCTGAAATTTTTTGCTTTTTCCTGCTCCTCTTAGCATGATAAAGAAGATTCAAAGAGAGTGAGATGCCAGCTCCTTTCATTCAGTCAGTAGCTTCAATCATTTCTGGTATATGAATAACATGATGTTTTTCAATGGCAAAAATCAATGAATATTGTAAATGCACAAACAGTAATTTCTCCGCATTGCAAGGTGCAATTCTGAAATTTTTTGCTTTTTCCTGCTCCTCTTAGCATGGTAAAGAAGATTCAAAGAGAGTGAGATGCCAGCTCCTTTCATTCAGTCAGTAGCTTCAATAATTTCTGGACGTTTTTCAATGGCAAAAATCAATGAATATTGTAAATGCACAAACAGTAATTTCTCCGCATTGCAAGATGCAATTCTGAAATTTTTTGCTTTTTCCTGCTCCTCTTAGCATGATAAACAAGATTCAAAGAGAGTGAGATGCCAGCTCCTTTCATTCAGTCAGTAGCTTCAATCATTTCTGGACGTTTTTCAATGGCAAAAATCAATGAATATTGTAAATGCACAAACAGTAATTTCTCCGCATTGCAAGGTGCAATTCTGAAATTTTTTGCTTTTTCCTGCTCCTCTTAGCATGATAAAGAAGATTCAAAGAGAGTGAGATGCCAGCTCCTTTCATTCAGTCAGTAGCTTCAATCATTTCTGGACGTTTTTCAATGGCAAAAATCAATGAATATTGTAAATGCACAAACAGTAATTTCTCCGCATTGCAAGGTGCAATTCTGAAATTTTTTGCTTTTTCCTGCTCCTCTTAGCATGATAAAGAAGATTCAAAGAGAGTGCGATGCCAGCTCCTTTCATTCAGTCAGTAGCTTCAAACATTTCTGGTATATGAATAACATGATGTTTTTCAATGGCAAAAATCAATGAATATTGTAAATGCACAAACAGTAATTTCTCCGCATTGCAAGGTGCAATTTTGAAATTTTTTGCTTTTTCCTGCTCCTCTTAGCATGCTAAAGAAGATTCAAAGAGAGTGAGATGCCAGCTCCTTTCGTTCAGTCAGTAGCTTCAATCATTTCTGGACGTTTTTCAATGGCAAAAATCATTGAATATTATAAATGCACAAACAGTAATTTCTCCGCATTGCAAGGTGCAATTCTGAAATTTTTTGCTTTTTCCTGCTCCTCTTAGCATGATAAAGAAGATTCAAAGAGAGTGAGATGCCAGCTCCTTTCATTCAGTCAGTAGCTTCAAACATTTCTGGTATATGAATAACATGATGTTTTTCAATGGCAAAAATCAATGAATATTGTAAATGCACAAACAGTAATTTCTCCGCATTGCAAGGTGCAATTCTGAAATTTTTTGCTTTTTCCTGCTCCTCTTAGCATGATAAAGAAGATTCAAAGAGAGTGAGATGCCAGCTCCTTTCATTCAGTCAGTAGCTTCAAACATTTCTGGTATATGAATAACATGATGTTTTTCAATGGCAAAAATCAATGAATATTGTAAATGCACAAACAGTAATTTCTCCGCATTGCAAGGTGCAATTCTGAAATTTTTTGCTTTTTCCTGCTCCTCTTAGCATGATAAAGAAGATTCAAAGAGAGTGAGATGCCAGCTCCTTTCATTCAGTCAGTAGCTTCAAACATTTCTGGTATATGAATAACATGATGTTTTTCAATGGCAAAAATCAATGAATATTGTAAATGCACAAACAGTAATTTCTCCGCATTGCAATGTGCAAGTCTGAAATTTTTTGCTTTTTCCTGCTCCTCTTAGCATGATAAAGAAGATTCAAAGAGAGTGAGATGCCAGCTACTTTCATTCAGTCAGTAGCTTCAATCATTTCTGGACGTTTTTCAATGGTAAAAATCAATGAATATTGTAAATGCACAAACAGTAATTTCTCCACATTGCAAGGTGCAATTCTGAAATTTTTTGCTTTTTCCTGCTCCTCTTAGCATGATAAAGAAGATTCAAAGAGAGTGAGATGCCAGCTCCTTTCATTCAGTCAGTAGCTTCAAACATTTCTGGTATATGAATAACATGATGTTTTTCAATGGCAAAAATCAATGAATATTGTAAATGCACAAACAGTAATTTCTCCGCATTGCAAGGTGCAATTCTGAAATTTTTTGCTTTTTCCTGCTCCTCTTAGCATGATAAAGAAGATTCAAAGAGAGTGAGATGCCAGCTCCTTTCGTTCAGTCAGTAGCTTCAATCATTTCTGGACGTTTTTCAATGGCAAAAATCATTGAATATTATAAATGCACAAACAGTAATTTCTCCGCATTGCAAGGTGCAATTCTGAAATTTTTTACTTTTTCCTGCTCCTCTTAGCATGATAAAGAAGATTCAAAGAGAGTGAGATGCCAGCTCCTTTCATTCAGTCAGTAGCTTCAATCATTTCTGGTATATGAATAACATGATGTTTTTCAATGGCAAAAATCAATGAATATTGTAAATGCACAAACAGTAATTTCTCCGCATTGCAAGGTGCAATTCTGAAATTTTTTGCTTTTTCCTGCTCCTCTTAGCATGATAAAGAAGATTCAAAGAGAGTGAGATGCCAGCTCCTTTCATTCAGTCAGTAGCTTCAAACATTTCTGGTATATGAATAACATGATGTTTTTCAATGGCAAAAATCAATGAATATTGTAAATGCACAAACAGTAATTTCTCCGCATTGCAAGGTGCAATTCTGAAATTTTTTGCTTTTTCCTGCTCCTCTTAGCATGATAAAGAAGATTCAAAGAGAGTGAGATGCCAGCTCCTTTCATTCAGTCAGTAGCTTCAATCATTTCTGGACGTTTTTCAATGGCAAAAATCAATGAATATTGTAAATGCACAAACAGTAATTTCTCCACATTGCAAGGTGCAATTCTGAAATTTTTTGCTTTTTCCTGCTCCTCTTAGCATGATAAAGAAGATTCAAAGAGAGTGAGATGCCAGCTCCTTTCATTCAGTCAGTAGCTTCAAACATTTCTGGTATATGAATAACATGATGTTTTTCAATGGCAAAAATCAATGAATATTGTAAAGGCACAAACAGTAATTTCTCCGCATTGCAAGGTGCAAGTCTGAAATTTTTTGCTTTTTCCTGCTCCTCTTAGCATGATAAAGAAGATTCAAAGAGAGTGAGATGCCAGCTACTTTCATTCAGTCAGTAGCTTCAATCATTTCTGGACGTTTTTCAATGGTAAAAATCAATGAATATTGTAAATGCACAAACAGTAATTTCTCCACATTGCAAGGTGCAATTCTGAAATTTTTTGCTTTTTCCTGCTCCTCTTAGCATGATAAAGAAGATTCAAAGAGAGTGAGATGCCAGCTCCTTTCATTCAGTCAGTAGCTTCAAACATTTCTGGTATATAAATAACATGATGTTTTTCAATGGCAAAAATCAATGAATATTGTAAATGCACAAACAGTAATTTCTCCGCATTGCAAGGTGCAATTCTGAAATTTTTTGCTTTTTCCTGCTCCTCTTAGCATGATAAAGAAGATTCAAAGAGAGTGAGATGCCAGCTCCTTTCATTCAGTCAGTAGCTTCAAACATTTCTGGTATATGAATAACATGATGTTTTTCAATGGCAAAAATCAATGAATATTGTAAATGCACAAACAGTAATTTCTCCGCATTGCAAGGTGCAATTCTGAAATTTTTTGCTTTTTCCTGCTCCTCTTAGCATGATAAAGAAGATTCAAAGAGAGTGAGATGCCAGCTCCTTTCGTTCAGTCAGTAGCTTCAATCATTTCTGGACGTTTTTCAATGGCAAAAATCATTGAATATTATAAATGCACAAACAGTAATTTCTCCGCATTGCAAGGTGCAATTCTGAAATTTTTTACTTTTTCCTGCTCCTCTTAGCATGATAAAGAAGATTCAAAGAGAGTGAGATGCCAGCTCCTTTCATTCAGTCAGTAGCTTCAATCATTTCTGGTATATGAATAACATGATGTTTTTCAATGGCAAAAATCAATGAATATTGTAAATGCACAAACAGTAATTTCTCCGCATTGCAAGGTGCAATTCTGAAATTTTTTGCTTTTTCCTGCTCCTCTTAGCATGATAAAGAAGATTCAAAGAGAGTGAGATGCCAGCTTCTTTCATTCAGTCAGTAGCTTCAAACATTTCTGGTATATGAATAACATGATGTTTTTCAATGGCAAAAATCAATGAATATTGTAAATGCACAAACAGTAATTTCTCCGCATTGCAAGGTGCAATTCTGAAATTTTTTGCTTTTTCCTGCTCCTCTTAGCATGATAAAGAAGATTCAAAGAGAGTGAGATGCCAGCTCCTTTCATTCAGTCAGTAGCTTCAATCATTTCTGGACGTTTTTCAATGGCAAAAATCAATGAATATTGTAAATGCACAAACAGTAATTTCTCCGCATTGCAAGGTGCAATTCTGAAATTTTTTGCTTTTTCCTGCTCCTCTTAGCATGATAAAGAAGATTCAAAGAGAGTGAGATGCCAGCTCCTTTCATTCAGTGAGTAGCTTCAAACATTTCTGGTATATGAATAACATGATGTTTTTCAATGGCAAAAATCAATGAATATTGTAAAGGCACAAACAGTAATTTCTCCGCATTGCAAGGTGCAAGTCTGAAATTTTTTGCTTTTTCCTGCTCCTCTTAGCATGATAAAGAAGATTCAAAGAGAGTGAGATGCCAGCTACTTTCATTCAGTCAGTAGCTTCAATCATTTCTGGACGTTTTTCAATGGTAAAAATCAATGAATATTGTAAATGTACAAACAGTAATTTCTCCACATTGCAAGGTGCAATTCTGAAATTTTTTGCTTTTTCCTGCTCCTCTTAGCATGATAAAGAAGATTCAAAGAGAGTGAGATGCCAGCTCCTTTCATTCAGTCAGTAGCTTCAAACATTTCTGGTATATAAATAACATGATGTTTTTCAATGGCAAAAATCAATGAATATTGTAAATGCACAAACAGTAATTTCTCCGCATTGCAAGGTGCAATTCTGAAATTTTTTGCTTTTTCCTGCTCCTCTTAGCATGATAAAGAAGATTCAAAGAGAGTGAGATGCCAGCTCCTTTCATTCAGTCAGTAGCTTCAAACATTTCTGGTATATGAATAACATGATGTTTTTCAATGGCAAAAATCAATGAATATTGTAAATGCACAAACAGTAATTTCTCCGCATTGCAAGGTGCAAGTCTGAAATTTTTTGCTTTTTCCTGCTCCTCTTAGCATGATAAAGAAGATTCAAAGAGAGTGAGATGCCAGCTACTTTCATTCAGTCAGTAGCTTCAATCATTTCTGGACGTTTTTCAATGGTAAAAATCAATGAATATTGTAAATGCACAAACAGTAATTTCTCCACATTGCAAGGTGCAATTCTGAAATTTTTTGCTTTTTCCTGCTCCTCTTAGCATGATAAAGAAGATTCAAAGAGAGTGAGATGCCAGCTCCTTTCATTCAGTCAGTAGCTTCAAAGATTTCTGGTATATGAATAACATGATGTTTTTCAATGGCAAAAATCAATGAATATTGTAAATGCACAAACAGTAATTTCTCCGCATTGCAAGGTGCAATTCTGAAATTTTTTGCTTTTTCCTGCTCCTCTTAGCATGATAAAGAAGATTCAAAGAGAGTGAGATGCCAGCTCCTTTCATTCAGTCAGTAGCTTCAAACATTTCTGGTATATGAATAACATGATGTTTTTCAATGGCAAAAATCAATGAATATTGTAAATGCACAAACAGTAATTTCTCCGCATTGCAAGGTGCAATTCTGAAATTTTTTGCTTTTTCCTGCTCCTCTTAGCATGATAAAGAAGATTCAAAGAGAGTGAGATGCCAGCTCCTTTCATTCAGTCAGTAGCTTCAATCATTTCTGGACGTTTTTCAATGGCAAAAATCAATGAATATTATAAATGCACAAACAGTAATTTCTCCGCATTGCAAGGTGCAATTCTGAAATTTTTTGCTTTTTCCTGCTCCTCTTAGCATGATAAAGAAGATTCAAAGAGAGTGAGATGTCAGCTCCTTTCATTCAGTCAGTAGTTTCAAACATTTCTGGAATATGAATAACATGATGTTTTTCAATGGCAAAAATCAATGAATATTGTAAATGCACAAACAGTAATTTCTCCGCATTGCAAGGTGCAATTCTGAAATTTTTTGCTTTTTTCCTGCTCCTCTTAGCATGATAAAGAAGATTCAAAGAGAGTGAGATGCCAGCTCCTTTCATTCAGTCAGTAGCTTCAATCATTTCTGGACGTTTTTCAATGGCAAAAATCAATGAATATTGTAAATGCACAAACAGTAATTTCTCCGCATTGCAAGGTGCAATTCTGAAATTTTTTGCTTTTTCCTGCTCCTCTTAGCATGATAAAGAAGATTCAAAGAGAGTGAGATGCCAGCTCCTTTCGTTCAGTCAGTAGCTTCAATCATTTCTGGACGTTTTTCAATGGCAAAAATCATTGAATATTATAAATGCACAAACAGTAATTTCTCCGCATTGCAAGGTGCAATTCTGAAATTTTTTACTTTTTCCTGCTCCTCTTAGCATGATAAAGAAGATTCAAAGAGAGTGAGATGCCAGCTCCTTTCATTCAGTCAGTAGCTTCAATCATTTCTGGTATATGAATAACATGATGTTTTTCAATGGCAAAAATCAATGAATATTGTAAATGCACAAACAGTAATTTCTCCGCATTGCAAGGTGCAATTCTGAAATTTTTTGCTTTTTCCTGCTCCTCTTAGCATGATAAAGGAGATTCAAAGAGAGTGAGATGCCAGCTCCTTTCATTCAGTCAGTAGCTTCAATAATTTCTGGACGTTTTTCAATGGCAAAAATCAATGAATATTGTAAATGCACAAACAGTAATTTCTCCGCATTGCAAGGTGCAATTCTGAAATTTTTTGCTTTTTCCTGCTCCTCTTAGCATGATAAACAAGATTCAAAGAGAGTGAGATGCCAGCTCCTTTCATTCAGTCAGTAGCTTCAATCATTTCTGGACGTTTTTCAATGGCAAAAATCAATGAATATTGTAAATGCACAAACAGTAATTTCTCCGCATTGCAAGGTGCAATTCTGAAATTTTTTGCTTTTTCCTGCTCCTCTTAGCATGATAAAGAAGATTCAAAGAGAGTGAGATGCCAGCTCCTTTCATTCAGTCAGTAGCTTCAATCATTTCTGGACGTTTTTCAATGGCAAAAATCAATGAATATTGTAAATGCACAAACAGTAATTTCTCCGCATTGCAAGGTGCAATTCTGAAATTTTTTGCTTTTTCCTGCTCCTCTTAGCATGATAAAGAAGATTCAAAGAGAGTGAGATGCCAGCTCCTTTCATTCAGTCAGTAGCTTCAAACATTTCTGGTATATGAATAACATGATGTTTTTCAATGGCAAAAATCAATGAATATTGTAAATGCACAAACAGTAATTTCTCCGCATTGCAAGGTGCAATTTTGAAATTTTTTGCTTTTTCCTGCTCCTCTTAGCATGATAAAGAAGATTCAAAGAGAGTGAGATGCCAGCTCCTTTCGTTCAGTCAGTAGCTTCAATCATTTCTGGACGTTTTTCAATGGCAAAAATCATTGAATATTATAAATGCACAAACAGTAATTTCTCCGCATTGCAAGGTGCAATTCTGAAATTTTTTGCTTTTTCCTGCTCCTCTTAGCATGATAAAGAAGATTCAAAGAGAGTGAGATGCCAGCTCCTTTCATTCAGTCAGTAGCTTCAAACATTTCTGGTATATGAATAACATGATGTTTTTCAATGGCAAAAATCAATGAATATTGTAAATGCACAAACAGTAATTTCTCCGCATTGCAAGGTGCAATTCTGAAATTTTTTGCTTTTTCCTGCTCCTCTTAGCATGATAAAGAAGATTCAAAGAGAGTGAGATGCCAGCTCCTTTCATTCAGTCAGTAGCTTCAAACATTTCTGGTATATGAATAACATGATGTTTTTCAATGGCAAAAATCAATGAATATTGTAAATGCACAAACAGTAATTTCTCCGCATTGCAAGGTGCAATTCTGAAATTTTTTGCTTTTTCCTGCTCCTCTTAGCATGATAAAGAAGATTCAAAGAGAGTGAGATGCCAGCTCCTTTCATTCAGTCAGTAGCTTCAAACATTTCTGGTATATGAATAACATGATGTTTTTCAATGGCAAAAATCAATGAATATTGTAAATGCACAAACAGTAATTTCTCCGCATTGCAAGGTGCAAGTCTGAAATTTTTTGCTTTTTCCTGCTCCTCTTAGCATGATAAAGAAGATTCAAAGAGAGTGAGATGCCAGCTACTTTCATTCAGTCAGTAGCTTCAATCATTTCTGGACGTTTTTCAATGGTAAAAATCAATGAATATTGTAAATGCACAAACAGTAATTTCTCCACATTGCAAGGTGCAATTCTGAAATTTTTTGCTTTTTCCTGCTCCTCTTAGCATGATAAAGAAGATTCAAAGAGAGTGAGATGCCAGCTCCTTTCATTCAGTCAGTAGCTTCAATCATTTCTGGACGTTTTTCAATGGCAAAAATCAATGAATATTGTAAATGCACAAACAGTAATTTCTCCGCATTGCAAGGTGCAATTCTGAAATTTTTTGCTTTTTCCTGCTCCTCTTAGCATGATAAAGAAAATTCAAAGAGAGTGAGATGCCAGCTCCTTTCATTCAGTCAGTACCTTCAATCATTTCTGGACGTTTTTCAATGGCAAAAATCAATGAATATTGTAAATGCACAAACAGTAATGTATCCGCATTGCAAGGTGCAATTCTGAAATTTTTTGCTTTTTCCCGCTCCTCTTAGCTTGATAAAGAAGATTCAAAGAGAGTGAGGTGCCAGCTCCTTTCATTCAGTCAGTAGCTTCAAACATTTCTGGTATATGAATAACATGTTTTTCAATGGCAAAAATCAATGAATATTGTAAATGCACAAACAGTAATTTCTCCGCATTGCAAGGTGCAATTCTGAAATTTTTTGCTTTTTCCTGCTCCTCTTAGCATGATAAAGAAGATTCAAAGAGAGTGAGATGCCAGCTCCTTTCATTCAGTCAGTAGCTTCAATCATTTCTGGACGTTTTTCAATAGCAAAAATCAATGAATATTGTAAATGCACAAACAGTAATTTCTCCGCATTGCAAGGTGCAATTCTGAAATTTTTTGCTTTTTCCTGCTCCTCTTAGCATGATAAAGAAGATTCAAAGAGAGTGAGATGCCAGCTCCTTTCATTCAGTCAGTAGCTTCAATCATTTCTGGACGTTTTTCAATGGCAAAAATCAATGAATATTGTAAATGCACAAACAGTAATTTCTCCGCATTGCAAGGTGCAATTCTGAAATTTTTTGCTTTTTCCTGCTCCTCTTAGCATGATAAAGAAGATTCAAAGAGAGTGAGATGCCAGCTCCTTTCATTCAGTCAGAAGCTTCAAACATTTCTGGTATATGAATAACATGATGTTTTTCAATGGCAAAAATCAATGAATATTGTAAATGCACAAACAGTAATTTCTCCGCATTGCAAGGTGCAAGTTTGAAATTTTTTGCTTTTTCCTGCTCCTCTTAGCATGATAAAGAAGATTCAAAGAGAGTGAGATGCCAGCTACTTTCATTCAGTCAGTAGCTTCAATCATTTCTGGACGTTTTTCAATGGTAAAAATCAATGAATATTGTAAATGCACAAACAGTAATTTCTCCACATTGCAAGGTGCAATTCTGAAATTTTTTGCTTTTTCCTGCTCCTCTTAGCATGATAAAGAAGATTCAAAGAGAGTGAGATGCCAGCTCCTTTCATTCAGTCAGTAGCTTCAAACATTTCTGGTATATGAATAACATGATGTTTTTCAATGGCAAAAATCAATGAATATTGTAAATGCACAAACAGTAATTTCTCCGCATTGCAAGGTGCAATTCTGAAATTTTTTGCTTTTTCCTGCTCCTCTTAGCATGATAAAGAAGATCTAAAGAGAGTGAGATGCCAGCTCCTTTCATTCAGTCAGTAGCTTCAAACATTTCTGGTATATGAATAACATGATGTTTTTCAATGGCAAAAATCAATGAATATTGTAAATGCACAAACAGTAATTTCTCCGCATTGCAAGGTGCAATTCTGAAATTTTTTGCTTTTTCCTGCTCCTCTTAGCATGATAAAGAAGATTCAAAGAGAGTGAGATGCCAGCTCCTTTCATTCAGTCAGTAGCTTCAAACATTTCTGGTACATGAATAACATGATGTTTTTCAATGGCAAAAATCAATGAATATTGTAAATGCACAAACAGTAATTTCTCCGCATTGCAAGGTGCAATTCTGAAATTTGTTGCTTTTTCCTGCTCCTCTTAGCATGATAAAGAAGATTCAAAGAGAGTGAGATGCCAGATCCTTTCATTCAGTCAGTAGCTTCAAACATTTCTGGTATATGAATAACATGATGTTTTTCAATGGCAAAAATCAATGAATATTGTAAATGCACAAACAGTAATTTCTCCGCATTGCAAGGTGCAATTCTGAAATTTTTTGCTTTTTCCTGCTCCTCTTAGCATGATAAAGAAGATTCAAAGAGAGTGAGATGCCAGCTCCTTTCATTCAGTCAGTAGCTTCAATCATTTCTGGACGTTTTTCAATGGCAAAAATCAATGAATATTGTAAATGCACAAACAGTAATTTCTCCGCATTGCAAGGTGCAATTCTGAAATTTTTTGCTTTTTCCTGCTCCTCTTAGCATGATAAAGAAGATTCAAAGAGAGTGAGATGCCAGCTCCTTTCATTCAGTCAGTACCTTCAATCATTTCTGGACGTTTTTCAATGGCAAAAATCAATGAATATTGTAAATGCACAAACAGTAATTTCTCCGCATTGCAAGGTGCAATTCTGAAATTTTTTGCTTTTTCCCGCTCCTCTTAGCATGATAAAGAAGATTCAAAGAGAGTGAGGTGCCAGCTCCTTTCATTCAGTCAGTAGCTTCAAACATTTCTGGTATATGAATAACATGTTTTTCAATGGCAAAAATCAATGAATATTGTAAATGCACAAACAGTAATTTCTCCGCATTGCAAGGTGCAATTCTGAAATTTTTTGCTTTTTCCTGCTCCTCTTAGCATGATAAAGAAGATTCAAAGAGAGTGAGATGCCAGCTCCTTTCATTCAGTCAGTAGCTTCAATCATTTCTGGACGTTTTTCAATGGCAAAAATCAATGAATATTGTAAATGCACAAACAGTAATTTCTCCGCATTGCAAGGTGCAATTCTGAAATTTTTTGCTTTTTCCTGCTCCTCTTAGCATGATAAAGAAGATTCAAAGAGAGTGAGATGCCAGCTCCTTTCATTCAGTCAGTAGCTTCAATCATTTCTGGGCGTTTTTCAATGGCAAAAATCAATGAATATTGTAAATGCAGAAACAGTAATTTCTCCGCATTGCAAGGTGCAATTCTGAAATTTTTTGCTTTTTCCTGCTCCTCTTAGCATGATAAAGAAGATTCAAAGAGAGTGAGATGCCAGCTCCTTTCATTCAGTCAATAGCTTCAAACATTTCTGGTATATGAATAACATGATGTTTTTCAATGGCAAAAATCAATGAATATTGTAAATGCACAAACTAATTTCTCCGCATTGCAAGGTGCAAGTCTGAAATTTTTTGCTTTTTCCTGCTCCTCTTAGCATGATAAAGAAGATTCAAAGAGAGTGAGATGCCAGCTACTTTCATTCAGTCAGTAGCTTCAATCATTTCTGGACGTTTTTCAATGGTAAAAATCAATGAATATTGTAAATGCACAAACAGTAATTTCTCCACATTGCAAGGTGCAATTCTGAAATTTTTTGCTTTTTCCTGCTCCTCTTAGCATGATAAAGAAGATTCAAAGAGAGTGAGATGCCAGCTCCTTTCATTCAGTCAGTAGCTTCAAACATTTCTGGTATATGAATAACATGATGTTTTTCAATGGCAAAAATCAATGAATATTGTAAATGCACAAACAGTAATTTCGCCGCATTGCAAGGTGCAATTCTGAAATTTTTTGCTTTTTCCTGCTCCTCTTAGCATGATAAAGAAGATTCAAAGAGAGTGAGATGCCAGCTCCTTTCATTCAGTCATTAGCTTCAAACATTTCTGGTATATGAATAACATGATGTTTTTCAATGGCAAAAATCAATGAATATTGTAAATGCACAAACAGTAATTTCTCCGCATTGCAAGGTGCAATTCTGAAATTTTTTGCTTTTTCCTGCTCCTCTTAGCATGATAAAGAAGATTCAAAGAGAGTGAGATGCCAGCTCCTTTCATTCAGTCAGTAGCTTCAATCATTTCTGGACGTTTTTCAATGGCAAAAATCAATGAATATTGTAAATGCACAAACAGTAATTTCTCCGCATTGCAAGGTGCAATTCTGAAATTTTTTGCTTTTTCCTGCTCCTCTTAGCATGATAAAGAAGATTCAAAGAGAGTGAGATGCCAGCTCCTTTCGTTCAGTCAGTAGCTTCAATCATTTCTGGACGTTTTTCAATGGCAAAAATCATTGAATATTATAAATGCACAAACAGTAATTTCTCCGCATTGCAAGGTGCAATTCTGAAATTTTTTACTTTTTCCTGCTCCTCTTAGCATGATAAAGAAGATTCAAAGAGAGTGAGATGCCAGCTCCTTTCATTCAGTCAGTAGCTTCAATCATTTCTGGTATATGAATAACATGATGTTTTTCAATGGCAAAAATCAATGAATATTGTAAATGCACAAACAGTAATTTCTCCGCATTGCAAGGTGCAATTCTGAAATTTTTTGCTTTTTCCTGCTCCTCTTAGCATGATAAAGAAGATTCAAAGAGAGTGAGATGCCAGCTCCTTTCATTCAGTCAGTAGCTTCAATCATTTCTGGACGTTTTTCAATGGCAAAAATCAATGAATATTGTAAATGCACAAACAGTAATTTCTCCGCATTGCAAGGTGCAATTCTGAAATTTTTTGCTTTTTCCTGCTCCTCTTAGCATGATAAACAAGATTCAAAGAGAGTGAGATGCCAGCTCCTTTCATTCAGTCAGTAGCTTCAATCATTTCTGGACGTTTTTCAATGGCAAAAATCAATGAATATTGTAAATGCACAAACAGTAATTTCTCCGCATTGCAAGGTGCAATTCTGAAATTTTTTGCTTTTTCCTGCTCCTCTTAGCATGATAAAGAAGATTCAAAGAGAGTGAGATGCCAGCTCCTTTCATTCAGTCAGTAGCTTCAATCATTTCTGGACGTTTTTCAATGGCAAAAATCAATGAATATTGTAAATGCACAAACAGTAATTTCTCCGCATTGCAAGGTGCAATTCTGAAATTTTTTGCTTTTTCCTGCTCCTCTTAGCATGATAAAGAAGATTCAAAGAGAGTGAGATGCCAGCTCCTTTCATTCAGTCAGTAGCTTCAAACATTTCTGGTATATGAATAACATGATGTTTTTCAATGGCAAAAAACAATGAATATTGTAAATGCACAAACAGTAATTTCTCCGCATTGCAAGGTGCAATTCTGAAATTTTTTGCTTTTTCCTGCTCCTCTTAGCATGATAAAGAAGATTCAAAGAGAGTGAGATGCCAGCTCTTTTCGTTCAGTCAGTAGCTTCAATCATTTCTGGACGTTTTTCAATGGCAAAAATCATTGAATATTATAAATGCACAAACAGTAATTTCTCCGCATTGCAAGGTGCAATTCTGAAATTTTTTACTTTTTCCTGCTCCTCTTAGCATGATAAAGAAGATTCAAAGAGAGTGAGATGCCAGCTCCTTTCATTCAGTCAGTAGCTTCAATCATTTCTGGTATATGAATAACATGATGTTTTTCAATGGCAAAAATCAATGAATATTGTAAATGCACAAACAGTAATTTCTCCGCATTGCAACGTGCAATTCTGAAATTTTTTGCTTTTTCCTGCTCCTCTTAGCATGATAAAGAAGATTCAAAGAGAGTGAGATGCCAGCTCTTTCATTCAGTCAGTAGCTTCAATCATTTCTGGACGTTTTTCAATGGCAAAAATCAATGAATATTGTAAATGCACAAACAGTAATTTCTCCGCATTGCAAGGTGCAATTCTGAAATTTTTTGCTTTTTCCTGCTCCTCTTAGCATGATAAAGAAGATTCAAAGAGAGTGAGATGCCAGCTCCTTTCATTCAGTCAGTAGCTTCAATCATTTCTGGACGTTTTTCAATTGCAAAAATCAATGAATATTGTAAATGCACAAACAGTAATTTCTCCGCATTGCAAGGTGCAATTCAGAAATTTTTTGCTTTTTCCTGCTCCTCTTAGCATGATAAAGACGATTCAAAGGGAGTGAGATGCCAGCTACTTTCATTCAGTCAGTAGCTTCAATCATTTCTGGTATATGAATAACATGATGTTTTTCAATGGCAAAAATCAATGAATATTGTGAATGCACAAACAGTAATTTCTCCGCATTGCAAGGTGCAATTCTGAAATTTTTTGCTTTTTCCTGCTCCTCTTAGCATGATAAAGAAGATTCAAAGAGAGTGAGATGCCAGCTCCTTTCATTCAGTCAGTAGCTTCAATCATTTCTGGACGTTTTTCAATGGCAAAAATCAATGAATATTGTAAATGCACAAACAGTAATTTCTCCGCATTGCAGGGTGCAATTCTGAAATTTTTTGCTTTTTCCTGCTCCTCTTAGCATGATAAAGAAGATTCAAAGAGAGTGAGATGCCAGCTCCTTTCGTTCAGTCAGTAGCTTCAATCATTTCTGGACGTTTTTCAATGGCAAAAATCATTGAATATTATAAATGCACAAACAGTAATTTCTCCGCATTGCAAGGTGCAATTCTGAAATTTTTTACTTTTTCCTGCTCCTCTTAGCATGATAAAGAAGATTCAAAGAGAGTGAGATGCCAGCTCCTTTCATTCAGTCAGTAGCTTCAATCATTTCTGGTATATGAATAACATGATGTTTTTCAATGGCAAAAATCAATGAATATTGTAAATGCACAAACAGTAATTTCTCCGCATTGCAAGGTGCAATTCTGAAATTTTTTGCTTTTTCCTGCTCCTCTTAGCATGATAAAGAAGATTCAAAGAGAGTGAGATGCCAGCTCCTTTCATTCAGTCAGTAGCTTCAATCATTTCTGGACGTTTTTCAATGGCAAAAATCAGTGAATATTGTAAATGCACAAACAGTAATTTCTCCGCATTGCAAGGTGCAATTCTGAAATTTTTTGCTTTTTCCTGCTCCTCTTAGCATGATAAACAAGATTCAAAGAGAGTGAGATGCCAGCTCCTTTCATTCAGTCAGTAGCTTCAATCATTTCTGGACGTTTTTCAATGGCAAAAATCAATGAATATTGTAAATGCACAAACAGTAATTTCTCCGCATTGCAAGGTGCAATTCTGAAATTTTTTGCTTTTTCCTGCTCCTCTTAGCATGATAAAGAAGATTCAAAGAGAGTGAGATGCCAGCTCCTTTCATTCAGTCAGTAGCTTCAATCATTTCTGGACGTTTTTCAATGGCAAAAATCAATGAATATTGTAAATGCACAAACAGTAATTTCTCCGCATTGCAAGGTGCAATTCTGAAATTTTTTGCTTTTTCCTGCTCCTCTTATCATGATATAGAAGATTCAAAGAGAGTGAGATGCCAGCTCCTTTCATTCAGTCAGTAGCTTCAAACATTTCTGGTATATGAATAACATGATGTTTTTCAATGGCAAAAATCAATGAATATTGTAAATGCACAAACAGTAATTTCTCCGCATTGCAAGGTGCAATTCTGAAATTTTTTGCTTTTTCCTGCTCCTCTTAGCATGATAAAGAAGATTCAAAGAGAGTGAGATGCCAGCTCCTTTCATTCAGTCAGTAGCTTCAATCATTTCTGGACGTTTTTCAATGGCAAAAATCAATGAATATTGTAAATGCACAAACAGTAATTTCTCTGCATTGCAAGGTGCAATTCTGATATTTTTGCTTTTTCCTGCTCCTCTTAGCATGATAAACAAGATTCAAAGAGAGTGAGATGCCAGCTCCTTTCATTCAGTCAGTAGCTTCAATCATTTCTGGACGTTTTTCAATGGCAAAAATCAATGAATATTGTAAATGCACAAACAGTAATTTCTCCGCATTGCAAGGTGCAATTCAGAAATTTTTTGCTTTTTCCTGCTCCTATTAGCATGATAAAGAAGATTCAAAGAGAGTGAGATGCCAGCTCCTTTCATTCAGTCAGTAGCTTCAATCGTTTCTGGTATATGAATAACATGATGTTTTTCAATGGCAAAAATCAATGAATATTGTAAATGCACAAACAGTAATTTCTCCGCATTGCAAGGTGCAATTCTGAAATTTTTTGCTTTTTCCTGCTCCTCTTAGCATGATAAAGAAGATTCAGAGTGAGATGCCAGCTCCTTTCATTCAGTCAGTAGCTTCAATCATTTCTGGTATATGAATAACATGATGTTTTTCAATGGCAAAAATCAATGAATATTGTAAATGCACAAACAGTAATTTATCCGCATTGCAAGGTGCAATTCTGAAATTTTTTGCTTTTTCCTGCTCCTCTTAGCATGATAAAGAAGATTCAAAGAGAGTGAGATGCCAGCTCCTTTCATTCAGTCAGTAGCTTCAAACATTTCTGGTATATGAATAACATGATGTTTTTCCATGGCAAAAATCAATGAATATTGTAAATGAACAAACAGTAATTTCTCCGCATTGCAAGGTGCAATTCTGAAATTTTTTGCTTTTTCCTGCTCCTCTTAGCATGATAAAGAAGATTCAAAGAGAGTGAGATGCCAGCTCCTTTCATTCAGTCAGTAGCTAAAATCATTTCTGGACGTTTTTCAATGGCAAAAATCAATGAATATTGTAAATGCACAAACAGTAATTTCTCCGCATTGCAAGGTGCAATTCTGAAATTTTTTGCTTTTTCCTGCTCCTCTTAGCATGATAAAGAAGATTCAAAGAGAGTGAGATGCCAGCTCCTTTCATTCAGTGAGTAGCTTCAATCATTTCAGGTATATGAATAACATGATGTTTTTCAATGGCAAAAATCAATGAATTTTGTAAATGCACAAACAGTAATTTCTCCGCATTGCAAGGTGCAATTCTGAAATTTTTTGCTTTTTCCTGCTCCTCTTAGCATGATAAAGAAGATTCAAAGAGAGTGAGATGCCAGCTCCTTTCATTCAGTCAGTAGCTTCAATCATTTCTGGACGTTTTTCAATGGCAAAAATCAATGAATATTGTAAATGCACAAACAGTAATTTCTCCGCATTGCAAGGTGCAATTCTGAATTTTTTTGCTTTTTCCTGCTCCTCTTAGCATGATAAAGAAGATTCAAAGAGAGTGAGATGCCAGCTCCTTTCATTCAGTCAGTAGCTTCAAACATTTCTGGTATATGAATAACATGATGTTTTTCAATGGCAAAAATCAATGAATATTGTAAATGCACAAACAGTAATTTCTCCGCATTGCAAGGTGCAATTCTGAAATATTTTGCTTTTTCCTGCTCCTCTTAGCATGATAAAGAAGATTCAAAGAGAGTGAGATGCCAGCTCCTTTCGTTCAGTCAGTAGCTTCAATCATTTCTGGACGTTTTTCAATGGCAAAAATCATTGAATATTATAAATGCACAAACAGTAATTTCTCCGCATTGCAAGGTGCAATTCTGAAATTTTTTACTTTTTCCTGCTCCTCTTAGCATGATAAAGAAGATTCAAAGAGAGTGAGATGCCAGCTCCTTTCATTCAGTCAGTAGCTTCAATCATCTCTTGTATATGAATAACATGATGTTTTTCAATGGCAAAAATCAATGAATATTGTAAATGCACAAACAGTAATTTCTCCGCATTGCAAGGTGCAATTCTGAAATTTTTTGCTTTTTCCTGCTCCTCTTAGCATGATAAAGAAGATTCAAAGAGAGTGAGATGCCAGCTCCTTTCATTCAGTCAGTAGCTTCAATCATTTCTGGACGTTTTTCAATGGCAAAAATCAATGAATATTGTAAATGCACAAACAGTAATTTCTCTGCATTGCAAGGTGCAATTCTGATATTTTTTGCTTTTTCCTGCTCCTCTTAGCATGATAAACAAGATTCAAAGAGAGTGAGATGCCAGCTCCTTTCATTCAGTCAGTAGCTTCAATCATTTCTGGACGTTTTTCAATGGCAAAAATCAATGAATATTGTAAATGCACAAACAGTAATTTCTCCGCATTGCAAGGTGCAATTCAGAAATGTTTTGCTTTTTCCTGCTCCTATTAGCATGATAAAGAAGATTCAAAGAGAGTGAGATGCCAGCTCCTTTCATTCAGTCAGTAGCTTCAATCGTTTCTGGTATATGAATAACATGATGTTTTTCAATGGCAAAAATCAATGAATATTGTAAATGCACAAACAGTAATTTCTCCGCATTGCAAGGTGCAATTCTGAAATTTTTTGCTTTTTCCTGCTCCTCTTAGCATGATAAAGAAGATTCAGAGTGAGATGCCAGCTCCTTTCATTCAGTCAGTAGCTTCAATCATTTCTGGTATATGAATAACATGATGTTTTTCAATGGCAAAAATCAATGAATATTGTAAATGCACAAACAGTAATTTATCCGCATTGCAAGGTGCAATTCTGAAATTTTTTGCTTTTTCCTGCTCCTCTTAGCATGATAAAGAAGATTCAAAGAGAGTGAGATGCCAGCTCCTTTCATTCAGTCAGTAGCTTCAAACATTTCTGGTATATGAATAACATGATGTTTTTCCATGGCAAAAATCAATGAATATTGTAAATGAACAAACAGTAATTTCTCCGCATTGCAAGGTGCAATTCTGAAATTTTTTGCTTTTTCCTGCTCCTCTTAGCATGATAAAGAAGATTCAAAGAGAGTGAGATGCCAGCTCCTTTCATTCAGTCAGTAGCTTCAATCATTTCTGGACGTTTTTCAATGGCAAAAATCAATGAATATTGTAAATGCACAAACAGTAATTTCTCCGCATTGCAAGGTGCAATTCTGAAATTTTTTGCTTTTTCCTGCTCCTCTTAGCATGATAAAGAAGATTCAAAGAGAGTGAGATGCCAGCTCCTTTCATTCAGTGAGTAGCTTCAATCATTTCAGGTATATGAATAACATGATGTTTTTCAATGGCAAAAATCAATGAATTTTGTAAATGCACAAACAGTAATTTCTCCGCATTGCAAGGTGCAATTCTGAAATTTTTTGCTTTTTCCTGCTCCTCTTAGCATGATAAAGAAGATTCAAAGAGAGTGAGATGCCAGCTCCTTTCATTCAGTCAGTAGCTTCAATCATTTCTGGACGTTTTTCAATGGCAAAAATCAATGAATATTGTAAATGCACAAACAGTAATTTCTCCGCATTGCAAGGTGCAATTCTGAAATTTTTTACTTTTTCCTGCTCCTCTTAGCATGATAAAGAAGATTCAAAGAGAGTGAGATGCCAGCTCCTTTCATTCAGTCAGTAGCTTCAATCATCTCTTGTATATGAATAACATGATGTTTTTCAATGGCAAAAATCAATGAATATTGTAAATGCACAAACAGTAATTTCTCCGCATTGCAAGGTGCAATTCTGAAATTTTTTGCTTTTTCCTGCTCCTCTTAGCATGATAAAGAAGATTCAAAGAGAGTGAGATGCCAGCTCCTTTCATTCAGTCAGTAGCTTCAATCATTTCTGGACGTTTTTCAATGGCAAAAATCAATGAATATTGTAAATGCACAAACAGTAATTTCTCTGCATTGCAAGGTGCAATTCTGATATTTTTTGCTTTTTCCTGCTCCTCTTAGCATGATAAACAAGATTCAAAGAGAGTGAGATGCCAGCTCCTTTCATTCAGTCAGTAGCTTCAATCATTTCTGGACGTTTTTCAATGGCAAAAATCAATGAATATTGTAAATGCACAAACAGTAATTTCTCCGCATTGCAAGGTGCAATTCAGAAATTTTTTGCTTTTTCCTGCTCCTATTAGCATGATAAAGAAGATTCAAAGAGAGTGAGATGCCAGCTCCTTTCATTCAGTCAGTAGCTTCAATCGTTTCTGGTATATGAATAACATGATGTTTTTCAATGGCAAAAATCAATGAATATTGTAAATGCACAAACAGTAATTTCTCCGCATTGCAAGGTGCAATTCTGAAATTTTTTGCTTTTTCCTGCTCCTCTTAGCATGATAAAGAAGATTCAGAGTGAGATGCCAGCTCCTTTCATTCAGTCAGTAGCTTCAATCATTTCTGGTATATGAATAACATGATGTTTTTCAATGGCAAAAATCAATGAATATTGTAAATGCACAAACAGTAATTTATCCGCATTGCAAGGTGCAATTCTGAAATTTTTTGCTTTTTCCTGCTCCTCTTAGCATGATAAAGAAGATTCAAAGAGAGTGAGATGCCAGCTCCTTTCATTCAGTCAGTAGCTTCAAACATTTCTGGTATATGAATAACATGATGTTTTTCCATGGCAAAAATCAATGAATATTGTAAATGAACAAACAGTAATTTCTCCGCATTGCAAGGTGCAATTCTGAAATTTTTTGCTTTTTCCTGCTCCTCTTAGCATGATAAAGAAGATTCAAAGAGAGTGAGATGCCAGCTCCTTTCATTCAGTCAGTAGCTTCAATCATTTCTGGACGTTTTTCAATGGCAAAAATCAATGAATATTGTAAATGCACAAACAGTAATTTCTCCGCATTGCAAGGTGCAATTCTGAAATTTTTTGCTTTTTCCTGCTCCTCTTAGCATGATAAAGAAGATTCAAAGAGAGTGAGATGCCAGCTCCTTTCATTCAGTGAGTAGCTTCAATCATTTCAGGTATATGAATAACATGATGTTTTTCAATGGCAAAAATCAATGAATTTTGTAAATGCACAAACAGTAATTTCTCCGCATTGCAAGGTGCAATTCTGAAATTTTTTGCTTTTTCCTGCTCCTCTTAGCATGATAAAGAAGATTCAAAGAGAGTGAGATGCCAGCTCCTTTCATTCAGTCAGTAGCTTCAATCATTTCTGGACGTTTTTCAATGGCAAAAATCAATGAATATTGTAAATGCACAAACAGTAATTTCTCCGCATTGCAAGGTGCAATTCTGAATTTTTTTGCTTTTTCCTGCTCCTCTTAGCATGATAAAGAAGATTCAAAGAGAGTGAGATGCCAGCTCCTTTCATTCAGTCAGTAGCTTCAATCATTTCTGGTATATGAATAACATGATGTTTTTCAATGGCAAAAATCAATGAATATTGTAAATGCACAAACAGTAATTTCTCCGCATTGCAAGGTGCAATTCTGAAATTTTTTGCTTTTTCCTGCTCCTCTTAGCATGATAAAGAAGATTCAAAGAGAGTGAGATGCCAGCTCCTTTCATTCAGTCAGTAGCTTCAATCATTTCTGGACGTTTTTCAATGGCAAAAATCAATGAATATTGTAAATGCACAAACAGTAATTTCTCCGCATTGCAAGGTGCAATTCTGAAATTTTTTGCTTTTTCCTGCTCCTCTTAGCATGATAAAGAAGATTCAAAGAGAGTGAGATGCCAGCTCCTTTCATTCAGTCAGTAGCTTCAATCATTTCTGGACGTTTTTCAATGGCAAAAATCAATGAATATTGTAAATGCACAAACAGTAATTTCTCCGCATTGCAAGGTGCAATTCTGAAATTTTTTGCTTTTTCCTGCTCCTCTTATCATGATAAAGAAGATTCAAAGAGAGTGAGATGCCAGCTCCTTTCATTCAGTCAGTAGCTTCAAACATTTCTGGTATATGAATAACATGATGTTTTTCAATGGCAAAAATCAATGAATATTGTAAATGCACAAACAGTAATTTCACCGCATTGCAAGGTGCAATTCTGAAATTTTTTGCTTTTTCCTGCTCCTCTTAGCATGATAAAGAAGATTCAAAGAGAGTGAGATGCCAGCTCCTTTCGTTCAGTCAGTAGCTTCAATCATTTCTGGACGTTTTTCAATGGCAAAAATCATTGAATATTATAAATGCACAAACAGTAATTTCTCCGCATTGCAAGGTGCAATTCTGAAATTTTTTACTTTTTCCTGCTCCTCTTAGCATGATAAAGAAGATTCAAAGAGAGTGAGATGCCAGCTCCTTTCATTCAGTCAGTAGCTTCAATCATCTCTTGTATATGAATAACATGATGTTTTTCAATGGCAAAAATCAATGAATATTGTAAATGCACAAACAGTAATTTCTCCGCATTGCAAGGTGCAATTCTGAAATTTTTTGCTTTTTCCTGCTCCTCTTAGCATGATAAAGAAGATTCAAAGAGAGTGAGATGCCAGCTCCTTTCATTCAGTCAGTAGCTTCAATCATTTCTGGACGTTTTTCAATGGCAAAAATCAATGAATATTGTAAATGCACAAACAGTAATTTCTCTGCATTGCAAGGTGCAATTCTGATATTTTTTGCTTTTTCCTGCTCCTCTTAGCATGATAAACAAGATTCAAAGAGAGTGAGATGCCAGCTCCTTTCATTCAGTCAGTAGCTTCAATCATTTCTGGACGTTTTTCAATGGCAAAAATCAATGAATATTGTAAATGCACAAACAGTAATTTCTCCGCATTGCAAGGTGCAATTCAGAAATTTTTTGCTTTCCCCTGCTCCTATTAGCATGATAAAGAAGATTCAAAGAGAGTGAGATGCCAGCTCCTTTCATTCAGTCAGTAGCTTCAATCGTTTCTGGTATATGAATAACATGATGTTTTTCAATGGCAAAAATCAATGAATATTGTAAATGCACAAACAGTAATTTCTCCGCATTGCAAGGTGCAATTCTGAAATTTTTTGCTTTTTCCTGCTCCTCTTAGCATGATAAAGAAGATTCAGAGTGAGATGCCAGCTCCTTTCATTCAGTCAGTAGCTTCAATCATTTCTGGTATATGAATAACATGATGTTTTTCAATGGCAAAAATCAATGAATATTGTAAATGCACAAACAGTAATTTATCCGCATTGCAAGGTGCAATTCTGAAATTTTTTGCTTTTTCCTGCTCCTCTTAGCATGATAAAGAAGATTCAAAGAGAGTGAGATGCCAGCTCCTTTCATTCAGTCAGTAGCTTCAAACATTTCTGGTATATGAATAACATGATGTTTTTCCATGGCAAAAATCAATGAATATTGTAAATGAACAAACAGTAATTTCTCCGCATTGCAAGGTGCAATTCTGAAATTTTTTGCTTTTTCCTGCTCCTCTTAGCATGATAAAGAAGATTCAAAGAGAGTGAGATGCCAGCTCCTTTCATTCAGTCAGTAGCTTCAATCATTTCTGGACGTTTTTCAATGGCAAAAATCAATGAATATTGTAAATGCACAAACAGTAATTTCTCCGCATTGCAAGGTGCAATTCTGAAATTTTTTGCTTTTTCCTGCTCCTCTTAGCATGATAAAGAAGATTCAAAGAGAGTGAGATGCCAGCTCCTTTCATTCAGTGAGTAGCTTCAATCATTTCTGGTATATGAATAACATGATGTTTTTCAATGGCAAAAATCAATGAATTTTGTAAATGCACAAACAGTAATTTCTCCGCATTGCAAGGTGCAATTCTGAAATTTTTTGCTTTTTCCTGCTCCTCTTAGCATGATAAAGAAGATTCAAAGAGAGTGAGATGCCAGCTCCTTTCATTCAGTCAGTAGCTTCAATCATTTCTGGACGTTTTTCAATGGCAAAAATCAATGAATATTGTAAATGCACAAACAGTAATTTCTCCGCATTGCAAGGTGCAATTCTGAATTTTTTTGCTTTTTCCTGCTCCTCTTAGCATGATAAAGAAAATTCAAAGAGAGTGAGATGCCAGCTCCTTTCATTCAGTCAGTAGCTTCAATCATTTCTGGTATATGAATAACATGATGTTTTTCAATGGCAAAAATCAATGAATATTGTAAATGCACAAACAGTAATTTCTCCGCATTGCAAGGTGCAATTCTGAAATTTTTTGCTTTTTCCTGCTCCTCTTAGCATGATAAAGAAGATTCAAAGAGAGTGAGATGCCAGCTCCTTTCGTTCAGTCAGTAGCTTCAATCATTTCTGGACGTTTTTCAATGGCAAAAATCATTGAATATTATAAATGCACAAACAGTAATTTCTCCGCATTGCAAGGTGCAATTCTGAAATTTTTTACTTTTTCCTGCTCCTCTTAGCATGATAAAGAAGATTCAAAGAGAGTGAGATGCCAGCTCCTTTCATTCAGTCAGTAGCTTCAATCATCTCTTGTATATGAATAACATGATGTTTTTCAATGGCAAAAATCAATGAATATTGTAAATGCACAAACAGTAATTTCTCCGCATTGCAAGGTGCAATTCTGAAATTTTTTGCTTTTTCCTGCTCCTCTTAGCATGATAAAGAAGATTCAAAGAGAGTGAGATGCCAGCTCCTTTCATTCAGTCAGTAGCTTCAATCATTTCTGGACGTTTTTCAATGGCAAAAATCAATGAATATTGTAAATGCACAAACAGTAATTTCTCTGCATTGCAAGGTGCAATTCTGATATTTTTTGCTTTTTCCTGCTCCTCTTAGCATGATAAACAAGATTCAAAGAGAGTGAGATGCCAGCTCCTTTCATTCAGTCAGTAGCTTCAATCATTTCTGGACGTTTTTCAATGGCAAAAATCAATGAATATTGTAAATGCACAAACAGTAATTTCTCCGCATTGCAAGGTGCAATTCAGAAATTTTTTGCTTTCTCCTGCTCCTATTAGCATGATAAAGAAGATTCAAAGAGAGTGAGATGCCAGCTCCTTTCATTCAGTCAGTAGCTTCAATCGTTTCTGGTATATGAATAACATGATGTTTTTCAATGGCAAAAATCAATGAATATTGTAAATGCACAAACAGTAATTTCTCCGCATTGCAAGGTGCAATTCTGAAATTTTTTGCTTTTTCCTGCTCCTCTTAGCATGATAAAGAAGATTCAGAGTGAGATGCCAGCTCCTTTCATTCAGTCAGTAGCTTCAATCATTTCTGGTATATGAATAACATGATGTTTTTCAATGGCAAAAATCAATGAATATTGTAAATGCACAAACAGTAATTTATCCGCATTGCAAGGTGCAATTCTGAAATTTTTTGCTTTTTCCTGCTCCTCTTAGCATGATAAAGAAGATTCAAAGAGAGTGAGATGCCAGCTCCTTTCATTCAGTCAGTAGCTTCAAACATTTCTGGTATATGAATAACATGATGTTTTTCCATGGCAAAAATCAATGAATATTGTAAATGAACAAACAGTAATTTCTCCGCATTGCAAGGTGCAATTCTGAAATTTTTTGCTTTTTCCTGCTCCTCTTAGCATGATAAAGAAGATTCAAAGAGAGTGAGATGCCAGCTCCTTTCATTCAGTCAGTAGCTTCAATCATTTCTGGACGTTTTTCAATGGCAAAAATCAATGAATATTGTAAATGCACAAACAGTAATTTCTCCGCATTGCAAGGTGCAATTCTGAAATTTTTTGCTTTTTCCTGCTCCTCTTAGCATGATAAAGAAGATTCAAAGAGAGTGAGATGCCAGCTCCTTTCATTCAGTGAGTAGCTTCAATCATTTCTGGTATATGAATAACATGATGTTTTTCAATGGCAAAAATCAATGAATTTTGTAAATGCACAAACAGTAATTTCTCCGCATTGCAAGGTGCAATTCTGAAATTTTTTGCTTTTTCCTGCTCCTCTTAGCATGATAAAGAAGATTCAAAGAGAGTGAGATGCCAGCTCCTTTCATTCAGTCAGTAGCTTCAATCATTTCTGGACGTTTTTCAATGGCAAAAATCAATGAATATTGTAAATGCACAAACAGTAATTTCTCCGCATTGCAAGGTGCAATTCTGAATTTTTTTGCTTTTTCCTGCTCCTCTTAGCATGATAAAGAAAATTCAAAGAGAGTGAGATGCCAGCTCCTTTCATTCAGTCAGTAGCTTCAATCATTTCTGGTATATGAATAACATGATGTTTTTCAATGGCAAAAATCAATGAATATTGTAAATGCACAAACAGTAATTTCTCCGCATTGCAAGGTGCAATTCTGAAATTTTTTGCTTTTTCCTGCTCCTCTTAGCATGATAAAGAAGATTCAAAGAGAGTGAGATGCCAGCTCCTTTCATTCAGTCAGTAGCTTCAATCATTTCTGGACGTTTTTCAATGGCAAAAATCAATGAATATTGTAAATGCACAAACAGTAATTTCTCCGCATTGCAAGGTGCAATTCTGAAATTTTTTGCTTTTTCCTGCTCCTCTTAGCATGATAAACAAGATTCAAAGAGAGTGAGATGCCAGCTCCTTTCATTCAGTCAGTAGCTTCAATCATTTCTGGTATATGAATAACATGATGTTTTTCAATGGCAAAAATCAATGAATATTGTAAATGCACAAACAGTAATTTCTCCGCATTGCAAGGTGCAAGTCTGAAATTTTTTGCTTTTTCCTGCTCCTCTTAGCATGATAAAGAAGATTCAAAGAGAGTGAGATGCCAGCTCCTTTCATTCAGTCAGTAGCTTCAATCATTTCTGGACGTTTTTCAATGGCAAAAATCAATGAATATTGTAAATGCACAAACAGTAATTTCTCCGCATTGCAAGGTGCAATTCTGAAATTTTTTGCTTTTTCCTGCTCCTCTTAGCATGATAAACAAGATTCAAAGAGAGTGAGATGCCAGCTCCTTTCATTCAGTCAGTAGCTTCAATCATTTCTGGACGTTTTTCAATGGCAAAAATCAATGAATATTGTAAATGCACAAACAGTAATTTCTCCGCATTGCAAGGTGCAATTCTGAATTTTTTTGCTTTTTCCTGCTCCTCTTAGCATGATAAAGAAGATTCAAAGAGAGTGAGATGCCAGCTCCTTTCATTCAGTCAGTAGCTTCAATCATTTCTGGTATATGAATAACATGATGTTTTTCAATGGCAAAAATCAATGAATATTGTAAATGCACAAACAGTAATTTCTCCGCATTGCAAGGTGCAATTCTGAAATTTTTTGCTTTTTCCTGCTCCTCTTAGCATGATAAAGAAGATTCAAAGAAAGTGAGATGCCAGCTCCTTTCATTCAGTCAGTAGCTTCAATCATTTCTGGACGTTTTTCAATGGCAAAAATCAATGAATATTGTAAATGCACAAACAGTAATTTCTCCGCATTGCAAGGTGCAATTCTGAAATTTTTTGCTTTTTCCTGCTCCTCTTAGCATGATAAACAAGATTCAAAGAGAGTGAGATGCCAGCTCCTTTCATTCAGTCAGTAGCTTCAATCATTTCTGGACGTTTTTCAATGGCAAAAATCAATGAATATTGTAAATGCACAAACAGTAATTTCTCCGCATTGCAAGGTGCAATTCTGAAATTTTTTGCTTTTTCCTGCTCCTCTTAGCATGATAAAGAAGATTCAAAGAGAGTGAGATGCCAGCTCCTTTCATTCAGTCAGTAGCTTCAATCATTTCTGGACGTTTTTCAATGGCAAAAATCAATGAATATTGTAAATGCACAAACAGTAATTTCTCCGCATTGCAAGGTGCAATTCTGAAATTTTTTGCTTTTTCCTGCTCCTCTTATCATGATAAAGAAGATTCAAAGAGAGTGAGATGCCAGCTCCTTTCATTCAGTCAGTAGCTTCAAACATTTCTGGTATATGAATAACATGATGTTTTTCAATGGCAAAAATCAATGAATATTGTAAATGCACAAACAGTAATTTCACCGCATTGCAAGGTGCAATTCTGAAATTTTTTGCTTTTTCCTGCTCCTCTTAGCATGATAAAGAAGATTCAAAGAGAGTGAGATGCCAGCTCCTTTCGTTCAGTCAGTAGCTTCAATCATTTCTGGACGTTTTTCAACGGCAAAAATCATTGAATATTATAAATGCACAAACAGTAATTTCTCCGCATTGCAAGGTGCAATTCTGAAATTTTTTACTTTTTCCTGCTCCTCTTAGCATGATAAAGAAGATTCAAAGAGAGTGAGATGCCAGCTCCTTTCATTCAGTCAGTAGCTTCAATCATCTCTTGTATATGAATAACATGATGTTTTTCAATGGCAAAAATCAATGAATATTGTAAATGCACAAACAGTAATTTCTCCGCATTGCAAGGTGCAATTCTGAAATTTTTTGCTTTTTCCTGCTCCTCTTAGCATGATAAAGAAGATTCAAAGAGAGTGAGATGCCAGCTCCTTTCATTCAGTCAGTAGCTTCAATCATTTCTGGACGTTTTTCAATGGCAAAAATCAATGAATATTGTAAATGCACAAACAGTAATTTCTCTGCATTGCAAGGTGCAATTCTGATATTTTTTGCTTTTTCCTGCTCCTCTTAGCATGATAAACAAGATTCAAAGAGAGTGAGATGCCAGCTCCTTTCATTCAGTCAGTAGCTTCAATCATTTCTGGACGTTTTTCAATGGCAAAAATCAATGAATATTGTAAATGCACAAACAGTAATTTCTCCGCATTGCAAGGTGCAATTCAGAAATTTTTTGCTTTCTCCTGCTCCTATTAGCATGATAAAGAAGATTCAAAGAGAGTGAGATGCCAGCTCCTTTCATTCAGTCAGTAGCTTCAATCGTTTCTGGTATATGAATAACATGATGTTTTTCAATGGCAAAAATCAATGAATATTGTAAATGCACAAACAGTAATTTCTCCGCATTGCAAGGTGCAATTCTGAAATTTTTTGCTTTTTCCTGCTCCTCTTAGCATGATAAAGAAGATTCAGAGTGAGATGCCAGCTCCTTTCATTCAGTCAGTAGCTTCAATCATTTCTGGTATATGAATAACATGATGTTTTTCAATGGCAAAAATCAATGAATATTGTAAATGCACAAACAGTAATTTATCCGCATTGCAAGGTGCAATTCTGAAATTTTTTGCTTTTTCCTGCTCCTCTTAGCATGATAAAGAAGATTCAAAGAGAGTGAGATGCCAGCTCCTTTCATTCAGTCAGTAGCTTCAAACATTTCTGGTATATGAATAACATGATGTTTTTCCATGGCAAAAATCAATGAATATTGTAAATGAACAAACAGTAATTTCTCCGCATTGCAAGGTGCAATTCTGAAATTTTTTGCTTTTTCCTGCTCCTCTTAGCATGATAAAGAAGATTCAAAGAGAGTGAGATGCCAGCTCCTTTCATTCAGTGAGTAGCTTCAATCATTTCTGGTATATGAATAACATGATGTTTTTCAATGGCAAAAATCAATGAATTTTGTAAATGCACAAACAGTAATTTCTCCGCATTGCAAGGTGCAATTCTGAAATTTTTTGCTTTTTCCTGCTCCTCTTAGCATGATAAAGAAGATTCAAAGAGAGTGAGATGCCAGCTCCTTTCATTCAGTCAGTAGCTTCAATCATTTCTGGACGTTTTTCAATGGCAAAAATCAATGAATATTGTAAATGCACAAACAGTAATTTCTCCGCATTGCAAGGTGCAATTCTGAATTTTTTTGCTTTTTCCTGCTCCTCTTAGCATGATAAAGAAAATTCAAAGAGAGTGAGATGCCAGCTCCTTTCATTCAGTCAGTAGCTTCAATCATTTCTGGTATATGAATAACATGATGTTTTTCAATGGCAAAAATCAATGAATATTGTAAATGCACAAACAGTAATTTCTCCGCATTGCAAGGTGCAATTCTGAAATTTTTTGCTTTTTCCTGCTCCTCTTAGCATGATAAAGAAGATTCAAAGAGAGTGAGATGCCAGCTCCTTTCATTCAGTCAGTAGCTTCAATCATTTCTGGACGTTTTTCAATGGCAAAAATCAATGAAAATTGTAAATGCACAAACAGTAATTTCTCCGCATTGCAAGGTGCAATTCTGAAATTTTTTGCTTTTTCCTGCTCCTCTTAGCATGTTAAACAAGATTCAAAGAGAGTGAGATGCCAGCTCCTTTCATTCAGTCAGTAGCTTCAATCATTTCTGGTATATGAATAACATGATGTTTTTCAATGGCAAAAATCAATGAATATTGTAAATGCACAAACAGTAATTTCTCCGCATTGCAAGGTGCAAGTCTGAAATTTTTTGCTTTTTCCTGCTCCTCTTAGCATGATAAAGAAGATTCAAAGAGAGTGAGATGCCAGCTCCTTTCATTCAGTCAGTAGCTTCAATCATTTCTGGACGTTTTTCAATGGCAAAAATCAATGAATATTGTAAATGCACAAACAGTAATTTCTCCACATGGCAAGGTGCAATTCTGAAATTTTTTGCTTTTTCCTGCTCCTCTTAGCATGATAAACAAGATTCAAAGAGAGTGAGATGCCAGCTCCTTTCATTCAGTCAGTAGCTTCAATCATTTCTGGACGTTTTTCAATGGCAAAAATCAATGAATATTGTAAATGCACAAACAGTAATTTCTCCGCATTGCAAGGTGCAATTCTGAATTTTTTTGCTTTTTCCTGCTCCTCTTAGCATGATAAAGAAGATTCAAAGAGAGTGAGATGCCAGCTCCTTTCATTCAGTCAGTAGCTTCAATCATTTCTGGTATATGAATAACATGATGTTTTTCAATGGCAAAAATCAATGAATATTGTAAATGCACAAACAGTAATTTCTCCGCATTGCAAGGTGCAATTCTGAAATTTTTTGCTTTTTCCTGCTCCTCTTAGCATGATAAAGAAGATTCAAAGAAAGTGAGATGCCAGCTCCTTTCATTCAGTCAGTAGCTTCAATCATTTCTGGACGTTTTTCAATGGCAAAAATCAATGAATATTGTAAATGCACAAACAGTAATTTCTCCGCATTGCAAGGTGCAATTCTGAAATTTTTTGCTTTTTCCTGCTCCTCTTAGCATGATAAACAAGATTCAAAGAGAGTGAGATGCCAGCTCCTTTCATTCAGTCAGTAGCTTCAATCATTTCTGGACGTTTTTCAATGGCAAAAATCAATGAATATTGTAAATGCACAAACAGTAATTTCTCCGCATTGCAAGGTGCAATTCTGAAATTTTTTGCTTTTTCCTGCTCCTCTTAGCATGATAAAGAAGATTCAAAGAGAGTGAGATGCCAGCTCCTTTCATTCAGTCAGTAGCTTCAATCATTTCTGGACGGTTTTCAATGGCAAAAATCAATGAATATTGTAAATGCACAAACAGTAATTTCTCCGCATTGCAAGGTGCAATTCTGAAATTTTTTGCTTTTTCCTGCTCCTCTTATCATGATAAAGAAGATTCAAAGAGAGTGAGATGCCAGCTCCTTTCATTCAGTCAGTAGCTTCAAACATTTCTGGTATATGAATAACATGATGTTTTTCAATGGCAAAAATCAATGAATATTGTAAATGCACAAACAGTAATTTCACCGCATTGCAAGGTGCAATTCTGAAATTTTTTGCTTTTTCCTGCTCCTCTTAGCATGATAAAGAAGATTCAAAGAGAGTGAGATGCCAGCTCCTTTCGTTCAGTCAGTAGCTTCAATCATTTCTGGACGTTTTTCAATGGCAAAAATCATTGAATATTATGAATGCACAAACAGTAATTTCTCCGCATTGCAAGGTGCAATTCTGAAATTTTTTACTTTTTCCTGCTCCTCTTAGCATGATAAAGAAGATTCAAAGAGAGTGAGATGCCAGCTCCTTTCATTCAGTCAGTAGCTTCAATCATCTCTTGTATATGAATAACATGATGTTTTTCAATGGCAAAAATCAATGAATATTGTAAATGCACAAACAGTAATTTCTCCGCATTGCAAGGTGCAATTCTGAAATTTTTTGCTTTTTCCTGCTCCTCTTAGCATGATAAAGAAGATTCAAAGAGAGTGAGATGCCAGCTCCTTTCATTCAGTCAGTAGCTTCAATCATTTCTGGACGTTTTTCAATGGCAAAAATCAATGAATATTGTAAATGCACAAACAGTAATTTCTCTGCATTGCAAGGTGCAATTCTGATATTTTTTGCTTTTTCCTGCTCCTCTTAGCATGATAAACAAGATTCAAAGAGAGTGAGATGCCAGCTCCTTTCATTCAGTCAGTAGCTTCAATCATTTCTGGACGTTTTTCAATGGCAAAAATCAATGAATATTGTAAATGCACAAACAGTAATTTCTCCGCATTGCAAGGTGCAATTCAGAAATTTTTTGCTTTCTCCTGCTCCTATTAGCATGATAAAGAAGATTCAAAGAGAGTGAGATGCCAGCTCCTTTCATTCAGTCAGTAGCCTCAATCGTTTCTGGTATATGAATAACATGATGTTTTTCAATGGCAAAAATCAATGAATATTGTAAATGCACAAACAGTAATTTCTCCGCATTGCAAGGTGCAATTCTGAAATTTTTTGCTTTTTCCTGCTCCTCTTAGCATGATAAAGAAGATTCAGAGTGAGATGCCAGCTCCTTTCATTCAGTCAGTAGCTTCAATCATTTCTGGTATATGAATAACATGATGTTTTTCAATGGCAAAAATCAATGAATATTGTAAATGCACAAACAGTAATTTATCCGCATTGCAAGGTGCAATTCTGAAATTTTTTGCTTTTTCCTGCTCCTCTTAGCATGATAAAGAAGATTCAAAGAGAGTGAGATGCCAGCTCCTTTCATTCAGTCAGTAGCTTCAAACATTTCTGGTATATGAATAACATGATGTTTTTCCATGGCAAAAATCAATGAATATTGTAAATGAACAAACAGTAATTTCTCCGCATTGCAAGGTGCAATTCTGAAATTTTTTGCTTTTTCCTGCTCCTCTTAGCATGATAAAGAAGATTCAAAGAGAGTGAGATGCCAGCTCCTTTCATTCAGTCAGTAGCTTCAATCATTTCTGGACGTTTTTCAATGGCAAAAATCAATGAATATTGTAAATGCACAAACAGTAATTTCTCCGCATTGCAAGGTGCAATTCTGAAATTTTTTGCTTTTTCCTGCTCCTCTTAGCATGATAAAGAAGATTCAAAGAGAGTGAGATGCCAGCTCCTTTCATTCAGTGAGTAGCTTCAATCATTTCTGGTATATGAATAACATGATGTTTTTCAATGGCAAAAATCAATGAATTTTGTAAATGCACAAACAGTAATTTCTCCGCATTGCAAGGTGCAATTCTGAAATTTTTTGCTTTTTCCTGCTCCTCTTAGCATGATAAAGAAGATTCAAAGAGAGTGAGATGCCAGCTCCTTTCATTCAGTCAGTAGCTTCAATCATTTCTGGACGTTTTTCAATGGCAAAAATCAATGAATATTGTAAATGCACAAACAGTAATTTCTCCGCATTGCAAGGTGCAATTCTGAATTTTTTTGCTTTTTCCTGCTCCTCTTAGCATGATAAAGAAAATTCAAAGAGAGTGAGATGCCAGCTCCTTTCATTCAGTCAGTAGCTTCAATCATTTCTGGTATATGAATAACATGATGTTTTTCAATGGCAAAAATCAATGAATATTGTAAATGCACAAACAGTAATTTCTCCGCATTGCAAGGTGCAATTCTGAAATTTTTTGCTTTTTCCTGCTCCTCTTAGCATGATAAAGAAGATTCAAAGAGAGTGAGATGCCAGCTCCTTTCATTCAGTCAGTAGCTTCAATCATTTCTGGACGTTTTTCAATGGCAAAAATCAATGAATATTGTAAATGCACAAACAGTAATTTCTCCGCATTGCAAGGTGCAATTCTGAAATTTTTTGCTTTTTCCTGCTCCTCTTAGCATGATAAACAAGATTCAAAGAGAGTGAGATGCCAGCTCCTTTCATTCAGTCAGTAGCTTCAAACATTTCTGGTATATGAAAAACATGTTTTTCAATGGCAAAAATCAATGAATATTGTAAATGCACAAACAGTAATATCTCCACATTGCAAGGTGCAATTCTGAAATTCTTTGCTTTTTCCTGTTAATCCTAGCATGATAAAGAAGATTCAAAGAGAGTGAGATGCCAGCTCCTTTCATTCAGTCAGTAGCTTCAAACATTTCTGGTATATGAAAAACATGTTTTTCAATGGCAAAAATCAATGAATATTGTAAATGCACAAACAGTAATATCTCCACATTGCAAGGTGCAATTCTGAAATTTTTTGCTTTTTCCTGCTAATCCTAGCATGATAAAGAAGATTCAAAGAGTGAGATGCCAGCTCCTTTCATTCAGTCAGTAGCTTCAAACATTTCTGGTATATGAAAAACATGTTTTTCAATGGCAAAAATCAATGAATATTGTAAATGCACAAACAGTAATATCTCCACATTGCACGGTGCAATTCTGAAATTTTTAGCTTTTTCCTGTTAATCCTAGCATGATAAAGAAGATTCAGAGTGAGATGCCAGCTCCTTTCATTCAGTCAGTAGCTTCAAACATTTCTGGTATATGAAAAACATGTTTTTCAATGGCAAAAATCAATGAATATTGTAAATGCACAAACAGTAATATCTCCACATTGCAAGGTGCAATTCTGAAATTTTTTGCTTTTTCCTGCTAATCCTAGCATGATAAAGAAGATTCAAAGAGAGTGAGATGCCAGCTCCTTTCATTCAGTCAGAAGCTTCAAACATTTCTGGTATATGAAAAACATGTTTTTCAATGGCAAAAATCAATGAATATTGTAAATGCACAAACAGTAATATCTCCACAATGCACGGTGCAATTCTGAAATTTTTAGCTTTTTCCTGTTAATCCTAGCATGATAAAGAAGATTCAAAGAGAGTGAGATGCCAGCTCCTTTCATTCAGTCAGTAGCTTCAAACATTTCTGGTATATGAAAAACATGTTTTTCAATGGCAAAAATCAATGAATATTGTAAATGCACAAACAGTAATATCTCCACATTGCACGGTGCAATTCTGAAATTTTTAGCTTTTTCCTGTTAATCCTAGCATGATAAAGAAGATTCAAAGAGAGTGAGATGCCAGCTCCTTTCATTCAGTCAGTAGCTTCAAACATTTCTGGTATATGAAAAACATGTTTTTCAATGGCAAAAATCAATGAATATTGTAAATGCACAAACAGTAATATCTCCACATTGCACGGTGCAATTCTGAAATTTTTAGCTTTTTCCTGTTAATCCTAGCATGGTAAAGAAGATTCAAAGAGAGTGAGATGCCAGCTCCTTTCATTCAGTCAGTAGCTTCAAACATTTCTGGTATATGAAAAACATGTTTTTCAATGGCAAAAATCAATGAATATTGTAAATGCACAAACAGTAATATCTCCACATTGCAAGGTGCAATTCTGAAATTTTTTGCTTTTTCCTGTTAATCCTAGCATGATAAAGAAGATTCAAAGAGAGTGGGATGCCAGCTCCTTTCATTCAGTCAGTAGCTTCAAACATTTCTGGTATATGAAAAACATGTTTTTCAATGGCAAAAATCAATGAATATTGTAAATGCACAAACAGTAATATCTCCACATTGCACGGTGCAATTCTGAAATTTTTAGCTTTTTCCTGTTAATCCTAGCATGGTAAAGAAGATTCAAAGAGAGTGAGATGCCAGCTCCTTTCATTCAGTCAGTAGCTTCAAACATTTCTGGTATATGAAAAACATGTTTTTCAATGGCAAAAATCAATGAATATTGTAAATGCACAAACAGTAATATCTCCACATTGCAAGGTGCAATTCTGAAATTTTTTGCTTTTTCCTGTTAATCCTAGCATGATAAAGAAGATTCAAAGAGAGTGAGATGCCAGCTCCTTTCATTCAGTCAGTAGCTTCAAACATTTCTGGTATATGAAAAACATGTTTTTCAATGGCAAAAATCAATGAATATTGTAAATGCACAAACAGTAATATCTCCACATTGCAAGGTGCAATTCTGAAATTTTTTGCTTTTTCCTGCTAATCCTAGCATGATAAAGAAGATTCAAAGAGAGTGAGATGCCAGCTCCTTTCATTCAGTCAGTAGCTTCAAACATTTCTGGTATATGAAAAACATGTTTTTCAATGGCAAAAATCAATGAATATTGTAAATGCACAAACAGTAATATCTCCACATTGCAAGGTGCAATTCTGAAATTTTTTGCTTTTTCCTGCTAATCCTAGCATGATAAAGAAGATTCAAAGAGAGTGAGATGCCAGCTCCTTTCATTCAGTCAGTAGCTTCAAACATTTCTGGTATATGAAAAACATGTTTTTCAATGGCAAAAATCAATGAATATTGTAAATGCACAAACAGTAATATCTCCACATTGCAAGGTGCAATTCTGAAATTTTTTGCTTTTTCCTGCTAATCCTAGCATGATAAAGAAGATTCAAAGAGAGTGAGATGCCAGCTCCTTTCATTCAGTCAGTAGCTTCAAACATTTCTGGTATATGAAAAACATGTTTTTCAATGGCAAAAATCAATGAATATTGTAAATGCACAAACAGTAATATCTCCACATTGCACGGTGCAATTCTGAAATTTTTAGCTTTTTCCTGTTAATCCTAGCATGATAAAGAAGATTCAAAGAGAGTGAGATGCCTGCTCCTTTCATTCAGTCAGTAGCTTCAAACATTTCTGGTATATGAAAAACATGTTTTTCAATGGCAAAAATCAATGAATATTGTAAATGCACAAACAGTAATATCTCCACATTGCAAGGTGCAATTCTGAAATTTTTTGCTTTTTCCTGCTAATCCTAGCATGATAAAGAAGATTCAAAGAGAGTGAGATGCCAGCTCCTTTCATTCAGTCAGTAGCTTCAAACATTTCTGGTATATGAAAAACATGTTTTTCAATGGCAAAAATCAATGAATATTGTAAATGCACAAACAGTAATATCTCCACATTGCACGGTGCAATTCTGAAATTTTTAGCTTTTTCCTGTTAATCCTAGCATGATAAAGAAGATTCAAAGAGAGTGAGATGCCAGCTCCTTTCATTCAGTCAGTAGCTTCAAACATTTCTGGTATATGAAAAACATGTTTTTCAATGGCAAAAATCAATGAATATTGTAAATGCACAAACAGTAATATCTCCACATTGCAAGGTGCAATTCTGAAATTTTTTGCTTTTTCCTGTTAATCCTAGCATGATAAAGAAGATTCAAAGAGAGTGAGATGCCAGCTCCTTTCATTCAGTCAGTAGCTTCAAACATTTCTGGTATATGAAAAACATGTTTTTCAATGGCAAAAATCAATGAATATTGTAAATGCACAAACAGTAATATCTCCACATTGCAAGGTGCAATTCTGAAATTTTTTGCTTTTTCCTGTTAATCCTAGCATGATAAAGAAGATTCAAAGAGAGTGAGATGCCAGCTCCTTTCATTCAGTCAGTAGCTTCAAACATTTCTGGTATATGAAAAACATGTTTTTCAATGGCAAAAATCAATGAATATTGTAAATGCACAAACAGTAATATCTCCACATTGCAAGGTGCAATTCTGAAATTTTTTGCTTTTTCCTGCTAATCCTAGCATGATAAAGAAGATTCAAAGAGAGTGAGATGCCAGCTCCTTTCATTCAGTCAGTAGCTTCAAACATTTCTGGTATATGAAAAACATGTTTTTCAATGGCAAAAATCAATGAATATTGTAAATGCACAAACAGTAATATCTCCACATTGCACGGTGCAATTCTGAAATTTTTAGCTTTTTCCTGTTAATCCTAGCATGATAAAGAAGATTCAAAGAGAGTGAGATGCCAGCTCCTTTCATTCAGTCAGTAGCTTCAAACATTTCTGGTATATGAAAAACATGTTTTTCAATGGCAAAAATCAATGAATATTGTAAATGCACAAACAGTAATATCTCCACATTGCAAGGTGCAATTCTGAAATTTTTTGCTTTTTCCTGCTAATCCTAGCATGATAAAGAAGATTCAAAGAGAGTGAGATGCCAGCTCCTTTCATTCAGTCAGTAGCTTCAAACATTTCTGGTATATGAAAAACATGTTTTTCAATGGCAAAAATCAATGAATATTGTAAATGCACAAACAGTAATATCTCCACATTGCACGGTGCAATTCTGAAATTTTTAGCTTTTTCCTGTTAATCCTAGCATGATAAAGAAGATTCAAAGAGAGTGAGATGCCAGCTCCTTTCATTCAGTCAGTAGCTTCAAACATTTCTGGTATATGAAAAACATGTTTTTCAATGGCAAAAATCAATGAATATTGTAAATGCACAAACAGTAATATCTCCACATTGCAAGGTGCAATTCTGAAATTCTTTGCTTTTTCCTGTTAATCCTAGCATGATAAAGAAGATTCAAAGAGAGTGAGATGCCAGCTCCTTTCATTCAGTCAGTAGCTTCAAACATTTCTGGTATATGAAAAACATGTTTTTCAATGGCAAAAATCAATGAATATTGTAAATGCACAAACAGTAATATCTCCACATTGCAAGGTGCAATTCTGAAATTTTTTGCTTTTTCCTGCTAATCCTAGCATGATAAAGAAGATTCAAAGAGTGAGATGCCAGCTCCTTTCATTCAGTCAGCAGCTTCAAACATTTCTGGTATATGAAAAACATGTTTTTCAATGGCAAAAATCAATGAATATTGTAAATGCACAAACAGTAATATCTCCACATTGCACGGTGCAATTCTGAAATTTTTAGCTTTTTCCTGTTAATCCTAGCATGATAAAGAAGATTCAGAGTGAGATGCCAGCTCCTTTCATTCAGTCAGTAGCTTCAAACATTTCTGGTATATGAAAAACATGTTTTTCAATGGCAAAAATCAATGAATATTGTAAATGCACAAACAGTAATATCTCCACATTGCAAGGTGCAATTCTGAAATTTTTTGCTTTTTCCTGCTAATCCTAGCATGATAAAGAAGATTCAAAGAGAGTGAGATGCCAGCTCCTTTCATTCAGTCAGAAGCTTCAAACATTTCTGGTATATGAAAAACATGTTTTTCAATGGCAAAAATCAATGAATATTGTAAATGCACAAACAGTAATATCTCCACAATGCACGGTGCAATTCTGAAATTTTTAGCTTTTTCCTGTTAATCCTAGCATGATAAAGAAGATTCAAAGAGAGTGAGATGCCAGCTCCTTTCATTCAGTCAGTAGCTTCAAACATTTCTGGTATATGAAAAACATGTTTTTCAATGGCAAAAATCAATGAATATTGTAAATGCACAAACAGTAATATCTCCACATTGCACGGTGCAATTCTGAAATTTTTAGCTTTTTCCTGTTAATCCTAGCATGATAAAGAAGATTCAGAGTGAGATGCCAGCTCCTTTCATTCAGTCAGTAGCTTCAAACATTTCTGGTATATGAAAAACATGTTTTTCAATGGCAAAAATCAATGAATATTGTAAATGCACAAACAGTAATATCTCCACATTGCACGGTGCAATTCTGAAATTTTTAGCTTTTTCCTGTTAATCCTAGCATGATAAAGAAGATTCAAAGAGAGTGAGATGCCAGCTCCTTTCATTCAGTCAGTAGCTTCAAACATTTCTGGTATATGAAAAACATGTTTTTCAATGGCAAAAATCAATGAATATTGTAAATGCACAAACAGTAATATCTCCACATTGCAAGGTGCAATTCTGAAATTTTTTGCTTTTTCCTGTTAATCCTAGCATGATAAAGAAGATTCAAAGAGAGTGAGATGCCAGCTCCTTTCATTCAGTCAGTAGCTTCAAACATTTCTGGTATATGAAAAACATGTTTTTCAATGGCAAAAATCAATGAATATTGTAAATGCACAAACAGTAATATCTCCACATTGCAAGGTGCAATTCTGAAATTTTTTGCTTTTTCCTGCTAATCCTAGCATGATAAAGAAGATTCAAAGAGAGTGAGATGCCAGCTCCTTTCATTCAGTCAGTAGCTTCAAACATTTCTGGTATATGAAAAACATGTTTTTCAATGGCAAAAATCAATGAATATTGTAAATGCACAAACAGTAATATCTCCACATTGCACGGTGCAATTCTGAAATTTTTAGCTTTTTCCTGTTAATCCTAGCATGATAAAGAAGATTCAAAGAGAGTGAGATGCCAGCTCCTTTCATTCAGTCAGTAGCTTCAAACATTTCTGGTATATGAAAAACATGTTTTTCAATGGCAAAAATCAATGAATATTGTAAATGCACAAACAGTAATATCTCCACATTGCAAGGTGCAATTCTGAAATTTTTTGCTTTTTCCTGCTAATCCTAGCATGATAAAGAAGATTCAAAGAGAGTGAGATGCCAGCTCCTTTCATTCAGTCAGTAGCTTCAAACATTTCTGGTATATGAAAAACATGTTTTTCAATGGCAAAAATCAATGAATATTGTAAATGCACAAACAGTAATATCTCCACATTGCACGGTGCAATTCTGAAATTTTTAGCTTTTTCCTGTTAATCCTAGCATGATAAAGAAGATTCAAAGAGAGTGAGATGCCAGCTCCTTTCATTCAGTCAGTAGCTTCAAACATTTCTGGTATATGAAAAACATGTTTTTCAATGGCAAAAATCAATGAATATTGTAAATGCACAAACAGTAATATCTCCACATTGCAAGGTGCAATTCTGAAATTTTTTGCTTTTTCCTGCTAATCCTAGCATGATAAAGAAGATTCAAAGAGAGTGAGATGCCAGCTCCTTTCATTCAGTCAGTAGCTTCAAACATTTCTGGTATATGAAAAACATGTTTTTCAATGGCAAAAATCAATGAATATTGTAAATGCACAAACAGTAATATCTCCACATTGCACGGTGCAATTCTGAAATTTTTAGCTTTTTCCTGTTAATCCTAGCATGATAAAGAAGATTCAAAGAGAGTGAGATGCCAGCTCCTTTCATTCAGTCAGTAGCTTCAAACATTTCTGGTATATGAAAAACATGTTTTTCAATGGCAAAAATCAATGAATATTGTAAATGCACAAACAGTAATATCTCCACATTGCAAGGTGCAATTCTGAAATTTTTTGCTTTTTCCTGTTAATCCTAGCATGATAAAGAAGATTCAAAGAGAGTGAGATGCCAGCTCCTTTCATTCAGTCAGTAGCTTCAAACATTTCTGGTATATGAAAAACATGTTTTTCAATGGCAAAAATCAATGAATATTGTAAATGCACAAACAGTAATATCTCCACATTGCAAGGTGCAATTCTGAAATTTTTTGCTTTTTCCTGTTAATCCTAGCATGATAAAGAAGATTCAAAGAGAGTGAGATGCCAGCTCCTTTCATTCAGTCAGTAGCTTCAAACATTTCTGGTATATGAAAAACATGTTTTTCAATGGCAAAAATCAATGAATATTGTAAATGCACAAACAGTAATATCTCCACATTGCAAGGTGCAATTCTGAAATTTTTTGCTTTTTCCTGCTAATCCTAGCATGATAAAGAAGATTCAAAGAGAGTGAGATGCCAGCTCCTTTCATTCAATCAGTAGCTTCAAACATTTCTGGTATATGAAAAACATGTTTTTCAATGGCAAAAATCAATGAATATTGTAAATGCACAAACAGTAATATCTCCACATTGCACGGTGCAATTCTGAAATTTTTAGCTTTTTCCTGTTAATCCTAGCATGATAAAGAAGATTCAAAGAGAGTGAGATGCCAGCTCCTTTCATTCAGTCAGTAGCTTCAAACATTTCTGGTATATGAAAAACATGTTTTTCAATGGCAAAAATCAATGAATATTGTAAATGCACAAACAGTAATATCTCCACATTGCAAGGTGCAATTCTGAAATTTTTTGCTTTTTCCTGCTAATCCTAGCATGATAAAGAAGATTCAAAGAGAGTGAGATGCCAGCTCCTTTCATTCAGTCAGTAGCTTCAAACATTTCTGGTATATGAAAAACATGTTTTTCAATGGCAAAAATCAATGAATATTGTAAATGCACAAACAGTAATATCTCCACATTGCACGGTGCAATTCTGAAATTTTTAGCTTTTTCCTGTTAATCCTAGCATGATAAAGAAGATTCAAAGAGAGTGAGATGCCAGCTCCTTTCATTCAGTCAGTAGCTTCAAACATTTCTGGTATATGAAAAACATGTTTTTCAATGGCAAAAATCAATGAATATTGTAAATGCACAAACAGTAATATCTCCACATTGCAAGGTGCAATTCTGAAATTCTTTGCTTTTTCCTGTTAATCCTAGCATGATAAAGAAGATTCAAAGAGAGTGAGATGCCAGCTCCTTTCATTCAGTCAGTAGCTTCAAACATTTCTGGTATATGAAAAACATGTTTTTCAATGGCAAAAATCAATGAATATTGTAAATGCACAAACAGTAATATCTCCACATTGCAAGGTGCAATTCTGAAATTTTTTGCTTTTTCCTGCTAATCCTAGCATGATAAAGAAGATTCAAAGAGTGAGATGCCAGCTCCTTTCATTCAGTCAGCAGCTTCAAACATTTCTGGTATATGAAAAACATGTTTTTCAATGGCAAAAATCTATGAATATTGTAAATGCACAAACAGTAATATCTCCACATTGCACGGTGCAATTCTGAAATTTTTAGCTTTTTCCTGTTAATCCTAGCATGATAAAGAAGATTCAGAGTGAGATGCCAGCTCCTTTCATTCAGTCAGTAGCTTCAAACATTTCTGGTATATGAAAAACATGTTTTTCAATGGCAAAAATCAATGAATATTGTAAATGCACAAACAGTAATATCTCCACATTGCACGGTGCAATTCTGAAATTTTTAGCTTTTTCCTGTTAATCCTAGCATGATAAAGAAGATTCAAAGAGAGTGAGATGCCAGCTCCTTTCATTCAGTCAGAAGCTTCAAACATTTCTGGTATATGAAAAACATGTTTTTCAATGGCAAAAATCAATGAATATTGTAAATGCACAAACAGTAATATCTCCACAATGCACGGTGCAATTCTGAAATTTTTAGCTTTTTCCTGTTAATCCTAGCATGATAAAGAAGATTCAAAGAGAGTGAGATGCCAGCTCCTTTCATTCAGTCAGTAGCTTCAAACATTTCTGGTATATGAAAAACATGTTTTTCAATGGCAAAAATCAATGAATATTGTAAATGCACAAACAGTAATATCTCCACATTGCACGGTGCAATTCTGAAATTTTTAGCTTTTTCCTGTTAATCCTAGCATGATAAAGAAGATTCAAAGAGAGTGAGATGCCAGCTCCTTTCATTCAGTCAGAAGCTTCAAACATTTCTGGTATATGAAAAACATGTTTTTCAATGGCAAAAATCAATGAATATTGTAAATGCACAAACAGTAATATCTCCACAATGCACGGTGCAATTCTGAAATTTTTAGCTTTTTCCTGTTAATCCTAGCATGATAAAGAAGATTCAAAGAGAGTGAGATGCCAGCTCCTTTCATTCAGTCAGTAGCTTCAAACATTTCTGGTATATGAAAAACATGTTTTTCAATGGCAAAAATCAATGAATATTGTAAATGCACAAACAGTAATATCTCCACATTGCACGGTGCAATTCTGAAATTTTTAGCTTTTTCCTGTTAATCCTAGCATGATAAAGAAGATTCAGAGTGAGATGCCAGCTCCTTTCATTCAGTCAGTAGCTTCAAACATTTCTGGTATATGAAAAACATGTTTTTCAATGGCAAAAATCAATGAATATTGTAAATGCACAAACAGTAATATCTCCACATTGCACGGTGCAATTCTGAAATTTTTAGCTTTTTCCTGTTAATCCTAGCATGATAAAGAAGATTCAAAGAGAGTGAGATGCCAGCTCCTTTCATTCAGTCAGTAGCTTCAAACATTTCTGGTATATGAAAAACATGTTTTTCAATGGCAAAAATCAATGAATATTGTAAATGCACAAACAGTAATATCTCCACATTGCAAGGTGCAATTCTGAAATTTTTTGCTTTTTCCTGTTAATCCTAGCATGATAAAGAAGATTCAAAGAGAGTGAGATGCCAGCTCCTTTCATTCAGTCAGTAGCTTCAAACATTTCTGGTATATGAAAAACATGTTTTTCAATGGCAAAAATCAATGAATATTGTAAATGCACAAACAGTAATATCTCCACATTGCAAGGTGCAATTCTGAAATTTTTTGCTTTTTCCTGCTAATCCTAGCATGATAAAGAAGATTCAAAGAGAGTGAGATGCCAGCTCCTTTCATTCAGTCAGTAGCTTCAAACATTTCTGGTATATGAAAAACATGTTTTTCAATGGCAAAAATCAATGAATATTGTAAATGCACAAACAGTAATATCTCCACATTGCACGGTGCAATTCTGAAATTTTTAGCTTTTTCCTGTTAATCCTAGCATGATAAAGAAGATTCAAAGAGAGTGAGATGCCAGCTCCTTTCATTCAGTCAGTAGCTTCAAACATTTCTGGTATATGAAAAACATGTTTTTCAATGGCAAAAATCAATGAATATTGTAAATGCACAAACAGTAATATCTCCACATTGCAAGGTGCAATTCTGAAATTTTTTGCTTTTTCCTGCTAATCCTAGCATGATAAAGAAGATTCAAAGAGAGTGAGATGCCAGCTCCTTTCATTCAGTCAGTAGCTTCAAACATTTCTGGTATATGAAAAACATGTTTTTCAATGGCAAAAATCAATGAATATTGTAAATGCACAAACAGTAATATCTCCACATTGCACGGTGCAATTCTGAAATTTTTAGCTTTTTCCTGTTAATCCTAGCATGATAAAGAAGATTCAAAGAGAGTGAGATGCCAGCTCCTTTCATTCAGTCAGTAGCTTCAAACATTTCTGGTATATGAAAAACATGTTTTTCAATGGCAAAAATCAATGAATATTGTAAATGCACAAACAGTAATATCTCCACATTGCAAGGTGCAATTCTGAAATTTTTTGCTTTTTCCTGTTAATCCTAGCATGATAAAGAAGATTCAAAGAGAGTGAGATGCCAGCTCCTTTCATTCAGTCAGTAGCTTCAAACATTTCTGGTATATGAAAAACATGTTTTTCAATGGCAAAAATCAATGAATATTGTAAATGCACAAACAGTAATATCTCCACATTGCAAGGTGCAATTCTGAAATTTTTTGCTTTTTCCTGCTAATCCTAGCATGATAAAGAAGATTCAAAGAGAGTGAGATGCCAGCTCCTTTCATTCAGTCAGTAGCTTCAAACATTTCTGGTATATTAAAAACATGTTTTTCAATGGCAAAAATCAATGAATATTGTAAATGCACAAACAGTAATATCTCCACATTGCACGGTGCAATTCTGAAATTTTTAGCTTTTTCCTGTTAATCCTAGCATGATAAAGAAGATTCAAAGAGAGTGAGATGCCAGCTCCTTTCATTCAGTCAGTAGCTTCAAACATTTCTGGTATATGAAAAACATGTTTTTCAATGGCAAAAATCAATGAATATTGTAAATGCACAAACAGTAATATCTCCACATTGCAAGGTGCAATTCTGAAATGTTTTGCTTTTTCCTGCTAATCCTAGCATGATAAAGAAGATTCAAAGAGAGTGAGATGCCAGCTCCTTTCATTCAGTCAGTAGCTTCAAACATTTCTGGTATATGAAAAACATGTTTTTCAATGGCAAAAATCAATGAATATTGTAAATGCACAAACAGTAATATCTCCACATTGCACGGTGCAATTCTGAAATTTTTAGCTTTTTCCTGTTAATCCTAGCATGATAAAGAAGATTCAAAGAGAGTGAGATGCCAGCTCCTTTCATTCAGTCAGTAGCTTCAAACATTTCTGGTATATGAAAAACATGTTTTTCAATGGCAAAAATCAATGAATATTGTAAATGCACAAACAGTAATATCTCCACATTGCAAGGTGCAATTCTGAAATTTTTTGCTTTTTCCTGTTAATCCTAGCATGATAAAGAAGATTCAAAGAGAGTGAGATGCCAGCTCCTTTCATTCAGTCAGTAGCTTCAAACATTTCTGGTATATGAAAAACATGTTTTTCAATGGCAAAAATCAATGAATATTGTAAATGCACAAACAGTAATATCTCCACATTGCAAGGTGCAATTCTGAAATTTTTTGCTTTTTCCTGCTAATCCTAGCATGATAAAGAAGATTCAAAGAGAGTGAGATGCCAGCTCCTTTCATTCAGTCAGTAGCTTCAAACATTTCTGGTATATGAAAAACATGTTTTTCAATGGCAAAAATCAATGAATATTGTAAATGCACAAACAGTAATATCTCCACATTGCACGGTGCAATTCTGAAATTTTTAGCTTTTTCCTGTTAATCCTAGCATGATAAAGAAGATTCAAAGAGAGTGAGATGCCAGCTCCTTTCATTCAGTCAGTAGCTTCAAACATTTCTGGTATATGAAAAACATGTTTTTCAATGGCAAAAATCAATGAATATTGTAAATGCACAAACAGTAATATCTCCACATTGCAAGGTGCAATTCTGAAATTTTTTGCTTTTTCCTGCTAATCCTAGCATGATAAAGAAGATTCAAAGAGAGTGAGATGCCAGCTCCTTTCATTCAGTCAGTAGCTTCAAACATTTCTGGTATATGAAAAACATGTTTTTCAATGGCAAAAATCAATGAATATTGTAAATGCACAAACAGTAATATCTCCACATTGCACGGTGCAATTCTGAAATTTTTAGCTTTTTCCTGTTAATCCTAGCATGGTAAAGAAGATTCAAAGAGAGTGAGATGCCAGCTCCTTTCATTCAGTCAGTAGCTTCAAACATTTCTGGTATATGAAAAACATGTTTTTCAATGGCAAAAATCAATGAATATTGTAAATGCACAAACAGTAATATCTCCACATTGCAAGGTGCAATTCTGAAATTTTTTGCTTTTTCCTGTTAATCCTAGCATGATAAAGAAGATTCAAAGAGAGTGAGATGCCAGCTCCTTTCATTCAGTCAGTAGCTTCAAACATTTCTGGTATATGAAAAACATGTTTTTCAATGGCAAAAATCAATGAATATTGTAAATGCACAAACAGTAATATCTCCACATTGCAAGGTGCAATTCTGAAATTTTTTGCTTTTTCCTGCTAATCCTAGCATGATAAAGAAGATTCAAAGAGAGTGAGATGCCAGCTCCTTTCATTCAGTCAGTAGCTTCAAACATTTCTGGTATATGAAAAACATGTTTTTCAATGGCAAAAATCAATGAATATTGTAAATGCACAAACAGTAATATCTCCACATTGCACGGTGCAATTCTGAAATTTTTAGCTTTTTCCTGTTAATCCTAGCATGATAAAGAAGATTCAAAGAGAGTGAGATGCCAGCTCCTTTCATTCAGTCAGTAGCTTCAAACATTTCTGGTATATGAAAAACATGTTTTTCAATGGCAAAAATCAATGAATATTGTAAATGCACAAACAGTAATATCTCCACATTGCAAGGTGCAATTTTGAAATTTTTTGCTTTTTCCTGCTAATCCTAGCATGATAAAGAAGATTCAAAGAGAGTGAGATGCCAGCTCCTTTCATTCAGTCAGTAGCTTCAAACATTTCTGGTATATGAAAAACATGTTTTTCAATGGCAAAAATCAATGAATATTGTAAATGCACAAACAGTAATATCTCCACATTGCACGGTGCAATTCTGAAATTTTTAGCTTTTTCCTGTTAATCCTAGCATGATAAAGAAGATTCAAAGAGAGTGAGATGCCAGCTCCTTTCATTCAGTCAGTAGCTTCAAACATTTCTGGTATATGAAAAACATGTTTTTCAATGGCAAAAATCAATGAATATTGTAAATGCACAAACAGTAATATCTCCACATTGCACGGTGCAATTCTGAAATTTTTAGCTTTTTCCTGTTAATCCTAGCATGATAAAGAAGATTCAAAGAGAGTGAGATGCCAGCTCCTTTCATTCAGTCAGTAGCTTCAAACATTTCTGGTATATGAAAAACATGTTTTTCAATGGCAAAAATCAATGAATATTGTAAATGCACAAACAGTAATATCTCCACATTGCAAGGTGCAATTCTGAAATTTTTTGCTTTTTCCTGCTAATCCTAGCATGATAAAGAAGATTCAAAGAGAGTGAGATGCCAGCTCCTTTCATTCAGTCAGTAGCTTCAAACATTTCTGGTATATGAAAAACATGTTTTTCAATGGCAAAAATCAATGAATATTGTAAATGCACAAACAGTAATATCTCCACATTGCACGGTGCAATTCTGAAATTTTTAGCTTTTTCCTGTTAATCCTAGCATGATAAAGAAGATTCAAAGAGAGTGAGATGCCAGCTCCTTTCATTCAGTCAGTAGCTTCAAACATTTCTGGTATATGAAAAACATGTTTTTCAATGGCAAAAATCAATGAATATTGTAAATGCACAAACAGTAATATCATCACATTGCAAGGTGCAATTCTGAAATTTTTTGCTTTTTCCTGCTAATCCTAGCATGATAAAGAAGATTCAAAGAGAGTGAGAT